>NC_139153.1:60859756-62059756 GCF_964270905.1 Leucopleurus acutus | reverse complement strand
CTGAGAACAAAGGAGTGGGAAACTTGTGGTTAGAGAACTAGAGAACTTGAAGTATTACAGACAGACACCAAAGGGACAGATACCAAAGGGAGTGAAAGATTATGAGCTCCTGAAAAAGAAACCAGTCTCTCTAATTAATGAATTGCTCACACAATTCCAGAGAAATCACATCCCTCCAAAAAAGGTTTCAGAATCTCTAGCCAGAGTGATTGCTGAGGGATTTCCCCTGTGCAAAGCCAGTTGGTAAAGACTGGGAGAGGTATTAGTTTTTTCATATGTGTGAATCTTGAAACAAACTATGAGATACATGACCCAATCAAAGGAACAAAATAACTCTCCAGATACTGACCCTAAAGAAAGGGAGGTGTATTATCTGACAAAGAATTCAAAATAGACATCATAGGATGTTCTATGAGCTCAAGAAAATGATGCATCAACAAAGTGAGAAAGACAGAAAATGTAAAGGAGAACCAAACAGAAATTTTTGGAGCAGAAAATAATAATTGAACTGGAAAATTGACTAGAGGGGTTCAAAATCAGCCTTGATCAAGTAGAAGAAAGGATCAGCAGACTTGAAGACAGGTCCTTTGAAATTATCCAGGCAAAATTTTAAAGAATGACAAAGACTGAAGAAAGCCTACATGTCTTATGCCCACCATCAAGTAGACCAATATATAGATAATGGGAGCTGCAGAAGAAGAAGAAAGAAAGAAGCAAGCTTGTTTAAAGAAATAATAGCCAAAAACTTTTCAAATCTAGGAAAGGAAATGGACATCCAGATTAAAGAACTCAAAGATATCCACATCAAGACACATTACAATCAAATTGTCGAAAACCAAAGACAAAGAGAGAACTTTGAAAGCAGCAAGACAAAAGCAACTCATTATGTACAGGGCACCCCATGACACAATCACCAGATTTCTGAGTAGAAATCTCACAGGTCACAGGCGAAAGGGATAATATATTCAAAGTGCTCAAAGAAAAAAACTGCCAACCAAAAATACTATATCTGGCAAAACTGTCCTTCAAAATAGAAAGAGAAATAAATACTTTCCCAGATTAAAAAAAGCTGAGGAAGTTTATTACCACTAGACCTGCCTAATAAGACATACTAAGGAAGTCCTTCAAATTGAAAGGAAAGACTATTAAACAGCAACACAGAAGCACTGGAAAGTATAAAACTTGCTGATAAAAGTAAATATATAGACAAACTCAGAATACTGTAATACTGTAACAGTGGTATTTAAATCATTTTTAATTCTGATACAGAAGTTAAAAGACTAAAGTATAAACCATGTGAAATTGTATTAATGAATACACAATATAAGAGGATGTAATTTGTGGCATCAATAAAAAAGTGTAAAGAGGGCAGGAATAAGCAAAAATACAGAGCATTTGAAGTTATCAACTTAAAATAGATTGATATAACTATATGATGTTTTATGTAACCCCCATGGTAACCACAAAGAAAATACCTATAGAAGATATGCAAAAGTATATTTAAAAGGAAACAAAGCATGTCACTACAAAAAAATCAATGAAACACAGAAGACAGCAAGAGAGAAAAGAGCGATAAAAAAAAGCTGAGTCAGAAAACAATAAATGACAGTATTAAATACTTCCTTATCAGTAATTACTTCAGATGTGAATTGATTAAAATCCCCAATAAAAGGTATAGAGTAGCTAAGTGGACTTAAAAAAAAAAAAACAAGATCTATACTATCTGCAAGAAATTTACTTTAGAATTAAGGACACACACAGGATAAAAGCAAAAGGATGGAATAAGATACTCCATACAAATGCTAACCAAAAGAGAACAAAGGTGGTGACACTTATATTAGTCAAAAACTGTCAAAAGAGACAAAGAAGGACATTATACAATGAAAAATGGTCAATTCGCCAGCAAAACATAACAATTATAAATACATATGCACTCAACATTACAGCACCCAAATATATGAGGCAAACATTGACAAAACTGAAGGGATAAATAGATAGCAACACAATAATAGTAAGGGACTTGAATGCTCCACTTATAATAATGGATAGAACATCCAGACAGAAGATGTGTCTGCAAACAGATCTGGAAACAGAGAATTTGAACAACACTATAGACCAAATGGATCTAACAGACATATATAGAACAGCGACCCACCACCACCACAGCAGCAGAATACATATTATTCTCAAGTACAAACAAAACTTCTCCAGCATAGATAACATGTTAGGTCAAAAAAAAAGTCTTAACAAATTTAAGAAGATTGAAATCATACGAGGTATATGTTCCAACCAAAATGGAATGAAACTAGAAATTAATGTCAGGAAGAAAACTGGAAAATTCACAAATATGTGGAAATTAAACAATATGCTCTTGAACAATCATTATGTCAAAGGGGATATTAGAAATTATCTTGAGATAAACAAAAACTAAAACACAACATACCAAAACTTATGGGATGCTGCAAAAGCAGCAGTAAGAAGGAAATTCATAGCAATAAAAATCTACATTAAAAAATAATAAAGATCTCAAATAAACAGCCTAACTTTACAAGTCAAAGAACTAAGAAAGAACAAACTAAGCTCAAATTAGAAGAAAGACTCTCAGATAAAGAAAGAAATCATTGCACATCACTTTTAGGTGGTCCTGAAATAAGCAGTGTATTGCAGAATACACCTCCGAGGAAACAATAGGTCCATGAAGATGAAATAATCTATGTGGGAACAAAGAGGTGGATAATATTTTGTACATCATGGATCAACCACAGTACAGTATAAAAGGGAATGATATTAGGAAATAGTAATCCTATATGCTAAACACCTCAAAGTAGAAGTTAACTATTTGTCCAAAACAAAAATGAATTTGTTAAATAATCAAACACAAATTATATGATTTGAAGAAGCTGCAATACATTAATTTAGTGCATTAATCATAATCTAATACAGTACAAAAAGTGCAAAAAAGCCCATATCTCCCACAAGTACAATTTCAAAAAGTACATTTTAAAAGATGTCTATTGTACAGTGAACATGCGAACTGAATAGACACAGACATTACTTACATTCTTTTTCTGAGTGTAGTTGAAGAAATATTTGGCAAGATTTCGAATTTGATTTTTTTTTTACAGATCATACATTTTAGCTGAAAGAATTTTTACCCGTTTTCACACAGCAACTCTTTCATGTGTATTTTAAAAATTTTTATCTAGAGAGAATGCATTTACCAAAATACAGATCTATAGGAAAATTCTCTGAAGCAAATATTAAACAGACATATTTAATCAAATCTAAATTTTAGGATTAAGATGAATGGTAAGTGGGACTTCCCTGGTGGCTCAGTGGTTAAGAATCCACCTGCCAATGCAGGGGACACAGGTTTGAGCCCTGGTCCTGGAAGATCCCACATGCCACGGAGCAACTAAGTGCATGCACCACACTACTGAGCCTGCGCTCTAGAGCCTGCAAGCCACAACTACTGAGCCCATGAGCCACAACTACTGAAGTCCGCGTGCCGAGAGCCTGTGCTCCTCAACAAGAGAAGCTACCACACCGCAACGAAGAGTAGCCCCTAACCTAATGAAGAGTAGCTCACCGCAATTTGAGAAAGCCCGTGTGCAGCAACGAAGACTCAACGCAGCCATAAATAAATAAATAAATTTATAAAAAAAAGAAAAAAGGTGAATGGTAAGTGAAATTTCACCATGAAAATTCTATTTTAATAATAAAATATACCTAGCTTGAAAGCCAAAAATTTCTAACAACATATTAAAAATCTAAATCCCTTTGACCTGTTCAACACAACAAAAGTCAACACAGTCTTACTGTTAGAGATTCATAAAAAGAATAACTGTAATGACCATTTGTACTTACTTGTTAGTACCTTTTTAAAGTTTTATTAAAGAAAATGCTTAATCTTCTATGCTTTTTTTCTCTTTGTTTTGAAGTAGTTGTTTAATATTTCCATGCATTTTAAAAGAAATAATCCAAAAAGCTTTAAAATGTTTTTCTCTACCATACCTCCCAAATATGAAGAAAATGAAGGAATTAATTTGTTTTCTAAGCCACAATCATTTAGAAATTTTTCTATCAAATGTGAACCAACCTATTTGTACATTATTTTGTAGGCAAACTGGGAAAAAAGTATTTCCATCTACATGAACATTATTTTTAGGTATATAGTATATTAAATGCCTATAATATTAAAAATAAAAGATATGAATAAATTATTCTTCCCCCAAAATAATGTGAACACACGCATGTCTATACACTAATAGGATTAATGTTTACCAAAAACTGGAACTTTCCCATGGGGACCTATCATACACATGAAGTCAGTTTTATGAAATGATATAAACATAATTGACTGGTAAGTACTATATTTTCAAATGTTCCCTCATTGCTGGTGGGAGTTTAAGTTTTTCTCATGTGGAATTTTTAACATTCTTCCAAAGTTTTAAAAATGTTAGTAATTTGATCTTTGTTTTCTGAAGAAATGATGACAGATTCCCATTCAGAATTAGGTAGAGGAATATTCACTGTTATTTGTATTAGAAAAACTTAGAAATAAACCAAACGTACAAAAATGGAGAAATTAAATAGATTATCTTAAAAGATTTTCCACTATCATATTAAGAGTATTAAAATTATATACACAATAAGAGTATAAATAATATGAAAATAGAGTATGAAATTATATATACAATATTATCCTTATTTAGGCACATGAATAAACTCTCAGACACACTGAAATCAAAAAAAGAAAAGATTAGGATGAAAAAGACAAAAACTTGTTAACAGGAGTGATATGACCATGTGTGGTTTACATATATTTTAATTATTTAGGTGTTTTATTTTCTACCATCTCCACAATAAACATGTTGTAATTGAAAAGAAAACACAAAATATTATATTTCCCAATTGTAGATTTTATAAGAAAGCAATTGTTTCTAAAAACAAAATTTATCCAGAAAAATATAGCACAAAAATGTGTGCTCACCTCATTTCTAACTTAAATAATTTGACATTAAATATAACCATCTTCCCCAGTTCCCAAATGAACAGGTTATACCAAAATGTAAGAAAGCATCATTATTACTGTTTCCACATTATATTAAGGCTTACCTTCACAAAGTTTCTGCTTCATCACCTCCCTTATTTTGGATATTGCAATATAGTCTTCCACATAAAACACGTAAGTAGATGAAGGCTTGTTGGCAATAGCTCTAAGTTCTGCGTCTTCTGTTTCTGAACCAACACCGATGGCAAATAGTGTTATTTTACTGTCTCTTGCTGCTTCTGCCACATCCTTGACTTCATCTTGGGATTTACCATCCGTAAGGACTACTGCCATCTTTGTCAGCAATCGTGAAGACTTGGCAAAAAGGTAATCAAGGGCAAACTGGATGGCCTTTCCAGTCTTTGTGTTTCCTCCCAAGTAGTGTATGGACTCCATAGCTGCCATCAAATTCTCTCCTGATTCGTGGCTCCCAAGGGGAATCTCCAGGACAGGGTAGTCACTATACTGAACCACTCCAACCTGAATAAACTTCGGTCCTATGTCAAAGTTTTTTGTGATATTGACAAGCCACTTTTTCACTATTTCAAAGTTTTCTGGGCCAACACTGTAAGAGCCATCCAAGATGAAAACTAAATCTGTTGGAGCAGTACGGCAACCTAAGTGAAAAAGAAAACCATCAGAGTATATGTGTTACATAAAAAACAAAAATTAGAGGTTTTAAATGAATGGATTTTTAATTAACCAGACAGGGGGAATCCTTTCACATGTATATACATAAAGTCGCCACAATGTATAGTTTAACTATCTTATAATTTTATACGTCAATTATACCTCAATAATGCTAAATTTTTTAAAAAAGATAATAGTAACCAGTTCATAAGAGCTTTGTGAAGATTAACTATGACACACTGACTAGCCTATGAAAATTCTTTATAAATGAGGGCTATGAGTTTTGTTGATATTTTTTAATTAGCTTGTCTTAATTTAAGTATTAATGATTCAGCTTTAAAAATAGGGAATAGGGACTTCCCTGGCGGTCCAGTGGTTAAGACTCTGCACTTCCACTGCAGGGGGCATGGGTTTGATCCCTGGTCCAGGAACTAAGGTCCCACATGCTGTGCCATGTGGCCAAATAAAAAAAAATAAAAATAGGGAATAAGAAATGGATGCTGTATATGAATATGATATCTAGATAGCTCTGTAGGGGCAGGTATTACTATAAAGCAACATTTTATTGTATTTCTCCACTGAATAAATGAAAACAAAAAATTTTAATAAATGAATGATTTTCGGCTATAGACTAACATCATTGCTTTAAGTTATCAGTGAAATATGTTTAGTTCAATGCTAACCTGAAATATTTATAAAAATTTATGTAAACCAATGAATGGGGGTAAGAAATTATAAACAAACTTTCTGCTATCTTCAGGACAAAAGTAGCCAGCAAAGACCCACATTCTTGATATAGTTGAGAAAATGTAAATGAACCAAGGTTATGAAAGCAGTCACTCTTGCACTACATGCAAGATGAATGTTTAAAGGTCTGAATGCTCATCTTCAGTCACAAATGTAGCCAAAACAATAGCTCGTGTGAAGTGAATCTATGTTCAAGGGCATAAAGCTATTCCTTTCTCTGTAAAGATTCTTGTTTCAAGATACCAGGAAACATGAGATCAGCACATCTTAAAGTTCTACCAGGAAAAAAAAAAAAGACTATCTGTGGTGTAAGTTATACCCAGACAAGTTCTAAGCACTTGTGAAAAGAAAAAAAAATCTTCTTTGCAGCCACTACGGAAAACAGTAAGGAGGTTCTTCAGAAAACTAAAAATAGAGTTACCATATGATCTAGCAATCCCACTGGGCATATATCTTTAATTCAAAAAGATACATGCACCCCTATGTTCATAGCAGCACTATTCACAATAGCCAAGACATGGAAAAAACCTAAATGTCTATCAAAAGATGAATGGATAAAGAGGATGTGGTTCATACATACAATGGAATATTACTCAGCCATTAAAAAGAATAAAATAATGCCATTTGCAGCAATATGGATGGATCTAGAGATTATCATACTAAGTGAAGTAAGTCAGAAGGAGAAAGACAAATACCATATGATATCAGTTATATGTGGAATCTAAAATATGGTACAAATGAGCTTATCTATGAAACAGAAACAGACTCACAGACATAGAGAACAGACCTGTGGTTGCCAAGGGGAAAGGGGAGTGGGGGAGGGATGGGCTGGGAGTTTGTGATAAGTAAATACAAACTATTATGTATAGAATGGATAAACAACAAGGTCCTACTGTATGGCACAGAGAACTATATTCAATATCCTATGATAAACTATAATGGAAAAGAATATTAAAAAGAATGTATACATATTTATAGCTGAATCACTTTGCTGTACAGCAGAAACTATCACAACATTGTAAATCAACTATACTTCAATAAAAAAAAGATTTCCTTAACTCTCTTTTCCACAGTACACAACATGCTTCTAACTCTATCTCATTCTTTCAGCATGTATATATTGAATACCTGTTCTGTTCTTGATATCATGCTAGGTACTGGCTTCAGACATACTTGAGATATCTCAAAAAGCTCCCAGCCTAGTTAAGATGGACAACTGGCTGGTTAGAGAAAGTACAAAGAATTATGAGAACATTGAGGAGAGGGTGGCAACCTAACTATGTCAAGCCAGGGGCAGTTTTGTTGGAAGGCTGAGATCAGAAAGCAGAGGTTTAACCAGGTCAAGAGGACAACATTCTAAACAAAGGGAGCAGCAAGTGCAAAGGTCCAGAGGAGAGAGACAGACATAGCCCCAAAGACAAACTGGTTTGTTTGGGTAATTCCAATGGTTTTGAAACTGCACTCCTTCTCGGGTAGGACTTGAACCCACCCACACCTCAGACTGGGACTTGAACCCGTAATCCCTGACTAGGAGGGGACTCGAAACCACTGTCTTTGGATTAAAACCACTCACCTGGGGTCAGGACTTACTGAAGCTCAGGTTCTTCTGTCTCCTCACAGAAGAAATTCAGCGTGAGGCAAAGTGGAAGGCAAAGAGTGAGTTTATTGGCATAGGACGCTTGTGAGAGATAAGCAGGCAGGCAAGGGAGCGCAACCCCAGGAACAAAGAGCCCCAGGAACAAAGAGGGCTACATTTTTATATTCAAAGAAAAAGTGGGGAGGGGAGAAGACCACCATCTTCCTCGTCCTTGGGCAGACGTCAAGACTCATATCACTAGTTCCTCCTTTGGCCCTATATGGTCTAACCAGGTCTAACTGCCATGGCACTATTTAAATCATATGTATATTAGCAAAAGGGTGGGGACATATACTAAAATATGGTAATTCATCTCAGGTTTGGGTATAATATCCCCTTTCACCTGGTTTCTTTCCCTTTTCACCTCTATTTCTGTCTTGGTTACATGCAGAAACGCTACTCTGCAAGGACTATTAACTCCCTGACTTCATGTAATAAGATTCAGAGCCCATATCTATTGTCTAGTATTTTAACTATCAGGGTTTGTGGCTTGAGTGTGCCTGGCACTTGGATGCACCTGGTCTTCCTTCAAGGTAGGGTAGATTGTTGCTAGGTTACTGGATTCTTTTCTTGAGTGGTCATTAGCTTACAAAGGTCTCCCAAACTCCCTTAAAATTCCCTTTCTGTCTTTAATCCCCTAGTGGGATTTCTAAACTGACTATTTAATTATCCTACTCTATCTCTATCAGTTTGAAGTGGCCAACAGGAAGGAACAGCTGTACTTGCTGCCTTCTTCTCTAACTTCTGCGCTCAAAGCAGCCAAAATACTACATGGGACAAGGATCCCATCCATGTCCTTGGACATGATGAGTTAGAAGAGGATGAGGTGAGTCACGGTAATGAGATAGCAAATTTTACATCCTGTGGTTTTACTCAGGTTAATGGTCTCCCTTAAGTAGTGTTTGGATGCCCAATTAAAAGTTATAATAAGGATGGTTTATTTTCTGTATATATTGCAAATAAGATATTATAATTGCAAGGATCAGTATCGGAGAAAAAAATGTTTGGTGACAATTAGTATTTCTGCAACTCCTTGGAGTAAATCAATCAATCAACCAATCTCTCCCTCTCTTCACCTTCCTCACTTCCTCCTTTCCTCTCCTTCCTTTCCATTCTTTTCCTTATCTTTGTCCACTTGCATATTTGGGATGATGACAAAGCTCCTATGAAGAAGCCTCAGTTTCACCATTATCTCAACTCACCTATCACAGTAACTAGCAGAAGTAAACACCATTGTCAGGTGAACATGTAACACAGTCAAGAAGATAACCCCCCCAGGAAAAAAAATTGCCAAAACATGGGTTTGTCTCACAAATATAACTGTGATTATGGCACCATCTTAAGATGCTATATGGCAGATGGTGTCTCAGTGCAGGGGGTGTGAGGGACACTATTCCAACAACCTCTGTCATGGTGACCACTGTCAGACACCAGGGTAGGGACGGCAAAAATGGGATTCTGCCCAAATGCATATTTTCTAACCCAAGGGAATGAAGTTTTCCTGTTATTTTTGGAAGCTGAACAGGGATGACAGGGTTATGCTTTTATTGGGGTTTCGTGAGAGAGACAAAAGGACAGGAAGGTTGTGTTTGCAGGACTCTTCGAGGTTGCCCTTCCTCGATGCTATGAGGCTCGTTATTGCCTGGACCTGCGAGTGTTTGTGTGTCACTCGATTCAGTGGTTAGAAATTCTTACAGGGTTATTCTTGGCCCTTTCTACCCCTTTCCAGAGCCATGGGGCATATATTTCATAACTGCAAGGTTAGCCAAGAGCATGGACACAAAAGCAAGTACTGCCATTTATAAATTGCAGACAAAATACCACTCCAAGAAACCTCCTCCTCAGAGAGGTGAATCACCAGTGTCATATGAAGGGAATGCACTGAGGATGAAAAGAAGTGTTCAAATACTAGTTACAGCTCCAACCAGATGTATGACACTATGAAAGGCCCATACATTTTATGCATCTCTTTTCCCACTCAAAAATCAAAGAGTATCTACCCCATAAGGTGCTTGGGTGGATTAAACAATAAAAGGGTTATGCAAACATTAAATTTTTTTTTTTTAATTTTAAGCCAAGTTGAATCAAATTGTCAAATCATCTGATTTAACTGTTAGAGAAACCATAATTCATTTATAGTTAGGGGGTTTATGTTTATGAGTTTTAAAATATGCATATACGCACACTTTTAAAAAGAAGTAGGCTATCTTTTTAAAAGTGTCTTTTTAAAAGTAGGATGGCCTACTTCTCTCATGCAAGCTTTCCTACAGGCAATCAGAATAACAGTCACCACTTACTGAATGTCACCATGCTAAGTCATTTATATGCATTATCTTATTATCTTTATGAGATAAGCTCATAGGATGGTCCTGATAGCCATCCTGTGAAGGAGGTACTTTCTTTATCACCATATTATGAAGCTTATATAAATGGCTGAACATGGACTTAATACCAGAGTGTTTATTCCAAAGCCTGGGTCAATAAAATGCACTATTACCATAGAATTTTCTCAAAATGACTTCTGATAGCTTTTCCTCCTAGTTAATGTGTAACATAGCAATTCATTCATTTTAGGGAATCACAGCATCAAAGACAATAAGAATAAGATCCTTAAAGCCATTGCTAGAGCTCCTCTAATTTGATTTCCATAATTAATATGTTGATAACAAAAAAGACAATGCTGATATTTCTTACTTGATCTTATTTCCCCATCTTCAGCTAATACAGAATTCTGAAGAAGCAGGACCAAAATTATCCAAAGAAATGTAATATGGTGAGCCATGTTTCTGTTTTTGTTCTAATGTTTTGGTTTTAGGATTCCTAAAAAGAAAGAGAAAATAAAAAGAAAGTTAAATATATTAGAAAAATAAGACAAATACCTAACAATCATAAGTTTGAATTTTTAAATTGCAATACCCAGTCAAAGCACAGTTAATTTTTGCTAACCTTAAAATTAACTTATGTGCCCAAAATAACCACATTTCAAATATATAATACAAGACAACAATGAATGGGAGCTGAGGATGAACGTGATAAGTTTCTAATTCATAATCATCTTGGAAAAGCAAAAACTTTTCTAAAACTTTAAGTTTTGCTCATAATATTTACTAGAATTCCCCTTTTAGCATAGCCTACAGAGGGCTATCACATTCTTTTTATTATCTCAGTGGTAGCACATATCCTTCTTTTAAATGTGTATTTGCATTTAAGAAACACTCAAAGGGTATCTGGTAAAAAATATCTATAGGATAAAGCTGAATAATAGGATTTAATTTTTTTAATGGGCTGTATTATAAACATTAAGATCTATTTTATTTAATTCACCAACACTCAGTTGTGAGACTAATATGTTTTCTAAGTTAGTCCAAGGACTTCACTCCTGGTTAGAATGTGGAACATTGCCAAAGACTGTCACTCTCAACAATGAGAACATGTCAAATAAACTACAAAACTATAGGCTTTTAAAACCCAGCAGAAAAGACAGGGTTTAAAGAAACCTAAAAGAGCTAAATTCCAAAAGTTATTAATACTTTATAGGACAGAAAAGATTCAAGGCTGCTTTTGTGCCTATTAGAAAGGGAACCCTGTTCAGGAGGAGGAAGAATTTGCTACAGTACAGAAGCAACCAGTCAAAGCTGGAGTAACATATTAGAATCCCAAGGGGTCCCAGCCTCAGAGCAAGGATGCCCCTAGCCAGCAATTCTTCCCCAGGAGCCTTAACTGGGTACACGGAATAGACAAGTAATACAGAGTATATTGAAAGCAGTATGAAACAGTCTAGAGAGATCCTCTCCTTCCCTCTCCCTGTTCAAGTCCCCAGGGAATTCCTCAAATACAAATCCTTGTCTTGCTGAGGGTTAGGGGAGAAGCCACAGAACTGAGAAAAGTCCCTCCAAGGTACTCCAGTCCTTCACTACAGTGGAGAGACATATCTCAAAAAGCAGAAAGGACAAAAGAGAAAAACAGAACTCAAATACAAAAAGCTGGAAACCTGACAAGCTGAGAGAAATCTCCCAAGGGTCTCCCAAAATATGAGAAGAAACAAAGTTTTATGTCTGATCAGGAGAAAAACACTCAATATAAGCAGATCCAGAGATTATCTAAATGTCAGAAGTATTAAGCAGGGTTTATAAAAAGGGTATGATGAACATGTTAAAGGATCTAATGAATAAGATGGACAACAATTGCAAAAATATGTGAAATTTCAAAAGAGGGATGGAAACTATTTTAAAAAAGATACAAGTGAAATGCTTGCAATGAAAATATATATCAAAAAAGAAATCATGCAGTGAGCATGCATACGTCAGAGGGAAAGATCAGTAAACTTGAAGATAAGTCAATAGAAAGTATCCAAAATGAAACCCAAGTCAGGGGAAGAGAGGTGAGAAACAAAAGGAACAGAGCATCTGAAATCCGTGGGACTGTATCAAGTGGTCTTGATTTAACTTCTCAGATGGAAAGGAGAAAGTGAATGAAGAAATATTTTTAAATATAATGCCCAAGAATTTTCCAAATTGACAAAAGCTACCAACAATCAGATCAAACACACCCTAAGCAAAATACAAAGTAAGTCATACCTAGGTATATCATAATCAGTTGAAAGTCAAAATAAAAGAGTAAATTCTTAAAACAAACTATAGAAAAAAAGACACATGACATATGGAGGAACAACAATAAGAATTTTAGATGGAAATTTCATGGTAATAAAATAGGCAATGGATCAGAAAGATATAAAAATCCTAAATATGTAGATATCTAATAATAAAGCTTCAGAATTCCTGAAGAAAAAATGGGGAAAAAAACTAAAGAAATAGACAAATTCAAATCATAATGTGAGATTTTAAACATCCACTTTTCAATGATTTTTGAAGTAGATAAAAAAAATTTAGTAACAGTGCAGAGGTTTGAAAAACTTTATCATCCAACTTCACCTAGTTGACAATTCATAGAATGCTCCACCTAACAACAGCAGAATATATATTCTTTTGTAATGCATATGAAAGTCATCAAAATAGACCATATGCTGGAGAAAAAACAAGATTCAAATTCCAAAGAAATGAAATCATGCAAATTATGTTCTTTGACCTAAATGGTATTAATTAGAAAAGGAAGAAAATCCCAAAATCCTTGGAATTAACCAATATACTTCTAAATAATCTATGATTTAAAAAAATATCAGAGGGGAAATTTTTAAATATTTCAACTGATCAATAATTGTTTTAAAAAATCAAAATTTTATGATACAGCTAAAGCACTACTAAGAGAGAAATTTTGGCTTTAAAACCATATACTAGAAAAGAAGAAAAATGAAAAATCAATATTTAGGCTTCCACCTTAAGAAAATAGAGAAAGAACAACAAATTAAAACTAAAGAGTAAAAAGAAGAAAAAAAGAACAAAAATTATAATCAATGAATTAGAAAATTGAAAAACAATAAAATTAAAGAGTTAATTCTTTGAACAAATAAATATGCTTATAAATCCTAGCAAGAATAATCAAGAAATAAGACAGAAAACATAAATTACCTAAGTCAATATTGAAACAGGAGATTCCACTACAGAGCCTACAGACCTTAAAAGGATAATAAGTAGACAGATGAAATGGACAAAGTCTTAAGATACACTATTTATTGAAACTGGTCTAAACTGAAATTATTAAAGAAATAGAATTTTTAACCAAAAATTTTCCCACAAAGAAAATTCCAGTGCCAGATAGTTTCACCAGTAATTTCTACAAACATTTAAGGAAAAAAATAATAATCAAACATTTTTATGAAATAACATTAAATGAAAATAGAAGAAGAGGGAACTCTTCTCAACTTTTAGTATGAGGTCAAAATAAAATGTTATGAAAAGTCTACAGCTTAGATCACATTAAGTGGTAAAAGACTGAATGCTTTTTCCCCCAAATCAGTAAAAAGTTAAGGATATATTCTCACATCACTTCTATTCAAAAACGTACAGGAAGTCCTAGCCAGTGCCATATTCAAAATAAGAAATAAAGACTATAAAGGAAGAAATAAAACTGTAATTATTTACAGACAACATGATTATCTACATAGAAATTTGAAATCTACCAAAACACTATTAGAACTAATAAGTGAATTTAGCAAGGTCACAGGACACAAGGTTAATAGTTTTTTTTTTAAGTGTTTCTATATAATAGCAACAAAATGGTGGGGGGATATAATATATTCAATAGTACCAAAGCATCATAAACTTAGAAATAAAGTGAATGAAAAATGTGAAAGACCTCTACACTAAAATATATAATGCATTGTTGAGAGAAATTAAAGAAAGCAAATAAGTGGAGAAATCTATATTCATGGGTTAAAAGACTCAATATTGGTTCCATCTTTATCCTCAAATTGATCTAAGGATTCAACACAATCCTAATCAAAATCCCAGCAGATTTCTAAAAGAAACTGACAAACTCATTCTAAAATTCTTATAAAATGCAACTGATTTTGAATTAGAAGAACAATCTTCAATGAAGAAGAACAATCTGCATAAAAAACAAACATGATTGAGAAGAACTAAGTGAGAGACTTTATACTATCTGATTTTGACTTACAGTCATCTAGCTACAGGAATCAAGAAAGTGTGTATTGGTGTAGGGATAAATATATTAAATGGAACACAATAGAGTTCAGAAATAGACCCACACTTACATGGTCAGTTGACTTGCAATAAAAGTGTCAAGGTAATTGAATAGGAAAGGAAATTCAGTAAATGGTGCTGGATCAGCGGGATAAACAATAAAATTAACCTTGACCCCATCTCATTCCATATGCAAAAATTAGACGAAGCATATATCTAAGTATAAAAGCTAAAACTATAAGGCTTCTAGAAGAAAACATGAGACTATTTCACAACCTTGGGATTAGGCAAAATTTCTTAGGACACAAAAAACACTATCCACTTTAAAAATAGATACACATTAGATTTCACCAAAATTAAAAGATACCATTAAGAAAACAAGTCAATATTCAGAATAAAATACTTACAAAAATGACTCTCATAAAGATTATATATTTTTAATACTCCTACAAATCAAAAATAAAAAAGAAAACAATCCAATTTTTTAAATGAGTAAAGGTCTTCAACAGACTTTTTAAATTATTACTTAAGGAAATACAGAAATGGCCAATAAGCATATTAAATGGTCCTCATCATTAGTCATCAGAGAAGTGTATGCTAAAACCACAATAAGATCATTTCACACCCACTAAAATGGCCAAAATTATTTAAAATTAAAATGGCTAAAACAGTATCAAATGTTTATGAGGCTATGTGGAGAAATTGGAACTCATACATTTTTGGTCAGAGTGAAAAATGATGTAACCCCTTCAGAGAAGTGTTAGGTTCAGTTTCTTACAAAATTAAACTATGACTAGTAATCCTTCTGCTAAGTATATAACCTAGAGAAATGAAAACATGTGCCAACAAAAAAACTTTAACAGTGTTTATAGTAGTTTTATTCATAATAACTCCAAAATAAAATAATTCAAATGCTATCCACAGAAAAATATTGGATAAACAAGTTGTGTGGTTATATTCACATAATGGAAGAGAGCAACAAAAAAATAACAAACTTTCTTTATACCCAACAACATGAATAACTTTAAATACATTCCATTTAATGAAAGGAGCCAAACACAAAAGAATACACAAAGCATGATTTCAGGTATACAGAGTCCCAAGATAGAAAACTAATCTGCAGTGTTAGAAATCAGGAAACATTTGCTCTTGATGGGAGAAGTCAACTGGAACGTGGCACAAATAAACTTATTGGGTGTTAGAAATAGTCTACATTTGCAGTGATGATATTGGTGTGCATAAATTTGTCTAAGGCCATTAGGCTGAAGGCTTAAAAACTATATAAACTGTTGTATATAATTTATATCTCAGTGAAAAACAGTAAGTCCAAAATCATCATTGTCAGTTTTTAAATTAGGCTGGCCCTCTGGACAAAGAGCTATAAAGGTCAAAAGATGTCAGTGAGAAGCATTTTTGATGAGTCATCACCAGGATGTACTATTTTATGGCAACTATGTGTACTAATAAATACTGACTAATTTCCTCCCCAAAAGCCTCAAAATTAAGTTATTCTGCTCCTCTACAAAAAATATCCTCATTATTTCTATATAGTATCTAATTCCTTCATAATCCTTGGGCTAAAGTGAATTGTTTACTTGTATTATATTCTAGATTGTATTCTATTCTATATCATTAATGTAGACCATATGAAAAGGGCATTAAATAAATACTGCCACCATGTTACCTCACCACTGAAACATAACTCATATACTTCATAAATATATTTTACGGCTATTTAATTGTGCTTATGCACGATGCATATAAACGGAGGCATATCAAGTTTTACCATTTACTTTAATCACCTGGGGAGCTTGTTAAACATATGGATGCCTTAGCCCTACCCATTAGCTTCAGATTGCAGGGCAAGGAAAGGGCCAAACATTTAAAATAAAATAAAGTAAAAAGCTTCCCATAGGCTAATGTCCACCAAAGTTCTAGAAATTCTGGTATAAGGCAATGCAGAAATGATAAGAAAAGAAAAAAAAAAAACTCCTATTCCCCCAGTAGAGAAGTAAGTTAGCAACCCCAAATAGGAAAGCATAAGTCAGAGAATCTCTACAATCAAAAATTTCTAAAGATTGGCTACTCAGAGAGTAGTCAGGCAACCTTAGCATCCCCAATTTTCAAATGTTAATATGCATACAAATCTGTTAGAAATTCATTAAAATGCACATTCTGATTCAGTAGGTTTGGTTTACCACCTAAGCTCGTTCATTTGAATGAAGGCCTCTAAGGAATATAGGAACATATGCCATCTTTCAACATAGAAAATTCTGTTTTGGAAAATTTTAACTTTTTAATGCTAAATAAAGAGCTCTTCGTGGATAACGAAAAAGGAAATTACTTTTAACAAAATGTAGGAATGTAGGAATTTAAACTGAGCTCACCTGCTAATGAGGAATGTATACTAGAATAACTATCCATCCACCAGGCAATCCAGATTATAGATTTAACACTGCTCCCAACCCACTATAATTTCATATCTTTCTTATAGTGTTCTAGTGTTCAAAAAAAAGGAGATGAAACTGGTGATCTGTAATCTTCCTCTCAACTACAGAGACAATAATCCATATTCTACAGCCTCATAGGATTATTGTGATAAGGAACATTTACAATGTACAGTGTGTGAGACAACACTATGTCATTTAATCTCAGCAAGTGTTTGAGGAAAATAAGGCTGACTTAGAGAACACGGCTTGCCTCTAAGAAACAGACTCACAACTTACACTCAGGTTCTCTCACTCCAGAATTCTTTCCACTGTATTCATTCAATGACAAACATTTATCAAGTCCCTATTATGTGACAGATACTCCTTTAGGTGCTGGGAATTCAGAAGTGACCCAGATAAGCTAGATAAGGAATCTGCTTTCATGGAGTTTATGCGCCAGGTTTTAAATATATGATTGAGTGAGATAATTTCAGATAGTAGTGGATGCTATAAAGTAATGAAAACAATAATGTAAACTTGGGCCAGGAGCAGAGGAAGAGCTGCTTTCAATTTGGAGCTCAGAGAAGGCATCTGAAAGGATGACCTGTGAGCTGACACTTGAAGGAATGTGAAGGAGCCATCCTTGCCAGGAACTGGGAACCAAACTTTCCTCTGTGGATGGAGCAAGTTTGCTTGTTCTAGGAACAGAAGGAAGGTCAGTGAAGGAGTGAGGGAGGAAGAGGAGGAAGGGCAGGAGCTGCAGGGAGGTAGCAGGACCCCATGAGGTATGTTACATTTTGAACTGTTTCCCTTAAATGCAAAGTGAATCCACGGAGGATGTGAAGCAGTTGTGCATCATGATGAGGTTTTCACATTGAGTAGAGCATCCCACTTTCAAAATCAAAGAGCTATCTAAAATTTAAGAATTAGTGGTTTCTCAGAGAAACGAGATCAACTGATAATTATCCTCTTTTAATTTTCATCTCTCTTCCATATCCTAAATTTATCTGGCATATCATATTCCACTGCCACTGTCACTAATATTTTATTAAAATCAAAATAAATACTTGTAAGTCAATTTCTGAGAACAGTGGGTACAAATGAAAGCAACTTCCTTGTCTCCTTGCAATGAATGCATCTTTCATTGGGTCCACTGGCTGGAAAGGCATGGGAATTCACGTGAGGAGCCACCAGGAATGCATAAAAGCTTTGAAAACGAGGGACTGTCAGGAAAAATGCCATCTGAAAATGTGTTTGCTGAGCTTGGTTGTAAAACCTTCAAGTAAATTTGAAGACTAAAAATAGTCCCCTCTTGAGACACTAATACTCATGCTTCTTTATATGCTCTGTCTTTGAACTAAATTGTAAAATAGGAAAAGGTGGGGAAACTGAAATTCTGGTCCTCATATTTTTACGCGCACACACACACACACACACACACACACACACCTATTGTGTTCTATATTTTTAACATTAAGGTGGTAGGAGGAAGCATCAATTGGGACAGGTAGAATTGAGAAAGGCAAAATGCTGGCAAACCAGTGAAAGAATTAAGAATGGGTTCATGGAGTCTTCCAGGAAGATGGCGGAAGAGTAAGACGCGGAGATCACCTTCCTCCCCACAGATACACCAGAAATATATCTACACATGGAACAACTCCTACAGAACACCTACTGAACGCTGGCAGAATACCTCAGAACTCCCAAAAGGCAAGAAACCCCCCACGTACCTGGGTAGGGCAAAAGAAAAAAGAAAAAACAGAGACAAAAGGATAGGGACCGGACATGCACCAGTGGGAGGGAGCTGTGAAGGAGGAAAGGTTTCCACACACTAGGAAGCCCCCTCACGGGCGGAGACTGCGGGTGGCGGAGGGGGAAAGCTTCAGGGCCGCGGAGGCGAACACAGCAACAGGGGTGCAGGGGGCAAAGAGGAGAGATTCCCGCACAGAGGATCGGTGCCGACCGGCACTGAGCAGCCCGAGAGGCTTGTCTGCTCACCGGCCGGGGCGGGCGGGGCTGGGAGCTGAGGCTCGGGCTTTGGTCGGAGCGCAGGGAGAGGACTGGGGTTGGCGGTATGAACACAGCCTGCGGGCGGTTAGTACACCACGGCTGGCCGGGAGGGAGTCCAGGTAAAAGTCTGGACCTGTCAAAGAGGCAAGAGACTTTTTCTTCCCTCTTTGTTTCCTGGTGCGCGAGGAGAGGGGATTAAGAGCGCTGCTTAAAGGAGCTCCAGAGACGGGCCTGAGTCGCGACTAAAAGCGCGGACCCCAGAGACAGGCATGAGTAGCTAAGGCTGCTACTGCCGCCACCAAGAAGCCTGTGTGCCAGCACAGGTCACTATCCACACCCCCCTTCCGGAGAGCCTGTGCAGCCCGCTACTGCCAGGGTCCCGGGAACCAGGGACAACTCCCCTGGGAGAACGCATGGCGCGCCTCAGGCTGGTGCAACGTCACGCCGGCCTCTGCCACTGTAGGATCACCGCGCACTCTGTGCCCCTCCCTCCCCCCCCGGCCTGAGTGAGCTAAAGCCCCCGAGTCAGCTGATCCTTTAACCCCGTCCTGTCTGAGCGAAGAACAGATGCCCTCCGACGACCTACACGCAGAGGCGGGGCCAAATCCAAAGCTGAGCCCCTGGGAGCTGTGAGAACAAAGAAGAGAAAGGGAAATCTCTCCTAGCAGCCTCAGAAACAGAGGATTAAAGCTCCACAATCAATCTGATGTACCCTGCATCTGTGGAATACATGAATAGACAACGAATCATCCCAAATTAAGGAGGTGGGCTTTGAGAGCAAGATTTATGATTTTTTCCCCTTTTCATTTTTTTATGAGTGTGTATGTGTATGCTTCTGTGTGAGATTTTGTCTGTATAGCTTTGCTTCCACCATTTGTCCGGGGGTTCTCTCTGTCCGTTTTTTTTTTTTTTAATTTTTTTTCTTAATAATTACTTTTTATTTTAATAACTTTATTTTATTTTACTTTATCTTTGTTCTTTCTTTCCTTCCCTCCTTTAGACAATGAATCATCAAAAATTGAGGAGGTGGACTTTGAGAGCAAGATTTATGATATTTTCCCCTTTTCCTCTTTTTGTGAGTGTGTATGTGCATGCTTCTATCTGAGATTTTTGTCTGTAGAGCTTTGCTTCCACTGTTTGTCCTAGGGCTCTGTCTGTCCTTTTTTTAAATTTTTTTCTCTTAATAATTATATTTTTATTTTAATAACTTTATTATATTTTATCTTACTTTATTTTATTTTACTTTATCTTCTTTCTTTCTTTTTTCTTCCTTCCCTCCATCCTTCCTTCCTTCCTCCCTCCTTCCCTCCCTCCTTTCTTTCATTCTTTCTTTCTTTCTATTTCTACTAATTCTTTCTTTCTACTTTTTCTACCTTTTATTCTGAGCCATGTGGATGAAAGGCTCTTGGTGCTGCAGCCAGGAGTCAGTGCTGTGCCTCTGAGGTGGGAGAGCCAACTTCAGGACACTGGTTCACAAGAGACCTCCCAGCTCCACAGAATATCAAATGGCGAAAATCTCCCAGAGATCTCCATCTCAACACAAGCACCCAGCTTCACTCAACGACCAGCAAGCTACAGTGCTGAACATCCTATGCCAAACAACTAGTAAGACAGGAACACAACTCCACCCATTAGCAGAGAGGCTGTCTAAAATCATAATAAGTCCACAGACCCCCGAAAACACACCACCAGACATGGACCTGCCCACCAGAAAGACAAGTTCCAGCTTTATCCACCAGAACACAGGTACTAGTCTCCTCCAGCAGGAAGCCTACACAACCCACTGAACCAAGCTTAGCCACTGGGGACAGACACCAAAAACAACAGGAACTACGAACCTGCAGTCTCCAAAAAGGAGACCCCAAACACAGTAAGATAAGCAAAATGAGAAGACAGAAAAACACACAGCAGATGAAGGAGCAAGATAAAAACCCACCAGACCTAACAAATGAAGAGGAAATAGGCAGTCTACCTGAAAAATAATTCAGAATAATGATAGTAAAGATGATCCAAAATCTTGGAAATAGAACAGAGAAAATGCAAGAAACATTTAACAAGGACCTAGAAGAACTAAAGATGGAACAAGCAATGATGATCAACACAATAAATGAAATTAAAACTACTCTAGATGGGATCCATAGCAGAATAACTGAGGCAGAAGAACGGAAAAGTGACCTGGAAGATAAAATAGTGGAAATAACTACTGCAGAGAAGAATAAAGAAAAAAGAAGGAAAAGAATGGAGGACAGTCTCAGAGACCTCTGGGACAACATTAAACGCACCAACATTCGAATTATAGGGGTTCCAGAAGAAGAAGAGAAAAAGAAAGGGACTGAGAAAATATTTGAAGTGATTATAGTTGAAAACCTCCTTAATATGGGAAAGGAAATAGTTAATCAAGTAGAGGAAGCACAGAGAGTCCCATACAGGATAAATCCAAGGAGAAATATGCCAAGACACATATTAATCAAACTGTCAAAAATTAAATACAAAGAAAACATATTAAAAGCAGCAAGGGACAAATAACACACAAGGGAATCCCCATAAGGTTAACAGCTGATCTTTCAGCAGAAACTCTGCAAGCCAGAAGGGACTAGCAGGACATATTTAAAGTGATGAAGGAGAAAAACCTGCAGCCAAGATTACTCTACCCATCCAGGATCTCGTTCAGATTTGATGGAGAAATTAAAACCTTTACAGACAACAAAAGCTGAGAGAGTTCAGCACCACCAAACCAGCTTTACAACAACTGCTAAAGGAACTTCTCTAGGCAAGAAACACGAGAGAAGGAAAAGACCTACAATAACGAACCCAAAACAATTAAGAAAATGGAAATAGGAACATACATATCAATAATTACCTTAAATGTAAATGGACTAAATGCTCCCACCAAAAGACACAACTGGCTGAATGGATACAAAAACAAGACCCATATATTTACTGTCTACAAGAGACCCACTTCAGACCTAGAGACACATACAGACTGAAAGTGAGGGGATGGAAAAAAATATTTCATGCAAATGGAAACCAAACGAAAGCTGGAGTAGCAATTCTCATTTCAGACAAAATAGACTATTAGAAGAGAAAAAGAATGATCAAGGATCAATAATGATCAAGGGATCAATCCAAGAAGAAGATATCACAACTGTAAATATTTATGCACCCAACATAGGAGCGCCTCAATACATAATGCAAATACTAACAGCCATGAAATGGGAAATGAACAGTAACACATTCATAGTAGGGGAATTTAACACCCCACTTTCACCCATGGACAGATCATCCAAAATGAAAATAAATAAGGAAACACAAGCTTTAAATGATATGTTAAACAAGATGGACTTAATTGATATTTATATGACATTCCATCCAAAAAGAACAGAATACACATTTTTCTCTAGTGCTCATGGAACATTCTCCAGGATAGATCATATCTTGGATCACAAATCAAGCCTTGGTAAATTTAAGAAAATTGAAATTGTATCAAGTACCTTTTCCGAACACAAGGCTATGAGACTAGATATCAATTACAGGAAAAGATCTGTAAAAAATACAAACACGTGGAGGCTAAACAATACACTACTTAATAACGAAGTGATCACTGAAGAAATCAAACAGGAAATTTAAAAATACCTAGAAACAAATGACAATGGAGACACGACGACCCAAAATCTATGGCATGCAGCAAAAGCAGTTCTAAGAGGGAAGTTTATACCAATACAATCCTACCTTAAGAAACAGGAAGCATCTCGAATAAACAACCTAACCTTGCATCTAAAGCAATTAGAGAAAGAAGAACAAAAAAACCCCAAAGTTAGCAAAAGGAAAGAAATCATAAAAATCAGATCAGAAATAAATGAAAAGAAATGAAGGAAACAATAGCAAAGATCAATAAAACTAAAAGCTGGTTCCTTGAGAAGATAAACAAAATTGATAAACCATTACCCAGACTCATCAAGAAAAAAGGGAGAAGACTCAAATCAATAGGATTAGAAATGAAAAAGGAGAAGTAACAACTGACACTAGAGAAATACAAAAGATGATGAGAGATTACTACAAGCAACTCTATGCCAATAAAATGGACAACCTGGAAGAAATGAACAAATTCTTAGAAATGCACAACTTGCCAAGACTGAATCAGGAAGAAATAGGAAATATGACCAGATCAATCACAAGCACTGAAATTGAAACTCTGAATAAAAATCTTCCAACAAACCAAAGCCCAGGACCAGATGGCTTCACAGGCGAATTCTATCAAACATTTAGAGAATAGCTAACACCTATCCTTCTCAAACTCTTCCAAAATAGAGCAGAGGGAGGAACACTCCCAAACTCATTCTACGAGGCCATCATCACCCTGATACCAAAACCAGACAAGGATGTCACAAAGAAAGAAAACTACAGGCCAATATCACTGATGAACATAGATGCAAAAACCCTCAGCAAAACACTAGCAAACAGAATCCAACAGCACATTAAACGGATCATACAACATGATCAAGTAGGGTTTATTCCAGGAATGCAAGGATTCTTCAATATACACAAATCAATCAACGTGATACACCATATTAATAAACTGAAGGAGAAAAACCATATGATCATCTCAATAGATGGAGAGAAAGCTTTCAACAAAATTCAACACCCATTTATGATAAAAACCCTACAGAAAGTAGGCATAGAGGGAACTTTCCTCAACATAATAGAGGCCATATATGACAAACCCACATCCAACATCATCCTCAATGGTGAAAAACTGAAAGCATTTCCACTAAGATCAGGAACAAGACAAGGTTGCCCACTCACCACTCTTATTCAACATAGTTTTGGAACTTTTAGCCACAGCAATCAGAGAAGAAAAGGAAATAAAAGGAATCCAAATTAGAAAAGAAGAAGTAAAGTTGTCACTGTTTGCAGATGACATGATACTATACATAGAGAATCCTAAAGATGCTACCAGAAAACTGCTAGAGCTAATCAATGAATTTGGTAAAGTAGCAGGATACAAAATTAATGCACAGAAATCTCTGGCATTCCTATCCACTAATGATGAAAAACCTGAAAGTGAAATCAAGAAAACCCTCCCATTTACCATTGCAACAAAAAGAATAAAATATCTATGAATAAACCTACCTAAGGAGAAAAAAGACCTGTATGCAGAAAATTATAAGACACTGATGAAAGAAATTAAAGATGATACAAATAGATGGAGAGATATGCCATTTTCTTGGATTGGAAGAATCAGCATTGTGCAAATGACTCTACTACCCAAAGCAATCTACAGATTCAATGCAATCCCCATCAATCTATCACTGGCATTTTTCACAGAACTAGAACAAAAAATTTCACAATTTGCATGGAAACACAAAAGACCCCTAATAGCCAAAGCAATCTTGAGAACGAAAAATGGAGCTGGAGGAATCAGGCTCCCTGACTTCAGACTATACTACAAAGCTTCAGTAATCAAGACAGTATGGTACTGGCACAAAAACAGAAAGATAGACCAATGGAACAGGATAGAAAGCCCAGAGATAAACCCACGCACATATGGTCAGCTTATCTTTGATAAAGGAGGCAGGAATGTACAGTGGAGAAAGGACAGCCTCTTCAATAAGTGGTGCTGGGAAAACTGGACAGATACATGTATGAAATTAGATCACTCCCTAACACCATACACAAAAATAAGCTCAAAATGGATTAAAGACCTAAATGTAAGGCCAGAAACTATCAAACCCTTAGAGGAAAACATAGGCAGGACACTCTATGACATAAATCACAGCAAGATCCTTTTTGACCCACCTCCTAGAGAAATGGAAATAAAAATAAACAAATGGGACCTAATGAAACTTCAAAGCTTTTGCACAGCAAAGGAAACCATTAACAAGACCAAAAGACAACCCTCAGAATGGAAGAAAATATTTGCAAATGAAGAAACTGACAAAGGATTAATCTCCAAAATTTATAAGCAGCTCATGCAGCTTAATAACAAAAACACAAACAACCCAATCCAGAAATGGGCAGAAGACCTAAATAGACATTTCTCCAAAGAAGATATACAGACTTCCAACAAACACATGAAAGAATGCTCAAGGTCACTAATCATTAGAGAAACGCAAATCAAAACTACAATGAGATATCATCTCACACCAGTTAGAATGGCCATCATCAAAAAATCTAGAAAAAATAAATGCTGGAGAGGGTGTGGAGAAAAGGGAACCCTCTTGCACTGTTAGTAGGAATGTAAATTGATACAGCCACTGTGGAGAACAGTATGGAGGTTCCTTAAAAAAACTACAAATAGAACTACCATATGACCCAGCAATCCCACTATTGGGCATATACCCTGAGAAAACCATAATTCAAAAAGAGTCATGTACCAAAATGTTCATTGCAGCTCTATTTACAATAGCCCAGAGGTGGAAACAACCTAAGTGTCCATCATCGGATGAATGGATAAAGAAGTTGTGACACATATATACAATGGAATATTACTCAGCCATAAAAAGAAACGAAATTGAGCTATTTGTAATGAGGTGGATAGACCTAGAGTCTGTCATACAGAATGAAGTAAGTCAGAAAGAGAAAGACAAATACCGTATGCTAACACATATGTATGGAATTTAAGAAAAAAAATATCATGAAGAACCTGGGGTAAGACAGGAATAAAGACACAGACCTACTAGGGAATGGACTTGAGGATATGGGGAAGGGGAAGGGTAGCCTGTGACAAAGCAAGAGAGAGGCATGGACATATATACACTACCAAACGTAAGGTAGGTAGCTAGTGGGAAGCAGCTGCATAGCACAGGGAGATCAGCTCGGTGCTTTGTGATCGCCTCGACGGGTGGGATAGGGAGGGTGCGAGGGAGGGAGATGCAAGAGAGAAGTGATATGGGAACAAATGTATATATATAACTGATTCATTTTGTTGTAAAGCAGAAACTAACACACCATTGTAAAGCAATCGTACTCCAATAAAGATGTTAAAAAAAGAAAAAAGAATGGGTTCATGTACATATGTATGTATGTAAAGTTTGGTTTGTTTGAGTGGTCATTAAAACAACAGAACTAAATGTAATTTTTGGAATTTCATAGGTCAAAATATGCCCCCCAAAATATGTAATTAATCAACGCCACCTTGATTGTGTAAACAATTCATGGTCAACTAAACAACTGACATTTGTTATCATACTTCTCTAAACAAAAATCTAATATGGTAGCCAGACAGGTAAATATAAATCCCCATTTTATAGACAGGAAGCTAAGGGATTCCAAGAAGCTATTATTTTACATTTTGCACAGTTTTCTCTCACACTGCAGAGTGGATGACTGCTTTCTTGTTCTGCTTATAGAGTATATCATATAGCATCCATTAAAGCTGCACAAGAAAAAGTGAAATGGCAGTAACTTGGTAGAGTTATTGTAGTTTGGTGGAGAGGTTTAAAATCCCATCTCTTTTTTAGAAGTCATAGCAGCTTCTAAATATTCAAGCAATGAAAAAATATACATGTCTGTGTAACCATTTGAAATGAGACCAGTAAAAAATAGTCAAGGAACATGGAGTACAGTGTACTTTATTTGCCTATGCCAGCAAATCCACTAAAATCAGCCCGTTGGATTCTGTTAGTAATTTTATGCTGTGCTTATAAATATAGCTCTTTTTCCTATCCCTAAATTCCTTTTATATTAACATATATTAACCTAATTTTTATCATTTTTTTTTCTTAACTCAGCTCTAATTTTTACAATAAAGTATCAGGAAAGCAAAGACATCATTCAGAAAGGGAAAGCTAATAATATTTTGATCTTGGAACTCAGGTCAAATTGTTCTCCAACTTTCTAATCTTCCAATTCTTCTATGATACACAAAAAAGAATGCTGGATAACAAGTCATGCAATGTGAGTTCCAGTCCTAGCTGTGCCTTGTTTACCTGCTTAGAAAATAAAATGTAAGCATTTACAAAGCTAAATAGCAATACAGGATAATATATGGAAAATAAATGGATAGATAAAAGAGGAGCCGGGGTGAAAGAAAATGGGTGGAAATAAGCAATTAATGTTCAAGTGATATGAAGAAAATCATCAATAAGCAACTCTAGCACTCCAATTATGATTTCTAAATACCATTTCCCATCAAAAGAAACAAGGCTGTTTAGGGAGAATAGCAGATTCCAGATCTGGGGGACATTAGACATGAGACAGAGAAATCTTGTCATTCTAAAAACAAGGAATGTCTCAAAAGCGACTGGGATTAGATCCAAAGGACCCAAGAGCTAAGTTGAGGGGCTCCCATGAGCTAAAGAGAAAACCATCTGATCATTAAAAATAATAGTTACTACAATGGATTGATGTACAACAATTTACTAAACCTATGAGTTCATGATGATAAATACAAAAAACAGAAAACAACCATTGGTCACCTTTGGAGGTTGCTAGGGTACAAATAAAAAGAAGCAAGCATTTGTCCTACTTTTCCTACATGGATAATACTTCAGGGTAATAAAACAGTTAATGATAAATGCCAGAAGAATATAATTAGAAAATCATATTTTGCAACCACTAATGAAATATGGATGTAGGCAAGGATCACTGGTGTGCCGATATGACTGGGTGAAATGTTAGAGAGGAAATCAGGACAGATGCATTACTTGACTACACCTGAACCCACTCACCTTCCTTAGCATCATTAAAGTAGAATAAGACGTATGTTCCTCCAGACATGACCTAATAAAAGCACATGTCCATCTGTGAATAATTTTTTTTTTTTTTTTGGCGGTACGCGGGCCTCTCACTGTTGTGGCCTCTCCCGCTGCGGAGCACAGGCTCCGGACGCACAGGCTCAGCGGCCATGGCTCACGGGCCCAGCCGCTCCACGGCATGTGGGATCTTCCCGGGCGGGGGCACGAACCCGTGTCCCCTGCATCGGCAGGCGGACTCTCAACCACTGCACCACCAGGGAATCCCTGTGAATCATTTTTCGTAAATAAAAAGTAACACCTGAATCTACTCAATTCTCTGTATCCGCCCAGTTATAAGAAATTCAGGCATCTATTAAATGACACCAAGAGGATGAAATCAGCAAAAGTGAAAACTTGTGCAATTAATATATAAGTGGCAAGAAAATAAAAGTAAGGGGAATTAAATTAAATGCAGTTGTGGACTCTGTTGGAATCCTGATTTAAATAACAAACTGCAGATACTTTTGAGACAGACAAAATTGAACATGGACTGGGTATTAGATGATATGCACCATTTTAAAAATTCATTGGGTGTGATAGTAGCATGGTGGTTTTTTTGCTTTAGCTTCTTAGGTGTTTGAAGAAAAAAAGATATAATAAAAGTATCAATATAAACCACCCAGTGGGGAAAATATTTGTAACAGATATAATCAACACAAAATTGTATCCAGAACACAAATTGTCTATTCTAAATATTTTCTAAGATGAATAGTAAACCCAGTTTGTTTTGTCTTATTCTTACTTTAAATCTTTTTAATGGCCAGAGTTTACTAAAAAATATGCCACGAAATTCCTAGGTGAGGCTAATAGCAGCATTGTACTAACAGAGCATGTGTGATAGTAATGCAAACACCAGCCATGGCAGGGAAGAAAGCAATATATTGAAGTATTTACCTCCATTCAAAAAAAGAAAAAAACCCTCATCTAGTTTGCGGTGTTTCTACTCTAAACTAATTAACCAAATTGGGGGTAGGGATTGGGAGGGCTGTAGCTTAAATGTATATGTGATATGCATAGTAATTAGTGTAATTATCCTCCCTTTTTTAAAACAAATGTTATTTCAGTGGGTCACTCTCTGAAAATTCAAATTTATTTTTCTTCATTAAGTTGCCCCCTCTCACAGTTACTAGTTTCAAATTGAACTAATTTAAAGCTGCCTAATTAATAAAATACCTCTATACTTTTATCAAAACTCAATGACTGTTTATGCTCACATCAGCAATTCTAAGCATGATGCTATATGAATAGTTATTTTACTGATTTTGCTAACTAAGTTTGATGAGTTTCAAAGATTGTAAAATGGTCAAGTGAACACTGGAGAAAAGGACAGCACCAATTCAAATTTCCTGGAGAGTTTAAGAGACTTGGTTTAACCTGAATAATTTACTCCTAAATCATTCTTAATTCTAAAAGAATTAGTGTAAGCATTTCATTAACATTCCTTATACTCAAACTGTAGTTATGATACACTAGAGGGTTTCCTGGAAATGCATTATAGTAACTTGGGACCTCATATAATTGATATGTACTGTGTACTTAGGTTCATTTTTAAAGGTTTAGATCATTATTCTTCTATTTTGAATTATCATGGCTCTATGACTGCTATTGAGAGTTAACCACTGATATATTATTTAATATTAATTGCTAGTCAGAAACAGAGCCACTCACAAAATAATATTTCTATAATGAATATGAACCACTTAAGTGATTTTATACTATAGTTTTGCTACAAATACAATAACTGATCCTACTCTGAGGTATTCTAGGTGTACAGAAGAAATTCTAGTTTTGTTAGACAAATAACACGTTGATAAAGACAGCAGTTAAGTAGAATATGATTATAATTACCTCTCTGAACTTACAATTTTTCCCTTTCAAGGAAAACAACTAATCACGGAAAATAAAAATGTGTGACACTTAGCATGGAACCCAAGAGAAGACACAGGGAAAAACTAAAATTTAAAGTCATTGACAAAGAAACAAAATATCACCAAGGAAAAGGCACACACACAAAAAAAAAATAGGCAAAGAAAAAACACAAAGCATCATTGTCATCTAATTTAATACAGTACTTAAAGTTCTTAGTGATCTCTAAGAATATGTTGTATAAAGATGTTACACGCATGGTTTCCATAGTTAGATATTTCTACAGTAGCTTATCGAAGCATGAGAAAACAAAGGATATATACTCAAACATTATTAGAATTATCTTTATCCATTAATGATGTATAGCTATCTGCTACAAATCAATGAGTGAAAGCATTATGTGGCTTAAAAATATTAGACTGGGTGTTGGAAGACAATATTTAGCGTGATTCTGCCATCATAAGAATTTAAACAAGAGTGAAAGAAAAAAATCAGCTGGAACTGCTCCCTGAGACTTGGTTTCTTTTCTATAAAAAGAAAAGGATTGACCAGTCTGAAATTCTATGCATCTGTGATAATCATCAAAATCAATTTACATGTATTCCTTTGTGGTTTTTTAATATTTTTATTTATGTATTTATTATTTTGGCTGCACTGGGTCTTAGTTGCAGCATGCGGAATCTTCGTTGAGGCATGCAGGATCTTTAAGTTGCAGCATGCGGACTCCTTAGTTGCAGCATGTGGTTAAACAAAAGTATAATTATACTATTGCATTGCTGCTTTACAAAAAAACAAATCATAGACATTTAAGAAACAAGTATCAGAGCCAAGATACTATATTCCAGTGCATAAAATACAAATATGAAGTGTTAATTAGATACAGTTTAAAGTTCACCATGTAGTAAATAGTGCTTTCACTTACAATTATTCATGATTACTCTCATCCACCTCATCGTTCCTTGTCTGAGCTCCTCCCAACCAGTAACATCTCCAACTTCACTAATGGTTTTCTGTGTAGAAGAATCGTCTCTCCAACTAGTACGTGTACTTAATGCAGGGCTGGTATTCAAACCCTGGTCCACCAATCACTAGCTTGGGCATGTTCTCAAACCCTGCTTAGTCAGTTTCTTCATCTGAAACAAGAAACACCCCTTCTAGGACTATTGTAAAGATTAAATGAGATAGTAAAACACTCACTCATGTGAGGTTAAATAGCGAGTCACAAGCATTTTACATTTCACTCTTTACCCTCCCTAGATTCCTAATTACAAACAAGAAAGTATTTTATTTATGTCTTTTGTATCCTGCAGAGCCCTCAACAGCACTAAGTTCTCAGAAGGCACTGAAATATTTGTAGCATCATTGACTCAATAAGAATTTATTGGGAATAAACTTGTGTCAGGCTTTGGGGTAGGCGTGGGGAGAAAGTAAAAATGAACAAGAATGTTACAGCTCTTTCACTGGAGATTTGTAAATCAGCTAGATACCATATAAGGATATTAGAAGTATGAAGTAATTTTCACATAACTTGGAACAATTTTAACTAGAGGTTGACCAGAGTATTTAAAAATACAATACAGTAAAAAAAAATACAATACAGAAATAACAAAAATGCATATTAATACCTAAATAGGAAAGATTTGAGGTTATAGCCATGGTTTATAACCCTAGATGAAAGTCCCTTAGAGTTAAACTCTAATGAGCAAAAAGTGAATTTTTGTCTAATTGGAAACCTGTTTTCTTTTTCTTGGAGTGGGACTCACAGGAAAAACATTGCAGCGATTCAAGTTCCGTGATAAAGGAGAAAAAACAAAATGGGTTTTCATAGACGGGATGAAATCATGTTTCCATAGAAACCCTGAAATGGTTTGTTACAGCCCAATTTAAGTTGGCAATTTTGGCTAATTTCAACTATAAAAATAAATGTGGCAACTTAAAAATATTTACCCCATCTTATCATGAATATCATTTTCAAATAATATTTAAATACATAGAAATCACCTCACTGGATTAAAGACATATCTTTAAATTTCTTTAATCATTACTAACTTCACCTGGCAAAGATATTATTTAAACTGGAAACAAATCCAATGAACTAACTTGTGCCAGAATAAACAGAATCTAGAATATGGTTCTCCTCTGATTCTAATGTTAGAGCAAGAACAAGGACAAAGACTTCCTCTATTACAGACTAGCAGAGTCTGTGGGTTTAACAGCTTTCACTGAATCATGATAACCAAAATAGACTCACAATCCTATCCCAAACAGCAAGGCTACTTTTTTTCATTTAGATTATTTTCTTCAAATTAGAGATCCATTTGATCACGGGCATATTCGGCCACAAATAAGTCACCAAAATGTTTATGTTTTATAGTAATGATTTTAAAAATATTTTTGTCCTATTATTTTACTTTCATTAAAGGCTTTACTCTTATTTAAGGACTTCACTGTCATACAGGGATTGGCCCCAGCCTTTGAATTTGCTTCTTATGAATTTCTTTTGCATGACTCTATGCTTTCAGACATAAGTCAGAAGAGTCAAAGCCCAGGCAAATATGTACCCAGACAATCAACTCTGAATGTACACACTGCTATATAAAAAACAGGTAACCAACAAGGACCTACTGTATAGCACAGTGAACTCTGATCAATACTCTGTAATAACCTAAATGGGAAAAGAATTTGAAAAAGAATAGATGCATGTATATGTATAACTGAACCATTTTGCTGCACATCTGAAATGAACACAACATTGCTAATCAACTATAAAAAATATTTAAAAGAAAGAAAGAAAGGGAAAGAAACCTGTCCAGTCACACAACCTAGCTCAGCTCTTCACCACATCCAGTAACCAGCTCACAATCATACGTAACTAAAGTTGAGCCTTCTAGGCTTTATCCACCCAACAATTTCAAAGCTGGGAAACTAACAATTAATTCTCAAAGGATCACTCTTCCCTTGACTGTCTTGCATGCATGCTTTCTCTCCTTCCCTTCATGTCCAAGTGTCATGAGCAAGGTCTTCATCTGTTTTCCTCCATTTCCCCACCTCCTGATAAATCTTCACCCACTACAATCCAAAGTCTGACTCCAGTGTGCTACTGCTACACTGCTCCTGTCAAGGGCACCAGTGATTTCCTAATTGCCTAAGTAAATCAACTCTCTCTTGCCATCTTTCTTAACCTCTGTGTTAGGCTCATACAGGTGTTTTTTGTTTTCTTTTTTTTTTTACCTTTCTCCCTAAGTCTTCCTGACATCATTCACCCTGGAAGTGACTTATTTCCAGACTGCTCTGAGAGTCCCTCCTACTATCCACTGTGTGTTTAGGTTCCTGGAGTTTAGCCAGAGTCTCTACATTTCTTATTCTGCAAACTCTCACTGGAGAAATGTATCCTCCCCTACAGCTTTAACATCCACTTTAATACCACTGGATCACAAATGTTTATCTCCAGAGCACACTTCACTCTTTCATTCAAGAGTCCATTTTTAAATAATTATATCCAAAAGTCTAGTGAACATCAATTTTTATACAGCGACATCCATCTCAGTTTCAAAGTTTCAACAAATCTTGAAGTGAGCTCAAAATCTATTCCTGAAAAATGGCTATTGTCTTTCTATTCTCTATTCAAGTAATGACTCTGCTATTTACCCAGCTATCCTAAATCAGAACCATGAGTATCTTCCCAAAGCTATTTTCTGTCCATCCTCTCTCACAACAAACAAAAAAACCCTCAAGACTCTGTACTCTACATCCACTGTCACCGTTGTAGGCTTGGAGGTTATCATTTCATATCCACCATACTACTGAAATAGATGCAGAAGAAACATTTGGGAATTTAAATACATTAATTATATTGAAATATACAATACCCATTCTTTATTTTAAAATAAAAAGACAAGTTTTTTTTTAATATGACAAAGCCAAAAACCAATAGGAACCATAATAATTAATGGTAAAATGTTAGAAGAATTCTCTTTGAATAAAGTCAGAAGTAATACAAGGAGGCCTGCAATCATCTCTGTTTAGCACTTAAACATTCTATCTAAGAAAATAAGATAAAAATAAGGTGTAAGGTTTGAGAAAGAAATAAAATTATCAACATTATTAGGGGAAATTACCTAAATTTAAAAATCTCATTAAAATAATTTAAAATAACAACAGAGTTCAGCAAAGTTGTTGCATACAAAACTGAGCTTTTTAAAATCAAATACCATCCCTTATTCTAGCAGCAAGAAATTCAAAAATGTATTTTTGAAGACTTTATTCACAGTAGCAGTAAAAATAATGGCACATCTAGGTGAATAAGACAAAATTATAATTGAAGGACAAAATGTTCTAAATATATGGAAAAATAAGTGCATTGATATGGCAAGACTTAATATAAAGGTGACAGATTTTCCCTCAAATTAATCTATAAATTCAATGCAATTCTCAAGATTGTAATAGGGAAGAACAAATCTGACTCCACATTAGATCAGTTCTCTTGCTTGTGCTTAGTCATGCTGGCTCTGCACCTTTTATAAAAGAATGTTGCCAATAGCCTGAAATATACAGGAGAGCCTATTCTCAGGGCTCTGACCTTTAAGGGTCCATTCATACAGAGATAAAAAGTTGCAGAACAGAGAATAATATTTGTCTCCTTGGAGTTTTGCAGGAACATTGTGACCTGACCTACATGGACAGCTGCAAGAACAAAGGATTCCTACACCAGGAAGTTTGCAACAAACAGCCACACCCCTCCCTCACCTTGCCTTTAAAAATACTTTGTTGAAACTCTTTGAGGAGTTTGGGGTTTGGGGGGCATGATCCACCTGTCTCCTTGCATGGCCCTGCAGTAAACCTTTCTCTGCTCCAAACTCAGACGTTTTGGCCTCACTGTGCTCTGGGCACATGAACTTGCATTTGGTAACATGAGTTCCTAGAGGGCAAGGTTTAAAACCACTAATTCCCACACTATGCTTTACATGTTAGAGGCCATCAGTTAATATTTTGATGGCTCATCCACCACTGGTATTGAGTTTTATTTGTTTTCAAAATGGTGATAGATTTATGCTAATCCCCCTGCACCTTCTGAGATGATTTCTTTTGGGGTCACACATCTATGGAACGATTGGCTAGGACAAAGTGTACAGAATGCAGTTGTGGAGGGCTACAAAGTCAACTGGCACATGGGACATTTTCTCACACCAGTGTCCATGTTCCAACCAACCAACCTAACCAGCCCAGACACCATCCAACTACATAGAGAAGATCAACATTATTATATTTGGAGAAGAATTTATTTTTATAAAATGTATATTTTAGCTTTGAAATTTTAAACCAACTACAGCCAAAAGGTAATACAACAAAATATAAAAACAGAAAAAAGATATCCATTCCCTATTCACATACACATAAACTTCCTTTTTGGCCCAGGATGACTTAAAACCCAATCCACACTAGGATGACTAAAAGAAATGCTGAGAATCCCATTCTCTCTCCTTCTACTCTGTACTCCGTTATCCCAATAATTCCCATTGGAATACTCACAGAGCCTCTTGACCACAGTCAACCTCACACAGATGTGAGGGTGGACAGTTGGACGTAGCCAGTGCTGGGTCAGCGTTATTCACTGCCTCTGACTATAGGTCAAGTCCCATCCCTAACCACCTGCAGAGTCTTGAAGCTATATTTTCTTGACATTGTCAAAACTTCTTTTTTTTTTTTTTTTTTTTTTTGCGGTACGCAGGCCTCTCACTGTTGTGGCCTCTCCCGTTGTGGAGCACAGGCTCCGGACGTGCAGGCTCAGCAGCCATGGCTCATGGGCCCAGCCACTCTGCAGCATGTGGGATCTTCGCAGACCGGGGCACGAACCCATGTCCCCTGCATCGGCAGGCGGACTCTCAACCACTGCGCCACCAGGGAAGCCCTGTCAAAACTTCTTAACACATGAGAGCTAAGCTGCATTCTTCCACATGTTTGCATTTGTAAACAAAAAACCTGTTAAATTATGAAATCATTTGCCTCAACATTTTTCATATTTTTATTTTTTATATTTTAAAAATTGTATTGAAGTATAGTTGATTTACAATGTTGTGCTAATTTCTGCTGTACAACAAAGTGATTCAATTATACATAAATATATTCTTCTTTTTTTTTGCGGTATGTGGGCCTCTCACTGTTGTGGCCTCTCCCGTTGTGAAGCACAGGCTCCGGACGCGCAGGCTCAATGGCCATGGCTCACGGGCCCAGCCGCTCCGCGGCATGTGGGATCTTCCTGGACTGGGGCACGAACCCATGTCCCCTGCATCGGCAGGCGGACTCTCAACCACTGCACCACCAGGGAAGCCCCCATAAATATAGTCTTTTTCATATTCTTTTCCATTATGGTTTATCACAGGATATTGAATATAGCTCCCTGTGCTATAAGGTAGGACCTTGTTGTTTATCCATCCTATATATAATAGTTTGCATCTGCTAATTCCAAACTCCCAATCCATACCTCCCCTACTCCCCCTCCCCTTGGCAACCACAAGTCTGTTCTCTGTATCTGTGAGTCTGTTTCTGTTTCATATTATTTTTAAAATTGTAAGATAATTACAGTCATTTCCTTCTGAAAATTAAGAACATGAGAAAATAAATTTGTGTATTTAGAAGAAGAGCCCTAATTACATATTCTAAAGCAACTTACAAGTATTTCCTATATTAATCAAACATATCATATTCAGTGGTACACATATTCTTCAAATGTGTGAGTTCTTATAAAAATACGGCCAGTCCGTTTTTTAAGGTGTAGAGTTTGAGTGTCAATTATAAAATATATTAAGTTCCAAAATAAGAAGAACTAGTGTTGGAGAATAGTCTCAAAAGTGATCGAAGTATGATGTTAGTTTTTTAATTAATATGAGATTTCTATGAATGGTCACTATATAAGTTTCACTGAATGGTGTCTTCTATCTGGACTCCATTTGGTGGGGTCCCACGGCTGGGTCATCTGAAGACAAATTACTAGTGAAATCCAGACTTTATCTCAGTTAACTTAATCACAAGGTTAGAATAGAAATCCAGTCCAACTGTAGGCACCACAGCAGTGACAACCAAGGATTGACTTTTCTCAGACACTCAAAAGAGTACGCATTAAATACATTGAATGAACAAGAAATTCCATAGGAAGGGAAAAATAAAGGGAATGGCTCTTAAGAAAAATTAACCAAAGGACTGAAAGGTACTAGAAAGTCCCTCATACCCAATTTCATTGGTTTAAGAAGTTCGAACTCAATGAGGTTAAATATTCTAACCAATATTAAATGCAGTGACAGAGCCAACATCAGAAACTGTGTTCCCAAATAGGGTTCTCCCCAATCTACCATACTGGCCCCTTAACTGGGAAAAGGTTCAATATTCTTGTTCTAGAAGCAACCTGCAGTAGTCAGACTATGGTTTATACACCTGTAGTATCTCAAGATACCTCAAGAAAACTCCACCCATTCCTTAAGACTGAGCAGAAACATCGTACTCTAGCCCAGGCTCTGCCAAGCATAAGATCCCTGATCCTCCTGGTCATAGGGCCCCTCTAAGAGCTGGAGGCCACAGGTGCATCCAGAGGTAGGAGGCAATCCTAGACCATGAGGACCAAAGGTGATAATCTTAGTTTCTCATATGGTGACATGCTATACAAAGTATTAAATATTCTGCATCCCCAAATGAGAAGATACCCAGTCCTTGATCTGTAATATAAAACTATCTGAATACAATTTAGTACCTTTTTCTTTAAAGAAGAACGCATTAAAAATATTTATAGGATCTTCCCTGGTGGCGCAGTGGTTGAGAGTCTGCCTGCCGATGCAGGGGACACGGGTTCGTGCCCCGGTCTGGGAGGATCCCACATGCCGCGGAGAGGCTGGGCCTGTGAGCCATGGCCGCTGAGCCTGCACGTCCGGAGCCTGTGCTCCACAACGGGAGAGGCCACAACAGTGAAAGGCCCGCATGCCGCAAAAAAAAAAAAAAAAAAAAAAATTTACAGAACACTAGCTTGGTACAAAATACTAGAAAGGTACCCAAACTTTTCTAAGGTACCATGCTTTCAAAGTACAGAGAAAACATACTTGATGAATATTCAGTAGTTTTATACGTCTAACTGTTCTCTAATATTATTTCCAGGCATAAAAGTAAAAAAAAAAAAAAAAAAAAAAAGCAGTTTCTTTGTAAAAAAAAGAAACTGTAAGTAAAATATCAGAATAACTTCATGAAAGTTGTTCATCGTATCATTATTTTGTTCTTAGTACCTTTCCCAACACCTCTTAAAATCAAAAGCTTTTCCTTAAATTAACTGTGCAATAAAATCACCATATGGGTTGTCATTGCTATATATCTACAAGGTAACATCTCCCTCTTAGACGGAAATAAAATGCATCCCTCATCTATTTCAATCACAGAGAAAACACCAGATATATAGTACTCTGTAGCTCCTATCACCATTTTAAAATAATTGTTTTGGGCTTCCCTGGTGGCACAGTGGTTAAGAATCTGCCTGCCAGGGCAGGGGACACGGGTTCGAGCCCTGGTCTGGGAAGCCTGCTGTGCACCACAACTATTGAGCCTGCGCTTTAGAGCCCGCGAGCCACAACTACTGAGCCCATGCACCTAGAGCTCATGCTCCACAACAAGAGAAGCCACGCAATGAAAAGCCCGCACACATCAATGAGGAGTAGCCCCCACTCGCCACAACTAAAGAAAGCCCGTGCACAGCAACAGAGACCCAGTGCAGCCATGGATATTAATTAATTAATTAATTTTAAAAGTAAAATTGTTTTTCCTTGTATGAAGTGAAGGTTGTTACATAACTTCTTGAAATGTCTTTTAATTCTTGGAGTATTATGTCTCCTTTCTTTATGTTGCATATAGTATAAAATATTGAGCACATCTGTTTGGGGCTTTTGAACTGGTATTTTCTACTTCATACTTGTTTTTAAATCTTCGAATTGTTATTATTTTCAGAAGTAACACTAAAGGGATTCTCCTTCTTGTGCTGTCTTTATCTCAGACATAAGTTTAGTATTTCTACTGTCCACATAAAGCGGGAAGAAAAAAATTAAATTGGTTTAGGTTTAAGTATGTATTTAAGTACTCCAAGTGACTGACTAAAATCAGTGATTAGGTTAATGGCAGGGTCATCAAACTGACACTTTACTCTTGGAGAAAAACCATTCTAGAGGAAGGAGGTTGTCCCCATTATAATTTTGCTTTGAAAAGTCAACTTACGTGGGCAGAGTTTGCAAGCCAAAGTGGTGAAAGCTGTTACAAACTTAAATCATTTAAGATAAAGAAATCTGATTTGGTTTACAAAAATGTAATTAGCAAAAATTTCAATACAACACCTATTGCTTTACTGAAGCATATCTATCCTTTGTTATATCATCAGGATAAATTCCATTTCATTACACAATTATGATACACAGTTAATATTTGTCAAGCAGCTGACTTTTATTGCAATGAATATTTTGCTGATCTATCCACTGAATGGCACTTTATTTTTTTCTTGAGAAAACATTTATCAAGTACCTGATTTATTTAATACCTGACATTTACTGAAAGCCTGATAAGCACTAAGGTATTATGAAGATGTAGTAATCACATTTTAATCAAAGCACTTAACTGTGTAGAGGAAGTTATTATGAATACATCCTGTTTCTACGATAAAATTAAGAGCTTTTAGGGTATGGGCTGATATGTACCATTTTTTTTGATTTTTAATAATACTACATAATACATAGTAAAGACTTAATTAATATTGTGTTTATTGTTAAAATATTTGTTAATTTATTCACTCAACAAACATTTATTGCCTGTCTGACTAATGATATAACACATGTATAGTGCATTACATGGCACCTGGCACACAGGGGAATTCAATAAATGTCATGTTAGATGGTAAGATAAATAGCCAGCCATGACTTGTATCAATACTATGCAAGGGGCACACAATAGATGTACAAAGAAATGTGATGATGTAGAAACACAGAAAATAGTCTGGAGGAATCCAAGCAAATAACTAACACTAGTTAGCAGACGGAACTCAGGGAACATATATGCAAGGAATGAGAGTCATCATCTCAGTATCAAAATACAAAGCCAGTTTAATATCACTGAGTAATACTGTAACAGGGAAGAACAAGTCTGACTCCATATTAGATCTGTTCTGCTGCTTGTGCTTAGTCATGCTGGCTCTGCACCTTTTGTAAAAGAATGTTGCCAATAGCCCGAAATATACAGGATAGCCTATTCTCAGGGCTCTGACCTTTAAGGGTCCATTCATATAGAGGTAAAAAGTTGCAGAACAGAGAATAACTTTTGCCTCACTGGAGGTTTGCAGGAACATTGTGACCTGACCTATATGGACAGCTGCAAGAACAAAGGATTCCTATACCAGGAAGGTTGCAACAACCAACCACGCCTCTCCCTCACCTGGCCTTTAAAAGTGCTTTGCTGAAACCCTTCAGGGAGTTTGGGGCTTTGGGGAGTACGATTTACCTGTCTCCTTGCATGGCCCTGCAGTAAACCTTTCTCTGCTCCAAACTCTGACATTTCAATATTGTTAGGCCTCCCTGTGTGTCGGGCACACAAACTTGCTTTCGTTAACAATATCAGTGCTGTCTATGCTTACTCAACCTTACCTAAAATTTCTTAAAGACTCAAGGAAAACCAATCATTTTATGTTTTAGCTAGTAATAGTCTTGTAATACTAAGAAAAATGGAACATTTTATAGAGTCAGAAGGAACACAAGATGTTGTCCACACTCTGCTTAAACTTATTCAAGAACAGGAAAACTTGCTGCCTCCTAAACATCAATCTTTAGACAGTTCTAATTGCTACGAGGTTCTTCCTGATAGTTCCTGAATAATAGCTAACTTCACTGAGATCCTAGAAAAACCAGGCAATGGACTAAGCAAGTACATACATTACTTCACTTAATCCTATAAGCCCTTGAAGTAGCAACTATACTATTGATTCCATTTACAATAGCACAGCGTGCCTCAGAGAGATTTTTAAAAGCCTAGTCACACAAAGGGAGAACTAAAAGTTTGAGCAAAGTCCCTCTGAGGCCATATGTCCCCTCCTTTCTACCACACCCATTAATGCTGCATTTGAGGCAAAAGTCTGCCTCTTGTTAATTGATATGCTGTGGTTCCTCTTTATGCAGTAAATGCACTACTATTTATTTAGTTCAGGGTTTCTCAACCACTGGACATTTGGGACCAGATTAGTCTTTAACACGGGGTCTGTCCTATGCATTTAAGATGTTTGCAGCATCCCTGGACTATTACCCACTGGATGCCAGTAGTACCCCCTCCCAAATGTGACAACTACAGGTGTTCCCAGACATGGCTAGGGGACAAAATCAACCCCACTAAAAATCACCGATTTAGTCAATACAGGGCTTGCCTCAAGGACTGGCACTTAGAAGACCTTGATGACTGAAACTGCATTTGAACTTTGTAAGTCTCAGATTTCATACTAGGAGTCAACCACCATGTTCATAATCATTTGCCCCAAAAATAAAGCAGTCGGGTAAAAACAACACTTTGTTTAAGACATTAAAAAGAATCTGTTGGTTAGCCTTTCTGTTTCAGACTTGTCATAAGCTCTATTCTTTTACTATCAGGGTTTCTGGGGTTTTGCTTGTATTTCAGAATCAAATGTTCTTAAAACAGTAGATACGATATTTCAAAAAATAATAATAATTTAAAAGGAAATAAAGAAACCTACCACACACAGTTCCATCGCTTGTATTTGCTTTTCATTTTTTGACCATGAACAAGAGAGTCCTTTTAAAATTGAAAGTATTTTCCTTCTATTTTATTCTGGTTTCACAGTCAACTAATTGTAAAACATTATAATAATGTTGCCTATAAGAATTTTTTTTATACTTCACTCACATGATAATGGAGGTTATATTTTTCATGTTTCTCAATCCATACATATGCAAAGCTTTAAGATATCATGCCTAGAATAAAATTGTTATATTATCTGAATCTTTAGTATATTTAAAGAATATAATACAAAAGAGGTACTGCTCTCTACGGAGTAAAGTTTAAGGCATGTAATCCATCTCTGTGATGAAATGCAGATTTCTCCTTGGAAGATGTATTATTCATTTAAATCAGCTGGGTAGGATAGTACTAAACAAAAATTCATCTGATTACATTTAAGGTTCAGAAAAAAATCAGGTACAAAAAGATTCTCTGGCTTTGAGCCTAGAGGATTTTCATGTGATTGTCAATTGGATATATTTTCATTCAGTTTAAGCCCATATTTTTTTTTCAAAAAAAGGGACTTTCAGAGGTTTTGGAGGAATTTCAAAGTGGATCACACAGATGAGAGTTACCAGATTTCAAAAAACTAAGCTTACTTGATGACTTTGGCAATGGTAGGTGAGTGAACTACAGTAATTCTATGTCCTTTCCTTTTTCCATCCTTTGCATTTTTGTTCTCATACCAAAGAGATCCCACGTGAGTGGCTCATATTTTTATTATTTATTTATTACTTTTTTATTTTTTACAATTTATTTTTGAGAGCTTTCTTTGTTTTGTTTTTTTGCCACACTGCATGGCATGTGGAACTTCCCCAACCAGGGATCGAACCTGTGCCCCCTGCAGTGGAAGTGCAGAGTCTTAACCACTGGACCACCAGGGAAGTCCTTTATTTTTCATTAAATGCTGCAAAGGTACATATTGAGGAAAGATATATCCTTGGTCTATTCAGAATAAAAAAACTGTTGCAATCCCTAGCTAAGCTATGGTGTGGCCAGTCATCTCTGGCATAAACAGTAGTCCTACCAATATTACTTTCCATGATAATCAATCCATGTATTAGTTGTGTTCATTTGAAGAAAGGCTGACGGTGACAGTAACACAGTGGAAGGGAGGACAGTAACATGTTTTCTTCTATACTCTTTGCTTCTTTAATTATCATCTTGATTTTATCTTTCCCTTTCCACTGAAGCGTATGTGTCCTCCATAAAGGCAATATGAAGGAAAAGGCCTGTAATTTCTTATTTTATATTTTTATTCATGCTTTATTTGGATGTGATAGGCAGTAGTCTTTATTCTATAACATGCTTTGCAGAAATACTGGTTTATTCGCTTTTCCAAGAAACTAAATCATTAAATTTTAATATAAAATTATATGAAATTCTTCTAGGAATTTAGGTACTAGGTTTATGTCATTTTCTGTATATGTTGGCGAACAAAGTGCAGTAAAATTTTCTGGAGGCCACCAGTAAATGGTTTCTGGTACAGTTATTACATTGGTTTTCACAGGTAAAGGAATAATTCTAATTTCAAAAACTCTATAACATTTTTAATCAGTGTAAAACTATAATTGCATAATGTATTCATGGTAAACTACCTTTAAATCAAAGATACTCAGGAATATCATATCATTAGCCAATGCCAGAGTAACAAAATGCACCATAGTTCCTCTGGACAATCACCAAAAACATTTCCACCTGATCAGAACTAAATTAATTGATATATATTAAAATTTTGAATTTTAATTTTTAACTGTAAAGCACTAAAAGACAATTCTGCATGGTGTTTCTATGCCTCTTGAATCAGCTTTTGTCCAGACTATTTCCAAGGATGCTGGGAATATCTCAAATAGCCTTGGGTGATAGATAGCACCTCCCTCCTGAGATGAGGGGTTTGTTTCCTGACTGGTTTAGTAAAGATGATTTCTTCCTCCAGTACAAATGTTGGGCAAGTTTTCTAGCATCCTTTTTATTAAAAGTATTTCTTAAGCTCAGAGTTCCTCAGCTGTGGCATAAACCACTGTGTAAGCAGCATCTACCTGGGTCCCTCCACATTGCTCTCATGGGACTCAGGGGACCAAGAGGAACCAATGCAAATATGAAGCTCATACTGTCTGCTGTGTTGTAAATAATAAAGTCCTTTATCTCTGACCCAAGAGTCTCCAGTCTGCCAATCTGAAACTATGGCAGACTAACTTCTTAGATTGCATGTAGGGTAAAATCTCAGACTCTTCACAATTTTTCATGTAAGCAGAGTAGACACACAATAATTATTGGTTAAAGAGGCCAAATTACTGTGTCTAACTGAACTCTATTATTTATTATGTAGATTTACAATTTTCTTTAGCAAAGGTATACATTACAGTCTACACTTTTAGGCACAATTAAAACAAAATATACTGACTATTTTAATATTTTTCATTCTGATATCTACACACTTTATTTCAATAAGTGACTGGTACTTAACAAGTCTCAATCTCTTTGGAACATGGTAGACATAAACAAAAAAATCATATTTAATACTCAAAATTAGGATTGTTTCTAAAAATCAGCAGATTTGACACAATCAAAACATAAAAACAGTTGACACTATGGGCTATTGTTTTCCTAACACTGCTCTATTTTACCGAGTCCTTTACTGGAGAAAACACATCAGGATGAGCCATTTGATGAAAATAATGACATATTATTGATAGATTTCATTTGGACAACTATGCTGAAATGTTATAGCTAGTATCCCATTCTATGTAACTCCATTATTTAAATAAATGTATTTAACAAAAAGTATTGCTTTAAACATCACGACTAGTGAACCAAATCACGCCAACCACTTTTCCTAACTCTCTCAGAACTGACAATGATGGAGGATAGCAGGCTCTTGAGTAAGACACCATGCAATGTAAATTATAGCATAACACAACTACTTAAGTCAATAAACAGAGAAAAAAAGACAAAATCCTAACCCTCCAGGATTTTTTTTCCTCAAAACTCCAAAAATGATCATTCTAACCACTAAATTTGTTTAAACACCACTGACTCCTTCGAAGCCACAATTTAAATTTTCCCCCCAGAAAACCCTTAAAAGATTCCATTTTCCTTTAACATTATGCAAGTTACAATAAAGCTGCTATTTCAAGCAAACAACTTCCTCTGTACTAAATGACCATTTCTTTAAATCATTTTGAAACCCTGAGCTGATGAGAAACTATCTCACCACTGGGTCAACTGATCACTATTGGTTCAGAACACCTGCCGTTGAGTGAGACAATGACTCAAAGTTTCAGAAACCCTTTACAGAGCTTCACTTTCAGTTGTTGCTACTGGTTCATCAAGTAAGGAAACTGGAAGGCTTTAAGTAGCTACGTTCTCTGCTCAAGTACAGAGAGAACCTACAGTAATTGGTAGAATGTGAGCAACCAAAACCTACTCTGACCACAGAGCCCTGGCACTTGGCTGCCTCAAGTTGCCAGCTGGAAGAATTTTCAGCTTTTTCCTGGCCAAAGGAGGTACTGTTTTCAGGTACTTAATGAAAAGAAAATCAACTACATTATACAAGAATCTGGTCAAGACTCAGCACAAAAAGACCTTTTTTAAAAAAAGGACTTCAGATGGCAAGAAGGAATCACCAATATGAATCACAGGCAAAATTTTGAAAATTTTAAATATATTCATGGCTTTTAATATTCAAATACATTAATCATTTAACAGAACATCTTATATTTTTCAAGGTGTATATACTTATACAAGTTAGCATCAGTATTATGCCTGCTATTTTGTGCTTTTTTCTGTCATATTTTAAATACTCTTCCCAAGAATAGACAGAGTACAAATACTAAACAGAATTGTTTAAAGAATCCATATGTCTTGACTTGTACTTTTCAAACCCAACATCCAAAAAGTTACCAATTGTTAATTCACTCACCAAATAGAAAAATACTGGAACAATCAAGCATAGCAGAATACCCAACTGGGTAGCTTCAGTCAAGTCTACACCAACATCAGTCACTTTGATTCCCTCACCTGGAATAATTGTAATGTTATATTATTTCTTTCTAGAAACTAGAGAAAGGTAACTTCCTACCAAATTTCCCTCATCCTTGAATTTATATGGATGCATCTACTAAATGATTCCACTTTTCAAGAGAGAAGTATTTGTCCTTCTCCTTCATAATCCTGGAGGAGAAAAGATAACTATTATGAAATGTTTTAACTGCTTTCTGAATTAAAGCAATATAAAATAAACCAGTTCCTCAATTATTTTGATGTTATCTGGCTTTTCAGGACAGAATTCATTGGGGATGTTGAGAATATAAACAACACCAAAATGTTAGCGTTCCAGTCTAACCAGCAGACTTGCTAACTAGCAGGTCTGCTTTGAGTCACATTGTATTCAGAAAACCCCATTTTCCTAACTTAATTTAGCTTGAATTGTTTTTGTGATGGTGTTCTTTGGTTTGCTTTGCTTTTATGGAATAATTTACTGCTTGGTATCTCTACTATTGCAGTTTATATGAAAATCAGATGCTCTTCACATTCATGAAGTACAGAACAAGGTGTCAAAGCTAAATTAGGCAAGATTTAAGCTAGTATTGAGAATGAAACTTTTTAAAAAATTTTATTGGAGTATAGTTGATTTACAATGTTGTATTACTTTCTGCTGTACAGCAAAGTGAATCAGTTATACATATACATATATCCACTCTTTCTTAGAGAATGAAAATTTGATGAGAGATCAGACATGAAAATGGGTCATTGAGAAAAATTGAGAAACATTTTCTGGAGAGATTTTTTTTTAAGGAGACAAGATTCTCATCCCTGTGGGATGGCTTCAAACAGTTGAATGGGCTCTGAATCACCCAAAGGCTTTTCCAAGCCTATAATGGCGACATGGAGGGTCTTCAAAGAAACTAAGGGAGCAAATTTCTCAATAACTAAAAGCAGAATGCAGTTCCAGATCACCAAAACTCTGCGACACTGGTTTCGTGACCTTGACTCAGAGCCACGGGGATGTATCAGGAAACCACAATGCTTGGCAGATACACATTTCATGTGCAAACGTTTACCAGATGTGCGGTTCATCCTATCCATGCTGAGCAATAGAAACAAAAGTGAATTTGCTGCGTAATCTGACATGCCAGCTCCTCCGTGAGCCAGCAGGTGATAGGTCTGGTCTCACATTTAAGGTCTGAATTTTGAGCAGAGAGAACTTCTTAAGCCCCACCCCCAGCTCCCATTAAAACCAATCCCATATGCTTGTTAAGCTTGAAATTCCACCAAGAAAGATTTATTTTTGTAGATTAAGAGTTCTATTCTTGTTAAAATGGAAATTCCCTTGGGAGACATAAACCGTTAATCAGTTATTTATACTTCAGTATAAATGAATTTTAAATCCTGTCTTGACAGCTGGTTTTGATAAGGAGAACACATGAAGTCTGGTTGTTTGGATTGTAAGAGAGATGGAAAAAAATCTTCAGAAGATAAAAGTTAATACATGAATAACTCTTTTACCACTATTATTCATCTATTCATTCAACAATATTTATGGCCACCCCATTTCAGGCAACGGGGCATTCATCCTAAGCATTGGGGATACAAAGATGGAAAAGCATAATTAATGGCCTTTAAAAATGTAGGGTTCACCTCCTACATTGTTGGTGGGAATGTATATTGGTGCAGTCACTATGGAAAACAGTACGGAGGTTCCTCAAAAAACTAAAAATAGAGTTGCCATATGATCCAGCAATCCCACTCCTGGGCACATAGCCAGATAAAACTATAATTCAAAAAGATACATGCACCCCTATGTTCATAGCAGCATTATTCACAACAGCCAAGATATGGAAACAACCTAAATGTCCAACAACAGATGAATGGATAAAGAAGATGTGGTACATATATAAAACAAAATACTACTCAGCCATAAAAAAGAATGAAATAATGCCATTTGCAGCAACATGGATGGACCTAGAGTTTATCACACTAAGCAAAAAGTAAATCAGAAAGAGAAAGACAAATACTATGTGATATCACTTATATGTGGAATCTAAAATACGACACAAATGAACATATCTACGAAACAGAAACAGACGACAGATGTAGAGAGCAGACTTGTGGATGCCAAGGAGGAGGAGGGGAGGGGAGGGAGAGATGCACTGGGAACTTGGGATTAGCAGATACAAACTCTCATACATAGAATGGATAAACAACAAGGTTCTACTGTATAGCATAGGGAACTATATTCAATATCCTGCGATAAACCATAATGGAAAAGAAATATGAAAAAGAATGTACATATATATGGTATAACTGAGTCACTTTGCTGTACAGCCGAAATTAACACATTGTAAATCAACTGTACTTCAATAAAATTTTTTAAAAACGTAGGGTTCAGTGGAAAGACGTCAACTATGCAGTTGCCATAGAAGAGGAGAGATGTTAATGGAGGTATAGGTAAGGTACCAGGGGAGCTCAGAGAAATGAAGACCTAACTCCACCTGGGAGGGGGAGATGGGAAAGCCTTCCAGGAGGAGGTAAAGTCTGACCTCTGACTTGAAGGAGAACCAGGGATTTGTAGGTAACCTTAGGAGGAGAGGAAGATGGTACCTGATTATGCCTGGAAAACGATTAAAGAGCAGGATGCGTTCAGTGAAACAGCTTTCCTAGAGTTAAGATTTCTGGAGTGAAGTACTTGTAGGGAATGAGGGGCAGTGTTTTCATCAGCTCTGGCTGCTATTACAAAATTCCAGAGACTGGGGGGCTTAAACAACAGACACATTCCCTCACAGTTCTGGAGGCTGGAGGTCCGAGATGAGGTGCCAGCATGGTGGGTTCCGTTGAGACCCCTCTGTAGGTGGGCTGCCATCTTGCTGGCTGTGTGTGTGTTGGGTGGTGGGGTACCAACCCTCTGGTGTCTCTTCATTTAAGAACACAAATCCTATGATCTCACCCTTATGTCCTCATTTAACCTAAATTCTCTCCTTAGTGGCCCTACCTCCAAATACAGGTGAGGGCTTTAACATGTGAATTTGGAGAAGACACAATGCAGTCCACAGCAGGCAGTGAGGGCAATGAATAACAGTGATGGAGAGGGTCCTCAAGAAACAATCCATGAAAGCCCTTTTAAATCAAGGGAAGAGCAATGGATTTTGTCTTTAAAGCTCTTTCTGGGATTCTACAGAGAGATTTTCAGTAGACATAGTCTGGTTCACATTTTAGAAATTTCACTGTAGCAGCAAAAGAGAGAATGATGTACAAGAAAACAGAAAGGCCTCTGCGGTCAGGAGGACCTGAGGCAGGACATGGAGTGGGACTGGAGTTGAGAGAAATTCAGGAGTTGAGATAGGCCATGTGTAGGATCATGTCGGTGTGGAGGGGAGAAATGAGAATTACCCAGCCTCTGGTCCTTTCCTAAGCGAAAGAACTCAGAAGCAGAACCAAATTAATTGTTTGCTGGGAGATGGAGGAGAGGAAATAAAAAGCTTCTTAATTTTTAGAAAATTAAGTATAAACTTCATATGAGGTACATACATATGGAACTGTTTACTTGACAGCTAATATGTAGACCCACTATGTGCCAGAAGTGGGGTTATGAGAAGATGCAATTGACGCAAAGCAGCATTAGCGGGTGCGGGTCCTACCCTGGCTTACTATTTGCTGTTGGGTGCCCAGGGCTGAGATTTTAGTACATTGAAACTCTATTAAACCAAACTAAAATGTCTAACTGTATAAGAATAACTTAATAAACCCTGGTTCATCTATAGGATGGATATACATATATACAGAGGCATGATATTTGTGTATTCCAAGAATATTTAATGACATAAAAAAAAGTAAGAAAAAAACAAAACTACATAGTAAGCTAATTTTGTAAATATGTACATATATATATATATAGCTTTCATAAAAATGTCAAAATTGTTTTCCAGGTAGTAGCATCATGAATATGTAATTTTTTATTATGGTTTCCCAATTTTTCTATAAAGAACACATATTGTTTTAAAATCAGAAATAATTAACTTATTTTTAAACTTCTATGTGTTTTTAGGCAAAGTTAATATTTCAAATGGAGGTTCTTTCCCACCGGCACAACACGTAATTGAATTATCATCTACTGAACAGGAAAGGTTAAGCTACACTGAATAGCAAATATATCCAAAAACTGTAGTGCCTTTTAACAACAAAGGTTTATTTTTTACTCATATTTTATGTCCACTGGGGGCTGGCTACAGGCTCTAATCCACATTACTCATTTTCAGACCCATTCTAAGGAGCATGGCCATTTTCCATGACAGAGGTAAAGAGCTCTGGGGGGGTCTCGAACCAGCAATTAAATGTTCCACTCCAGAAACATATGTTGATTTCCACTGAACTCATTGACCAGAACTAACATGGGGTCAGGAGATGTCAACTGATCATGTACCCAAAATATATTTGGCAAACAAAGTTAATAATAATCACATATAACTACAAATTCATCATCCCCCCCCAAAAAAATTATGGAGGACTTTTACAGCAGTTATTCAAACTGCAAACCATGATCCATCAGTCAATTGTGAAAACAATTTAGTGGGTCATTACCAGTGTTTTCTTAATAGAATGAATGGAAGAGGAAATATCAGAACATCATACATGTAGAAAAGGTAGATATTTATCATGAAACATTTGGTATACATCTATCAAATAATACAGATGTGCCACAATATAAAATACCTTCCTATGGGTCCTGTAAAAAAAAGTTTTAAAGTCATTGTTCTACAGAGCCCCAACTAAGCCAGAGACATAGAAACAAAATAATATCCACACTGGGCTCTTTTAATCCAGTGTTCTATGACTACCATGGAAGACTGAGGGAAACATGGTATTACATCTATAGTATCAATCTCAAAGAACTGAGTCCAAGTTTTACTCTTTCTTTAATATAATGTTCTCTCAATAATAAATCAATTAAGAAATACCATAAAGGGTGGGGGAGGAAAGGATTGGGAGTTTGGGATTAGCAGATGCAAACTATTATATATAGGATGGATAAACAACAAGGTCCTACCTTATAGCACAGGGAACTATATTCAATATCCTGTGATAAACCATAATGGAAAAGAATATTAAAAAGAATGTATATATATGTATAACTGAATCACTTTTCTATACAGCAGAACTAACACAACATTGTACATCAACTATACTTCAATAAAATTTTTTTAAAAAGAAATGCCATCATGAAGTGACATATTTTTAGCACCTTCCAAGGTTTAAGAATTCCATGACTTTTTATTTCTCCTAAAATAAAAAATTTCAAGCTTCAAAAGATTTTCCTTAATTCTACAGAGCTTAATTATATTGGTGAGGAATATATACAATTCTTATATTAATTTAAATGGCACCCTTGACCAAGATGAATGGTAATAAAAATTATTTTACTTTGCATTGCTATTACCTTATTGTCATGTATGATTTTTATCAGGCTTACTTACGTTTTGATGTTTAAGGGCAGAGCACATATTTCAAAACTGCAAAATAACTACTGCATCTCACTCCTTGTCACAGACTTAATATTCCAAATTTCCAATATTCTACTTTTTATCTTCAACTAAGAAAATACAAATGTGAAATATGCACATTCTATGTGTTTGTTTATGAGGGAAATGAAGTATTTATCTATTTGGTTTCAAATTTCTCCTTTCCAAAATGAATTCATCTTAATTCTTACTTTCTATCTTCCATGTGAAATGTTTGTAAGTGCTTATTTAAATGCAAGAATTTCAACAAATTTCAGTGTGTCCTTACCCTTTTCCCCAAATACACTGTCATGCTCTTTTCCTATGTACCCTTCACAGCCCTGCCAGTCCAAAAGCCAGCCTTTTGTTTCTATGGGGGAAATGACTGCTAAACAGCCAAGAATAACAAATAAATATCTCATGCAGTACAATCTTCTTTTACCTCCCAGATGGCTCCACTACCTCACTAGGTATGCCAGAGATGTTTCCTGAGGAAAGAAAAGAGCCAACGTGAACAATCTACCATCCTGACATTCAAGAGAACCAAATAAAACATGATTAACTGCATTAAAAGAATGGAAAATGAAAAGCCCATCCTCAAAAATACACTAGTGTGCAATTTTTTACCATATAAAAGGAAGTTCTGGCATGGAAAATGAGGAACATCTGCATTTGCCAATTAAAGAAGCATTATATTGAGTTCAATAACAATAACTTGTTTAAAAGGGATGAGTCAACAATATTCAGTTCCTTCCTGGCCTTATTCAGCTAGGTGTGGGGAAAAAGGGATTGTACTGGCAACTGGACCATCTGCATCCCAGACCCAGCAAGGCCACGAAGACACCATAGGAATCTGGGCAAGAAAACAAGGCTGGCTGGACTTCAGTATCTCCTCTATCAAAACAGAGGGGAAGAGAGGAGTGAGCTGGAGGATCTCTTCCATTTCAAATTACCCACGGTTCTGTTCTCTTAAATGATTTATTGAATTATTTATTCCATTAAATACAAGGTTAACAATTAGCTTCTTAAAACAAATCCCTCCAAAAAGTTATTTCTTTCCATTATTCCAAACTGAATCTACTAGATCAAATATACTCTGAATTTTCTCTAAGTTAGTATTTTGTAATCAAAATTAGCATACCTATTTCTATTACATTTAAAGAGCTCCAAAGATATGCACAATGTCACTGATCATTCTCTCTCCATGAAAGCTTTTTTTTTGTTATTGCTAAGTTATCAGACCAAAAAATAATCCCGTGAAAATGGTCGTCCTTTTAAACAAATGACAAGTACTACACAAATCCAACTGAATGCTTGCAGTAGGGTTTTGAATCCTAAAATGTGGCATTTCTTAAACTATTTTACATTGTTCTCCTCAACACACACACACACACACACACACACACACACACACACACACACACACAAATGTTAGCAAACAAATACCACAGTCGAATTTTGATTTTCTGCCAACTGGGATGGCAGAGAGAACTAGTCCGGATATTCTTAAATGGCAGAGAGTGGGGGGTGTGGGTGGAGGATGTGCAATTGGACATCGAAATGTGTTTTATTCTTACGGTTTAATAAAACTATGCCTGGTATTCTGGAAAGTGACAATACTGTACCTCAAACTGAGTAAATATGAAACTTTCCTAGGGAAAAACCAACCCAAGAGAACTAGAAAACTTTCTACTTTGTAAATATTTTGGTCCACACCTTGGCAAACGAGAACAGTGTGCAATGTTTAAAAAGATATCTTTAAATCCCTGTTATGTGAGACGAGTGTGTGTGTGACGTTATGTGTGATGAATTATAGGAAGTGACATTGTCATTAAATACTTATAAAAAATTCTTGCAGAAAGGAGCTCTAAAAGGTATCATAATACCCGAACTCAAGATAGTATCATTACTATCAAATTTGCCATCTACAATGCAAGAAACTCATAAGGTGGGAAAATCTCATACCTCATTGTTCACTCCCAAACTGGTTGGTTAAAATCTCTTATACAGGCTTCCAAATTCCATGGTGAAAGCAGAAACAGCTGCACTGGCCTTTGTTCTTGCTGGAAAACTGACATTTCTCTAGCAAGTGCCAAGTGCAGACTCAGAATTACAATATGTCAGACATTGTTCATAAGGAGATGTTCTTCTTTTTTTATAGCATCCAAATGCTGTTCACGAGAAATTGCAAATGATATCCCTAAAGCCATATCACCCAAGAGCCCAAGGAGCAATTATGGCTATCCAGATATTGCTTGGTCCAGAATGTTCACTTCAGAGAGGAAGTAATAAAGCAGGTGCCAAAATGACTTTTGTTCCTTTCCACAATTACAGGTACTTTAAAATATTGTCAGAGTAACACTGGACGTGACCCTTTCAGAACCCCATTGCCTATACTGCTGGGGAAGTCAGAGGAACAGCGTTGCTCAGAGCTGGAAGAAAAAGGATTCTCAGAGCAGGAGGAGAAAGAACACCCTGACAGAGATGGATACCTCTCAGACTGAGGAAGTGATTTGTGCAGATGAGGAAGAACATGGCCTCTTGGACATTATGCAGCTCTCTTCCTTTGGATCCCTGGGAAGCCATGAGTCTGGGCTCTTGGATTGGATGGGCAGAACCGGTCTCAGTTAGGTGTGCCACGAACAAACCCAGGAGGAACAGAAAATAGCCATGTCCAGATGACATGGCACCAGTATGTTGCCCAACCCACAGTCATTAGCAGTAAGCTACAGTAAACAGAAAAAAAAAAAAACCTGTACGGTAGTAAACACAAAACTGCAAACACAAAGATGTGAACAATAAAAACCAGCACTGTGGAGGAAGCCCACAAACTCAGCAGGTGTAGTAACTAACACCCATAGAAAGAGTTAATAACAGTCTGAAGAAGACAGACTAGCTTAAATGTCATTCATATATTTAGAGATATGTGTAAGAATATTTGAATATGAATATTAATATATTCAGAGATGTATGTGAAAATAATTGAAGAGGGAAGTAGCTAGATGGAAAACCAAGCTGAAGAATTCTACCAGACCGCAATGCAAAGGACACAGATCTTACAAAACATTAAAAAAGAGTTTTCAGAAGGAAAAAAAAATACAATGACACATAAGTAGAAATAATGGAAGAAAAGGTAAAATAAAAGCTTTTGGAGCTAAATAAAATTTGAATCTTCAGATTGAGAGGGTCTCACAAGCACCAAATTTCTTGAATGGGGAGGAAAAAGACCTTTTATACAAATATTGGTGAAAAATCATAATTCAAAGGATAAAGCAAAACATCCTAAGAGGTTCTGTAAGGCTGAGTGGTAGGGGGCAGGAATGGGGAAGATATCTAAAAGGAACAAAATTCAGATTTCTAGAGCTTTCTTATCACAAAAGTGAAGCTAAACGATAATGGATCAAAATCTTCAAAGTTCTGAAGGAAATAGTTTTTGTTGTTGTTGTTTGGTTTTTGTTTTGTTTATTGGAATACAGTTACTTTCAATGTTGTGTTGGTTTCTGCTGTACCTGAAGGAAATAGGTTTGGACTTAACCAAAGAAACTTTCATTTTTGGATATTTTGAACATTTGAACTCTTCAAAACTCTACTGCCTATTCACTCTCTTCAAAAAAATTACAAGAAGATAAAACTAAGAGCTAATTGTGGGATAGAAATATTTTTTTAAATCAACAAAATTTGCTGGCCTCTGCTAACCATTCCTTCAAAATAAACTTCAGTCTAAAATCGTTACCAGAAAAATATTAATAACATTCTGGAAATAAAACACAAGCCCTCAAACTGGGAGCTGGTTGTGGAATGGGGGATGGAGTGCAGTGAAGGTGATAAAAATCATGTAAATAGAACAAGCAAGTTATCTTGGGGGAGGGGGATAGATACCAACAGCTATTAGTAGGAAAATACAAGTTTTAGTTGATATAAAGAAATGTAATAGTAATCACTATTATATAAATAAGAATATAACTTCCAGAAATAACTGGTAGAGGAAGAAAATGAAGTAAAATTAATTCCAAACAAAGACAGAAAAACTAAGAGTTACAATCATAATAAAGAATAAGAAAGCATGTTAAACATGGAAAATATAAAGAAAAAGAGTTCAAACATATTAGCAATCATAACAAAATTCAATGAGTTACTTTTGACTCTTTAGAATTCAGAAATATTTCAGATTGTGGGCTTTCTTTAAGTCCACATATATATGGGTTTCTTACAAGAAACCCACCTAAAATTCAGTGACAGAAAATGTTGACAATAAAGAGGCAGAAAAATAATTCACTAGGCAAATGCTAATAAAACTAAATAGGTACACAACGTAAAATAGAATTGAAGGCAAAAAAGTATTAAACAGGGCCAAGAAAGGAATATTTCATATTTATAAAAGATCTATCTCCTAAGAAATAAGTTCTAAAACTGTAACCATTTTTCTCTGAATATTTTGACATGAACATTTCTGTATATTAATTTGTTTACTATTTCCTACCTATTATATCTAAAGACATGTTTACTGTTAAACATCATTTTTAATGCTGTTGCATAATCAATGAAAATATCAATCTTCTCTCTAGTACTGAACATTTAGGATATTTTCTATATCTTCTACAAATAGTACAATAATAAACACTTCTAGAGATACTTTTTCTAAAAGAAAAAAAAAAGAAAGAAAGAAAGATAAAGAGGCAGGGAAATTGATAACCCAACTGACAGATCCACCAACCAAATGAACCTCAGACTCTCAGACCCTCAGGCCATCAGACAGAAAGAGAAATGGATGCTGGTTACATGGGAACTGACTGATATTGTACAGCTCAACGCAGACACTTTTGAGGAGCCTGGAACCACAACATGCACACCAGCCAGTCCACAGTTAATGCCAGACTCTGCTCTCCCCTATTAAATGTATCATCTCTGTGAATGAGTTGACAATAACCTGAATAATGTGTTACAAACCTTCTTCCCTCTCATATTTCTTTTAATAAGAATACCAACTCCATAATATAAACACAAGGCAAATGTTACGGAAGAAGAGCTCTCTAACTTAGGTTTTTTTTTTTTAATTTTGTTATCAAAGTATAGTTGATTTACAGTATCATGTTAGTTTCAGGTATACAACACAGAGATTGAGATTATATAGATAGATATAGATAACTTCAGATTCTCTTCCATTATAGGTTATTACAAAATATTGAGTATAGTTCTCCGTGCTATACAGTAGGTCTTTGTTGGTTATCTATTTTTATAGTAGTGTGTATCTGTTAATCCCAACCTCTGATTTATCCCTCTCCCCACCCCCCTTTCCCCTTTGTAGCTCAGGTATTAAAGTGAGGTACAATGATAGCCTAGAACCATCTGGAAGGTCATATTTGGAATTCACAATGGCCCACAGAAAATTTTCCACAGCTCCTCCAGTGCGTCCTCATACCTACCCTCCTTCTTCTTTATATTCAAAATCCCTTCCCCTTCACAGATTCAGAGATGGCCAGGACTGAATATTTCTAAAATTGGAGGAACACAAATCTTTGTACTTTTACTTGGAGGATATTCCGCAAATTAATCAGCACTTGAATAATAGAGCCACAAAGGTTTTCCAAGTGCGGTATGGTACTTAAGGGGAAAATGTGCATTCACACTGACATATTAAGTATTCTCTTTAATGAAGGAATATTTTGTAACAATGAAACTGTAATGGTAACCAGAAAGGCAGAAAGGTTATGTTTCTCTGCTTAAATCTGCCTCTTCTAGCTTCTTCCCTACTGTTTTCCACTGACCATACATTGCAAGCAATTATTATACACGTCTTACAGCTTCAAAAGCTCATCATTCATTTTTTTCTAAAAGTCAGTAAAATTGTGCTTATATCCTCATCACCAATGGAAATTCTCACCTGAATATCAATGATCTCCTTATCTCCCAAATGAATGGCTTCCCTCACCCACACCCCATACTCTGCTCCTTTATCTCCCGCTGTTTAAGATCATACCCTCCACAAGAGTTATTCTACTTTGAGATAATCAATGCTTTTACAGTGCCCTTGGCAATTTTTCTTCAGTGATCTCTTGAAAGATATCCCTTGTCTTGATTGGTCTTCTTCTTCTGGACTTTTTCTTTTTGGCCTGTGATTAACAGATCTGTGCTCAGCCAATTGGCCACTGCCCCTTGCCCAGAAACAAAGACACCCTCACTGCTTCAGTGACCGCTTTCTATGGAAGGGCTCCAGGCTCCTCGTACCAAAATATCTCATTTCCTACTCTCCCCACTCTAAGCCCTCTCTTCCCATCAAGCTCCTTAAACAAGCCATACCCATTCTCAGTTCTAAGCCTCTTTCACAACACATCTTAATTTGTGAAATATAAACCAGTGCTCAGGGTCTGAGTAATAAACATCAGGAACTTAAAGACAGGAGAAAAGAAATAGCTCTGAAGGTCAAGAGCACATATGACTCTGGTAAACCCCCAAGGCTGAGGGTTTAAAACAGTGTCAGCTGGCAGGAAGCAGTGCTGCCCTGCCATCTTTTCTGACTGCCCTGTGCCCAAGCTGGGAGGCTGATGCCCTGGCTTTTCTGGTTGCTAGATATTCTAAGCCTCACTCCTGTTTGTGAGCACGCACTTACAAAAACTTACAAAAGGAATGAGTCCTAAACATTACACGATGTTTGTCAAGTGCCAAGAATAAATCACATCAAACAGACCTGTACTTTTTTATCATTTCATTTTTTTTTAATTTTTAAAAAATTTTATTGGAGTATATTTGATTTACAATGTTGTGTTAGTTTCAGGTGTATAGCATAGTGATTCAGTTATATATATACATATACTCATTCCTTTTCAGATTCTTTTCCCATATAGGTTATTACAGAATACTGAGTAGAGTTCTCTGTGCTGTACAGTATGACCTGTAGAATACTGTACTTAATGGTATTTCAAAAGTAAAAGCACATAAATGTAATTTGGATATAAAACTTATCAAATGGCTCCCCCATGGAGAGTAACAGCAGATGTAGGAGGTTTCTAGTGAGATGTTTTAGAATTCTGGCATGCGCCCTGTCCAGTTTATTGGTTATTCACAATTCAAGCAAGGAAAATGATGACCTGCAAATCAAATTTCTAGACAAAGCAAAGCTGAGAAAGATCTCTAACTGACTGAATGAAAGCCTGTGGATAAGATCTCACCTGGATAAATAATGGGACAACGGCAATAAGACAAAATTCAAAAGAAACACATAAAAATCCGGGGATCCAAGATCTGGATTGTGGAATGCTTAAAAGGAATCTGTTGTCCAAACAGCAGGACAGCTGAGGAGACAAAAAGTCCTTAGCTAATGATAAACTGAAGTTGTTAGTGTGAGCTGGCTGCCAAAAATTAGCTTGGGCTACAGTGAGAAAAGAACAGGGCTACACCCTTTCTACTCAGCAACCAATGGCCAGAAAGAATCAAAACTCAGTGTGTCCAGGGAAGGCCGACCAGACTGGAGATCATGTGCTCATCAGTTTTGTTATGGGGGGGTTAACACATCAAGCATCATTGGTATAAACAACATTTGTATTATAAACAACAATTACTTGTAAGATAATTTCCAACCCTATGATTTAGGTTGACTATGGTGTGTGTGTAAACTAAACCACACTTCAAAAGCAGGTTCAAGCCATACATCCTCCATGAAGCAAATCATGACAAAAACAGACCATGTCTTCCAAGGTGCCTACCTCCACTATTAGACCATTTGGAGCTCAGTTACAGAGTCTTATTTGCTCCCCAAAATTATATTTGAAATAGTGCATTTCCCAACCGTATCATAAGCAACCTGGGACCATGGCCAATCTCAGTCTGCTCGGTACCCAGGGAGCCACTGAAATTTAACTTGCTGACTCATCACTTTTTTCCCATATAGTACAATATCAACGTTTTTATAGTTATCAACAGCTCCTTGTGATGGGATGAAAGACACAGTAACAGCTTCCTTGGGAGTTCTTGTTTCCCCTCTGCCCTCTTGATATATCAAAATTCCTTATTTTGCATTTAAAACTTCCCAACTCCCTAATGAAGACAATGGTTATAGAAACTGAAACCCATTCTCGCTGCTTTTGCGGAAAATAAAATACACCGTCTTCCCTTTTGCCTTAGCATATATCAATAGACAGCTCTGAGAAAGTGGAAATCCCAGGAGAAAGATTTTGAAGGAAAAAAAAAGTCAAAATTTGAAATTCTCTAGAGTCTAGAGTAATAGTAGCAAAGTCTTACACTCTGGAGTAGCAGGGCTATGTCTCCTCTTCACTGAATTTTGGGAAGATTGCCGTCCTGTAACAATCGGATTCCTTGAGGACACTGTCTTGAGTAAAGTAGATTGGCCTTGCCTAAGGATTGGCAATATGAAAATGATGAAAGAAAGGAAAACGAAAAAGTTTCTTCTTGCTGCTACCTTTATGATATGTGCTCATCTCTGGGGAAAAACTGGAAGAGGGGATAAAGAGGAAAGCGTGCACACATTTATTTTTAAATTAAAGTCATTAGTATTCATATCAAGCTTGAAAATATGAAATCATAATTGCTTCACTAGTCTTACTTAGACTACTTTAGGCCCAAAGATCTAAAACATGGCAGGTTACTAGAAGGAAGATGTGGAATTCAACTTGGCAGCCTTATCCGAGACAACGCAGAAACATTTAAAATGCACAAAATCATTGCCCTACTCAAGCTTAGCATTTAATGAAGTAATAGGTCTGGCCAAAAAGTGTCTGATGTGACATTACACTATCCAGCTAAAAATTAAAATTATTTCAAGGCACAATTAAGGAAACACAGATGCACAAATGACTCTCAATATCCTATATTGGTAACTGGCCAGACATTCATTTAATTAACTAATTGAGAAGAATCAGAGCTCAAAAATATTTACACTTTTTTCCAGGGCTCTGACATGTGTAGTCTAAAAATAATCGAGTCTGATTTTCCCAGTATCTCCATAACTTCCTTCTGTCAAACCTCAGTCAATTCAATTCAGTTCATCATGGTTTTTTGCTTAGTTTAGTTTTTGGATTGGTAGACTATGTGCCTAGTCTAAACACTTTGTAGAAACTTACTGATGCATGTTATATATGTAAAATTCATTGCAGTTTTGAGGAAAACATAGATCCAACCAGGGACCCTAATAATAAACCTTCAGATTAGTGGGTGTGGGAGCAATTAACATATGAAGTCAACCCCTTCACCCCCCTTGAAGCACTCTACTGGGAGCAACATTGGACTAGGGTTAGGAGCTCTGGGGTATAACAACCAACCCTGACATACCAAGCAGTCATGGGGAAATTTACAAACAGAATGTGAGTTCTTGAGGACAGGGATCATGTCTCATTTTTGCTGCATCCCTAGGATCTAGATTAATCTATACAAAGAGCTGGAGAAACTGTTTGCCAGACAGATGAATTAATGTATATCCTATACAGATGCACCAGAGTCTGGGCTGCAGCTGCACAAAGGCCCCTGGCTGAGGAGGGAAATGGGTACTGAAACTCTGCCCAGAGACAAAGCGATCTTCTGATTTTCCCAGAGCCTAAGACGGACAATCCAGGGTCCTGACCAAAGAGACCTCTTCAACTGCTAAAATCCAGGAGCTCATGAAAAACCACCTGCAGCTGCAAGACAGACCTGAGGACACCCTCAACCTCCCACAACAATCGCAGTGACCAGGGACCGTGCCATCCAAAACCTCTGTCATCGCCCCTAGCACACTGCTAGCTTCGGGAGACACCCTCCCCTGCATCTCCCAGCACAAGTGGAGAAGGGTAAAAATCTGGATTTGCCTCTCCTCCATGACCCAGGCTGCCCAGAGGATAGCATCATCTGAAGAAGCAACCCACTTTCCACAAGGTAGATATCCAAATCACACGTGTGAACAAGCTTAGAAGTAGGGAGAATACTTATGATAATAAATAATTTGAGCAAATTTGAGGACCTTTACCTGCCAGGCACTATACTAAAGGGTTCATGTGCATTATTCCATTTACTCCTGACCACAGTATGAAGAAGGTCCTATGATCCTCTCTTGACAGATGGGCAAATTAAGCTTTAAAAGGTTAAAAACCATGCACAAGGTCACACACGTACCAAGTGTCAGGGCCATAACTACATAAAGCCCACCCCAATCTCAGCTATAATCTTCAATGGCTTTAAGGTATTAGAGTACATAATATTCTTTTGGCATTCACAAGGAGTAATAAAGTGATGTTCTGATTTTAAGAAAAATTACTTGTGTCATTTTAGCCAGATTTTACTGTTATTAGTGTGTCTGGTATTTCAAAGTACATCTGGCACAACATGTACTTTGTGAATTATAAGAACATAAATGAATCACACTGTAACATCATTCTCTCTCATTTGTATGGGAATTCAAAATTACCATTTCATATGTTTCCTTCTACAAAGCGTGTAGTTATGCATTTATCTTTGCATTATAAGTGTAATACATATGTATTAAAAAATAGAGAAAACAAAGAAAAGCAGGAAAGAAAATATCTATCATGCTACCTCCCAAATGCAACTGTTAACATTTTGGGAAACATGCAATTTTGAGCTCAAAAATATAATTTGATTACTCATATAAACATGATTCCCCTTACAAAACCCATAATTAAGAAAGAATCAGAAATTTTTTTTCAAGTATTGAAAAGACCAATGAATATTTTTAACATAATTCCCATATGGAGGCCAAAAAAAATGTGTTTAGGCCTCATGAAAAGGAAAATACGATTTTCTTGAAATAAAAGATCTGTTATTTCATTATTTCTCATTCACAGTAACGTCCATCTTCAGTGAACATTCAAGAACATTGTTATAGGAATTTTAGGAATGAATGCTATATTTCTCAGGAGACTAATTCCCTAAAGGATGCTACTCCACATTGATTTAAACTCTGGGCACAGATGCTCTAATCTGCTATTCTTTACATGTTCCATGATGGTCTCAAATGGTGCTTTTCACCAAGAAAAAGAAAAATATGTGAACAGCAAAATGAAATAAGACTAAGCCTTTACAATCACACCTTCTCAGCTCTCTCTTACTGCAGGTTTTTCTGATAAGCTACCAACTTAGTAAGTTGGTGGTGGGCTGGAATGAGAAACCAGGTTTCCCATTTCCTGGTCCATAGCTTTCTTGGAAATAATGAGGGTGTCTATTTATTTAGTACTTCATATATAAATACTATTCTACCATACAGTTACTCATACAGTAGAACAGAAATGACACATAACTTAGGTTGTGGGTACTTCCTTGCTCACACTCCACACTGACATGCTTGCTGCCACTAAATATATAGGAGTTTGAATAACGTTCCATGTGCCTCCACATCCCATCAAGAGCTCTGAATCCCACCTTTACTTTTCACCTCCGCTCCCTCCTCATTCCAAAGGGACCTAAGTAGGAAATGCCTAGACCATTCTAGCTAAGACAGTTACCGTGGCATCACTGCCCCCCACAGTGCATCTTTCATTCTCTCTCATTTCAAACCTTAGTCCAGAGGTGCTGTTTAATAAGTGATTTGAACAGGGAATGAAAAGCGAAGGAACTGTGCAAGGATGGAAAGGCAAACTGCCCGAGGAAAAGGGGGAGTTTCTACAGGGAGGTAACGGAGTTGCCTGCATTCTCAGGATCGTGGGTGTTTCTCTTCTCTGCAGTGCCTCTCTCTGGGATAACCTCTCCACTTCTTGCCAAGATACAAATTCAAATCATACTCATCTGCCGACAGAGACTTAGGTTGCTTCCATGTCTTGGCTATTGTAAATAGTGCTACTCTGAACATTAGGGTGCGTGTATCAATGGATAAAGAAGATGTGGTGTATACACAATGGAGTATTATTCAGCCATAAAAAAGAATGTGATAATGCCATTTGCAGCAACATGGATGGCCCTAGAGATTATCATACTAAGTGAAGTAAGACAGCAAAAGACAAATATCATATGATATCACTTATATGTGAAATCTAAAAAAAATGATACAAGTGAACTTATTTTACAAAACAGAAATAGGCCCACAGACATAGAAAACAAACTTATGACTACCAAAGGGGAAAAGGGGGCAGGGATAAATTAGGAGTTTGGGATTAACAGATACACACTACTATATATAAAATAAACAAGGATTTACTGTATAGCACAGGGAACTATACTCAATATCTTGTAATAACCTATAATGGAAAAGAATCTAAAAAAGAACATATACATAACTGAATCACTGTGCTGTACAACTGAAAGTAACACAACATTATAAATCAACTGTATTTCAAGAGATTTTTTTTAATTCATATTCAACCCTTTCTAAAGATTGCTTCAGGACATTATGTTAAATGGGAATCAAAAATGATTTGAGAAGAAACAAAGTGACACATCATGCCATGCTTGCTGATTTTTCTAAATTTAAATCAAAACCATTTTTGCCTTATACATTTTTTCACTTAAAAATATGTATAAAATGTTATTTTTATATAATATATTAAAGGGATTTTTCCATTTAAAAAAGAAAACTGCCAATTGGCTATTAATAGACTTACTAAACCGAACATAGCAACTTCTCTGAATCCCCCTGGGATAGCCAAGCACTGGGTAGGCACTTCAGCGCTATGTGATAATTGGCTGAACACTTACAAAGAATGTTCCTCCCTGCCTTATCTTTAACATTCTATCTAATTCTGCGTACTGGTATGTGCCTAGACATGACCTCGAGGTGGAATCAAACTCTCTCTTCCTAATAAAGTAGAAAAATACATAAACAGCAAGGTTTACCATTTCTAAAAGTATGTAATTCAATAAGTTGTTTCAATCATTGAATCACATGTGGATTTGAAAGTTAACACAAAAATATAAGACATATATTCTGAGTGTTTGTTTTTATTTACCTAATAAAAAGTTACCTAATAAAAAGTTAAAAGACTAAATTTCTGAAAAATATATTTAGAAGAACTTCCTATAAAGCTCAAACTTCACTAGAACTTCTTTTCACTTTGAATTTAAAAAGAAAATATTGTTGGTCCTTAATCTTTTCTTCTTGACACCAATAACTGTAAAATCAAACAGTTAACGGGTAACATAACACTGCAATCATGGCTATATTGACCTAGATCAAAACAAGACAAGTCAAAACAAAAATTAAACAGTGAATGAAACACAAGCAACTGGCAGGATTCCCAGAAGGTCACCAAACTTGGACTTGAGAAAATTCTCAATGTTTCCTGAAATTTTCAAAGATATCTCTTAGTTTTTCATTAGTAAAAGCCAAAACGCTAAAGAAACAGCAAAGAGGTAAAACTCAGTTGAATCCTTAGAAATGGTAAACTTAGTGGAAAAAAAATCATCCTTTTCACAATTGATAGCTATAGGTTTATTTTCTTACAAGTTGGCCATATTGGTGTCAGTGGTTTTTCATTTAGAAAAGCTTTTCAATTAATAACCCTGAAATCAAACTGGGTCAAGGGAGACAGGTAGGTGAGTAGCATTCCCAGGACACCCTATCTTGGATTATGTGTTTCTGTCACATTACCTGTTTTCAGAAGACAAGGTAGTTGAATGAAAAATGTACAGAGTAGAACACAGGAAACCTGTTGTCATCTGGTGCCACCACTGACTATTCCTGAGCCCTTAGCCAAGAATGAGGTCTCCAAGACCCTGTTTCCTCATTTAGATTAAACAAATTCTAATATCCCTAAAAATTCTATCAGTATATGGGAATTCCATGTATACAGTTAATGTGTACTGTTACACAGCCTCTCTTTTTCAAAGCACATGATTACTACTTTCACAATAAATTAACCCAACTGATTAACTTTTTAATCAGTTTGAGGATCAACATGCTAGAACACTGATCTCGGGTAATTCCAGTGTGCAGTCCAGTTTGGGAACTCGTGGAGTGAAGCAGTGATTCTCAAAGTGTGGTCTCAAGCCAGCAGCAGCAGCATTTGGGAAGCTTTAGAATGTTGTTCAAAAGCTTGTATTATTTTCTGAGAAACTTGAAGGACTTCACTTATTCAGAAGCAAATTCTCCCACTAGCTAAAACAGAAAAAGCATCAAATGAACATAACCTAAATTAGGACTGCCTTTTCTGGATCCAATTTTCAGAGGTGAAAAGAGAAAAGAGAGCTTCAGCTTAAACTATTTATTAACGTCCAAGGTGAAAGAATAGCAAATTCCTATTAAGCTTTGACTGTGAGCCAGGCACTGTTGGTAGAACGTTAGAGACATTAACTCATTGACTCCTCATGATAATCCCACTGATGTAGGTACCATTACCCCAATTTTACTAATGAGGAAACGGAAGTAAAGAAAGGTTACGCAACTTGTCCGGGTTCAAACAACTAGTAAGTGACAGAGTCAGGATTCAAGCCTTAGCATTTTGGATTGAGAGTGAGTGTCCTTTACCATGAGATGGAGAAAGTTCGAGGACTCAGCTTCCATGGCTAATTCTCTTTGTGTGAGACTGGATCACTTGCCAGAAATAAATATTTCAACTTGTTTCCCACAAGAATGCTAATGAATCAAACTAAAGAATTACTACTGCATGCTGAGAAATATAATCCAAAGATAATAAATACAAAATAAAAACATATAGCCCTTTCCTGTGATTTGTTTTTACTCACAAGACTTTCCAGATTGGCCTTAGTGGTAAAACCATCAACTTTGGAACAAATGGGGCCCTCAAAATAAATGCACTGAAATGAAAGCCATCAAGATCTTTCCAAGTGAGCCAAATTATGAAAAATAAATGCAATTAGCTAACTTGTTTTTGATTATCTCTGCCCCAGGATTTGTGGCTTCAAGTGGAGAATCACAAAATCATTGTGGGGCATTGCAGTAGTGATCATTCCTAATTGACCACTCACTGGGCCGCCACATCTTGTCGCTGAATTGCGACATCACAGATGCTCAGCTCTTCAGTTAAATTATCCAGGATACTGGCTTCCACACGCCTTCATTTTTTCCATCAAGAGAGGTGCCTCTGATCTTCCCTTTTCATGCCCAGAGGCACTCCTCATTTCAATACATAGTGAGCCTAAGAGAAAACCCTACTTACATTAAATTGTAATTACATTTAATTTAATAACCTTACATTCTTATTATATTGAATTTAATAATATTACATTGTAATTTTAAAAGTGTCCTAATGAAGGCCTGATTTCCTGAATGGAGGAGTTACTAAGATGTTTATATGCTGAAACTTGCATTATGTTTAGTCTTCTAGAAGTCACAGAAGATTGGAAACTGCAAGGGTACAACCTCTTACATTTAAAGATGGGAGATGAGTCCTAAAAAGGCACCCTAAGTTAGAAATCTAATATTCAATTTATAACTGAAATTAAAGGTGAATCAAGACTCATTTCAAAGTACAGAATCACTTGGCATCTTTTTTGGAATTAATACCCATAATTTTTTTTTTACTAGAACTATTTGGTCCTAAGAGGATCATCCAGATCAGTTCCAATCAAACTGCTTTTTCTGTATGTGGTTTTGAAGCATTTTGAAATTATTGCATTTAAGGAGGAAAAGGACACTTGAACTACCTCACCTATCCTTTTTGCCAGTTTAGCCCTTGATGTGTCCTCAATTTGCTTTCTTTTACATTATCTTGAACAAATCTTGATGTAATTGAATAAGGTTTCATTTCTTTCTCCCTCTCAATTACCTAGGAAACACCAGATAGTACTTCTAAACTGGTTCTCTTGGGGGATACAGCATGCCATGCCTACCATTTGAATTTTATAAGGAATGATACTCTGGAGAGCCAGATTTTTTAAGACTATTTATATCTGAATGTGACTAGATTATAAATTCCACCAGATGGTAAAATTCTTTACCACAGACAATGAGTAGATACATAACTGGGCTGTTGACTTGAAGATAATCTACTAAAAATATTTTTCTAAAAATTTCTATATAAAACATGTAATAAAATTAGGAAGATAATTGGAGGACATCCATATGTTCACATTCTAGTAAGAAAGAAAAACTGTAAATTCTAAGGGTGAGGTTGGTATGTAAATATGTGTAGATAAAATATGCGACCATGTTATCAACACAGTTTTCATTCCAAAGTGTTTGGGAATTAGGTTTTTGTTTTGTTTCAAGTGTGTGTGTGTGTGTGTGTGTGTGTGTGTGTGTGTGTGTGTGTGCACATTTTGAGCTAATAAATATTTCATTGACTATGCTGGAAGCATTATTTCCTTTAACTCTGACAACATGAGAATTATGAAGTATGCATTGTACTACTGCAGTCCCCATTTTACAGATGAGGAAAGTGAGGCTCGCAGAGTTATGCCACTGCCCCAGAGTACAGAGAGGCAGAAGAGTAGGTCTTGAACCTACAGCTTGGGCCTCAGATCCAGGCTCCTAGTCCTCACCACTACCTATATTTCCCCCCAGCATCTAAACACAAGCTTAGGACCTGTCCCTTAAAGGTCTCTCTACCTCATTACAAATTGGCACGGAAAATAAATGTTCTCTGCACAGGAAGTCTCTGTACACTGAGCAGTGTTCACCCAGCACACATGTTCTAGGACCACAGTCATGCCTATTCTAGCTTTTTTATCCAACGTCAGATTTTTGAATCCATTTAAGCCTATTTGAAAAGTCATTCTATTTCTGTAATAATGACTTAGGAAGAGTTGGAATTTTTTTTCGCCAAACTTTTGAAATCTCAGATCTCTGTTAAAAGAAAAAAAAGGAGGGCTTCCCTGGTGGCACAGTGGTTGAGAATCTGCCTGCTAATGCAGGGGACACGGGTTCGAACCCTGGTCTGGGAAGACCCCACATGCCGCGGACAACTAGGCCCGTGAGCCACAACTACTGAGCCTGCACGTCTGGAGCCTGTGCTCCGCAACAAGAGAGGCCGCGATAGTGAGAGGCCCGCGCAGCGCGATGAAGAGTGGCCCCCGCTTGCCACAACTACAGAAAGCCCTCGCACAGAAACGAAGACCCAACACAGCAAAAATAAATTAATTAATTAATAAACTCCTACCCCCAACATCTTAAAAAAAAAAAAAAAGATCCTTTAAAAAAAAAAAAGGAGCCACTCAGAGAGTACATAGACCTGCAATGCTGAATTCCCTTTCACTCTGGAGAATTGGCATGAATCCCTGAAACCTCCAATTGCTTTTTAAAAAAATACTTTATATGAGCCTTGTAGCATGCACTGATGACAGGGGTGATGGGGAGCATCGAATCAGGGGCCAAACATTCATGTTATTACAGCCAGGAGATTCTTAGGTACATTTCTTCTTTGGCTTCAACTCTAAAAAAAAAAAAAAGAAAAAGTTCTCTATGACAAAAAATTGCTCGAGATGATGGCTAAGTCTCTGCCCTTTATAGGATCCTCCAAAGTCCACAGTATTTTTTTTTTAATATGGGCAAAATCCTACTGATGAATACCCAAGATTTTCTGAAAACGGATCTGTTCCCTCCTCCCTCTGAAGGGGAATTCGAAGGTGTCTGCCCTTCCCTCCACTGAGATCCAGCCCTGAGTTCTCAAAAGTGAGCAAGTGCTAGCATCACCTGCACGGTTCAAGAAAAAACAAAGGGCTGGGTCCCTACCTCCATAGTTTCAGATTCAGGAGGTCTAGGCCTCCTTGGCGGGCCCCAGATTTTGCATTTCTAAAAGTTCCCAGGTGACGCTGCCGCTGCTGTCCAGAAACCCTCCCACTCCTTCCTTGGAAAACCACGGCTCTCACTCACTGGTTCACAAACTACTCCACCTAGCAATCACCTGGGAAGTTTTGAGCCCCACTCCTGGAGATTCTGATTTAATTGATCCGGGTGCTGCCTCAGCACCAGATTTTTTTAAGCTCCCCTGAGTGAGCTTCCTGGGCAGCAGCCTCAAAGAGCCTCGGGGGCACCGCGCAGCCCACCGCCCCGTGCGCTCGCGCCCCACGTGTGGACAACAGAGCCCCTTCCAGAAAGACCGACCGAGGACCAGAGGGTTGAGCTTAGGGGTGTAAATCACCGCGCATTATTCATTCCCAGAGGCCAAACACTCCAAACAGAAATCAGAACCCAGACAGGCTCCCAAGATTATATGACCACCCAGTAACCTTGCCAGACAAATCCTGCGTCCCAGCCTCCAGCCTGGGCGCGGATTCTACCTCGCAGCTCACCCACCGCCTCCGCGCGCACGGGAAGAAACTGCACCCTCGGGAGTGCAAACTGGAAACTTCAGCCGCGAGAGGGCCAGCCTGAAGTCCCCTGTTTGTCATTCGGGCGAGGACACTGGAGGAGGAGGTACCACCTTACCTGGCGCGCGTCCCTTGTCAGGGGTGCCGTCGCAGCCGCTACGCGCTCCGCGTGGGCCCGGGGTGTCCCGGGAGTGAACAGTCGCGGCCTGAACACGACCTGGGCTAGAGCGGATCAGCAGCCCTCCCGGAGCCCGGAGTCTGTCTGCCCGCGGCGGCCGGTGCAGCGCGCGAGGGACACTCCCGGCCCCTGGAGGCGGAGCCCGAGATAAGGTTCGCGCCCCCACCCGCCCCCTTTCCGAGGGCAGCGGCCAGAAGGTGGGTTTTGGATCTGGATCCTCAGTGCAAGCTCCTAGGGAACCCTGGTAGAAGTCAGCTTAGCTCTCCTCCCGCTAGGACTGGGGAGAAGCGGGCTGAGGCACTCCGGGGAAGGAGGAGAGGTCAAGGCCACCCAGAGATGGAAAGAACGAGGGCGACGACGGGAAGCAGGACCTTGAGAGCATCACCTGCATGGATCTAAGGAGGCCCCCTGCCCGGCCTCTGGACTCTAGGGTCAGTCACTTGGTCCGCCCAGCAGCTGACTGGTGGACCTGCCTTTGACCTAAGCTGCCGGAAAACCTGAGGGGAAGTTCATGTTCAAATAGGCAGTTACCTTCGAGGACGTAGGAGTGACAGGGAAGGTCTGGAATAAGGTGACCGATAAGGGGATGCTCTGCGCTCTGCCCCTTTTAGTCCATCGGTCACAGAGCAGCCAGAAAGTTCTTTAACAATCATGCGCTTAGACCTGCCGCCCTCCCCTCCCCGCCAACGTGCTCTGGCCCCAGCTGGCTCTCACCCATCACTCGCCCCACTTCTCACACTGCTCCGCCCCGCCCCCCATGGGACTTTTTGCCCTTCCTTATCCACAGCAGTGAGTTCTGCCTCCAAAACTCTGTCCCAGACCTTATTACAGGTGCCTGCTTCTCTTCATTCATGTCTCAAATGTCCCTTCCAGAAAGTTCTTCCTGCCCCCCTCCAGACGGAGCCACTCACAACCATTCCCATCCCCTCACCCCACTTTATTTTCAACAGATCTCTATCTGAAATTTTACTAACAAGTCATTCTTATGTCTTGCATCTGTCTCAAGGTGAGCTCTAAGAGGACAGGGAATTGGTCTTGCTCCCAGCTTTATCCTCTGCAGCTAAACCCATACCTGGAATATAGTAGGTGCTCAATAAATCTGGGCTGAATGAATGTGTGAATTAATTTCTCCCCAGGGGAGAACCTTCACAAAGAAATGCCTTCATTTTTAGCCATCAGTATGTCTTCTTTGGAGAAATGTCTATTTAGATCTTCCACCCATTTTTTGATTGGGTTGTTTGTTTTTTTGATATTGAGCTGTTTGTATATTTTGGATATTAATCCCTCATTGGTTGCTGCTTCTGCAAATATTTCCTCCCATTCTGAGGGTTGTCTTTTCATTTTGTTTATGGTTTCCTTTGCTGGACAAAAACTTTTAAGCTTAATTGGGGCCCATTTGTTTATTTTTGTTTTTATTTTCATTACACTAGGAGGTGGATTGAAAAGGATCTTGCTCTAATTTATATCAAAGAGTGTCCTGCCTATGTAAGCACATGAAAATAGGCTCAACATCACAAATTATTAGAGAAATGCAAATCAAATACCTCATTGTAGGTATCACCTCACACATGTCAGAATGGCCATCATCAAAAAATCTACAAACAAATCTACAAAAATAAATGTTAGAGAGGGTGTGGAGAAAAGGGAACCCTCCTATGTTGTTAAATTGGTACAGCCACTATGGAGCACAGTATGGAGTTTCCTTAGAAAACTAAAAATATAGCTACCATATGATCTAGCAATCCCACTCCTGGGCATATATCCAGAGAAAACCATAATTTGAAAAGATACATGCACCCCAATGTTCACTGCAGCACTATTTACAATAGCCAGGACATGGAAGCAACTTAAATGTCCATGGACAGTTGAATGGATAAAGAAGATGTGGTACATATATACAATGATATATTACTCAGCCATAAAAAAGAATGAAATAATGCCATTTGCAGCAACATGGTTGGAACAGAGATTGTCATACTGAGTGAAGTAAGTCAGACAAAGACAAATATTGTACAATATCGCTATGAGGAATCTAAAATAGGGTAAAAGTGAACTCATCTATAAAACAGAAATAGAGTTACAGATGTAGAAAACAAACTTATGGTTACCAGCGGGTAAGAGGGGTAGGGGTAAATTGGGAGATTGGGATTGATATATATACACTATATATAAAATAAATAACTAATAAGGACCTACTGTATAGCACAGGGAACTCTACTCAGTACTGTGTAATGGCCTACATGGGAAAAGAATCTAAAAAAGAGTGGATATATTTCTGTGTATAACTGATTCACTTTGCTGTACAGCAGGAAATAACACAACATTGTGAATCAACTATACTCCAATTTAAATTTTTTTTAATAAAGTAAAATACAAATCAGAAGAAAATAAATGCCTTCATTCAATAACTGAATCCTACTGAATTCAGGTAAGACATGAACGTCTCGGAATGTTCACCGTTTCCCACATTCCCTCATCCATTAATTCAGACATTCCTGTTAGAGTCCGTTGTCATGTAAATATGTTTCTTCATGGGTCATATCAATGAATATTTAATAATTTTCCAATATGAAGACCTGGATAGCAATATGCATTCCCATGAGAAGTACAAACAAATATTTACCGCACAAAGGAATGAAACTAATGCAAAAAGCCCAAGGGTCCTGAAACTAGCCTTACTTCTGGGTAAACCCTTTTTGTGTTCATTATGCTCATTTGGCTTGGGTTTCTGTTGCTGTCAACTGCAAGAGCCATAAATTGAACACCCAAAGCAATTCTGGAGATGAAAGACCCTTAAGAAAACAGAATGTCTAAGTCCTGCTTACAGTTATAACTTTAAATACTATCAAAGCTTAATATCACAGCTTAGCACCAATATGGATATTTTTATAAGTCCCCTTAAAAGCCCAAGCACCAATAATGGATATTTTTGTAAGCCACTTTAAAAACCCAAGGAAATTTGACTTATATTCTAGTTGGGTTGGATTATCTGCATGTTTTATTTCTGAGGGCATGTTCTTAGATCCAACTATAAGACCCTCACATTGCCAGGTAAAGATGCAAGAATGAAAATTACAAGTATACACAAAAGTGCAGTCCAAGAGAGTTTGGAGATAATCTTTCTATTTTATAGCTTCTTTCTTCCTCAATTTCAGAGTCCCAAGTGTTCCTGGCCACGAGAACACTGAATGAATTCATGTTCCCCAGGGTTTGGGTCACATTTCTTATATTTTTATCTTGAGGCTGACAGGCAAATCCAACTTTCCTCAGATTTAAACCTTAACATAGAAGTGAGAAACTAGCCTATTTCTAACCAATGTTTTATTGTGAGGCCTTTTCCCACAGAAACTCTTCAAAAGATGCTTCATTCTAGTTCTCCCAGTGAAGAAGGAAGTGGAGACGTGGTTGGCCTCTGTGTTGGAGTCATTTATACACGGCCATCTTCAAAAGTAGAAGGAAAATAAATGTTTTGTTGGTTCATTCATCTATGACTGAAATTTTGTATCTGAAGTGAAAGTACATATTCAGGACTGGTTTTCCTTTGAGTTACGATTAAAACTTGGAAATAGAGTCCGATCAATAGGATTCTACAAGTCCCTGAATTCTTAATAGAAATTGTTAGTAACAGGCTGGGATAGGTAATAAAGAGTTCAATTTCCATTAACTTTGACGTTAATATATCAATATATAACAAAATAATTGTTTCAAGTTCCAATGGGTGTGTGTGTCACTATGTCTCTGTGTGTGTGTCTCTGTGTGTGTGCATCTGTGTGTGTCTGTGGGGGGGGGGGTGGGGAGAGAGAGACAGAGATAAAAAAAGAATGAGAAATGTTTGAAAATATTGAAGTTATTTAATATATTTTACTAAAAACTCTAATAATCCCAGTTCCTTAACTTTTCTTTTTTACATCTTTATTGGAGTATAATTGCTTTACAATGGTGTGTTAGTTTCTGCTTTATAACAAAGTGAATCAGTAATACATATACATATGTTCCCATATCTCCTCCCTCTTGCGTCTCCCCCCCTCCCACCCTCCCTATCCCACCCATCCAGGTGGTCACAAAGCACCGAGCTGCTCTCCCTTTGCTATGCGGCTGCTTGCCACTAGCTATCTATTTTACGTTTGGTAGTGTATATATGTCCATGGCACTCTCTCACTTTGTCACAGCTTACCCTTCCCCCTCCCCATATCCTACAGTCCATTCTCTAGTAGGTCTGTGTCTTTATTCCCGTCTTACCCCTAGGTTCTTCATGACATTTTTTTCCTTAGATTCCATATATATGTGTTAGCATACGGTATTTGTCTTTCTCTTTCTGACTTACTTCACTCTGTATGACAGACTCTAGGTCCATCCACCTCACTACAAATAACTCAATTTTGTTTCTTTTTATGGCTGAGTAATATTCCATTGTATATATGTGCCACATCTTCTTTATCCATTCATCCGATGATGGACACTTAGGTTGTTTCCATCTCCTGGCTATTGTAAATAGAGCTGCAATGAACATTTTGATACATGACTCTTTTTGAATTATGGTTTTCTCAGGGTATATGCCCAGTAGTGGAATTGCTGGGTCATATGGTAGTTCTATTTGTAGCTTTTTAAGGAACCTTCATACTGTTCTCCATAGTGGCTGTACCAATTCACATTCCCACCAGAAGTGCAAGAGGGTTCCCTTTTCCCTACACCCTCTCCAGCATTTACTGTTTCTAGATTTTTTGATGATGGCCATTCTCACCGGTGTGAGATGATAGCTCAATGTGGTTTTGATTTGCATTTCTCTAATGATTAAAGATGTTGAGCATTCTTTCATGTGTTTCTTGGCAATCTGTATATCTTCTTTGGAGAAATGTCTGTTTAAGTCATCTGCCCATCTTTGGATTGGGTTGTTTGTTTTTTTGTTATTGAGCTGCAAGTGCTGCCTGAAAATTTTGGAGATTAATCCTTTGTCAGTTGCTTCATTTGTAAATATTTTCTCCCATTCTGAGGGTTGTCTTTTCGTCTTGTTTATGGTTTCCTTTGCTGTGCAAAAGCTTTGAAGTTTCATTAGGTCCCATTTGTTTATTTTTATTTTCATTTCTCTAGGGGGTGGGTCAAAAAGGATCTTGCTGTGATTTATGTCACACAGTGTTCTGCCTATGTTTTACGCTAAGAATTTGAAAGTTTCTCGTCTTACATTTAGGTCTTTAATCCATTTTGAGCTTATTTTTGTGTATGGTGTTAGGGACTGTTCTAATCTCATACTTTTACATGTACCTGTCCAGTTTTACCAGCACACTTATTGAAGAGGCTGTCCTTTCTCCACTGTACTTTCCTGCCTCCTTTATCAAAGATAAGCTGACCATATGTGCATGGGTTTATCTCTGGGCTTTCTATCCTGTTCCATTGATGTATAATTCTGTTTTTGTGCCAGTACCATACTGTCTTGATTACTGTAGCTTTGTAGTAGAGTCTGAAGTCAGGGAGCTGGATTCCTCCAGCTCCGTTTGTCGTTCTCAAGATTGCTTTGGCTATTCGCGGTCTTTTGTGTTTCCATGCAAATTGTGAAATTTTTTGTTCTAGTTCTGTGAAAAATGCCAGTGGTAGTTTGATAGGGATTGCATTGAATCTGTAGATTGCTTTGGGTACTATACTCATTTTCACAATGTTGATTCTTCCAATCCAAGAACATGGTATATCTCTCCACCTATTTGTATCATCTTTAATTTCTTTCATCAGTGTCTTATAATTTTCTGCATACAGGTCTTTTTTCTCCTTAGGTAGGTTTATTCATAGATATTTTATTCTTTTTGTTGCCATGGTAAATGGGAGTGTTTTCTTGATTTCACTTTCAGATTTTTCAACATTAGTATATAGGAATGCCAGAGTTTTCTGTGCATTAATTTTGTATCCTGCTACTTTACCAAATTCATTGATTAGCTCTAGTAGTTTTCTGGTAGCATCTTTAGAATTCTCTATGTATAGTATCATATCATCTGCAAACAGTGACAGCTTTACTTCTTCTTTTCTGCTTTGGATTCCTTTTATTTCCTTTGCTTCTCTGACTGCTGTGGCTAAAACCTCCAAAACTATGTTGAATAAGAGTGGTGAGAGTGGGCAACCTTGCCTTCTTCCTGACCTTAGTGGAAATGCTTTCAGTTTTTCACCATTGAGGAAAGTTGGCTGTGGGTTTGTCACATATGGCCTTTATTATGTTGAGGAAAGTTCCCTCTATGCCTACTTTCTGGAGAGCTTTTATCATAAATGGGCGTTGAATTTTGTTGAAAGCTTTCTCTGCATCTATTGAGATGATCATATGGTTTTTCTCCTTCAATTTGTTAATATGGTGTATCACGTTGATTGATATGCGTATATTGAAGAATCCTTGCATTCCTGGAATAAACCCCACTTGGTCATGGTGTATGATCCCTTTAATATGCTGTTGGATTCTGTTTCCTAGTATTTTGTTGAGGATTTTTGCATCTATGTTCATCAGTGATATTGGCCTGTAGTTTTCTTTCTTTGTGACATTCTTGTCTGGTTTTGGTATCAGGGTGATGGTGGCCTCGTAGAATGAGTTTGGGAGTGTTCCTCCCTCTGCTATATTTTGGAAGAGTTTGAGAAGGATAGGTGTTAGCTCTTCTCTAAATGTTTGATAGAATTCGCCTGTGAAACCATCTGGTCCTGGGCTTTTTTTTGTTGGAAGATTTTTAATCACAGTTTCAATTTCAGTGCTTGTGATTGGTCTGTTCCTATTTTCTACTTCTTTCTGATTCAGTCTTGGCAGGTTGTGCATTTCTAAGAATTTGTCCATTTCTTCCAGGTTGTCCATTTTATTGGCATAGAGTTGCTTGTAGTAATTTCTCATGATCTTTTGTATTTCTGCAGTGTCAGTTTTTACTTCTCCTTTTTAATTTCTAATTCTATTGATTTGAGTCTTCTCCCTTTTTTTTTTTTTTTGATGAGTCTGGCTAATGGTTTATCAACTTTATCTTCTCAAAAAAACAGCTTTTAGTTTTATTGATCTTTGCTATCGTTTCCTTCATTTCTTTTTCATTTATTTCTGATGTGATCTTTATGATTTCTTTCCTTATGCTAACTTTGGTTTCTTTTTTGTTCTTCTTTCTCTAATTGCTTTAGGTGTAAGGTTGTTTATTTGAGATGTTTCTTGTTTCTTAAGGTAGGATTGTATTGCTATAAACTTCCCTCATAACTGCTTTTGCTGCATCCCATAGGTTTTGGGTCAGCGTGTCTCCATTGTCATTTGTTTCTAGGGATTTTTTGATTTCCTCTTTGATTTCTTCAGTGATCACTTCGTTATTAAGTAGTGTATTGTTTAGCCTCCATGTGTTTGTATTTTTTACAGATATTTTCCTGTAATTGATATCTAGTCTCATAGTATTGTGGTCGGAAAAGATACCTGATACAATTTCAATTTTCTTAAATTTACCAAGGCTTGATTTTTGTCCCAAGATACGATCTATCCTGGAGAATTTTCCATGAGCACTTGAGAAAAATGTGTATTCTGTTGTTTTTGGATGGAATGTCGTATAAATATCAATTAAGTCCATCTTGTTTAAGGTATCATTTAAAGCTTGTGTTTCCTTATTTATTTTCATTTTGGATGATCTGTCCATTGGTGAAAGTGGGGTGTTAAAGTCCCCTACTAAGAATGTGTTACTGTTGATTTCCCCTTTTATGGCTGTTAGTATTTGCCTTATGTATTGAGGTGCTTCTATGTTGGGTGTATAAATATTTACAATTGTTATATCTTCTTCTTTAATTGATCCCTTCATCATTATGTAGTGTCCTTCTTTGTCTCTTCTAATAGTCTTTATTTTAAAGTCTATTTTGTCTGATACGAGTATTGCTATTCCAACTTTCTTTTGGTTTCCATTTGCATGGAATATCTTTTTCCATCCCCTTACTTTCAATCTGTATGTGTCTCTAGGTCTGAAGTGGGTCTCTTGTAGACAGTATATATATGGGTCTTGTTTTTGTATCCATTCAGCCAGTCTGTGTCTTTTGGTAGGAGCATTTAATCCATTTACATTTAAGGTAATTATTGATATGTATGTTCCTATTCCCATTTTCTTAATTGTTTTGGGTTTGTTATTGTAGGTCTTTTCCTTCTCTTGTGTTTCTTGCCTAGAGAAGTTCCTTTAGCATATGTTGTAAAGCTGGTTTGGTGGTGTGGAACTCTCTCAGTTTTTGCTTGTCTGTAAAGGTTTTAATTTCTCCATCAAATCTGAATGAGATCCTTACTGGGTAGAGTAACCTTGGTTGTAGGTTTTTCTCCTTCATCACTTTAAATATGTCCTGCCAGTCCCTTCTAGCTTGCAGAGTTTCTGCTGAAAGATCAGCTGTTAACCTTATGGGGATTCCCTTGTGTGTTATTTGTTGTTTTTCCCTTGCTGCTTTTAATATACTTTCTTTGTATTTAATTTTTGACAGTTTGATTAATAGGTGTCTTGGAGTGTTCATCCTTGGATTTATCCTGTATGGGACTCTCTGTGCTTCCTGGACTTGATTTCCTTTCCCATATTAGGGAAGTTTCAACTATAATCTCTTCAAATATTTTCAGTCCCTTTCTTTTTCTCTTCTTCTTCTGGAACCCCTATAATTCGAATGTTGGTGCGTTAAATGTTGTCCCAGAGGTCTCTGAGACTGTCCTCAGTATTTTTCCTTCTTTTTTCTTTATTCTGCTCTGCAGTAGTTATTTCCACTATTTTATCTTCCACATCACTTATCCATTCTTCTGCCTCAGTTATTCTGCTATTGATCCTATCTAGAGTAGTTTTAATTTCATTTATTGTGTTGTTCATCGTTGCTTGTTCCATCTTTAGTTCTTCTAGGTCCTTGTTAAATGTTTCTTGCATTTTCTCTGTTCTATTTCCAAGATTTTGGATCATCTTTACTATCATTATTCTGAATTCTTTTTCAGGTAGACTGCCTATTTCCTCTTCATTTGTTAGGTCTGGTGGGTTTTTATCTTGCTCCTTCATCTGCTGTGTGTTTCTCTGTCTTTTCATTTTGCTTAATTACTGTGTTTGGGGTCTCCTTTTTGCAGTCTGCAGGTTCGTAGTTCCTGTTGTTTTTGGTGTCTGTCCCCAGTGGCTAAAGTTGGTTCAGTGGGTTGTGTAGGCTTCCTGGTGGAGGGAACTAGTACCTGTGTTCTGGTGGATGAGGCTGGATCTTGTCTTTCTGATGGGCAGGTCCACGTCTGGTGGTGTGTTTTGGGATGTCTGTGGACTTATTATTATTTTAGGCAGCCTCTCTGCTAATGGGTGGTGTTGTGTGCCTGTCTTGCTAGTTGTTTGGCATAGGGTGTCCAGCACTGTAGCTTGCTGGTCGTTGAGTGAAGCTGGGTGCTGCTGTTGAGATGGAGATCTCTGGGAGATTTTTGCCATTTGATATTATGTGGAGCTGGGAGGTCTCTTGTGGACCAGTGTCCTCTCCCACCTCAGAGGCACAGCACAGGCTCCTGGTTGCAGCAGGAGTTTCATCCACACGGCTCAGAATAAAAGGGAGAAAAATTAGAAAGAAAGAAAGAGGATAAAATAAAATAAGATAGAATAAAATAGTTATTAAAATAAAAAATAATTATTAAGAAAAAAAAATTTTTAAGTAAAACAAAAAACGGACAGATAGAACCCCAGGACAAATGGTGAAAGCAAAGCTACACAGACAAAATCTCACACAGAAGCATACACATACACACTCACAAAAAGAGGAAAAGGGGAAAAAATAATAAATCTTGCTCTCAAAGTCCACCTCCTCAATTTGGGATGATTCGTTGTCTATTCAGGTATTCCACAGATGCAGGGTACATCAAGTTGATTGTGGAGCTTTCATCCACTGCTTCTGAGGCTGCTGGGAGAGATTTCCCTTTCTCTTCTTTGTTCGCATAGCTCCCTGGGCTCAGCTTTGGATTGGGCCCGGCCTCTGCATGTAGGTCGGCGGAGGGCGTCTGTTCTTTGCTCAGGCAGGACGGGGTTAAAGGAGCAGCTGATTCGGGGGCTCTGGCTCACTCAGGCCAGGGGGAGGGAGGGGTGTTGATGCGGTGCGAGCTGCAGCGGCAGAGGCCGGCGTTACGTTGCACCAGCCTGAGGTGCGCCGTGCGTCCTCCCGGGGAAGGTGTCCCTGGATCCTGGGACCCTGGCAGTGGCGGGCTGCACAGGCTCCCCGGAAGAGGGGTGTGGATAGTGACCTGTGCTCGCACACAGGCTTCTTTGTGGTGGCAGCAGCAGGCTTAGTGTCTCATGCCCGTCTCTGGGGTCCGCGCAGTTAGCCGCAGCACGCGTCCGTCTCTGGAGTCCCTTTAAGCAGCGCTCTTAATCCCCTCTCCTCGTGCACCAGGAAACAAAGAGGGAAGAAAAAGTCTCTTGCCTCTTCGGCAGGTCCAGACTTTTTCCCGGACTCCCTCCCGGCTAGCTGTGGTGCACTAACCCCTTCAGGCTGTGTTCACGCTGCCAACCCCAGTCCTCTCCCGGCATCCAACCGAAACCCGAGCCTCAGTTCCCAGCCCCACCTGCCCCGGCGGGTGAGCAGACAAGCCTCTCGGCCTGGTGAGTGCCGGTCGGCACCGATCCTCTGTGCGGGAATCTCTCTGCTTTGCCCTCCGCACTCCTGTTGCTGTGCTCTCCTCCGTGGCTCCGAAGCTTCCCCCCTCCGCCACCCGCAGTCTCCGCCCATGAAGGGGCTTCCTAGTGTGTGGAAACCTTTACCCCTTCACAGCTCCCTCCCACTGGTGCAGGTCCCGTCCCTATTCTTTTGTCTCTGTTTATTCTTTTTTCTTTTGCCCTACCTAGGTACGTGGGGAGTTTCTTGCCTTTTGGGAGGTCTGAGGTCTTCTGCCAGCGTTCAGTAGGTGTTCAGTAGGAGTTGTTCCACGTGTATATGTATTTCTGGTGTATCTGTGGGGAGGAAGGTGATCTCCGCGTCTTACTCTTCCGCCATCTTCTCTTTCTTTTTTCCTCCTTAACTTTTCTTAAAGGTCATATTTTTATCCCTCCAGTCATTTTTTTAGTACGCCTCTGAGATTTCTTCAAGTGCTGCGTAAGTCCCCAAGTAATAATTCACACAGAAAATTATCAGTGATGACTTGGAGAAGACATCCCACAGTATGCTGCTTGCTTTCAAAAAGAAAAACAATCCTATACTGTTAGCTTCCCAATTCATACTAATAATCCCTAGACATTTTTTCTGTCATCATCAGTCATTTATTATCCAACTTGCATTTTTTCCCCAGGTAAATGACTCAGCACTCAGTCTCTTAAATTTTAATTCTGTTTCATTCCAAATGCTTTTTTTTTAAGATTTTTTTTTTAAGATTTTTTGATGTGGACCATTTTTTTTAAGTCCTTATGGAATTTGTTACAATATTGCTTCTGTTTTATGTTTTGGTTTTTTTGGCCCCGAGGCATGTGGTAAGATCCACAACCAGGGATCAAACCCTCACCCCTACATTAGAAGGTGAAGTCTTAACAACTGGACCACCAGGTAAGTCCCCCATATGCTTTTTATAAAGGTCACTTTGACCATATTTAATAGATATTTCATCACATGTCATTGAAAAAATTAGGATGATGGATGAAATGATGTCTCTGTCTTTCTAGATCTAAAGAACTGGAGCCTCTGTGTCCTCTGTGGGGACAATCACATCATAGTTACAACCATACATTATAACCTGCATTTTTTCCTACTTCCCGTATTCTGTAAATCATAGCTAATTTAATAGACTGTCTTCTAGATTCATCACTTCCTTTTTCAGTGCTCGGTATAAAATCTTTCTTTCCTTACCTAGATTCATCATTGTCCTTCGAAGGGAGCGTGTGTGTGTGTACTTAGTGTTCGTGCGGATCTTGCCCCAGAGCCCTGGGAAGCTAATCGTTTTTTGAGGATGTATGTGCCTTCTTTATTAGATGCTCCCTCTAGAACTTGCCATCATAAATTAGGCAATCTGCCTGCATGACGTCCTCTTGTAAGGAACAGGGAGAGAAATCTCTTCCTCACACTCTGCCGCCGAGGTTTCTCCCTGGCTAAAAGCATATTTGGGAAGCCGCCTGGGGCACTAAGGGCGGGATGAAGACTTGGCTGGCTGCACGTAGCTTCAGAGATACCGTTACTCAAAATTACTTTGCTGGGGCAGAGTCAGTCGTCTGCTAGAATCTGTGTACAGGAGAGATGTGGCTTCCCCCTCAGCCCTTCCGAAAGTTCAAGTTTGAGAATGCCTTGGAGCCTGAATTGGAGAAAGTCACAATGCACCTGCTAAAAATAAGGTTTACAAAAGGTCCAGGCCCACCCTCACCTCAGCTGGTCCCTGAGACAGGAGGCCGGCATAGGACCATCTCTACAGGCTCCCTGCAAAGTTGAACTGTGACGATCCTGGGAGATCTGCTTGGCTCAGCTGAGGGAAAGATCCTCGCCCAAGGCCCCCATCTAGTCACTGATGGAGTCTATGTAAGGATGGATGAAAGGTGATACTTCTAGTCTCCCTAGGATTTTTTTCTGATTTCTTTGAAAAGGAAAAGTTAAGGGGCTCAAGAATATTTTCAGTAGAGACTAACCCATTAAATAGTTGCTGAGTAAAGGAATGAGATTCTCTAGATGACAACTAGCTTAAAGCCAGGCTAAAATGATTACTGATATCACTTATACGCAGAGTCTAAAAAAAGAAAAAAATGATACAGATGAACTTATTTACAAAACAGAAACAGACTCACAGACTTAGAAAACAAACTTATGGTTACCAAAGGGGAAAGGTGATGGGGGGAAGGGATAACTTAGGAGTTTGGGATTGACATATACACACTACTGTATATAAAATGGATAATCAACAAGGACCTACTGTATAGCACAGGGAACTCTGCTCAGTATACTGTAGTAACCTATATGGGAAAAGAATCTGAAAAAGAATAGATATATATGTAATGTATATATATGTGTATATGTATGTATAACTGAATCACTTTGCTGTACACCTGAAACTAACACAACATTGTAAATGAACTATACTGTAATAAAAAAAATTTTTAATGTAATATATGTATTATAGTATATAGTACATATTATGTATGATATAATGCAATATAATATGATGTGCTGTAAAAAAATAATAATAAAATAAAATGGTTAGAGACAATTAATTCAATGGTCTTATAACACTTTTTAGCCCCAGTCCCTCTAAGACAGGCTGGGACCTGGGACCTAAACTTATAGTTACCAAAGGGGAAAGGAGGGGAGGGATAAATTAGGAATTTGGGAATAACAGATATACAATACTATACACAAAATAGATAAGCAACAAAGTCCTACTGTATAGCACAGGAAACTATATTCAATATCTTGTAATAACCTATAATGGAAAAGAATCTGAAAAAGAATATATATATAGTCTTTTATTTATGTAACTTACATATATAATGTAACATATATATGTACCATATATATAATGTAACATATATATGTACATATATATATATATATATATATATATATATATATCTGAATCACTTTGCTGTACTCCTGAAACATTGTACATCAAACTATACTTCAATAAAAAATAAATTAAAAAAAACTGTACTCCCTAGAACAAGGGTCCCCAACCCCCAGGCCATGGACCAGTACCAGCCTGCAGCCTGTTAGGAATCAGCAGGAGGTGAGCAGTGGGTGAGCAAGCGAGCGAAGCTCCATCTGCCGCTCTCCATCGCTCGCATTACCACCTGAACCATCCCCCACCCCCATCCACGGAAAAATTGTCTTCCACGAAACCAGTCCCTGATGCCAAAAATGTTGGGGACCAATGCTCTAGAACATAAATTAGTTTCACATTAAGGATGGGTAAAAGTTAAACTTAAGACTTTGAAGCCTGAAGATCCATTCTCCAACCAAATAACATGAAAATGAGGGTCACTAGGCCCTTGGCATGGGCACAGCTACACACTTTCTAGCTCCCCATGGGAGTGAAACTAACAATGTTTCCCTGTGCAGGAGGCAAGCATATTTATCAGTTGAAGGAGAAATGGGTGTGAGCATATTTAGGTGGAATTTGTAAGGCTGATTCTAAAATCAATCATACAAAATACAAGTACATTCATGTAGACAGGCAAAAGAGACCTAACCTAGATTTACACAGAATCAGACATAAATTCTGGTGAATCTTCTATTTCCCTTTCTCCATTAAACACTCCTGTTTACAGTGACTGAGAAGCAGGCAGGTTGTATGAGGTCTCACGACAGGAAGTGTTAAGAGCAGTCAGGGCTGCATTGAAAGGAGAAAGAAAAATTATAAAGCATGTGAAACTTACTCCCCAGCAAATCCATGACCAGCAAGGCTGGACTTGACTAATACTGTTTCATTATTAAATTGAAAATAGTTTAAGGCAGGGTAGTACAGAGATTATATTGCCAAAAGGAAAATCTGTGCAGCTTTTGTATGTTTCCTGTGGGAGTAACAGTTTGAGCTTTCTGGAAAGAAATTCGACATGTATACATCAGGAGCCTTAAAATATTCATACCTCTTGACACAGTAATCAGGTTTTTAGGATAAAAAAGAATAATCAGAAAAGTAGGCAAAAACTTATGTGCAAAGATATCAGTTAAAATATTATTTATAATGGACAAAAGAATAACAAAGAAACAAACAGAAGCCCCCAAATTGTGGATTGGTTAAACCAGAGGTCAGCAAAGATTTTTCTCAAAAGGCCCAAAGAGTAAATATTTTAGGCTTTGCAGACCCTGCTGTCTCTGTCCCAACTACTTCTCTGTCTTTGTGGCAGGAAAACAGCACAGAAACAGCAAAGAAGTGGGTGTGGCTGGGTCCCCGTAAAACTTAGTAATGAAATGTAAATTCATAGAATTTTCAAATATCAGGAAATATTATTGATTCTTTTCAACAATTTTAAAATGTAAAAACCATTCTTAGCTCAGGGCTTTTACAAAAACAGGTGGCAGGCCAGATTTGCCAACCCTTCAATTAAGTTATAAAAATTTTATGTTCAATATTCAATATCAGTCAAAACTACACAATTTGAGAAATGGGGAGAGTAAAAAGGTAAAGAGATGGGAGGGAGGGGAGACTGGAATATAATATGCTAAAAGATTTATAGTAGTTTTTTCTAGATGGAGAGATTATGGATGATAAGGATGATTTTTCTTTCCATCTTTTTATATTTTTGGATTTTTCTACAATAAGTACATGTTATTTTATGATTAAAAATGATATTTTAAGGAGAACTTTTTTGTTCTCCTTAAAATATGAACTTTTTTGTTCTCCTTAAAACATGAACTCTGGACATGCTGAAATTCTTGACAACCTCACACTGTTTTTTAGGAATAACTTTTAAACAACACCAATTTTTTTTTTCAACAGAAGCTGACAATTCATTTATTTTCAGGGGCATATACCTTTTAAATACTTAGATCGTATCCCCAAAGTAAGACTGTCTCCCTTGCTTTTTCATTTCTCTCCCAGCCAGGGACACCCTTCCGCCTCTCCCCAGCAAGTGCCCGCAGCCCTCACTCCCCAGGCTGGCATGGTAACACCTCCAACTTCTTCACCTCACCTACACCCAGCCCAGCATCTCAGACGCACCCCTCCGACCTCAGAGGCTTGCCATTCAAAGCCCACATGCGTGCCCCATTCCCTTACCTCCAGCTCACCTGTTACTGACTCAGTTAACAAGCAACCACTCCCTTGCTGTCAGTACTGTGTTGTGTATACCAGATAACGGCTCACTCTGCAGGACCTCCAGAAATAGCTTTATATTTATTTTAAAAGGAGGTTTGGAATCTTAATATCTTAACTCAATTGAGTAATTAGCTGACAGGCAAATTTCAGGCATCCAAGCCAACATTCCCCAAGCATATTTCACGAACATTTGTCCTATGAGATATTGCACGGGAAAAAAATAATCTGTGTTTATATCATTTTGAGAGATGCTGCATACAATATTCCATTTCAGAGACTCACAATTTATATATATATGGCTTTGCAAAGTCCAAAAGTAAAGATCCCCATATAACTTTGTTCAACTCATTGTATCCCAAACTTATTTTCAGCCTCCCTTCCCCCCACCCTACCCATTACCCTTTGTTTTGATGGGAACACATAAACATCCAATACATCTAGCAGAAGTTGCACTCCCAAGGAACACTCTTGGGGATATCCTGCCCTGGCCAATAGAAGAGCTGATTTGGAAAGAAGGGATGGGATAATACTCTCTAGCATCCCTCAAGTCATTCTGCATTGGACTGTGACGGTCTCAGACTATGAATCAGACACAGTCCTGGCCTGGGGTCCACTGCATCCACCCAGCTGCCTGAGCACTGCTGCCATTTGCATTTCTACCAGGACCCTGAGTGTCTTTAGCTCCCTCTTTCTCCACCTGCTGCTTTTCCTTCCACAATCTCCCTCTCAGCACCACCTGCGCCATCTCTGTTGTACATTCCCATCATTGCTGAGGGCTCACTCACCAAGTGTGTATTTAAATTTAAATTTAAGGCCCCGTGGCTTTCCTTGGCTGCTGTCAAAAATTAGCATATGTTTTTAGTATTTATGAGACGTACACAGCTGACATTTTTGGAAAATTACATTCCATCTGCAAAAACATATGTATCCAACTGTGGTGAGATTAGATGTTCCTGCATTTATTTTTCTAAGAATTGAGCACATCCAATATAGAGTCTTCTCTGAATGCCCCTTATTGTTTCTTTTTTGGCAGTATTTTTCAACTATCCAATCACCAAGGACAGATATACATGGACCCTTAAGTCAATTAATAACTTCTTAGAAAAATATGTACTTTCCCCAAAAGCAAGTTTCTACAAAAGACAGAAGAGACTATTGCTGCTGCTTAGGATAGCTTTCACAAAACAAATTATTTCAGATGGCAAATATGTGCCCATAATAACTAAACTTTAAAGAAATGCTTGGCCAGTTTGGAATTTGTTAGTTTCCAAGCCACAATACGATATCCTGGATTCGTTCCGGGCATTTTGCACGACATACTTTCTCACATGAACATTTGGATTCTAACCCAGAGTGTAGGCGTGACCCACTACTACCCCACCACACACACAGTAAAATTTGTTGTTTCAAATTCAACGACAGTGAAAAAGAGAGTTAGAACAAATAAGAAAAGGGTTTAACAGGAGCATATTATTCAGGAATCTAGGCTTAAGCTAAATTATTTTTCATCCTCCCTCAAGAAATGACTCTATACCTGGTAGAGTGGTTCTTCTGTAACTATGGACTTAACTCATAAGAAAGTCTTGGGTGAAAATAACTCAATGGAAGTTTGGAGTGCTGTTATATTATGACAGACAAAGTGGAATCTCCAGTGAGGATTGTTTAGAAAGTGGAAGCAGAGGATAATTTTCTTCTCAAAGAAGCCACTTTTGGGAGTACAACCATGCTTTAAATAATGAAAGCAAGTTTTCAATGTCTATATGAAGTCTTCTGGTTTTTTAAATTTCTTTGCCTTACTTTATAGAAAATAAGGAGTAAACTATAATTTCACCACAAATCCAAAGATGATCCAATGGTCTTCGAAGCCACACCTCTCAGACCTCACCTCCCACCTGCTCACTCTGCCTGAGTCATGATGTCACTTACTTGCATAAACCTGAGAGTAAGTGCCTCCTCTCATCTTGCACCATGGACATCTCTCTTGTCTCACCCCAGGCATGGCCCCAATCCAGGAGCTATCATTTTGACCAGGAAGATTCATGGCTGTATTAGTCAGGATATGCTTGGTGATGCTGCAATAACAAATCGGCCCCCAAATTCTGAAGGGCTTAACTCAACAAAGGATTCTTTCTTGCTCATATGCCATCCCTCTGGGGCACGTGGTCTCTAATCCCTGAGGCAGAGGAAGAGTTTGAACTTGACCCTGCCTCAGCTAGAAGTGACACGGGTCAACCCTCATATCCAGAACTACAAGAGGACTGGGAAAGATCAACTTTACTGTCCTGCAAAATGCAAATATACAAGGAACCATAACTGAATAAAACAGACATGAATTTTAATTATCAATGTATCCATTTCAAACCTAGCCTCTTTCTTAATCTCAGGCTTTCTTTTTTTAAAAAATTTTTATTGGAGTAGAGTTGATTTAAAATGTTAGTTTCTGCTGTACAGCAAAGTGAATCAGTTATACATATACATATATCTGCTCTTTTTTAGACTCTTTTCCCATATAGGTCATTACAGGGTATTGAGAAGAGTTCCCTGTGCTATACAGTAGATTCTTATTAGTTATCTATTTTATATATAGTAGTGTGTATATGTCAATCCCAATCTCCATATCCAATCTCCTATCCACCTGGTGTATGTGTCCCATCCACTCAATCTTTAGGTCTTGGCTTAGACAGCCTTTCTTCTGAACATCCTCAGAGAACCCTCCTTCCCTAAACCTAGACCTTCCTTTCTCATTTACTTTTCCCACAAGAATACTAGCTAGCGTTTATCATCTACTCTATGCCAGGTACTGTTCTGGGCACTTCCCTTCAAATCCTCACAATAAGCCAATGAAGTGGTATCCTCATCCAAGCTTCCCTTAGAAAACAGCCTGAGCCCAAAATATATACACTAGCCCTGTATTAGGTGGGCAATGCCAGGGAAGCAGGAGGGTAAGAAGAGGGCAAGGGTGGCAGGGAGGAAGGGAGACATATAAGAGGGACGTTGATACAGAGCTGGCCACGTCTTTGTAACAAGCTTTGTAACAAGCTTTGTAACAAGCTTTCAGGAAATCAAGAGATACTCAAGAGAGGCAGAAGAGTACTAATTGCTATATCTCTGAAAAGTCCATCCCAGCTCCAATTAGACCAGAAGCAGCCACTCTGCAGGACCCAGGTCTATCGTTGTGGCCACAGCCTGGCTCCATGCCCAGGGGAAGAAGACAAGATGTCACCAGGACAGCTCCAGCTAGAAAGGAAGGTGAAGACATGTGTCTGGTTAATTCAGGTAGTTGTGATTTATTTCCAGTTTTCCGATGAAGACACTGATGCCTAGAAATATACAACTTTCAACAAGATGACACAGCTCGAGAGTAACAGGATGCAAACCAGGAAAACTGGTCTCCAAGCATGGAGTCGTCAACCACTGGCCTGCCACAGGAATGCAAACTCCAGAAAAGAAAGGACTGCTTTATCCCAGCACCCATCACAAATATAGAGCCTGACACCGTCGATACTCAATAAACATTTATTGAAAGAATGAATAAGCTTCAAATAAATGGTATTTCAAGAAAGCCTGAAGAAATCAATAAGAAGGAGAGATCACATTTTATTTGGGTGTTCTGGAAGGTTCCATGGTAGAAGTGACATCGAGTCAGATATTCCAAAGATTTAGAGAAAAGTCTGAAAGTGGCACAAAGGCCATATTTGGAGACTGAAGTTTTCCTGAAATAGGGAACCGAGGGGAGAAATGGGAAATAAGGCTTAAAAAGTACATTGGTATCAAACTGTAGAAGCTTTGCCAACTTCAGGGTGGATGGATGCTTAAAGCAGAGAAGTTAAGAACTGTGTGTATTTCAAAAGAAAGTCCCACTTGTAGCAATGTCCACAGCCATGGAAGTCAAGAACATGCCCCAGAAAGTCCCCAAATCATGGTCCTGTTAAGCCATGTGTTATTCTACACTCCAGGAACCCGCCATTGTTCATTCTGTTCTAGGCAAAAGTCCATTTTTTTTCTGTTACCCAAGTTTCTATGGCTTGAGATGAAGCTGTGTTCTTGTTTTCTATCAGGAGAAATGGAAAACAGCTGCTTACCATTCTCTTTATAATAAGCTTTATATAATTCAACTAGTTATTTAAACATTTTCTTGATATTTGATCATTAACCCAGCACATAGCATAAGAGACACTATTAGAAATCAAATGATAACATTAGCTTTATAAAGAGAATCACACACACACACACACACACACACTCACACACCCAAAGATTTTTAAAAATCTGTAAAGGATAAAAGTATATTCCTTAATGGGACTATCCCACGGTTTATAATGTTTCCCTTGTGATACATAAATCATTGTCTTTATGATAAATGAAATCTCTCTGGAATTGATTATAACACACATGGGAAGCAAACAGCTGAAATGAATTTTTATTTAGAAGCATGAACATTCCAGAAAAATCCACAAGTTCCATACTGCTTCCATTTGCATTTGCATTTCCACTTAGTTAATGTCCTCCTGCATCTGTGGAAGCGGCATAACTAGGATAAACACAAGTCACCCATCCACCACTTACTCCCGATCCCAGCACTTCCCTCTGACTTAAGCATCTTGACCACATTGAAAACCATCTCCTGGTTTTCCTTCTACCCCTCTGACTGCTTCTTCTCCATCTCCTTGGAATGCTATCCCTTTCCACCAAATATTAATTGTCAGAGCTCCTCCAAGGTCAATTCTAGACCATCTCTTTTCACCCTAGACTGTCTCCCTAGAAGACCTTATTCACAAGACTCATGGATGCATATCTGCTTCAAGACCTGGCCTCTGAAGCACAAGTAACTAGTTGCCAGTGTAATATTTCCATCTCAGTGCCTGCGGTAGCATGTAGAATGCAACATACCAAAACCTGAATTTGTGATAATGAACCCCCAACCTGCCCTACTCTTGGGTTCTCCTTGTCTCATCCCCATCTCCTTTACTCCCTATACCTAATCTACTCTGCTAATCTACTCACCAAGTCCTGTCAATATCATGTCCCAAATATTTCTAATCTATCCACTTCGATCCTTCACCACCACGATGAACCTCATCCAACACTGAAACAGGATGTCGAGTAGGACTTTCGTGCTGCCCAGGAGTCATCAGTGGTTCTTGATGGATCTTTCTTTTATCTACACATGGGGAAGGGAAGGTACTTCTCACCAACCAGGGAGGAAGAGACTATGAAAGAGTTTGGAGATGCCTCATGAAGAGGAGGCTGGCATCTCGTTTCACAGTGGGTGTCTGCTTCCCACGGAGGTCTCGTCAATTTCCCCACTGTGCTTATTTGAGCAGGAGGAGAAGACAGCTGGAGCAAGATAGGGCTAAGATAGGGTTGGCAATGAAACAGTCTTCAGGCTGCTTGGAAAAATAAGGAATGTGTAGTTCCCTATGGGTCAAGTGGACATCCCACAACTCCTGATGGGAACCCCAGGCACCAGAGGCTCTGGGGTGGCCTGCCCTGGGCAGATGCTACATGGGGAGTTGGAAGAGGTCATAGAATCATGCAAGTTCTTGCTGAGGAGCCAGAGTGTGCTTGCTTTTCACACATGAGTCACCAGAGGCTGGTTAGTGTTAGTCCAAGAAAAAGCAGGGACCAGCATCTCAAGGGCTACAACAAAGACACCGTTCTTTCCCTTCCTTTCTCCCCACCCCCACCTAGAGAAGGGCCTGACCCAAGGAGAGACAAGGAGGCCCCCACCCCACTGCAAGGTAAGACTAAGGTCTAGTTCCAAAACATGTGATACATACATGAATTCTAGAGGTATCATAATTCCAAATCTCTTTATTTAAAGACTCTATATCTGATGGTTCCCATATGTGACAAATAACACCACCTTAATTCAGTAGGCAGTAGGCCTACTTTCACCTGTATCATTTAATTTAATTAGGTCTCTTTCTAGGTTTCTGCTGGGTGCACAGGGTTGTTTTGTATTTTTTCACTCGACTTGCAGATGAGAATATTTTAAGAAACAATCCCCTCATAGATAGTTTGAAAATATGAAATAAAATGATTGATGCTACCTGGAGTCCTACAGTGAAAGACTTTTGAAGTAAGAAAATTAAATTCCATCTACCAGTGAGAAGAAAATTAAGCAAATATTACAACTAAAGATTCATTAAAGGGGGAGGGATAAATTAGGAGTTTGGCATTAACATATACACACTACTATATATAAAATGGATAATCAACAAGGACCTACTGTATGGCACAGGGAACTCTACTCAATACTCTGTAATAGACTAAATGAGAAAAGAATCTGAAAAAGAATGGATATATGTATAACTGAATCACTTTTCTGTATACCTGAAACTAACACAACATAGTAAATCAACTATAATATTAAATAAAATTAAATTTAATAATTTAAAAAATAAAGTTTCATTAAAGACTAAATTTAATAAGAAAAGCTTAAAGGGATCTTCTCTAGCAGTCACTGAAGACTTTCTCCCAGTGCTTTTAATGGGGCAGTTTGACTCTGGGTAACCAGTAGCCTTTCCAGGCCTGTGGTTTAACAGAGCATCCAACACAATGATGACATACAGCTTCATTAATGCTGATGACAAAAGACATAGTGAATTAGTCAATGTTATCTTAGATCATGGTGATGCTTCCCACGAAAAATCAAAGCGAAGTAAAATTCTAAACTCTGTAGAGAGATATCAACTTCAAAAATGTCATAAACATCTAACATAAAATTAGCAAATGTAACCTTTTTAGAAAGTACTGACCTTCTGGAGCAAGAAGTCTGTAAGCTTGGCTCACAGACAAAATCCAGGCTGCTGCCTGTGTTTGTAAATAAAGCTTTATTGAACGTGGTCCCAAGGATTTATTTACACATTATCTACAGATACTATCACACTAAAATAGCGCAATTGAGTAGTTACAACTGACAGAGACTGGATGACCTTCTATGCCTGAAAGAGTTACTACCTGGCATTTTACAGAAAATGTTTGCGGACTCCTGCTCCAGCTGCAGTGCAAAATCTCCAGTTATGCCAAAATGGCTGCTCTCCTTTGAAAGAAAAAGTACCTGAGTACATGAATCTTTTCGGGTAAGGCTCATTTAGACAGATAGATACATAAATACATGCATATATACATAGACACATACATACATACATACCTAGAAGATAGATACACAGTACACACATACATAGATGATAGATACATATATACACACATGCATATATATACAAACACACATACATACATATATACATTCATGCATGCATAGATGATATATGCATGCCTCCATCCATACATAGAGGATAGATACATAGATACATACATAGATCATAAATACATACCCAGATAGATAGATAAATAGATATGAGGAATTTCTACCCACATGTAACATTTTCTTTTATAATATCTAAAGGAAATGAATAATAAAGGACAGTGCTTTATTTAACTCATTTTAAGAATCATTTTTATTCCTTAAAGAATGTATTTGATGAAGATTATCTCCATCAAACTATGTCCAAGAAAAGGAAACAATTTCACCATTCTTTTCCTTTGTGAAGTTGACTTTAATAGTTCCTATCGACACAGTCATGTCTATGTACTTTCCATAACATACAGCCAAGGCCTGAATGTTCATAGTTACTTTAAAAATCCAGTTAACTTAAGCTTGACTTCAGTCTAAAGAACAGATCATGAGTGTCCTCTTCAACTTCTCCTACAAATAGGGATCTAGATTACCAATCTTGGTTCTCAATTTGGCACACGTTCATACACACAAGATGTTTTATCCTTCATATCTCCTGAAATATAAAGATGTTATGAAAGCCTACATTGACATTCAAAATAATAATACTAATAGTAGTCAAAACTGATTGAGTGCTAGCAATGGGCTAAGGTGGCAAAAACTGTCTCGCTCTTCATCAAGCCTGCATCCTCATCGTCCTAAGGACACAGCCTGAGTTTTAGCCAATGGATTGTTCCTGATCCAGAGAAAACTCTTGTGCGTGATCCTTCCTATTTCCCTTTGCACTGATTTGATGGTGATGAGCCCAGCAACCTGGGAAACCACTGTTGAAGAGGGGAGAAACCCCAAACGGAAGAAACCTGGGTTCCCAATCAAAATTTGGAAGAGAGCTCCCTGCCAATCAAGATTCCCTGTTTCAGACTTTACATGAGTGAGAATTTAACCTCTGTGATCTCTGGCCCATTATACATCTGGAGACTTGTTTGTTACCACAACTGGCAAAACTTTAACAGGTATTTTGTTTAATCAAGAGGGTTTTTATTATCACCACTATGTACGTGTCATGTGTATCATATGCACTAGTCATTTCTATTAATATTGGAACAATAATTTATAAAAATATGCCAATTCATGTAAATACTTTACAACCGTGTAGCAGATTTTTTAAATGTCCTGAAACTCCTTGATCTTAGAAATCCACCTACTACTTTTTAATCACCTTTTGGGTAAGTCATTTCAGACATTAAATATCCTTGTTAAAACTAGGGAATTCTGGGCTTCCCTGGTGGCGCAGTGGTTGAGAGTCTGCCTGCCGATGCATGGGACACGGGTTCATGACCCGGTCTGGGAAGATCCCACATGCCGCGGAGCGGCTGGGCCCGTGAGCCATGGCCTCTGAGCCTGCGCGTCCGGAGCCTGTGCTCCGCAACGGCAGAGGCCACAACAGTGAGAGGCCCGCGTACCGCAAAAAAAAAAAAAACAACTAGAGAATACTAAATAAGTTCCAGATAAGCACATGGACTACAGCAACGCCAATAATTGTTTGTGAATTCAGATAAGATGTGAAGGTGATGAACAAGGCACGGACTAATATTTATACACCTGACAAGGGAATGATATTGTATTAATTAAACAAAGGCAACAGGGATCCTACTTAAGTGATTTTAAGTGAATTCTCATGTCTTTAAATAATTCTGGTCGAAATGAAAGACCTCTGGAGTATCTTTTATGTGTTGGAGCATGAAAGAATAATATTGTTCAAAGTGGCAATTTCTGTCCTCAATCTGGACTTTATTTTACAATTATGGATATTTGGTGTGGCTTAGATTGCAGTTTTCTTTTGTATGTTTTCCATTTGGCAAACACAAAATTAAACGAGCCCCAGCAGTTTTCATCTTCCTTTCCCATTAGCATTCTGACCCCACCATCCTCCCCTGGGGCATTAAGTCCATATCTCCGCTGATGTGAATAGGCTAGAATCAATGGAGTGGTGTTTGAAAAACCCTGAAATAACTGCCTGGGGGTTACACTTCATGATCTCAACGAGCATCTGAGTTGACACGGGCCTGTGTAGAAGCCAAAAGGGAACAGGAGATGTGACGGGAGTGGGTGTTGGAGAGAGAAAGAAAGAAGTCCATTCTTGTAGGTTTATCCCTCCTTGTCCCTTCCTTTCAGGATGTGCTGCCTGCAGAGGAGCCTATAAACTCTGCACCCCATTGTCCCCACAACAGGCCAAACTCCTGATCACAGCCCAGGAGGCTCCCCTCTTCCCATGCCCTTGCCCCCTTCCTCCAAATCTGCACAGTATGAAATATACACACTGAGCATGCACACCACTTTGTACATTTCACAAGAACAATGAAAAGCGCTGTACATTTTACAAGAATCCTGATGAAGAAATTGAGGTTGGGGAATGGAAGGGACTCCCCACATCATGCCAATGCCTGGGGACCAAGTGAACCTCCACAGCCCCCCTAAACACCTGAAGACCTCCGATTCTCTAACCACCTTCTCCCTGGACATAGTAATAGAATCCTCTCATCTCCCAGTTCTTAGACAGGAGAATCAAGTTCTTAGCCCTGAGCCAAGGATTCGTGGCAGTAGAAGAAGGGTGAGGGGCATCTCTGGGCTTATTGGCAGCAGTGTTGGCAGCTGGCAACTCTGCCCGGACCCCAGCAGTTGTTGGAATCGCCTAGAGCAGCAGCAGGGCGAAGAGTGTCTTTCTCTTAGCCAGGAGGCAGCAGCCACTCCTCTCTGCTGCAGTCCTCAAGAGAACCATTCAGAGCCTGTTGCAAGATTTGATAACTGCAGGCTTGTGCAGGAAAAACACTGGAAATACTTACAGATGACTCACAAACCTCAGGTGCAAAATAAAAGCTCTGTTCATTTGATTGCTTTAAAAATCAAATAAGCTTTTCTCCTTTCTCTTAATTTACACTGGTGAACAATACTGTCTGCAAGCAGCTGGGCTCACAAGAGATGCTAGCAAGAACAAGGAGCAGTCTCTTCCTCTGTCCACCAAGATAACTTTGTATCTCACTGTCTGAGTCAGGTGAGAATTCTCCCTTTGTCTCTGAGACTACCAACCTCCTTCAATAACCTGAATTCATGTTTAACAGCAATGAAAGGAAACTCAGCCTGATAAATCACTCAATCCCCTCAATGGTTCATCTGGACATCCCTTCCCTCCTCTTTCCTTCCTTCCCCACCCCCAACCTCTCTCTCCCTGTTATACGCACACACACACACACACACACACAATGCAGGTGACATACAAATGGTTACCACCTTGCCCTACACTCATTACCTTCCAAATAATGTTTTACTTAACTACTATCCATGAGTTAGTTGTATGTCTTCTATTTACTTAATCACTTTTTCATGGATTCAGTGACTGTTTATTCAGTGTCCAACACATGCCAAGCCCTCAGCTAGGTCCCCTAATCTCCATTCCACTTACCTTTCTTATGGTGCTCACTTACAAATGTTCTTTTTAATATCACTCATTCAACAGGTATTGACTAAGCCCCAAACTATCCAGATAAGTTTTAATTAGTGGCATAGGACCAGGCTTTTATTGTTCTGTTCTTCTTTCCAAGTTTCCCAAAGCTTCTCCAAATGCCTGATATTATTGTGGATTCTTTTACACAATTGAGTGTAATTCAGTGTAACTGCCACTTACAGAGCTTCCAAATTTCTGCTGGGAACTAAAGTGGTCACTGGAGATGGAAAGCAGATCAGAGACAATCCCTACCCTTGAAGGACTCAGCATTTTAGGAGGTGACTGCAATATGCTGAATGAAACCCAGTCAAAGGCCACAGGCATCTAAGGAAGAAGGATGGTAAACCTTGTGTCTTGCACATTGTATGACCAGGTCAGGACTTAACACCCATGATCTTGCATATGAGAGACATTTTGTTATCACCGTTCAACAAGGGAGAAAACTGAGGCTCAAAGGGGTGAAATAACTTACCCCAGTCTCTCTGACTATAAGGCATATTTCCACCACACCATAATCTCTCTCCTACAATGCTTGTACCTCAGCATCCCTGCCCTCTGTATTCTCTGCAGCTTTCACAGCCCAGGTGTCCCCAGCTGGGAAGACTTCAGACGCAGGACCACATCCTGTCATGGTGGCTCTGACAGAAAGAAAGAAAATGGGAGCCTTTATATGTCTTTGAATATAGTTACCTTTAAATGGATAACAATATCAAATAACACTTATAAAGTTACTTTTATACAAAGCCATTTCACATTTAATGCACACATGGTAAAAACTATGGGAGGGCACTAAGGAAGATTTTTTTAAATAGTGTAGTAATGAGAAAAATTAAGGAAGAAACTTCATCCCCAACCACCACCAATGGGTTCTTCAACCCAAACAAGCACTCATGCTATGTGAGATCTAGACTTCAAGAATACTTTCAGAGTTTTGTAAAAATAAAATGTCCAATTCTGCTGATTTCTTCCTCATCATAAGCAGTGAATGTTTTGCCATCATTGTACTAAATTATCCATGTCCTCTTTATCCTTAGTCAATACCTCCTGCTGTTAACCTGGGACAGCACCTTCAGGACCTGTGAGTTGCGTGGCTGTCTCTTGGTTTAAGGTTGAAAAGATAAGAAATGATAGATCAGTATTATTAAGGAAGTCCCCAATCCTTGCACTAATTGAGCACAGACTACATGGAAATGTAATAGGGAAGAACAAATCTGACTCTATATTAGATCTGTTCCTTTCGCTTAACCTTTGTGCTCTGTTGCCTGTGCTTAGTCATGCTGGCTCTGTACCTTTTGTAAAAGAATGTTGCCTATAGCCTGAAATATACAGGCCAGCCCATTCTCAAGGCTATGACCTTTAAAGGTTTAACACTTTTCCATTCATATATAGATAAAAAATTGCAGAACAGAGAATAACACTGGTCTTCTCTGACCTGACCTACATGGACAGATGCAAGAACAAAGGATTCCTGCACCAAGAACTTTGCAACAACTAACCACACCCCTCCCTCACCTAACATTTAAAAGTGCTTTGCTGAAACCCATCAGGGAGTATGGGGTTTTGGGGGTACAACCACCCATCTCCTTGCATGGCCCTGAAATAAAACTTTCTCTGATCCAGACTGCAACGCTTCAGTTTGTTCAGCCTCACTGTGCCTTGGGCATAGGAACTTGTGTTCAGTTACAGAAGGCTAAGCAGAGGTGTGAATCAGATGGTGCCCGGCCTTGGGAGATAAAGCCTATAGTGAAATAATTCCCATACCCCAAGAAAAGTTTAAGTGTCATAAAAAGATGTGATAAAAATAATCTGGGGAAGGGCTTCCCTGGTGGCGCAGTGGTTGAGAGTCCACCTACCGTTGTAGGGGACACGGGTTCATGCCCCGGTCCAGGAAGATCCCACATGCTACAGAGCAGCTAGGCCCGTGAGCCATGGCCGCTGAGCCTGCGCGTCCGGAGCCTGTGCTCCGCAATGGGAGAGGCCACAACAGTGAGAGGCCCGCATACCGCAAAAAATAATAATAATAATAATAATAATCTGGAGATTCAAAAAGGAGAAATATTGAATTCTAGAAACTCTTAGAAAAATCTTCTTCAATATATTGAATAACATTGCTGTTGTTTTGGGAGATGACATGTCCAGAGTGGGTTTTTAGGATTGCTATTTTCTAAGTGGTAAGTTTCCATTCTAAATAGTTTGGAGATATTCTAAAAGCTCTGGTGCCTTCAAATTATAGTTCCAGGCATATTGAATAAGGAACTACTGATTGAGGCCATACACAAAACTCTGTGTTCCCAGATTAGAGAAACACCTCAGAAATTTTGCTTACCATCAGAATTTTGGTATTATAGGTATCAGTGAGGATTTTGTTGGAACCCTGAAAGAAAGATAAAAAAAATTGGGAAATTTTTAAGCTGGAAAGGGTGAACAAGATATAAGTGACTGTTGGGGAATGGTGGTAAATTTTATTTTAAAATAAGATTTCATTTTCTCCTACATGCATGGTTTTTCCATAATAAGAGAAAATGACTTTAGAGCAAATATTCCCAGGGAGAAAAGAAGGTTGCAAACAAAGGTACAAAGACTAGAGCCATATTTCTATTGTCCTATCATTACAAAACATGTGTGGCCAGAGAGATGAATTTTGGATGCCAGATACATGATATAAATGGTTCGAAGTGTGTCCAGCACAACTCATGATGGGAAAGCTCCTCTGTGGTCAGAACAGCAGGCACAGCATGAGGACATCTGTCAGATGCATTGTTTGTGTTTTAGATTAAATAAACCAGATCCAGACACTTGTTAGCTTCACAAATTTTCAAGGCTTCCCAAGAAATATATAGGTTGATTTGAATTATCTTTCAAAGAAGGATATTACCTGGGCCCAAGTTATCTGGATGATCAATTATGTTCCGCCAACAAAAATGATCATTCCTTACTCAGTAAGTAAGATTCCTTGCCACCCAAAATCATGGGGCAAACCTACTGAAGGGCCACTGAGTTAATAAACTCTACTTCTTAAAAAATATTTGTCAGTGATTCCCTTCATTAATATAAAAATATAAGAATCTGCTGTATCCATTTACCAGGCTATATAATAGCCTATTCATGTTTTCTTCCCATGGTTGCTTTTTCCCATGGCTTTCTCAGCATAGATGTACTTTTTTGGATTAATCTTTCTTGCTTAAAACAATTTCAGTGTAGGTCAGAAGAAACTTTGATTACCATTATAAAACATTATGGATCTGCCCCACCAAACCAGCTCTACAACAAATGCTAAAAGAACTTCTCTAAGTGGGAAACACAAGAAAAAAAAAAAACCTATAAAAACAAACCCAAAACAATTAAGAAAATGGAAATAAGAATATATATTTTGATAATTACCTTAAATGTGAATGGATTAAATGCTCCAAACAAAAGACACAGACTGGCTGAATGAATGCAAAAACAAGATCTGTACATATGCAGTCTACAAGAGACCCACTTCAGACCTAGGGACACATACAGACTGAAAGTGAGGGGACGGAAAAATATATTCCATGCAATGGAAATTAAAAGAAAGCTGGAGTAGCAATACCCATATCAGACAAAATAGACTTTAAAATAAAGACTATTACAAGAGACAAGGAAGGACACTACATAATGATTAGGGATCAGTCCAAGAAGAAGCTATAACAATTTTAAATATTTATGCACCCAACATAGGAGCATCTCAATACATAAGGCAAATGCTAACAGCCATAAAAGGGGAAATCGACAGTAACATAATAATAGTAGGGTAATTTAACATCCCACTTACACCAATGGGAAGAGATCATGCAAAATGAAAATAAATAAAGAAACACAAGCATGAAATGACACATTCGTCCACATGGACTTAACTGACATTTAAAAGACATTCCATCCAAAACCAGCATAATACACTTTCTTCTCAAGTGCACACGGAATATTCTCTGGGATAGATCACATCCTGGCTCACAAATCAAGCCTCGTTAAATTTAAGAAAATTGAAATCATATCAAGCACCTTTTCCAACAACAACATTATGAGACTAGATACCAATTACAGGGAAAAAACTGTAAAAAATTACAAACACATGAAAGCTAAACAATACGTTTCTAAACAACCAAGAGATCACTGAAGAAATCAAATAGGAAATCAAAAAATACCTGGAAACAAATGGCAATGAAAACATGACAACCCCAAACCTATGGGATGCAGCAAAAGCAGTTCGAAGAGGGAATTTTATAGCAATAAAATCCTACCTCAAGAAACAAAAAACATCTCAAATAAACAACCTAAACTTACACCTAAAGCAATTACAGAAAGAAGAACAAAAAAACCTCCAAAGTTAGCAGAAGGAAAGAAATCATAAAGATCAGATCAGGAATAAATGAAAAAGAAATAAAGGAAACAATAGCAAAGATCAATAAAACTAGAAGCTGGTACTTTGAGAAGATAAACAAAATTGATAAAACATTGACCAAACTCATCAGGAAAAAAAGGGAGAAGACTCAAATCAACAGAATTAGAAATGAAAAAGGAGAAGTAACAACTGGCACCGCAGAAATACAAAGGATCATGAGAAATTACTACAAGCAACTCTATGCCAATAAAATGGACAACCTGGAAGAAATGGACAAATTCTTAGAAAAGCACAACCTTCCAAGACTGAACCAGGAAGAAATAGAAAATATGAACAGACAAATCACAAACACTGAAATTGAAATTGTGAGTAAAAATCTTCCAACAAACAAAAGCCCAGGACCAGATGGCTTCATGAGAGAATTCTATCAAACATTTAGAGAAGAGCTAACACCTATCCTTCTCAAACTCTTCCAAAATATAGCAGAGGGAGGAACACTCGCAAACTCATTCTACAAGGCCACCATCACCCTGATACCAAAACCAGACAAAGATGTCACAAAGAAAGAAAACTACAGGCCAATATCACTGATGAACATAGATGCAAAAATCCTCAACAAAATACTAGGAAACAGAATCCAACAGCACATTAAAAGGATCATACACCATGATCAAGTGGGGTTTATCCCAGGAATGCAAGGATTCTTCTGTAAATGTAAATCAATCAATGTGATACACCATATTAACAAATTGAAGGTGAAAAACCATATGGTCATCTCAGTAGATGCAGAAAAACCTTTTGACATAATTTTACACCCATTTATGATAAAAATTCTCCAGAAAGTAGGCTTAGAGGGAACCTACGTCAACATAATAAAGGCTATATATGACAAACCCACAGCCAACATCATTCTCAATGGTAAAAAACTGAAACCATTTCCTCTAAGATCAGGAACAACACAAGAGTGCCCACTCTCACCACTATTATTCAACATAGTTTTGGGAGTTTTAGCCACAGCAATCAGAGAAGAAAAAGAAACAAAAGGAATCCAAACTGTAAAAGAAGTAAAACTGTCACTGTTTACAGATGTCATGATACTATACATAGATAATCCTAAAGATGCCACCAGAAAACTACTAGAGCTAATCAATGAATTTGGTAAAGTAGCAGGATACAAAGTTAATGCACAGAAATCTCTTGCATTCCTATATACTAAAACCAAAAAATCAAAAAGAGAAATTAAGGAAACACTCCCACTTACCATTACAACGAAGAGAAAAAAATACCTAGGAATAAACCTACCTAAGGAGAGAAAGACCTATATGCAAAACACTATAAACACTGATGAAAGAAATTAAAGACAATAAAAACATATGGAGAGATATACCATGCTCTTGGATTGGAAGAATCAACATTGTGAAAATGACTCTACTACCCAAAGCAATCTACAGATTCAATGCAATCCCTATCAAACTACCACTGGCATTTATCACAGAACTAGAACAAAAAATTTCACAATTTGTATGGAAACACAAAAGACCCTGAATAGCCAAAGCAATCTTGAGAAAGAAAAATGGAGCTGGAGGAATCAGACTCCCTGGCTTCAGACTATACTACAAAGCTACAGTAATCAAGACAGTATGGTACTGGCACAAAAACAGAAATATAGATCAATGGAACAGGAGAGAAAGCCCAGAGATAAACTCACACACATATGGTCACCTTATCTTTGATAAAGGAGGCAAGAATATACAATGGAGAAAAGACAGCCCTCTTCAAATAGTGGTACTGGGAAAACTGGACAGCTCCATGTAAAAGAATGAAATTAGAACACTCCCTAACACCATACATAAAAATAAACTCAAAATGGATTAAAGACCTAAACATAAAGCCAGACACTATAAAACTCTTAGAGGAAAATATAGGCAGAACATTCTATGACATAAATCACAGCAAGATCATTTTTGACCCACCTCCTAGAGTAAGGGAAATAAAAACAAAAATAAACAAATGGGACCTAATGAAACTTAAAAGCTTTTGCACAGCGAAGGAAATCATAAACAAGACGAAAAGACAACCCTCAGAATAGGAGAAAATATTTGCAAACAAAGCAACTGACAAAGGATTAATCTCCAAAATATACAAGCAGCTCATCAGCTCAATATCAAAAAAACAAACAACCCAATCCAAAAATGGGCAGAATATCTAAATAGACATTTCTCCAAGGAAGATATACAGACTGCCAACAAACACATGAAAGAATGCTCAATATCATTAATCATTCGAGAAATGCAAATCAAAACTACAATGAGGTATCACCTCACACCTAATACCAGTCAGAATGGCCATGATCAAAAAATCTACAAACAATAAATGCTGGAGAGGGTGTGGAGAAAAGGGAACTCTCTTGCACTGTTGGTGGGAATATAAATTGATACAGCCACTATGGAGAACAGTATGGAGATTCCTTAAAAAACTAAAAATAGAACTACCATATGACCCAACAATCCCACTACTGGGCATATACCCTGAGAAAATCATAATTCAAAAAGAGACATGTACCAGGCCAGGTACAGACAGACATGTACAACAGCCAGGACATGGAAGCAACCTAATTGTCCATCGACAGATGAATGGACAAAGAAGATGTGGCACATATATACAATGGAATATTACTCAGCCATAAAAAGAAACAAATGTGAATTATTTGTAGTGAGGTGGATGGACCTAGAGTCTGTCATACAGAGTGAAGTAAGTCAGAAAGAGAAAAACAAATACCATATGCTAACACATATATATGGAATCTAAAAAACAAAACTGTTTCTGATGAACCTAAGGACAGGACAGGAAAAAAGATGCAGACGTAGAGAATGTACTTGAGGACACAGGGAGGGGGAAGGGTAAGCTGAGACGAAGTGAGAGAGTAGCATTGACATATATACACTACCAAATGTAAAATAGATAGCTAGTGGGAAGCAGCTGCATAGCACAGGGAGATCAGCTCAGTGCTTGTGACCACCTAGAGAGGTGGGATAGGGAGGGTAGGAGGGAGATGCAAGAGGGAGGGGATATGGGGATATATGTATACATATAGCTGATTCACTTTGTTATACAGCAGAAACTAACGCAACATTGTAAATCAATTATATTTCAATAAAGATGTTAAAAAAAAAAACCCACAATGAGGTATCATGTCACACCAGTCAAAATGGCCATCATCAAAAAATCTAAAATGATAAATGCTGGAGAGGGAGTGGAGAAAAGGGAACCTTCCTGCACTGTTGGTCGGAATGTAAATTGATACAGCCACTATGGAGAACAGTATGGAGATTCCTTAAAAAACTAAAAATAGAACTACCATATTACCCAGCATTCCCACTACTGAGCATATACCCTGAGAAAACCATAATTCAAAAAGAAACATGTACCACAATGTTCATTGCAGCACTATTTACAATCGCCAGGACATGGAAGCAGCCTAAGTGTCCATCAACAGATGAATGGATAAAGAAGATGTGGCACATATATACAATGGAATATTACTCAGCCATAAAAAGGAACAAAATTGAGTTATTTGTAGTGAGGTGATGGACCTAGAGGCAACATTGTAAAGCAATTATACTCCAATAAAGATGTATTTTTAAAAATATATTATGAAGATAAGAAAAATATATTCTAACACTCAGTAAATGTGCTCAAAATCTTTGAAAAGGAATTTAGCAATCTATATAAAAGATCTTAAAAAAGAAACATACCTTAACCCAGTAATCCCCCTTTTAAGTAGCTGTCTTAAGGGAATCAGACTTTGCAAGATTTACATGCAAGGTTCTCAGTGTAGCATTATTTGTAAAAGTGAAAAAAAATAAAGTCCAACAAAGGTGCATTAGTCAAAAAATTATTAATCGATTTATTGGAATAATATCTCATTAACAAATATAATCATGTGGAGAAATTATCATAATCCAAGGTTAAGAGAAAAAATAGAGAGGGAGAATAAAAATCCTTTTGGAAGCCATCTCTAAACTTTACTAATAAATATAGGCATGAACCAAAGGCATACTTGAAACTAAGATGCTAACAGTATGAGAGAGGTCTGATATGAATAATTCTTCTTCAACTCTTCTACCTTTTATAAGTGTTTACAATGAACACGTACTATTTTTTTAAAGAAAGACATAGACCAAAAAGAAATCCTTTCTGTCACTTGGTGCCCAGTGACAGAAAAATAGGAATAATGGTTGGTGATAAGTGAGAGGACCACAAATAAGGAGTAAGTGCTCTCTAAGAGACAAACGTATGAAAACCACACACAAATGTGAGTAGCCTTCTGTAGGAGGAACCATGTTGTTAAGGAACCTTGCTGAAGAGAGTGCCATAACTCAGAAATGCCAATAAAAAAGATCCAGTCTCAAGAAGGCAGAGCAGGACACACACACACACACACACACACACACACACACACACACCCCTCCCCAGCTGGAGCAAGCTTGCCAATTATTCTGATTTTCTCAATCAACAGATACTAAAACTGTAATTACTAGGATGTGGATGCCTGAAGTTTCTTAGTTGATGTTAAAAAGGAATCTTTATATTTGAAAGCATAGTCTGGAAAATTTAGTGCTTTCTTGGGATCCTCTTTTTTTCCTTGTCAACCGCAGCCAGTTGGTTAGCAGGACAGTGTGAGTCTGTCCCAGAAGGGTTTACGGAATGTGGCTTTCCATCTCCATTCCCAGTGCCAAAGCTTTTATTCACCTGGACCAATGCAATAGCCTCCTGGCAATGGTGTCTGTCCCTCCCCAACCATGAACCCCACCCATTCCAGCACTACCATTCCAAAGTACATATCTCCTGATGTCCCTTCCTTACAATTCTTCCTTGGCTCTCCAATGGCTGCAGAAGAAAATCCATCTCATTACAATGGCAACCCAGGTCATTCAGAAGCTGAACTCTACCCACCTGTCTATCTTTTTTTTTTAATTTTTATTTATTTATTTATTTATTTCTGGCTGAGTTGGGTCTTCATTGCTGCATGTGGGCTTTCTCTAGTTGTGGCGAGCCGGAGCTACCCTTCGTGTGGTGCACGGGCCTCTCACTGCGGTGGCCTCTCTCTTTGAGGAGCACGGGCTCTAGAGTGCAGGCTCAGTAGCTGTGGCACACAGGCTCAGTTGCTCCCCGACATGTGGGATCCTCCCGGACCAGGGCTCGAACCCGTGTCCCCTGCACTGGCAGGCGGATTCTTAACCACGGCACCACCAGGGAAGCCCCTCGCCTGTCTATCTTCTTTCCAGAAGTTCCATCTTCTGGCTAAGATCATCTCACCCTGCACTTTTGCACTTTACCTACTCCAAATCACTCATCCTTCTCCAACTTCTCCAACTGCCTTGTTCTTCCAAGTTCCTGGGACCTCGGGCATGGTTTTCCCTCCTCTTTTCTTTGCCTTCAAACCAGTAAATCAGACTCACTCAGGGTGGCATCTGATCATTAGTATTGTTTTTAAGTTCCCAGGTGATTACAATGTGCAGGCAAATGTTGAGAACCACTGATCTAGTCTCTATCTATCTCCACTTGTTTCTGTGTATGTCTCCCTAGTGCCTCCCCTTCCTCTCCCCCACAAAATGAGTCAATCCACTGCAGGGTCTTGTCCAGTGGATATTTATTATGTGCCTTTTACATGCCAAGCATTTGCATCTTTACATCTAACCTCTTCCTCCTCCTCCTTCCTGCCCACCCAGCTCTTAACATAAAGCCTGGCACAGAATAAGAGCTCAATTAAAAATGTGTTCTACTTATCTACAAAACAGAAACAGACACAGACATAGAGAACAGACTTGTGGTTGCCAAGGGCGGGGTGGAGGAGGGATGAACTGGGAGTTTGGGGTTAGCAGATGCAAACTATTATATACAGGATAGATAAACAACAAATCCTCCTGTATAGCACAGGGAACTCTATTCAATATCGTGTGGTTAAACCATAATGGAAAAGAATATGAAAAATAATGTATATATACGTGTATGACTGAATCACTTTGCTGTACAGCAGAAATTAACATAACATTGTAAATCACCTATACTTGACTAAAATAAATTTTCTTTAATGTGTTCTAATTAGTTGAAATCACCGGGAGGATTTTCCTTCAGCTTTTAGGCATGATCTTAAATAGCCTCTTGTTAAAGAGTATCACTCAGTAAAGATGTCAGGCTCTTGCCTCTTTTTAACATTATCCGAGCTTGGTATATTTTAGATCTGGAAAACATCTTAAAATATCATGTCCTCAGGATAGAACTCTGAGCTTGTTCTGCAGGCAACACAAGGAATTCATATTTTAAAAACTTTAGTTTCCAAATGGTTTTATTCTTGGTTAAATGTAAGTACATATATTATATACATATATTCATTTGTGAAGGAATTGTTGTACTTATATATACATTAAACAGTAGAATCTTCTCATTCCTTTTTGATTAGGACACCAAGAAGAAAACATATGCTAAAAAAGTGATTCTATTAAATTAGTGAAAAGTCTTCTCCAGTATCCATGTGATATAATATTTTATTTTTTTGATGGAGCTAAGTGGCTTTATTAGAGAAAGCCAGGATTTCAAAGGACTTAAGAGTTGGCATTGGGGACTTCCTTCTTGCCAAAGGTGGGCACCACATTGACAAAGCGCTGGCGCTGCATTCGCCTTTTGGCCTGGACGCTCTTCTTTTCTCCTGTTTGGCCACACTGGGAGTCTGACCTCTTCCTTTCCCAGCCCGGGCCAGGGAACCATGGACCTAACCAATGCAGTCGGCTACTTGCAGGGTGTCAGAGTCTCCACCCCACTCCAGCTTGGGGCAGCCTCATCCTCTAGGGGCCCGTCTGCCACGAGCACGACTTGATCTTTTGGAGCAATGCCCTCGAGCCAGGCTACCTGAGCCTTGATCCAGACGACCGACCATCTGGAGGGTGTGTAGCTCCAGGGCATGGACCACGGCAGCCGCTCCCGTGAAGACGGAGGAGAAAGAGCTCATATGATGTAATATTTAGATGAAAATGCTCTCAGCCAGCAACCTCCTGCGGCTCCCGTTTCTCTATCCCGCAAATCCAAGTGATCTTCCCAGCCCTTCACCCCCTCCTCCGGGGCCGCATTACCCCCCACCCTCCTCTCTAGCATCCCACCTTCTCACCATCGTGCAGGCACTCTTTGCAATAAAGTTTGCATCCCAAGCAGAGTTTGCTTACTCTTTTCTTCCTGCAGTCCACATTTTTCCCTTTTTGACTCTTCCAAGAGGAAACAGAAAAGTCAAAAAGAGCAAAGGACTTAAAGTCTCCCTTGATAAGTTTTAATTAACTGGCCAATCAGAAATCCTGTTAGTGTTTCAGCTTCTAACTAGGCTGTGGTATGATTTTCTGCAAAGTTTAAACAGGCCGTATTCAAAGCAACTTAGAGAAGAGGACATCCTTGAAAGAGAAACTGAGGAGAAGTCAGTTTGATTCAAAGCTGCATGTCCATGCCTGAGTATGCTTCTACCACTGACGCTCAGTTACATGCATGCACGCACACTGACAAGGGCACACATTAACATGTGCACACGCACAAATACATACACGTGTGCTTACACATACTTGCAAACGCACACATGCACGCACTCATCCACACACGTACACACACACACCTTCACATGTACCTGTACCCATACACACACACGTGCACACAGGCACGAGTACACACACGCACATCTTACCTGCCAAACAAGATTATAAATTCCATGAGACTGGTACCATGGCATCTACTTGCATATTCCCATAGCACTTGACACCCAGCTGAGACCAAAATAAGTACTCAATGAATACAAGTTAACTCAAAATGTTTACACACTTTTCTACATTGGTATGTCTACCTTATTCAAATAACTTAATATCTTGTTTTTTCCCAGCTGAAATCCATGGCTGATAACCCCTGCTTATCTCATAGAGTGACAGGGATTCTCAAAGCTGATGACCCTTGAGTGCATGATGTAAAGGGGTGTGCAAGTGTGAGAAGGGTCCATAACCTCATGGATGGAGGTGAAAAGAACATTCACAGAGAGATGGAAGGGTCTCAGGAGCAAGAGTTTGGATTTACTTTTATGAAAAGAGTAGCCTTGTTTCATTTCCTCCTTGACTTTTTGTTTAAAGACAATGCTGATTTGACCTCCGTGTTCCATGTGACAGTATCATCCTAAGTGTTCTTAGGAAAAGAATAGATAGAAAGTGGAGAGTTACGGCCAATAGTCAGGCTTCTGAGTGGATTGGCCACGGCCAGGTTAGTAGAAACCAAAAATAGTCCTCAGATTGAGGATCAAAGAGGTGGGAGGCATGAACTTGAACCTGATCTACCACTACAGGTAAGCACTTCAAGGCCACCTGCTATGTTTGAGGCAGAATAATTGATCATCAGGCTGTATTTTTCAAACCTTTTACATTGTAGCCCTGTAGAAGGTAGCATAATGGCCCCCCAAAAAAAGTCTACATCTGAATATTCAGGACTTTGAATATGTTAGTTAAAGGTCAAAGGGGAAATAAGCTTCTAATCAATTGACTTTGAGACAAGGCGCCCACTCTGGGTTACCCATGTGCTACGTGCGCCCATTGTGATCACAGAGGCCTTAAAAGTAGAAGGAGGCAGACCAGACAAGAAAGTCAGAGTGATGTGCTGTGAAAGGGACTCAATCCACCTTTGCTGCTCTGAATGGGGGGGTGGGCATAAACCAAGGAAAGTTAGTGTCCTCCTGAGCTGGGAAAGGCCTGGATCTGGACTCTCTCTGCAGCCCCAGTAGGAAAAAGCCAGCAGACACCTTGATTTTAGCACAATGAGAGTTCTAACTACAGAACTAAAAGGTAATAAATCTGTGTTATTTTAAGCCTTAAAGAGTTTGGCAATTTGTTGCAGGAGCAACAGGAAATGAGTGCAGGCCCCACATAGAAACATATTCATGGAGCAAAAGTTCCATGAAATAACACTGCGCAGAATGCTCTCTGATATTCTCAAATTCTATTCCAGTGCATTTCATTTTTTTTTCAAAAAAGGAAATGCTGGTCATGTGACTTCATGGCCCACTAGGGTTTTCACAGCACTTCTGGTGTGGAAAACACTGCCCTAGGGTGTAAGTAAGGGCAGATCTGGTAGAGTTTAAATAACAGGAAAGAAGAAACTCTGTTACGATTTTGGTGGAATCATCACAATGGTTGCTGCAACCATGCTCTAGAGATAGATGAACTTTCAAATGACTTGATGTTTGCTGCCTTTGAAGATACACTGCCTGTCTGCACACCACGCTCACTTGCCAGGGGCCAGCAGAGATCAAGAGGCAATGGAAGAGCCAAGAGAACAGCTGAGGAAGCAAATGCTCGCCACGGCCACTCCATCTCTGCATGGGGATTCAGTGTACCATGCAAGCCAAGAGCAGCGGGAGCCTGGGGAAGCTCCCACACTGTGGGGGGAGCACAACGCTAGGGACAATGATACAGTACAGGGATGCAAGACATTATGGTTGCTTGTCAGCAATCCTGTTACAGCTCCGACGTTGACATCACAGCGCCTGTGCCACTGCAACTGACACAAGATCATTGCTGGGATGGAAATCCTTAATATTCTTAACGATATCCAAGGATATCATTTTCTGAAGTGACACAAACTCTGACCTTTATAAACTATGGAACATTGGCATGTTATTTATGATCTCCAAGTCTTGGTCCCACTAACTTTACAACAGAGTTAACAAATTTTCCCTCAAAGGGTTAAAAATGATATATCTAGAGTCCTCAACAAAGCACCCAGCACATAGTAGAGGTCCAGCCAATGGAAATTGTTCTTCATTAGCATGCCCTCATTCATTCTCCCTGAAGTTAACCAGTTCCTTCAGGGAACTGGTTGAGATGCACTGAGTAGCATGCTAGCAGCTAAAAGGAGGCTCAGAGAAAAAGATCAGCTTTCTCTCCACTTTGAACTGTCATTCTTTTTTTTAATTGAAGTATAGTTGATGTACAATATTGTATAAGTTACTAGTGTACAATATAGTGATTCACAATTTTTGAATATTATACTCAATTTATAATTATCATAAAGTATTGGCTGTATTTCCCCACGTTGGACAATATATATCCTTGTAGCTTATTTTATACCTAATAATTTGTACCTCTCCATCCCCTGCCCCTACATTGCCCCTCCTCCCTTCCCTCTCCCCATGGGTGACCACTAGTTTGTTCTCTAGATCTGTGAGTCTGCTGCTTTTTTTGAACTGTCACTCTTGAGAGCGACACCTGAGTGCTTGCCAACAATACACAATGGGACAAAGTAGGGTTCTGAAAGAATCCTTGCAGGTTGTACATACACTAGCAAGCCTTACACTCTGCAGTTAACTTCCAGGACCTGAAAGGAAAACAAAGCCTGCTTCTTCACCCAGCAAGCACACGATGGGACTATTTTCTCTTTCCTGAGGTTGTCTGAATACCTGGCTCTGAAATGTAGCTTAATCATGGGCACATCTACTCATTCAGAATCTGCATTTCAGCAAGATCCCCAGGGTATCCCCATGCACATCATAGTAAGAGTCCTGCTTTAGGGATGGTCACTTCTTTTATCTATGCTGACTTCTAGACAAGTTATCCCAAGTTAGTCTGTAGCTTGGCAGCAACTCCGACTTTAAACTAATCGCCATTCTCTCCCTAATGCCAAGGATACAAACCACTATTTCAGTGTGGTTTCTTGTCTTACATGTAAAGAGTATTTTCAATGAGAGAAAGAGATGAATACAGTCTTTGTGTTGTCTTAAAAGGAACGTATGTCCTTGTCTGTTTTTCCCCTGCTATTTCAAAGTATTACAAACAAAAGCAACTTGTCATCCCTTTGTTTCTTTGCCTTCCTTAAATGACTGAGTAAAATTCAAACACTTCAGTTGTGCAGCTAATATCAACAAAAGAGGGACCCTCAAGGAGACTCAGGGTCTTTTAACTCGCCAGGGCACTAGTGGTACAAGAGCTCAAATACTGAGGCATCTCAGCTTCTCTCCGAGAAAGCCCTGTTGGCTGGAAGCTGAGGGCCTCCCTCTCCCAGGCACCCTGCAGATGAGCCCTGTTGCCACAAAGGAGAGCAGGTGGGTGAGCCCACAGAGGGCATAGCTGGAGACAGTCACAGGCCAGCAATGTCCTCCCTGGGAGCATCAGCATCTTCTCCTGGGGGCATCACCCTGTGTTCCAGGGCTGGTCTGCTTGTGAGCGTTCCTGGTGCGCTTCTGCCCCCCAGTGGATGTGCTGACTTTTAGGCTTACGCTTGAATTGTGAAGTCTAGCATTTTGAATTCATTCAAAGCTTAAGCATTTCAGCTTTTCACTGTTGAGTATTATGTTGGCTGTGGGTTTGTCATAAACAGCTTTTATCATGTTGAGATATGTCCCCTCTGTACCAACTTTGGTAAGACTTTTTATCATGAATGGATCTTGAATTTTATCAAATGCGTTTTCCGCATCTTTTGAGATGATCATGTGGTTTTTGTCTTTTCTTTTGTTGATGTGGTGCATCACCCTGATTGATTTGCGTTATGTTGTAATTGTTCCTGAAAATTGCCAATCCTTCTAATAAGTGTATTAAAAGTTCCTTTAAAATGGAATATTAACCCTCATCTGGGTTAATATAACTATATATGCATACATATTTAATTTTATATGAGTGGAAACATAGGATGTTTCTATAATGAGAACACATTAATGAAAGTGTGAATGAAAACAAAATGACCTTTTTCAAATGTGGGGAGATTCTTCATAGCTTAAAGAAACACTAACAGTTCCACATATGTGTACATGTTCAGTTTTTAGTTCCAAACATTAAAAATTCTCTTTCCACTTGAAGTAAAAAAAAATTGAGTCATGTAAAAAGTGTCAATGATTTTGATTCAAAGGTTCACATTTGTGCTAACGGCTTGCGAAAACAACTTGATTTTTATCAGATTGTTTCTGTTTGTGTATGGGGTAATTTTTCCACACAAGTTTTATCAGGCATGGATTGTGAGATCTTCAAGTTCTTTAAACTACATGACATACATGACGTATGACATTTTGGAATTCTTTTATTTGAGTAAATTGATGGGTAAATATGCTGATAAAAATATTATATGATATTCTTCAGAGAACAACAACCAAAAACGTGTAACTCACAATAACCATACATTCATTATGAAGAAACCAGGTGTCCTATATTAAAAGGAAAAAAAAACCCAGTGTTATACCATCTTATAAATTTATCATTAATTTTTGATAATTAATGAAATAAAACACGAGGTTATACATACAAACTCTCCTGATATTCTCATTTCCTTAAGCAGCTCCAATTCAGTTACTAACAAACATAGAAATCCTGCTCTGGATTTAAAAAGGAAAATTATCAGAGAAACCTAAGAAGCATTAAGAAAAATTTAAGAAGACTGAGAAGACACACAAAAGCAGATTATTTGGATTTTTAAATTTCATTAAAATAAGTGAAAGTTAGATGACAATTTCCAAACAGTTGGCTAATTACACAAAGTACATTCAGGCATGAAAAACTTTCATGAAAAGGAAAAAGGCTTCTACCGTGTTAAGTTTCAACTGAACTTGAACTATATCAGCTGAAATGTGCTGGCTCCTTTTGGAATTTACCCGGTGCACTGCAAAGTGCATATGGTGAAAACTGCATGTGGTGAATCAAACTCAATTAAAATGAAACCAGGAAATTGATTTGAAATGGCAATTTAGTTGAACCAAAACTGGACCCCAAATTATTTTGTTACTCTACCAATCATAATCATTCCAAACTTCTATCTTCACTTTCCTAAGCTAACTAAAATTATCAGTTCAATTTATATTTTGATATTGAATCATACAAGAGGGCAAGATTGAAATAAGTAGCAAGTCTCTGCTATCTTTGTGAGTTTACAGAAATGTGTGATGGCTTAACTTTTTTGCCCTTTCAGTCAAATTTTTTACTCAATCAATTAATCAACTCTACACAACAAGAACTTTTAAAGGGTCTAGAAAAAAATGCCTGTCAGATATATGGTTTGCAAATATTTTCTCCCATTCTATGAGGAGATATTAAACATCTTATATATTTTGGATATTAAATGAGGAGTTGCTCAATAGATATAAAGTTTCAGTCATGCTAGATGAATTAGTTCTAGAGATCTGCTGTACAACAGTGTGCCTATAATTGTTAATTATACAGTTCTGTGCACTTCAATATTTATGAAGGCACTAGACAGATCTCATGTTAAGTGTTCTAACCACAAAGAAAAAAAATGGGACACAAGGAAATTGGGACGTGTTGGATGTCTATTATCTTGACCGTGTGATGGTATTGCAGGTGTTTGCATGGGTCCAAACTCACAAAATTGTATATACTAAATATGTGCCATTCTTTGTATACCAATTATACCTCAGCAAAGTTGTTTTACAAAGGAAACAATACATAATATTCAAAATTTCATAATGTATCTTCTGAAGAAATGTAATTTCACACACATCTTTTTTAGGTTTACAGAAAATTGAATAGAAAATACAGAGAGTTTCCATCTACCCCCCTCCTCCCCCTCCTCCTACACATACACACACACACACACACACACATACACATTCATACAGTTCCCCCTATTATTAACGTGTTGCATTAATGTGATACATTTCTTACAATTGATGCATTACTGACACATCATTACTAACTGAAGTCCAAAGTTTACATAGGGTTCATTGTTTGTGTTGTACAGTCTATGGGTTTGATAATGTATAATGAATACCATGTATCTACCATTACAGTATCATACAGATGAGTTTCACTGCCCTAAAATCCTCTGTACTCTGCCTATTCATCCCTCCCTCCCTCCCCTTGAATCCCTAGCAACCACTGATCCTTCTTCTGTTTCCATAGTTTGTCCTTTTCCAGAATGTCATATAGTTGTAGTCATGTAGTATTTTTAGATTGGCTTCTTTAACAGCAATATGCATTTAAGGCCCCTCTGTCTTTGTGGCTTGATAGTTCATTTTATCACTGAATGATATTCTATTATCCAGATAGATGACAGTTTATTTATACAATTACCTATTGAAGAACATCTTGGTTGCTTCCAAGTTTTGGCAATTATGAATAAAGCTGCTATAAATATCTACATACAGGTTTTTGTGTGGACATAAGTTTTCAACTCCTTTGAGTAAATACGAAGGAACTTGATTTCTGAATCATGTGGTAAGAGTATGTTTAGCTTTGTTAGAAACTGCCAAAATGTCTTCCAAAGAGGCTGTACCATTTTGCATTACTGCCATCAATGAATTAGAGTTCCTGTTGCTCCACATCCTCACCAGCATTTGGTGTTGTCAGTTTTTTGGATTTTGGCCATTTCTAATAGTTATGTAGTGGCAACTCGTTGTTTTAATTTACAGTTCCCTAAATGACATATGGTGTTGATCATCTCCTCATATGTTTATCTTCTTTGGTGAAGTGTCTGTTCAGACCTTCTGCTCATTTTTTTAAATCAAATTGTTTTTCTTACTGTTGAGATTTTAGGGATGTCTATACATTTTGGATACCAGCTCTTTATCATATATGTGCTTTGCAAAGATTTTCTCCCAGTCAGTGACTTACCTTTTCATTCTTTTAAAAGTGTTCTTTACAAAGCAGAAGTTTTAAATTTTAATGAAGCCCAATTTCTCACTGCAGTTGCTAACCTCACACAGAGATCCAATATGGATGCAGATATTTTCTAAGTTTTAAAGGGAGGGGGACATTAAAAATAGGCCAAAATGACAACATACTTTGATTTTTAAAAATACTGAACATAGATCAAGTTACAATGAACTTGAGTTACACAGAATGAATAAAACCCTGGATAAGTAAAAACTAGTTTCTGTAATCTCTGCCCTTTGAAGTTGGCTCAATAAGTCCCCTCCAAAACCTGCATATCTCAAAATGCCCCACTACTCATTCCATTGTTTTGTTTACTCTCTCCAGTTTAAATCAGGTGAAACATGAGATTACTTTTCACTGACCTTAGAATGTGAGCAGTAGCCAATGCCCTTGCAAAAATGGGCAGGTCCCTGTATGTGGGGCAACACACATATTTTCACTTTGGTTAATGTTCTGTCATATGTAAAATAATTCTGACCTGGGAAAAGTGTAGCCAAGAATAATGAAGATATTTACTATGTTCTTTCACTGATTTTAATTTCTTTTTATTTGACTTCATGGGCAACTGATCATTATAACTGACAAAAGAATAACTCAGTAGCAATTTGAAAATTAAAGTCCTTAATAAACAAGCATGATTTGTAATGATAATAAAATAAAAATTGGAAAGTAGAAACAAGCTATACACAATGAAGTTATGGTTCTCAAAACGTCACAGCACTGTAGACTAATGGCATCTAAATATTGTTATTATGATTCAGAATTTGTCCTTTGAGCAGCTGAATATTAATGTTTAAAAGTTGAGAGCCTCCTATAATTTTATCCTGTGGTAAGGCCTCGGTTTTGCACTGTTTATCCTTAGGAGATACACACATCTCAAGACCTGCAGAAGGGCCATCCAGAAGTTAATGGAACCCTAGTAAGGAGTCAGAATCTCTAGTTCTAACACCCAAGAGTTGTGTTACTGTGAGCAGATCTTTTGGTTGTCCTGATGTTCAATTTCTATTATGAAAGCAGTATGGATGCTAACAGAAAAAACTCCCTTGCATGAGATTGTCACCAAGCAGATACATAGACTAGGAGGGTCCGAGTCTAAAGGTGACGGATGCTGTGGCCCCAGGTCATGAAAGAAATGACAGTGACTGGACACAATATGAGTCATAGGTTTGGAGAGCAGCAAACAGAATGGAGGTATATTTATCTGGTAGAATCAGCAGAATTTGAATTTGCCTGAATGTGGTGAGTTGGGAGGGGCCGAGTATGGTTCCCAGGTTTTGTCTTGGGCAATTGCAACTTGGGGCATTGTCCTCTGAGACAGTGAACATAGGACACAGGTAGATTCCACAGTGGGATGAGACAGATGGGCATTGGGAACAGCTGATTTTGCTATACCTGTAAAAAACCTACATGTGCGATTGGAAGCTGGATGTATGGTCTGGGGTGGAGGAGAAATTATCTAAACATAGTCATGGGGAGTAAGGGGAACCCCCTCCACACTCAGCTCTGAGTCTAGGTGGTGGATGGGCAGGTAGTAGAGTCAAGGTACCACCAAGTTTTAATTAAGCCCAGGAGGTTAGGAAATCTTCAGAGCAAAAGCTGAGGATGTGGGAAGATTGATGTTCTTAGCACAAGTATAAACATATCATCACCTTCTCTAATATCAAAAAAAAAATAGAGACCAGAGCAGACTCCTGACCCCCTCTTCTTTCCTCTATTTGTATTTTATCTTTTGTAAATATTTGGCAAAGTTTTATTATGTTAGTTTATGCAAAAATATAGTGTTCAATTTTTTTTAATGCAAACTAGGAGATGAATGGATAAAGAAGATGTGATACACACACACACACACACACACACAGTGGAATATTACTCAGCCATTAAAAAAGAATGAAATAATGCCATTTGCAGCAACATGGATGGACCTACAGATTATCATACTAAGTGAAGTAAGTCAGACAGAGAAAGACGAATACCATATGATATCATTTATATGTGGAATCTAAAAAACAGTACAAATGAACTTATTTACAAAACAGAAACAGATTCACAGACATAGAAAACAAACTTATGGTTACCAAAGGGGAAGGGGAGAAAGGGATAAATTAAGAGTTTTGGATTAACAGATACAAACTACTATATACAAATAAGATAAATAACAAGGACTTACTGTATGGCACAGGGAACTATATTCAATATCTCCTAATAACTTTTCTTGGAAAAGATTCTGAAAAAGAATATATATATAACTGAATCACTTTGCTATATACCAGAAACTAACATTGTAAACAAACTATACTTCAATAAAAAGTTGTTTGTTTTGAAAAAAATGCAAACTAGGACCTCTTCTTATAAATACATCATGTTAGAGCTTGAAGGGAACCTTAAAACTCACATAACTTTTTGAAACAACTTTTATTCAAAGTCACTTTATTAAAGCACAGATTCATACACCACCATAGTTAACAGAATCAAATAATTTTCTTCATTTGTCACTTCATCTTTTATAATATTTGGGATGGGCATACCAACTGGAAGGCAGGAAAGTTGGTTTCTTGTCTCTGAACTGACATTTTTTAACTCTGTGACCTTTAGCAATTCATTTAATCCAGAGACTTCTGGGTCCAAACATGGAGCTGAATCAGATCACCTCATATATTCTATTCAGCTAAAAATCATAATGAGTCTATGAATGGAACAGGTGCATAGACGCTTTCTGCTTTGGAACAGTGACATAACAGGGAATTTCAGCTTGATAAATTTTAGAATGCTAGATTTGGGTTTGAAAAAGGAGAAATTGATTTTACTTCATTCTCCAAGTATTTAATTGGTATCCTTACGAATAAAGTACTGTGACTTATGTCCATTGAGTGAATAAATTAGCTCTGGTTGATAGTTAAAGATAATAAGACAGAAAGAAATGGCAGAAAGACAGAGGCAACTGTCAATGGTGTTATCATCATCTCCAATCCAGCCAACCCTGATCATGTGCACTTTTACTGACATATTTAATGTATTGAGGAAGGCCATTTACAATCACTGTATACAGATATATATGAAAAGAGAAGACTGTAGTGCCCAAAAGAAACATTTCGTATTTTCACGTTTTATGAAACTGTATTCTATACAGCTTTATATTTTCTGACCAAACTTTCATCTTCAAAAAAATCTTGTTTCTCACTTCTAGTTTTGCCTTCACTTAATTCTTCCTATGAGTAGTTTTCCCTCAGAATATCCCCTAATCCTGGGAGCTCTCTCTGTGTCTTCTCAAACTGGATTATACATGTTTTACCTTAACATTTAATATGTTCCTGAAATGAAAGTGAGCAGAGCTTGGTTTTTCACTCATATTTTCCCTGTGGTTAAGACCTTTCCTTTCTCCTAAATAAAAATGCAAATATTGTTTTAACTCATGTGCAATCTCATATATTTCCACTTTGTAAACTACTTCCTAAAACACGAATTAAAATAATAGGAAAATTCAACAAGCCTGGCCAACTTAGCCTTTTCTATGTTTAGTTGCTATGTTTTGTCTTTTAGTACAAAATACCATATAAGGTAAAGAAAAGACAGTAAATTTCAGCAAGATGATGGAGTGGCCAAAACGTGCAGGAAGCCAGCATGAATAAGAGGAAATTCATTAACAAATGTGTTTATAAATGAATAAATTTATAGATAAAATGATACGATTCTGGGGGCTTCCCTGGTGGCGCAGTGGTTGAGAGTCCACCTGCCGATGCAGGGGGCACGGGTTCATGCCCCGGTCTGGGAAGATCCCACATGCCGCGGAGCGACTGGTCCCGTGAGCCATGGCCGCTGAGCCTGCGCGTCCGGAGCCTGTACTCCGCGATGGGAGAGGCCACAACAGTGAGAGGCCCACGTACCGCAAAAAAAAAAAAAAAGATACAGTTCTCGAATTTGCTTGAAAATAGGGTTGGGGTGGAGGAGGTGACACGAGCACAGATGAGGACAACATGGGCCATGGGTAGACAGTTGTCTAAGCGAGGTGATGTTGTCTAAGCATGGGGTCTCTTATATGATCCTTCTACCTTTGTATATGTTTAAATTTTGTGGATATAATAATCAAACTGGACATTTTCTATCCTGGACTGTCTTTTTAAAAAACCTAAATTGTTCCCGTAGACATAAAGCCTTAATAAAGTAATCATATAGATTTTCATATACTATTTCCTTTGTCAAATAAGGTATTGATCTTTAAATGTTCTGGTGATATTATGAAGTGCATCAGGAGACATCCCTCCACCCTCTTTGTTCTTGACTTTATTCCTAGAGAATCAGGCAAACAGGCTGTGGCTTTCATGCCTGCATTAGCCTAAGATACATATTTAGCCGAAATGAACAGACCAGGGCAGAATTCTTAAGTCTGTATTTGATTGGCAAGTGATGAATACTGCTCCAAAATCTGTTCTGTGGGTCCATTGATCGATTGGTGAATATTTCAAGGCATGAAATTCTTAAAATTAATTTGCTGCATCAGATCCACCTTGCTGCTTCATTCACTCAGTCAGCATCTATCAAATACTCTGTTCTTTTATTTTCTTTATTTTTTTATTTGTCCTATTCCATCCTCTTTTTAAAAAAATTTTATTGGCGTATAGTTGATTCACAATGTTGCATTAGTTTCTACTGCACAGCAAAGTGTATCAGTTATACATATACATATATCCACTCTTTTTTAGACTCTTTTCCCATATAGGTCATTGCAGAGTACTGAGAAGAGTTTCCTGTGCTATACAGTAGGTTCTTATTAGTTATCTATCTTATATACTGTAGTATGTATATGTCTATTTCTTTAATCAATTCTTTCCAGCAAACATATTTTGAGCACCTGTGGTATGAAAGCCACAGCTTTAACCCAGCGATTGAAATCATTGAGACTCACCTGCTGCTTTCAAGGAAGTGGATAGGAAAGCACACAAGAAACTATATATCAGGCAAGGTGGGACAAGAAACACTGGTGGAATAGGTTAAACAATGGCTCCCCAAAAATATCTACAGCCTAATCCCTGGAACCTGCGAATATGTTATCTTACACGGCAAAAGGCACTGTGAAGCTGTGATTAAATGAAGGATTTTGAGATGAGGGGATTTTCTGGATTGTCCAAGTGGGTCCAGTGTAATCAGAAGTGTCATGCTAAGTGAAAGAGGGAGGTGGGAATGTCAGAGTCAGAGAGAGATCTGAAAACCCTACACTGCTGCCTCCGAAGAGGGATGAAGGGGCCACAAGCTGAGGAATGCAGATAACCTCAAGGAGATGGAAGAGGCAAGGAAACAGATTCACTCCTAGGGCCTCCAGAAAGCACACGGCCCTGACAACACTTTGCTTGTAGCCTAGTAAGACCCATTTTGGACTTCTAACCTCCAGAAACTCCAGACCTAAGAACTTAGAATCCTAAATTTGCATTCTTTTAAGCCATTATGCTGGTGGAAATTTGTTACAGCAGCAATAGGAAAAGTACAGATAGGAACAAGATTGCTTCTAACCAGAGACATCAGGAACTATTTTTTGGAAATATGACAGAGTTTACCACTTCTGCATCCGTTAGAAACTGTATTGTCCAGTACAGAGCTGCTAACCACAAGAGGCTATTTAAATTTAAACTTTAAAAATAAAATTTTAAATTCACTTTCTCAGTTGCACTAGCCACATGTCAAGAACTCAACAACCACAAGTGGCTAATGGGTGCTCTGTTGGATAGGATAGTGTCGACTGAAAAAAAAATTGCACAACCTAAAAGTTGAGAGTTATGTTTTATTCGGTGAACAAATCTGAGGACGTAAGCCCAGGACACAGCGTCTCAGATAGCTCTAAGGGACAGCTCCAAAGAGGTAGGGGAGGAGCCAGGATATACAGGAGTTTTTGCAACAAAGACCACGTAGTCAGAACATCAAAAGATGACTGTTAATTAAAGAAACCAGACATCTCAAGTTAAGGAATTTAGCACGTTTCTAAAATGCAAGAGTCTGGGCTCACTGAAGTCATTCCTGAGATATGCCTCTCAGCTATCTGGGGTCAGTGTCCTGTGTTTTCCTATTCTGAGTCTCCTCAGGGTGCAACGTCGGGTGATGGCTGCAGCAGTTGACTGCTAGATGGCACGTATTCTTTGCTTCCATCCTGAGTTCCCGGGGCAGGGGGGCACCGTGGGGAGGGGGTTGACTGTAATGTGATGGCTTGATGGCCACAACATCTCTGGTTACTGATATGGCAGGTGGCATTCTTAGTTCACAGTAGGTATAGAACATTCCCATCATTACAGAAAATTCTCTTGGGCCACCTGGCTCTAGATCCCTAAGAGTGGCATTAATTTCTACCATGCTCCTGGGATGTGACATGCTTTTGATTTACCATCTCAGCCAGGGTGGAGAACAGGGGGGTGGGGCAGATGCAGAAGCTTCCATTTAACATTCAATTACTTGTTAATCACAATCAGCCTTTCATTATCAATTCTGTCCACACATCAAAATGCACTGGGGGGGGGGGGTGTTAAAAATACTAATGCCCATCCAAATCAACTGGGTTAGACTCTCTAGAAGGAGAGTTTGAATATCAATATCTTAAATGTTCCCCAGATAATGCCAATATCCATCCAAGATCCAAGATGTCAGAAAGGCATGTGAAGGTCTGACAAGCAGGGAGGCTCACAGAGTAGAAATCAACTCACCACAGTACAAACTGTGCCCCATAATTATTTAATAGAACCATTACTGACCAGTAATTTTATTTAAATGTATGTATTCTGGTATTGGAATGGTTTTTCTTTTTACTCCTATAAAAATTACTTGGAGGCCATTTACAAATACATAATTGCAGCCAGAAAAATGTGTTTGACTAGTTAAGTAAGTCTTACGGCACAAATCTTACCATCCAATGCTAAGGGGTATGTCCAGAACAAATGAAGAAATATGTATTCATTAATATATTTGTGGATTGACTATTACTAATATTTACATTGTTTTAGAATATTTAAAATATACCATACACCATATAAACATCTGTTCATATTAGTATAGACATTAATTTTTTTTCTTTCACCAGAAAGCTGTTTGTTTGGCCCATGAGCACACTTCAGGAGTAGACATTTAAAACATGGGTTTTGAACCTTGGCACAGACATAGCAAATTAATAGACTCAACTCACAAAAGCCAGGAATAATAAACAGTTATCAGTGTTTTAAAGACATGACATGGGTTTCACAATGAAATGCCCATTTATTTTAAAATACCATTTCCATAAAAAGAAAATTTCCAGAACTCCTAATGCTAACCCATCAAGCATCAGTTCTACAAAATACAATGACTCTTTTCCTGGCCAAGATAAAAGCACAAAGATCGCAAGTAAAAAGAATAAACCAGAGAATACAATTCTTGGATTAGTGAGTAGAAACTCGTTCCAGGATATGAGTTGTTACATTAGAACATTTGTTTGAAAACATGTGTTCCTGATAAAATGATGGGAGTGGTCCAGATCAGAGCCCCTTGGCAGGGAGTCACTTGGGCCCGTGCAGTGCCACCCTCCTTATTTTAACGTCTTCTCTGGTTCCTTATCAGATAAACAATGAAAAGGATAAAGAACACTGAGAAGAATGCTGCTGGGACCCCTTATAATGGGGATAAAGAAAAATTACAATCCATGTTTTCATGAGTGTACTGGACTCTGACAAAGTAATTTTCCTTCAACTGGATCTGTAGTATAGCTCTGGATATTTATAAGAGTTTTGCTGTGTTTTTGAAGACAGCAGTTATTTAATGTGGTTATAGCTCTATCAATACATACATTATATATTATAATGTATATTACATGTACCTCTACATATATATGTATGTATATTAATATAATTAATAATTGTATTATAATTATATAATTAGTATATTATAATTATATTGATAATAGAATAACAAAATAATTGCATTATAATTAATATAATTGTCTTATATAATTAATAATTGTAATTAATATATACATATACAGATAATATATATATATCTGTATATATATATATATTGGTTTCCCAAAAGTAGAGCGTTCCTAAAAACTTTTGTAAGCAGAAATGGTATAAAATAAAGAAGCAACTACTATTAATTTATATGAAAAAGTGTTTGAGCATTCCCAAACCCCCAAAATAACCTACCGAATCATACCAAATAGCACATAAAACATAAAATAACACTACCATATAGTAAAAGCAGAAATGATATGATAAAGACACAGCCTGTACCAAGTAGAAATAATGTACGTGCAGTGTGGTTTCACTCACCAGCATCCAGAGCACAGCTAGCAGGCTGGGAGGCTGAGCAGTGCTGATGGCAGTGTGTGAGGCTTACTCATCAGAGGTTGGGGTGGCGGGAGGTACAGGAGATGGGAGTGTAGGAAAGACAGGAAGAGGGTCATCTATTAACATCTCATCTCAGCGTTGTCTGAACCCCTCAGGGCAGGCAGGTCACTCACATCTGCACTTTCTTTGTCTCTTGACTTGATGTCAAAGGTCGAGGTTCGTTGTCTGCAGTGGCTGGTGTGGAAGGTTTGACACAGGACAGAATGCTTCCCTGTTTAGTGCCACGCATTCTCCTAGCACGCAATTCTTTGCATGCACTAAAAACATCTTGCAAACCTCCCTGAATGTGCACGCCCTTTCAAAGGGATGCAATCCTTGCATCACCGTCGATCCTGGCGAAATCGCACGCAGTGCTTCTCGTTCTGCCCCTGGAAGACTTCACTTTCCGGCTGTCCACTATTGTTTTTGGTTTCAGTTTGTATCCTTTCCTCTTGCGACTTCATCCACTCTTCCTCTGTCATTCCGTGGTCATGGAATGCCAAAACCTCTTCAACATCATCATCACTGACGTCCACAAACCTAGCCTCAGTAGCCAAAGTCACTATTGTCCTATTTAATGTTGCTGGTTCGAAGCATTTAAAATCATTCACTGCTTGGGATAGTTTCCTCCAAAAGTCATGTCTCATGGAGACTGTTAGCCTACCAAGAGCATCTCCAAGATTGGTGACTGCCCATTTTATATTGTCTTCTTTTCAGATCTCTCGTAAAGATGTTTCAGAGTTGCCCTATCTCTCAATGGCACTTAACAAAAAAATGCATTTCAGTTTGCAATTAGTGAGCCTTAATCATGGCTGTTAGGTCTTGGCTGCGGCAACAACCTCATACTCTGCAGTAAGAACACAACACAAATGTTATCGTCATGCTTGGTCATGCCAAGTGGAGGAACAGCACAGTTTTGACAATCAGAAGACATCTATTATCAAGGTCATTTTCTCTATGGTATTTTTCAACAAAAGGGCTAGCGTGTTCACTCAGGTACAGTGGTCACTTTAATGACCATGGGGGTGGGGACACCCACCCTGCCCAGTCAAAATCCAAGTATAACTTTGCAGTATACCCTTCATATCTATGGTTCTGCATCCATGGAGTCAACTATGGATTGTATAGTACTGTAGTATTTATTGAAAACACCTGCTTAAAAGTGGACCCCTGCAGTTCAATCTCATGTTGTTCAAGGGTCACTTGTACTCAGAAACAATCACTTGGATATTCCAATTGCTTGAATGTGAACAAAACACAACAGAAAAGTGTATTCTTACCAATGTCTTTAAATGCCCTCAGATTTTTTGAATGGCACACTAGTAAATGCCTAAGGGCAGCATCACAAGTGGCATTGATAATAGACATCAGGGTAAACCTGAAACTGAGCAGAACCCTGTGGGGCTCCTGAACACAAAAGCCTTTCTGTGTCCCCCATTTTCTTGATTACAGGAAATAGGCTTCATTCAGCCTCCATGACCTTCCCTGAGTCCCAAAGGGCAGGTTCAAACAGTTGCTAATCAGGGAAGGGAGAGGATGTGGAGACAAGGGAGGAGCAGTCAAGAAACAGTAGTGCAGCCTTGAGGCAGGGTCCTGGTTCTCCCTCAAGGGATACAAGTAACAATATCTTTGGGCTGTTTTGCAGATACTGAAACCCCCACCAGGTGGGAGAAGTTAACTGTATGCTGCCCACAAGCACGTAGACCCCAGACTGGTTGGAACCAGAAGGTTGTTGATGCTGACTCCCAATTACCTCACCACCAACCAATCAGAAGAGTGTCCACGAGCTGACCACGCCCACCCTCCTCTTTGGACCCTTACTATAAAACTCCTCACTACCCACTCTAGGTTGGGACACACAGTTTTTGAGGGCATTAGCATTCTGTGGCCCCCTTTGCCTGGCAAAGCAATAAAGCTATTCTTTTCTACTTCACCCAAAACTCTGTCTGCGAGATTTAATTCAGTGTTGGGGTACAGAGGCCGGACTCAGCTTCACACCTGTTCTTGGATGCATGTGTCCAGAGACTGCTTTTCACATATCAAAATAAATGTCTTGTTTGGCAACTTTTTCCAATAAATTGCAGTTCCATCACAGTTTAAAAACTTGTTTAGATGAGTAACTACCTTCTGTAATTATTTTCTTCAGTTCTTCTGTGGACTTCCTGGCAGCTTCTGTATCAGCTGAAACACTCCCTCCAGGAAGCTTTAAGCCATGAAGCCTCCCTCTCCTCAAAAACCAATCAAACCATCCTAACTACCTTTTCCACTCACAACACTTTCCCCACCATTGTCCAGGGCTTTCTTTTTCAGTTTATTAAAAGACTGATTGATTTCTCCTTAAGTATAAGATAACAGGACACCACACTTTGGATACTTGTCAACCCACTCAAGCAATAGACTTTCCATTTTTTCCATTACTGGATGCTGATTAAAGGAGGCCACTTTGATACTAGCAAAACCAATAGGAAGCTTGGCAACTTTCAATGTTCTTCTCTTGTGTAAATAGTATGAATGGTAAATTCAGGCAATTTCAAGCATGTACAATGTCTTGATTTTGTTTACTACTATCCAAACTCGTAATTATCTCTAGTTTTACACTAACTGGATTTCTTGGGTGTTTTTGATACCTTGGGACACACCTTGCTAAGGATACACAAAATAAATCGAGATCAAGCACAGATGCTCACAGACAGTTCAAAGCTCTGACAGCTTGATGCTGAGATGCTGAGTGTGGGTCCCCAGGAAGGAGCTTAGTGGTACCACTTTGACAGTTTGGGGTGCACACTGCCTATAATGGCTGTTGCAAAACAAATGCTGAATGTTATTTTCAATTTTCACATTTTTTCCCAAAGTAAAAATCCTCTTTAGATTTCCTCTGACTGGTGAACACAGGTACTAATATAGGGCTTTCATAAAAGTCAAGTGGTGTAACAAGAACTTTTAAAAAGTGGGGGATACCTATATGCATATATCTGTAAAAATAAACAGTGGCCCAGAAGATATTGAAACTGAAAAATTTGACAAAAAAACCCTTGCCCTTAAAATACTTCAGTTTAACAAATGTTTATTAGGACCCATTAAGCATTGGGCTGAATTCTGATTCCACTCCCCTTGAGGAGTGAACAGAGAAGACAGATGAAGTGATAGGTCCAAGGGCAGAGGAATGTGTTCAGGATTCTTTTAGCACAAAGAAAGGGCACCCAGCCTAATGTGATATCAGGAAGGCTTCTTGGAGGGGATGACACCTCAACAGAGATAGGTAATTATAAAAGGTTATTATAATAGGTATTATAATAGGTATCTTTTATACCTATTATAAAAGATAGGTAATTATAGGCATCATTCTTGCTGACTGAAGGTTAGAGCTGAGGGTTTGGAGGGGTAGTGAGTTATGGACAGAGAAAAGAGCATAAAGAACTAACAGAACTTATATAAACAAAGAACTATAAAAAATTTAGCAAACCTGGAATATGGTGTATGATATAAAGGTGACTGGAAATGAGGCTGGAAAGAAAGGCAGCGACTATATTATAAGGACCCTATGCACTTTGTTTTAGAGACTGAATGTTCTCCTTTCCAACTGGTCATATTTGCATTTTAGATTATTCAGTCTGTCTGTGGTAGGAAAGATTTAAGTGGATCAGTAATGGAAGCAGAGAGATGACTTAGAAGGTTAATGCAAGCCAGCAATGCAGAGGTTGTGAACTAGAGTAATGGCAGTAGGGAAGGGGAGAAGGGACGGAGTTTGTGGTTATTTAGGTGATAAATAGAAATTGATGATTGATTGGATAAAGAAGAGTGGGTAGAAGAAAAACATTGGGACTTGTCCACAGCTTTCTTGCTGGGGTGACTGGGAAATTGTTGATATTTCTGGGTTAGGGAAGGATGAGTTTGAGTAAGAACACTTAATGAATGAAAACTTCTAAGTTCAGATGTATAATTAGTATTGAAGTATCCATTAGTGATTCAGATAGAAATATCCAGCATATACTTGATACATGGATCTGAAGCTCAGGAGAGACTTCAATACAGAAAAGAAAGAAAGAGAAAGCTACTTGGGAGAATATGGGTGGTAGTAAAAACCCAACAACACATAGTACATGAGATTGTTAAAAGAAAAGAACAATAGATAGACACAATTAGGGCACATCAATGTTGCTAACGTGCATATTGAGGAAAGAACGTCCTTGAAGGGCAAGGAAGGAAGAGTCAGGAAGAAAGGCAGCCAACAGAAATTGGTATCATGGACACCACAGGAAGAGAGCTTTTCAAGGAGGCTTGGTCCACACTGGCAAAGCATCAGAGAAATGAGTGAGTGGAATCCATAGCCATAAATACTGGGAAGACTAGCCCCACAGCACATGTCTTTAATTGTTATGACTACTACACCAAGTTTAGTGAATCTCCATTGGTTTCTCAGGATTACTTAAGGTGGGGCAGGGCAGAGGTTGCAGCTTGGAGGCAGCTGCTAAAGAGCTAACATGACCAAAGTACAGCACAGAAGGAATGATCTCGGACTTCAGAATCACACAGACCTTGGTATGATTAGCGGTTCCACTCCTTACAAGGATGGTAAGTTAACTTCTGAGCCTTAGTTTCCAAAATTTGTAAAATTAATGAAATAATGATAACAGGGTGCCAACATGGTCAAGTTCCAATGAGAACTCTTCCAGGGTTGCATATGGCGCCTTCTAGCTGTGTCATTGCATGACAGAGAAATAGATCTCTCTCTCTCTCTCTCCTTCTTCCCTTAAGAACCCACCCTTATGACCACCCATCCTTATAACCTCACTTAACCTTAATTAGCTCCTTAAAGGCCTATCTCCAAATACAGTCAACTGGGGGTTACAGCTTCTACATAGGAATTGGGACAAGGGGATAAAATTCAGTCCATAGCATAGCCATTCAGATCCCTGATAGAAGGGAATGGTTGCCCCAGCCAACTCACGTTTGTAATCTATTCATTGATTAAGAAAGAGCACCTGAGGTCAGAAACATGTAGAGGGGAATTCTTATAGACCCTCCCCTCTTGCCTCTACCCTATTCAGTCTATTTTCTCCTCCTCTCCTGCTTTGCCCAGAAAATGCTCTGGAATCAATAAAGAAGGTAATGTTTTTAAACTGCATTATTTTCCTTAAAGAGAAAGAGCATATATCCTCCCCTCCCTTAAAACAACGAATGGATGGATTTTCTTTTTTACTGTATCACACCTTTTTTCTTTTTTTTTCTTGCTGATCTACAGAATGTTAAGCTAATAAATGATGTTGCTCTATGCCACTAAGTTTTTTTTTTAACATCTTTATTGGATGGAGTATAATTGCTTTACAATGGGGTGTTAGTTTCTGCTTTACAACAAAATGAATCAGTTATACATATACATATGTTCCCATATCTCTTCCCTCTAGCGTCTCCCTCCCTCCCACCCTCCCTATCCCACCCCTCCAGGCGGTCACAAAGCACCGAGCTGCTCTCCCTGTGCTATACGGCTGTTTCCCACTAGCTATCTAACTTACGTTTGGTAGTGTATATATGTCCATGCCTCTCTCTCGCTTTGTCACAGCTTACCCTTCCCCCTCCCCATATCCTCAAGTCCATTCTCTAGTAAGTCTGTGTCTCTATTCCTGTCTTACCCCTAGGTTCTTCATGACATGTTTTTTTTCTTAAATTCCATATATATGTGTTAGCATATGGTATTTGTCTCTCTCTTTCTGACTTACTTCACTCTGTATGACAAACTCTAGGTCTATCCACCTCATTACAAATAGCTCAATTTTGTTTCTTTTTACGGCTGAGTAATATTCCATTGTATATATGTGCCACATCTTCTTTATCCGTTCATCCGATGATGGACACTTAGGTTGTTTCCATCTCTGGGCTATTGTAAATAGAGCTGCAATGAACATTTTGGTACATGACTCTTTTTGAATCATGGTTTTCTCTGGGTATATGCCCAGTAGTGAGATTGCTGGGTCATATGGTAGTTCTATTTGTAGTTTTTTAAGGAAATTCCTCTCCACAGTGGCTGTATCAATTTACATTCCCACCAACAGTGCAAGAGGGTTCCCTTTTCTCCACACCCTCTCAGCATTTATTGTTTCTAGATTTTTTGATGATGGCCATTCTGACTGGTGTGAGATGATATGTCATTGTAGTTTTGATTTGCATTTCTCTAATGATTAGTGATGTTGAGCATTCTTTCATATGTTTGTTGGGAGTCTGTATATCTTCTTTGGAGAAATGTCTATTTAGATATTCTGCCCATTTTTGGATTGGGTTGTTTGTTTTTTTTGTTATTAAGTTGCATGAGCTGCTTATAAATTTTGGAGATTAATCCTTTGTCAGTTTCTTCATTTGCAAATATTTTCTCCCATTCTGAGGGTTGTCTTTTGGTCTTGTTTATGGTTTCCTTTGCTGTGCAAAAGCTTTGAAGTTTCACTAGGTCCCATTTGTTTACTTTTGTTTTTATTTCCATTTCTCTAGTAGGTGGGTCAAAAAGGATCTTGCTGTGATTTATGTCACAGAGTGTTCTGCCTATGTTTTCTTCTAAGAGTTTTATACTGTCTGGCCTTACATTTAGGTCTTTAATCCATTTTGAGTTTATTTTTGTGTATGGTGTTAGGGAGTGTTCTATTTTCACTTTTACATGTACCTGTCCAGTTTTCTGAGCACCTCTTATTGAAGAGGCTGTCTTTACTCCACTGTATATTCTTGCCACCATTATCAAAGGTAAGGTGACCATATGTGCGTGGGTTTATCTCTGGGCTTTCTATCCTGTTCCATTGATCTATATTTCTGTTTTTGTGCCAGTACCATACTGTCTTGATTACTGTAGCTTTGTAGTAGAGTCTGAAGTCAGGGAACCTGATTCCTCCAGCTCCGTTTTTTGTTCTCAAGATTGCTTTGGCTATTCGGAGTCTTTTGTGTTTCCATACAAATTGTGAAATTTTTTGTTCTAGTTATGTGAAAAATACCAGTGGTAGTTTGATAGGGATTGCATTGAACCTGTAGATTGCTTTGGGTAGTAGAGTCATTTTCACAATGTTGATTCTTCCAATCCAAGAACATGGTATATCTCTCCATCTATTTGTATCATCTTTAATTTCTTTCATCAGTGTCTTATAATTTTCTGCATACAGGTCTTTTTTCTCCTTAGGTAGGTTTATTCATAGATATTTTATTCTTTATGTTGCAATGCTAAATGGGAGTGTTTTCTTGATTTCACTTTCAGATTTTTCATCATTAGTGTATAGGAATGCCAGAGATTTCTGTGCATTAATTTTGTATCCTGCTACTTTACCAAATTCATTGTTTAGCTCTAGTAGTTTTCTGGTAGCATATTTAGGCTTCTCTATGTATAATATCATGTCATCTGCAAACAGTGACAGCTTTACTTCTTCTTTTCTAATTAGAATTCCTTTTATTTCCTTTTCTTCTCTGATTGCTGTGGCTAAAACTTCCAAAACTATGTTGAATAAGAATGGTGAGAGTGGGCAACCTTGTCTTGTTCCTGAACTTAGTGGAAATGCTTTCAGTTTTTCACCATTGAGGACGATGTTGGCTGTGGGTTTATCATATATGGCCTTTATTATGTTGAGGAAAGTTCCCTCTATGCCTACTTTCTGCAGAGTTTTAACATAAATGGGTGTTGAATTTTGTTGAAAGCTTTCTCTCCATCTATTGAGATGATCATATGGTTTTTATTCTTCAATTTGTTAATATGGTGTATCACGTTGATTGATTTGCGTATATTGAAGAATCCTTGCATTCCTGGAATAAACCCCACTTGATCATGGTGTATGATCCGTTTAATGTGCTGTTGGATTCTGTTTGCTAGTATTTTGTTGAGGATTTTTGCATCTATATTCATCAGTGATATTGGCCTGTAGTTTGCTTTCTTTGTGACATTCTTGTCTGGTTTTGGTATCAGGGTGATGGTGGCCTTGTAGAATGAGTTTGCGAGTGTTCCTCCCTCTGCTATATTTCGGAAGAGTTTGAGAAGGATAAGTGTTAGCTCTTCTCTAAATGTTTGATAGAGTTCGTCTGTGAAGCCATCTGGTCCAGGGCTGTTGTTTGTTGGAAGATTTTTAATCACAGTTTCAATTTCAGTGCTTGTGATTGGTCTGTTCATATTTTCTATTTCTTCCTGATTCAGTCTTGGCAGTTGTGCATTTCTAAGAATTTGTCCATTTCTTCCAGGTTGTCCATTTTATTGGCATAGAGTTGCTTGTAGTAATCTCTCACGATCCTTTGTATTTCTGCAGTGCCAGTTGTTACTTCTCCTTTTTCATTTCTAATTCTATTGATTGGAGCCTTCTCCCTTTTTTTCTTGATGAGTCTGGCTAATGGTTTATCAATTTTGTTTATCTTCTCAAGGAACCAGCTTTTAGTTTTATTGATCTTTGCTATCATTTCCTTCATTTCTTTTTCATTTATTTCTGATCTGATATTTATGATTTCTTTCCTTTTTCTAACTTTTGGGGTTTTTTGTTCTTTCTCTAATTGCTTTAGGTGCAAGGTTCAGTTGTTTATTTGAGATGTTTTCTGTTTCTTAAGGTAGGATTTTATTGCTATAAACCTCCCTCTTAGAACTGCTTTTGCCGCATCCCATAGGTTTTGGGTCGGCGTGTCTCCATTGTCATTTGTTTCTAGGGATTTTTTGATTTCCTCTTTGATTTCTTCAGTGATCACTTCGTTATTAAGTAGTGTATTGTTTAGCCTCCATGTGTTTGTATTTTTTACAGATATCTTCCTGTAATTGATATCTAGTCTCATAGCATTGTGGTCGGAAAAGATACCTGATACAATTTCAATTTTCTTAAATTCACCAAGGCTTGATTTGTGACCCAAGATATGATCTATCCTGGAGAATTTGCCATGAGCACTTGAGAAAAATATGTATTCTGTTGTTTTTGGATGGAATGTCCTATAAATATCAATTAAGTCCATCTTGTTTAATGTATCATTTAAAGCTTGTGTTTCCTTATTTATTTTCATTTTGGATGATCTGTCCGTTGGTGAAAGTGGGTTGTTAAAGTCCCCTACTATGAATGTGTTACTGTTGATTTCCCCTTTTATGGCTGTTAGTATTTGCCTTATGTATTGAGGTGCTCCTATGTTGGGTGTATAAATATTTACAATTGTTATATCTTCTTCTTGGATCAATCCCTTGATCATTATGTAGTGTCCTTCTTTGTCTATTCTAATAGTCTTTATTTTTAAGTCTATTTTGTCTGATATGAGAATTGCTACTCCAGCTTTCTTTTGGTTTCCATTTGCATGAAATATCTTTTTCCATCCCCTTACTTTCAGTCTGTATGTGTCTCTAGGTGTGAAGTGGGTCTGTTGTAGACAGTATATATATGGGTCTTGTTTTTGTATCCATTCAGCCAATCTGTGTCTTTTGGTGGGAGCATTTATTCCATTTACAATTAAGGTAATTATGGATATGTATGTTCCTATTCCCATTTTCTTAATTGTTTTGGGTTCGTTATTGTAGGTCTTTTCCTTCTCTTGTGTTTCTTGCCTAGAGAAACTCCTTTACCAGTTGTTGTGGAGCTGGTTTGGTGGTGCTGAACTCTCTCAGCTTTTGCTTGTCTGTAAAGGTTTTAATTTCTCCATCAAATCTGAATGAGATCCTGGATGGGTAGAGTAATCTTGGTTGCAGGTTTTTCTCCTTCATCACTTTAAATATGTCCTGCCAGTCCCTTCTGGCTTGCAGAGTTTCTGCTGAAAGATCAGCTGTTAACCTTATGGGGATTCCCTTGTGTGTTATTTGTTGTTTTTCTCTTGCTGCTTTTAATATGCTTTCTTTGTATTTAATTTTTGACAGTTTGATTAATATGTATCTTGGCATATTTCTCCTTGGATTTATCCTGTATGGGACTCTCTGTGCTTCCTGGACTTGATTAACTATTTCCTTTCCCATATTAGGGAAGTTTTCAACTATAATCACTTCAAATATTTTTTCAGTCCCTTTCTTTTTCTCTTCTTCTTCTGGAACCCCTATAATTTGAATGTTAGTGCATTTAATGTTGTCCCAGACGTCTCTGAGACTGTCCTCAGTTCTTTTCATTGTTTTTTCTTTATTCTGCTCTGCAGTAGTTATTTGCACTATTTTATCTTCCAGGTCACTTATCCGTTCTTCTGCCTCAGTTATTCTGCTATTGATCCCATCTAGAGTATTTTTCATTTCATTTATTGTGTTGTTCATTGTTGTTTGTTTCATCTTTAGTTCTTCTAGGTCCTTGTTAAATGTTCCTTGCATTTTGTCTATTCTATTTCCAAGATTTTGGATCATCTTTACTATCATTATTCTGAATTCTTTTTCAGGTAGACTGCCTATTTCCTCTTCATTTGTTAGGTCTGGTGCATTTTTATCTTGCTCCTTTATCTGCTGTGTGTTTTTCTGTCTTCTCATTTTGATTATCTTACTGTGTTTGGGGTCTCCTTTTTGCAGGCTGCAGGTTCATAGTTCCCATTGTTTTTGGTGTCTGTCCCCAGTGGCTAAGGTTGTTTCAGTGGGTTGGGTAGGCTTCCTGGTGGAGGGGACTAGTGCCTGTGTTCTGGTGGATGAGGCTGGATCTTGTCTTTCTGGTGGGCAGGTCCACGTCTGGTGGTGTGTTTTGGGGTCTCTGTGGACTTATTATTATTTTAGGCAGCCTCTCTGCTAATGGGTGGGGTTGTGTTCCTGTCTTGCTAGTTGTTTGGCCTAGGATGTCCAGCACTGTAGCTTGCTGGTCATTGAGTGAAGCTGCGTGCTGGTGTTGAGATGGAGATCTCTGGGAGATTTTTGCCATTTGATATTATGTGGAGCTGGAAGGTCCCTTTTGGACCAGTGTCCTGAAGTTGGCTCTCCCACCTCAGAGGCACAGCACAGACTCCTGGCTGGAGCACCAAGAGCCTTTCATCCACCTGGCTTTTGGGAGGTCTGAGGTCTTCTCCCAGCATTCAGTAGGTGTTCTGTAGGAGTTGTTCCACGTATAGATGTATTTCTGGTGTATCTGTGGGGAGGAAGGTGATCTCCGCGTCTTACTCTTCCGCCATCTTCCCGGAAGCCCTCCACACCTTTTTTCTTGATAACATCTTGAACCTCCATCTTGGGCTGTCTTCCCATTGAATAAGTGTGACTGTATGATGTGGGTTCTGTAAAAGAAAGATTCCCTGCCTGGGAGGCAGGAAACTTGGATTCTAAGCTAAATTCTATTGTAAATTGTCTGCAGTAGACCAAGATATTTAAATCTTGGAGCTTGCTTTCTCATTGTAAAATGATTGGGTTGGATTCAATGTTCTTAAACTTTGTTCCATTCCTTACGTTATTTTATTCTAACAACATCGACCAGCATTTAAGGTTCAAGACACACAGCTTCCCTGGTCTCCAATGCAGGATCTTCCACTGGAGTTTGATGGGCCTAGTTTGTGATTTTCTTAGGGTAAGAACTAGATAGATATTGTGATATTATAGCTCTTGGTGCAGTCTTTAAATGGGACAAAACAGAGTTTCCTTTATAGCTTGGAATTAGGGCAGAAGGTTGCTTTCTACAACAGGGCAGGGCTTTAACTGTAAACCCAAGAGTAAACCACTAGAGGGCAGTACAGTGATAGAGATTTTTGGTACTTGGCATCTCACCTGTACACATGATGTAATCACCGGAATATCTGAGCATTAGCTGTATTATGGGGTGTCACTGAAAACACAGACTATATAACTAAAAAAAAAAAAAAAATCAGTGCAGCTGGGAATTTTTTTTTAAGTTTTGAAATTTTTTTCTCAGTACGCGGGCCTCTCACTGCTGTGGCCTCTCCCGTTGCAGAGCACAGGCTCAGCGGCCATGGCTCACGGGCCCAGCCGCTCCGCGGCATGTGGGATCCTCCCGGACCAGGGCACGAACTGCGTCCCCTGCATCGGCAGGCAGACTCTCAACCACTGTGCCACCAGGGAAGCCCCCAGCTGGGAATTATTTAATGCTAGCATGATAAATGTTGTAGACATTTTGACTGCCTATAAACAAGGCAAGTGCCTGAATTATAAATTCGAAAAATTGACTTATTTTCTTTTCCTCCTGATGTCTGATTATACAATACAGAACAGCTCCATTCTGTTCCTTTTTAAGGGCTATTGTTTCACAAAGGGCTCTGAGCTATTCCCTGTGCAGGGAGCCTATGTCCTCCACCTGTGACAGCTCTCCCTCCTCAGCCTGCCCCCCTGCCCCCCACTTCTTGGTCGGATCCCAGGAGAACAGATAACCCACAGCCAGGCCAACCAGCCTGGAGACAGCTTGATACAAAAGCTCTACACAAACGTGGCCAAGGGTGCATGGTTGCACCAATGAGATGCTCTCATTCTGAAATTTTAATTCAGAATTGTGGAGAGAATCATCCAGTTGATGGGAGGAATAGATATGAGAAGAAAATGCAGAGTGATGATCTCTGATTCCTTCTCCTCAGGGGCCATTTAAAAGGCCCATCTTTAGATCTGGGTTGAGTTGAATCTTTCCCACTTCCAAACTACCATTCTTAGTCCTCAAAGAGCTGTCCCTACCTTCGTTTGAGATTTCTCTCCCTCCCTCTATCCCTTTCTCCCCTTCCTCCCTCTTCTTCCTCCCTCCCCCCTCCCCCCATCCTCCTCACTTCTGTTCTTACACAGGGATCTTGTCAATTATCTGAGTTAGGTCAACTGAGTCATTTTCCCTTCCCTCTGAAAAAAGAGCTTAAAAGCGCACCCATAGGAATCGCCATGTCGCTAGGACCAGTTTTTGTTTTGCACATGGTCCCTAACCTGTTCCCGTATTGCCACTGCATGAGCATGTCCTTGAACTATGATGGAGTCAAATGATACCTTTATTACATGCTTGCATTTTCAAGCAGGTTATTCTTTTTCTGAATTATAGTTTTATAAAAATACCGAGAGATTTAACATGAAGAGTTCTGAGCAGCAGACTGGGTTAATGACTGTCCAAATTTCAAGCCCAGTCTATTCATGGAGGCCATTTACTTCTCCAGAATGTCATCTAGGAGATGAAGACTGCAGCCCCCAGATGTTTCTCACTTTTATTCTAGCCCACACTCCACCTCCTGGAACTCATCAAAATGATCATTTAAGGGTTCCTACCCTCATGGTTCTAGCGGCACCTGCTCCAGGTAAGCAGATCCCAGTCATGACTGTCTGAATTCATCTCTCTCCAGATCTCAGGGTGGTGGTTCATCCCACAACCTCCATTATCTGATGGATCAAGAAAAGCCATTGATTTCTGATTGTTCAGCTTTCTTTTGTTGCAAGGATGGAGTAATGAGTTCCAAGCTCTTTACATCTAAGAACTGGAAGTTCAAAAGTGATTTATTGAGCACTTACTATGTGCCTGGCAAAATGTTTCCTAACCTTCCATATCTTTAATTCTCCCAAAACACTCTGGCTTCCTGTTGTAACCCCCTGTCCCACAGCAATGCCTCCTTGTACTAGTAAGCAACAGACCCCTCAGCAATTCCTCTTCATTGTGAGAAGATTTTATTTCCTTACACACCAGTTACTCCTGTCATAACCTGGAGAAATTTCAAAATCCATGTGGATGACTCTTCTAATACTTCAGACTCTTCATTCCTTGACCTCCCGCCTCCCTTCAGTGGACAATGTCCTTCCTCCTCTCTCAGCCCTCTACTCCCAAGGCCACACCAGTGGCAAGTTTGCCATTACAAATATGAATCTCTCCATAATCTCAATTCCAAACACTGCATTTTCTGACCAGCCCCTCTTATCTCTCCAGCTCAATCTCTCTAGTTCTCTTCTGCCCCAAAAATACTTCAATGAAAACAGTTCATCCTCTCTCGCTCGTGCTCTGTCTCTCTCTCTCTCTCTCTCTCTCTCTCTCCCCTTTTCTCCCCCCCTTTCTCTCTCTCTCTCTCTCTCTTTTTCTCTCTCTCTAACATTTTCTTGTACTTCTCTTCCCCTCACTCCATCCACTCCAGCCAAACAGCCTCCCTACTGCCTTGTGATTTCTACAGCTCACCAATCACCAACCTGTCTCTGGGTTTCACATTTTCTGTTTTCTTTACCTGGAAATCTCTTTCCTTTAATATCCACATGGCTTGTACCTTCATTTCTTTCAGATTTCTACTCAATTGTCACCTTAGAAAACCCTTAAAAGTTTGTTAACTTTTCTAAAAGGCAATGCACTCTCACCCAACACTCCACCCAGGATTCCCCATCTTCTCTGCTTTGTTTTATTTTTTTTCCAGCACGTGAATATCTATGACTCACTCTATATTTTTGAGTTTTTAGAATTATCAATATACACCCAGTGAAATGTAACCTCCACAAGAGCAGGGATTTTTGTCTGCTTTATTTATTGCTTTATTCCAAGTGCTAGAATAGTGCTCTGATGCAGGGAGCATTCAATAAATATTAGCTGAAAGAAGACTAAATTTTACAGATGAGAAAACCAGATTTTATAGACTGCACATTAAATGGCTCATCCACTAGCAGTACAGAACTGATAGAAACTGCAAAACTTCTAGTTAAACACAGGTCATCATCGTGACATAGTTGGGACTCAGTTCTCCATGGGTCTCTCATGTGCCTGCATGTTATGAGCAGAGGCATTGATTGCCCTTTGTTCCAGACTATTTTCTTTTTTTGTTGTTTTTGTTTTTTGCGGTATGCAGGCCTCTCACTGTTGTGGCCTCTCCCGTTGCGGAGCACAGGCTCCGGACGCGCAGGTCCAGCGGCCATGGCTCACGGGCCCAGCCACTCCGCGGCATGTGGGATCTTCCCGGACCGGGGCACGAACCCGTGTCCCCTGCATCGGCAGGCGGACTCTCAACCACTGCGCCACCAGGGGAGCCCCCAGACTATTTTCAAAGATATTTATATACTGATCAGTCCTAGGAATTAGAGATGGTATCTGCCTCCATGACAAGGGGCAGGCATGCTAGTTGTCTATTAGAAAAAGTTTGGATTCCCTAAGTTCAGGGTTTCTCTCCTGTAATGAGACCTACCACGTGCATAGGCAAAATCTGGACCCAACACATTGGTTCCATGGAACTTTGGGCAATGGGATCTAACTCGAACTTGCTGCTTGCTGTGCTGTGAATAATAAAGTCCTTTGTCTCTGACTCGGAAGTTGTGCCTGCTGCCATCACCAAAACTGTGGCAGGCTAACTTGTGAGCTTGCAAGTAGATCTCAGCCCCAGCAAAGTTCTTGAAAAGCACCATACTGCTGTTCCCAGGTGCTGCTTCATAGCAGTTTCTATCCCTGATTCTTAGAAACCTGAAATTTACCAGGTGTTCCATTTCGTTTCCCCTTATTGGATTCTCTGTACAATCATGTAGTTGGCTATAGATGAAAGGTTTGACCCTTTGTGTATATTTAAGCCAAGGTGCCAGGTGAACCTTCAGCAATGCATTGAGGCACAGGTGAATGTAATTCCTGATGGACAATCCAAGCTGATCCTTGGGCTGCTCGCTCGACTGCAGGAGAAGGGCAATTGGACAATGATTTGGGCTTGTGCCATGGTGGCTGGAAACCTCCTGTCCTCATTCTGCTCCCCGTCGCAGCCCATGATCCCTTTTTTTCCTGCCCTAGTCCAAGGGCCTGGCACTTTCCTCACAGCTGCAGGGACTGAACACTGACTGTTTGGGTTAAAGGAGGAAACCCTCAGAGATTAAATGATCATGAATTAAGGGTTTTCTCCTTTAACCCAAACAGTCAGCATCTGGTCCATAGACTGGGGCAAAGTGAGGACAACGCATCACTTAGCAACCCTCTAAGAGGGCAATCTCTCCATCCACTGGCCCTGAACTGGAGGTGCAAGTGGGTCCTAAGACACCTGGCCAGAAAAGTGGCATGGAACAGAGGCCACCCCCACACCTGGAAAGGGAAAAAAAGACAGAACCAACGCCCCACCACATCTGGACAGCCATGGAACTGTGCCCCACCCACCTCTAACACATTGCTACAATAATTTAGAACCCCTATGTGACTGTGTCATTCTCCCAACAGACATCGAATGAATATTAGTTGTGATAACTGATGAAAAACTGTAACAAGGGCTTCCCTGGTGGCGCGGTGGTTGAGAGTCCACCTGCCAATGCAGGGGACAGGGGTTCGTGCCCCGGTCCGGGAAGATCCCACATGCCACAGAGCAGCTGGGCCCGTGAGCCATGGCCGCTGAGCCTGCACGTCCGGAGCCTCTGCTCCGCAAAGGGAGAGGCCACAACAGTGAGAGGCCCACGTACCACAAAAAAAAAAAAAAAAAAAAAAAAAACTGTAACAAAAAGCAAGAGCAATCTGGGGAAATGTATGGTTCTATTTTAATATCATATTTAATTAGATATGTTGTCTTTCATGATCGAAGTTCTTCACACATTTTAATTAAGTGCATATATAAGACATGAAAAGATAATTAAGTCTTGAAACCCTTTTGGTCTTTCTGGAAGTAACCAATGACAGTAACTTTGAATAATTGGATTCTTCAATTAGTTTACATTTATTATATTAAAAATATAATTTGTAATTCACATATACTAATTCAAACAGCTTGGGAAATTATAAAAATGCATTGAGTTAGAAGCAACAGAATAATCCCAATTCTCCAAGTCAGAACATAGAGGCAACAGCTGCCATGTATCCATAGTTCTAGCATACCCATTGTTTTTCCCTTGCATAAAATTGCCTTCTTCCTAATTTAATTAAGCTCTCAAATCTTGCCAGAGGAAAGATTCTAAAAGCTAATCTAATTGTAATTTAGTGATACTGCATCACAATTATCACATTATAGCATCACAAATCAAAATGACAGCCCTGTTTTTCTTGCTGGTTGATAATCTTACCTGATGATCAGTTGAAACAATTCTTAGAATCCTTCAAAACATTTATTAACAACAAAGTAACTACTTTGATTAAATTAGAGAAGAAATTCTGAAAAACCCTTAATAAAATAACTATTGATTCAACTCATCTGTTCAGTTAAAAGCACATATTCATTTCTACCTGACCAGATCAGAAGTGATGGTATGCAACAGAGGTCTGTTTTAGTGCTAATAGAGACTAGACAAGCACACTTAAATCTATCCCCAAAGTTACTTCCACCGGGCACCTGGAAACTCAACACAGTGGTTGTTAACAATACAGAAATTTGTCCAACCTACTTCCTAGTTCTAGTCACATCATTACACTGATAATTCATTTTCTATGACTCATAATCATCACATGATTTTCAGAAAGTGACTGAAGAAGTAGTATGAGTCATCTTTGCTAGCAGCCCTAACTTCATGTAATGTCTTTAAGTCCTGCTTTGTCTAAATTAAGCAGATTCATTGCTTTCCAGACAGCAGAACCCCTTCCTCCACCAAAATCCAGAACATTTTCTCATTAGATCCTCCATCCTCTACAAACTGCTCAGCCTAAGCCATGAGCTTTAATGACTTCTTATCTAAAAAGACAGCCTCATGCCTTTCTCAGCACAGACTAGGCTCTGCTCGGGATCAAACTTCGCAAAATGCTCCTCTTTATCTTCTACGTGTGAAGACTCCTTTTTCTCTCCTAACCCCCAATTTCAACATCAAATATGGAAAATAATTAATTGAGTACCTGCAGACACTTGGCATTCTGATTCAAAGTGTAGCTTATGTTCTGCCTTTAGGAACAAACATGTTAATGTTCGTATTTTAAAGGGTTCATGATTTACCTACCCCCAAAATAATTCATGAATTATTTCTAGATCTTTCATTAAATGAGTCCAAAAAATTGATAGTTATATAAACCAAGTATATAAACTTGTCTTCACAGTAACAGCTGCAAATAATTTTAAGGTCAACTATTCTTTAAAATTTGAGTTATTTTCAATGAGAAACTCAAGTATATATATATATATATATTTTTTTTTTTTTTTTGCGGTACACAGGCCTCTCACTGTTATGGCCTCTCCCGTTGCGGAGCACAGGCTCCGGACGGGCAGGCTCAGCGACCATGGCTCACGGGCCAGCTGCTCCACGGCATGTGGGATCTTCCCGGACCGGGGCATGAACCTGTGTCCCCTGCATCGGCAGGCGGACTCTCAACCACTGCACCACCAGGGAAGCCCAACTCAAGTATTTTTTGATCTAACCCAATTCAAATTTGATATGACAATATGCATACTGAACACTACGTACAACACAGAATAATTTTGTATGACCAAAATCAGTGTATAATTTTCTTTTCATTTGCCATTAGTTTTAAGACATTCCCAATCACAAGAGTAGTACAGCATAATAAAGTACTTCACCTACTCTAGACAACTCACAGGTGCTACAATTCATCAACAATTTGCTGATTATAGATCTGTCTTTTGCACTGAAAAAAAATCACATAGAGACTCTTCTTGTCATGTTTTACAAATTCTTCAGCCCAGGAAATATTGTTGAATGAATGGCAAGTCATATTGAAGCATTAATATGAGTCACAGAACAACCAAACTTCCTTCAGTGTGATGAAAGCTGTACGTTTGCAAACATACCAAAGGCAGAAACACTTTTGATCCTATCTAACAAAATCATCTTGCAGCATTGATGACAACTCTAAAAAGTTTAGAATTATTTCCTTAAAAAGTTTTCAAATTCTTGAGAGAAAGGAGTTACTTTGTAAATATTGATCTCTACTATTCAAGTATGTTTTCCCACCTACTGTTTTTAAATATACAACTGAAAAGCATGCTATCAAATGGTAAAGTAGGGAGAAAAATACTAACCAACAAACTCTGCTCACTGAGCCCACAGCATGTGTTTGTTGGGGGGACAGCTGCTGCACCTTGATTACTGGGCTGGCCTAATCCAAATCCCCAGCAGCAGCAAGAGTCTGGCTTCATGGAGACAATTTCAAAAAAGAAGGGTCATATAGTTCAGAGCCTAGGTTTAGGGCCAGAATAAGCCTGGGTTCAGATCCCAGCCATGTGAGCTACAGCAAGTGATGGAACCTATCTAATCTCAGCTTTAAAATGAGAAAAGCAACATCCATCTACAAATTGCTCATAATAGCATCAGGCACATAGTACAGGCTCAACAATGAGAGCTATTACCCATCACTACCATGACTAAATGATGCCATTTCAAGTTTCAGTATTAAAAATTAAATAATATTAATAATATTAAATAATTAATATTAAAAATATTTAATAAAATATTTAATAAATTTTTTGTGTATGCCAAGTAAACTAATCCACAAAACAGAAACAGACTCACAGACATAGAGAACAGACTTGTGGTTCCAATCTAGATGACTTACAATGCAAGAACAGTCCAATTTTGAATAAAGTAGTGAAAGTGAACACACTTGGCTTATGACTGATCTTAGGGGTAAATCATTCAACATTTCTCTACTTAATAGTAGAGAAATGTTAACTGTTTTTTATAGACGCATCTTATCAGATTCAGAGAATTTCATTCCAGTCCTATTTTTTCAAAAATTTTTATCAGGAATGGAAGTTATATATTTTCAAATACTTTTTTCTGCATCTGAGATGATAATACAGTTTTCCTTTTTTAGTTTATTAATTTGGTGAATTACATTGGTTTTCTAATGTTGAACCACATAGCCATGATGCATTATCTTTTTTATAAATTGTTGCATTTAATTTGCTAAAATTTTCTATACAATGTTTACTTCTATGTCTATAAGGAATATTAGTTTGTAGTTTTCTTTTCTTGTAATATCTTCATCTCATTTTGGTATCAGGGTAATTCTGGGTGAGTTGGGTGAATGGATGAATTGGGATGTATTAACCCTCTTCTGCATTCTCGAAAAAATTGGGTAAAATTAGGTATTATTTCTTCCTTAAAAGTTTTCTATAATTTATTTGTGAAACCACCTAGACCTGAAGTTTTCAATGTAAGTAGGTTTTTAACTATAAATTCAATACTTTAGAAGATATAAGGCTATTCAGGATATCTGTTTCTTCTTGAGTGACCTTTAGTAGTATGTTTCAGAGAAGCTGTCCATTTCATCCAAGGTATTGAATTTATTAGCATAAAATTGGTCATAATATCCCTTTATTATCATTTTGATATATGTACTCTATAGCATCTATAGTGATGTCACATCTCTTATTCTTAACATTGGCCATATGTGTCTCCTTTCCTTTTTTTCTTTATCAGTCTGGCTAAAACTTTATCAATTTTATTAAACTTCTCAAAGAACTAGTTTTGGTTTTCATTCATTTTTTTTCATTGCTTCATAGTTTTCTATTTCACTGATTTCTGCTCTGACATTTATTATTTCCCTACTTTTACTTAATGTGGTTTGCTTTGCTCTTCTTTTTTAGTTTCTTAAGGTAGAAGCTGAGGTCACAGATTTCAGACTTTCCTTCTTTTCTAGTATATGCATTTAGTGCTATGAATTTCACCACTGAGTACTGCTTTGGCAGCATCCCATAAATTTTGATATGCTATGTTTTTATTTTCATTTAGTTCACAATGCTACTTAATTACAGTTTTGATTTTTATTTTGACCCATGGGTTATTTAAAAGTGTGTTGTTTCATTTCTAAATATTTAAGGATTTTTGAGAGATATTATGTTATTGTTTTATAATTTAATTCCATTGTGGTTAGATAACATACTTTGAATGCTTTTAAAGTTGTTGAGACTTCTATTATGGCCCTGAATATGATCTATATTGGCAAATGTTCTGTATGCACTTGAAAATAATGTATATCCTGCTATTGTTGGATAGAGTGTTCTTTACATGTCATTTTGGTCAAGTTAGTTGATAGTCTTATTAAAATCTTTCCTATCCTTTCTGTTTATTTGTACTATCAATTATTAATAGGTAGGTATTAAATTCTCCAATTATAATTGTGGATTTGTCTGTTTCTCCTGGTAGTTCTATCAGTTCTATTTTGAAGTTCTGTTATTAGGTACATAAACTTTTAGAATTATTATGTCCTCTTTGTCCCATCTATTCTTTGTTCCTATCTTACTCTTTTTCTGCCTTTAACAAAAAAGTTGATTGAGTATTTTCTTTTGGTTCCATTTTCCTTTTTGTTGTTTATTAGCTAAATGCTTTTAAAATTACTTTAGTCATTGCTCTAGTGTTTGTAGTGTACCCCTTTAACTTATTATCATCTACTTTCAAATGATATACCACTTAAATCATGTAAGAATCTTAAAATAGTATACTCCTATTTCAACCTTCTCAATCCTAAATGTATTTCCCTCCCATTTAGGACACCACAGTGCATTAAGTAGAGTTCACTGTGCTATACATTATATTCCCCTCAGTTGTCTATTTTATACATAGTATCAATAGTGTATATGTGTCAAACTCAATCTCCCAATTCCTCCCACCCTACCCTTTTCCCGCTTGGTAAAAACAAGTGATGGGTTTCCCACAAAAACCTGATCCTTCTCCTTGGTGTTTTCTTTCTTTTTCTTTTTAATTGAAGTATAGTTGATTTATAGCATTCTGTTAATTTCTGCTGTACAGCAAAGTGACTCAGTTATACACATATATATTCTTATTCATATTCTTTTCCATTATGGTTTATCACAGGATACTGTATACAGTTCCCTGACCTATACAGTAGGACCTTGTTGCTTATCCATCCTATGTAAACTAGTTTGCATCTTGGTGTTTTCTATTTCAGTAAACAGTATCATAATCAGCTAGTCTCTTAATTTAAAACTCATAGAATTAACTTAAGACACTCTCTCCTACACCTCATCTCCCCCCCTACCTTGCCATTTGTAATTGAACACAGCCCTGCCCATTCATTTATGAACTGTCTACAGCTGCCTTGACCACACAACAACAGAGTGGAGTAGTAAAACAGCCCACGTGAGGCCCACTGGGTCAAGAACATTTACTGCCTGGTCCTTCACAGAGCAGCTTTGTCAACCTCTAACATAAACTATTATGATAGCCACTCAACTGCCATGCTTTCAGGCTCTCCTCTTCTAAATCACCTTATACACTCCTGCCAGACTTACATAGCCCGGACGTCATGCTCTTGTCTTCCTTAAAGTGTCTATTTGGCTCCTTTTCTCACAAGGGCCTCCACAACAGTGCCTCTTCCTCTCTCTCCAGCCCAGTATCAGATGACTCCTCTTTTGCTCCCCTCCCCACACCGTCCACAGCCCCACAGTGCTCTCCACGTAGCTGATGTTTTCATGTTACTGACCTTTGACCAACATACCTTTTCCTGAGCAACCCTCCCCAACCGCCCTCTCTCCCTGCTAGGAAAGTTCTTGCTCATTCTTCAAGGCACAATTAAAATCTCACTCTCTTAACCACTGTGCTTCATGGTACTTACTGCATGCTATTTATTTGTTTTACTTCCATCTCCCAGATACAATGTGAACTCCCTGGGGTCAGGAATTATCTATTATTATTTCTAGTCTTCCTACCTATCAAATGTTTGGCATATCGCAGGTACTAAATTGTCATTTTTGAATGAGTGAAATTGATATAAATTAGCTCATAAATTAATGAATTCCACCCAGGAAAATACGTAAATAAATTATGTAGACAGAAAGGCACTGGGGAGAAATAAAAGAGTAAACCCTATGGTAAAGAAAAGACTCACGTTGAGGAGTAGTCAAAATTAATGTTAGAGAGATAAGTTGGAACAAAAATATAAAGGACCTTGAATGGTAACCTGTAATCAAAGGGGAATCTTTTTTAAAAAAAAATTTACTGACATTAAATCAAATGCTATTTCCCAGAGCAACTTTAGGTGATAAGCTAAACATTAATTCTAATTCAAAACGTCATCATAAAAATATAGTCATGGTATGAATAAATCAGTAGGTATTTACTAGATAACTATTTGTGCTCAGCAATTCTTATAGATTTTGCCAGTTAAGGTCTAATTCTCCTTCTCTTTTCAAGCTTTATTCCCTGCCATCTTCACCTTCAGTGTCAGAAGACTTTGAGTCATAATTCACTGAAAAATATGAGATCTCACAGCTTCAACCCCCTCCCCACACTTACAAATGTATCCTCAATTTGCCCTGGCCTTCTCTTCTTCCATCCTCATCTAGGTAAAAAGTTGAACTTCCTCTGGTCCAATGATAATCTCTCTACTCACATTTTAAATCCCAACTCCTCTCATTTCATCAGGGATCTTCCTCTATCAATCGTGTGATTTGCTTCCTGGGTCTCCAGCCTCTTCGCCTCTTCCAGATTCCACATGGTAGGTGTAGGTGATGAAGACACCCTGTGCTTGGAGTGTGGGGCAGATGGGATGTAAAATGTAGATCTGGGAATGGAGATCTGAAAGACTTTATTTAAAATCATACAAATGGAAAATGAGTTTAGTTCATGTATGCCGGAACCGAGAACTTAGAGCATATCTTAGTGGGCATCCACTGTTAGGGAAAAGGGCATAAAGAAGAGAGAGAAAAAAGTAAAATAAATAAAAGACAACCAGCCAAGTGCATGAAATCCAATGGTGGAGAGCTTCCAGATGGTTAGTCCCCAGGGCCAAACACTACAGAGAGATTTAAGATGATGGATGTAAAGACAACTCTGGAGAAGAGAAACTACTTGGGTGTGTGAGTCCTGAGAACATTCAGATGTAGCCTCCAGTTTTAAATTCCCTGGTTTCATGATTCCCTGCTGTGAGTTAGCCTTTCAGAAATATTTTTTAAAAGTGCCACAGAATCATCACTATATTCTGAGAGCCCAGTTTCAGCAAAGAGTCATCATATCTCAAAAGGCTGCAGAAAGAGGGAGCAGACAGAAAGTCGCTTATTCAGAGAGGTCTTTCTCTGACTGCCCAGTCAAATTTGGATCTTCTCTGTTGTTTGCAGCATTAATCACAATTTCTGATTATGTACATACTTGTCCATTTGCTCTGAGTCTCAAAGTTGTCATTCCCCCCCACTCCCCCTAGCAGCATTGCCATCACCTGTGAACTTTAAGAATTTAAATAATCTCAGCCTGGCTAAATCAGAAACTCATTAGCATGACAAAGATACTACCCACCTGTGACATTGTGATTAATAATAAGAAACACATCTTTGGTCTTCATCCCTGTTTCTTGCACAGAGCTCCTAAACCCTTGTGATGAGGGTGATATAAATGTCTTTTGTTATATGAATGAGGTGACTTTGGGGAGGCACCTAAGGATGGGGGCTGGTTGCCGGAAGAACCAACCATGTGATTAGAAGGCTGGAACTTTCAGCCCATCCCCTGACCTCCAGGGGGGAGAGAAGGGCAGAAGGTTGAATCAATCACCAACGGCCAATGATTTAATCAATCATGCGTATGCAATGAAGCCTCCATAAAAACCCAAAAGGACAGGATATGGAGAGCTTCTGGTTGGTGAACACATGAAGATTTGGGAAGAGAGTGATGCCTGGAGATGGCATGGAATATCTGCACCCTTTCCCCACACCTTTCCCTCTGCATCTCTTCCATCTGCCTGTCCCTGAGTTACAACCTGTTATAATAAATCAGTAATCTAGTAAGTAAAATGTTTCTCTGAGTTCTGGGAGTTGCTCTAGCAAAATAGTTGCCCCCAAGAGAGGGGGTCAGGGAACATCTGATTTATAGTCAGTCTGTCAGAAACACAGGTAACAACCTGAGCTTTCAACTGGCGATAGAAGTGGGCGTGGAAAAGCAGTCTTATAGGACTGAGCCCTTAATCTGTGGATATAACATGGCAGACGTGTCAGAATTGAGTTAAATTGTAGGACACCCAGCTGTCGTTCCTAGAATTGTTAGTGTGGAGAAACCCACCCTCACACTCATTGGAAATGAATGATAGAACCATTGACCACCTTATGTCATTGCTATGGAGATAAAGTGAAATGCCATATGTAAAGCATTTTTGTACCCATTAGCCTGGCACACAAGGAAAACACAATAATTTTGAGTTACAATGGCATTATTACTTCTAGACTGGTGTGGTGGCTTCAAGGAGCTGTACAGAGCAAGACAATCATAAGTTAAATGTAAATTACAATGGGGTTGTGCTGTTGCCCATGAAAGAATGTCTGCATGGCCAATGAGAAGCTTGTTGTGTGGCATCAGCTTATAATTTAGTAAATGATAGAATCTGTTCCCTGGTTTTGGTAGGTTCAGCCTAGTGTGCAAGGAATGGGTCATTTCCTTGGATAGAGTAATGCCAATTAGGCTCACCAGTAACTGATTCAAAAGTGAGCTATTCTGTGAGTTGTGATAAAGATTACAAGCCCCACATGGGCTGGATCACTAGTCAGCGCAGTCAAGACTTCCTCTCCCTGTAGTGTCTCTGCATCTTCTACTGAAGATAAAAAGGATAATAACCAGTCCATAGATAAAACTGATCTTGACCCACAACCTGCAGCAGTCTGCCCAGGAAGCCACGCCCTTATCTACAATCAACAGCCCAGGAGCCAGACTGCTTTAAGTCAGACTTGCAGGAAAAGCCAGACTGCTATCGCTAGGGACAATGCAGGAAGCTAAACAATAACTTCTGTAACAATCAGCCCCAAATGGCCAGGACTTGTTTAAGAACTGACAGCTTACATCGGACCAACCAGAGAAAAACAAATACACACCCTAAACAATCACAGGATGCCCTGCTTCTAGCGAGTCCCCCTACAGCTTCCCCATGCCCCAGCCTCAATCAGGGCACACCTGAAACCTTTCTTTTTTTCCACACTGAAGCTTGCCCACTTCTCTGTCTGCCTTTAAGTCTCTGCCAAAATGCAGGTGATGATGGCTGACTCCTTTGCTTTCACGGGATCAGAATAAATAGCCTTTGCTTTTCTCATTTGGTTGGTCTTGGTTTATTTCTACGGCTGTACGGATAAGCCAAGCGAGCTGCCCACAGTGGAGGCCTGCCAGGATACCTGGTCTAGTCTGTTCCATGGTAATCGCTCAGGAACGCTGGAAGATGCCTCCATTCCAGAGGCCTAATAATAAAATAATAATTGTATTTTCTTAACCATGAGAGTTTGGGGACAGCCTTGCTATTGATTCCTTTCATTATCTATTTGATGATAGTGATGGCAATGATGATGAGAAGGAGGAAAACAGGATGACAGCTAACATCTATCAGATGCTCGCAGTGTGCCAGGTCCTCTGATAGGCGCTATAGTTACATAATTAGTTCTCAAAGTGCATCAGTCTCACCTGAGGACATGTTAGAAATGCAAATTCTCTGTTCTCCCCTCTACTGACTGACTCACCCTCCAGCTGATTCTGATGCTGCCAAAGTTTGAGAACCACTGGGATACACCGTGAATTTTTTTTTTTTTTTTTCTGTTTTTGCCTGTGCCTCAAGGCTTGCAGGATCTTATTTCCCCAACCAGGGAATGAACCTGGGCCCTCGGCAGTGAAAGTGCCATGTCCTAACCACTGGACCTCCAGGGAATTCCCTGCCATGAATTCATTTTAATTCATATCATTTTAAGATAAGAACACTGAGGCTCAAGGCAGCTAAGTAACTTGCTCAAACTCCCACATCTAGAAAAGGATAAAGGCTGGGTTCCAACCCGGGCAGTCAGATTCTCTAGTTATGCAGAAAGATACAAAAAGTTTCCAGTTTTCTTGAATTAATCTGTGTGGATTCTATTCACTTTGTGAGATTTTAAAAAATTAAAATGTCAGGGAATTCCCTGGCGATCCAATGGTTAAGACTCCCCGCTTCTACTGCAAGGGGCACGGGTTTGATCTCTTGTCGGAGAACTAAGATCCCACATGCTACACAGCCAAAAAATAATAAATAAATAATATGCAAAAGTCATTAAAAAAAGTTTTAAAAAAAGAAATTAAAATGGCAGGAGGGGGCTTCTCTGGTGGCGCAGTGGTTGAGAGTCCGCCTGCCGATGCAGGAGACACGGGTTCGTGCCCCGGTCTGGGAAGATCCCACATGCCGCGGAGCGGCTGGGCCCGTGAGCCATGGCCGCTGAGCCTGCGTGTCCGGAGCCTGTGCTCCGCAACGGGAGAGGCCACAACAGTGAGAGGCCCGCGTACCGCAAAAAAAAAAAAAAAAAAAAAAATGGCAGGAGGATAAACATGAGACGAAAATGTTCTATTAAAGATTTTTTTTCCCTCAGAGCCCTGAAGAAGCCTCAGGGATTGTTTACATTTCCAAGATTAATGACTTTTCCCAGTGACCATTTTTCCCTCAAGGCTACGTAACAATGAATTACTGAAAAACACAAATTGAGATCAGTCTCAACCAAATGAGATCACACATGTGAAGAGACTTTGTAAGGAGCTCTACAGATTCAAGTTACCACCATTATCGTTAGCTAGAACCAATAAAAGTATCTGTAAAGCGATCTTCCTTGGTAGCCCTCCCTGTGATTGAGGTTGTGTCTGCTCATTGCCAGTACTTTGGTCAACATGGGAGAAAGAAGCCTGACAATCCAGTTATTTGGTTCTGTCTAGTCCAAAACAATGGATGGATCATTATTCATCCAATTATTTTGGCAAAACCAAGATGGCCTCAGTTGCTTTGTTTGGACCAAGTAAATATCAATACTTTCTATGCCTTTTTCCACATTTAAATCTACATGTGTCCTCCTCTGCTTCCTTAATTGTTTGGTAGGACTGTTCTGAGCTCGATCTTAGCTTTTCCAAGAGATTTGTCTTATTTCACCTTCTCTTTCAAATGTGCTGGACAAAGTCACTTTTCCTGAATTTTTTTTTTTGACCTACCAAGATAACAACCATGAGTGGGCATGGCAATACTGGATGTCCACAGTTTTCAAAATGTCCTAGGCAGTGAACCTCTTTGTTATTTAGAATGAGTTTCTCGAGGGCTCTACTACATTAATAATAAAAATAACATAGCATTAACATTTATGTGAAAATTTGATAGTACACGTAACACTGTCTCACATGTCATGTACTTTAAGCATGTATTTCTTTTGAGTTTATCCTAAACGAGTATGTATATTATAATAGTTAATGTGGTATAGTTCACATACTTTTGAGTAAAACTTATTGAAATTAAAAAAATAATAATAACAATTGCAGTTACAGATACAACCACTGATTGAAGGTCTGAGATGTTCCAAGATCTTCCAGTCCTCGTTTCTACCCTACAAGGCTGGAGGGTGGAACGATACTGTTAAAAATAAGACAACAGGCCCAAACTAGAGTTGTGTATGCTAAACCCCTTGCTAACAAACTGAGACTTCACTACAATTTTGGCTCTCCCAGAAATGGAATCTTAAACCAACCAATCAGACATCACTTGATCAGCTCCAGTGACATAATCCTCCTGACAGACCCTGCCATCCCCTAAAGGGAAGTGACGTTGCCAAAACCTCTCTGCTCTTTTGTCCAGTGTAAGTTTCTTGTTTCCCCTCCCTTCGGCCTATAAAAGTCTTTTATTTTGTACAGAGCTCCGCCGAGCTCTTTTCCATCTGCTGGACTGGAGGCTGACAGATTCATGAAGCTTTGAACAAAGCCAATAAGATCTTTAAAATGGACTCAGTTGAATTTTGGTTTTAACAATATATTCCTCTGAAAATAAATGATTTCTTCAAGGAGTCCTGCCCATAAACAGGCAGGACTGAAACAGGCAGGTGTGAAAATTACACCATACTGAATTACGAGTATCAAAATGCTTCAACTTTGTGACTCCTAATTCCTGTTCTCACCCACCATCCCATTCCCTGTCATGCCTCTCTCCATGCCTCAGATTTAATGTCTGTGAAATGGACACGAGGATAATGTCTTTGAGGATAAAATGAGATGCTGCATGTGTAACCAACTTATTGATGTGTCTAAATTCAGTGAAATACAAACATAAAATAGTTTTCTTTTTCTCCATGTACTGCTTTTATCAACTTCTAACTTTATTTTGGAGAGACCCCATTGGTTTGGGATCATTTGTAGGTATTAAAATTAAGAAGTCCCATCTACTTCTCACCAACTTAAAATCACAGTCTCACATTCACTCTAATGCTAATCTCTTCCCCTGAAGTGTCATTAACAGTGCCTGACTTTTAAAATGGTCATTCTTCCTCCCTTGTTCCAAATAACATATGACTGAGTTGCACTGTTTTTGCCTCTCCCGTTGCGGAGCATAGGCTCCAGACACACAGGCTCAGTGGCCATGGCTCACGGGCCCAGCCGCTCCGCGGCATGTGGGATCTTCCCGGACCGGGGCACGAACCCGTGTCTCCTGCATTGGTAGGCAGACTCTCAACCACTGCGCCACCAGGGAAGCCCAAGTTCCACTGTTTATAATGTTAAACAAAGTTATGTTGGACTCTGGTTTGGAAATTCTGCACATGTGTTCTAATTTGAGGTTCTAGTTTTTGCAAATAAATACTTTAAAAAAAAAAACTTGTTTTCTGCCTTAACTTGGGGAAGGAGAGGGTAAGTCAGGAGCAAGCAAACTTCAGGAAAAATAAAAGTTTGATTCCAAACATGTATGTACATGGTTTGTGTTAGAAAAACTGCTTTAAACATCCTGGATTATTTTTACTGCAGAATTGAGCTCCATCTAGACCACTTCAGTGTTGGTTATTTTACTTCAGCTCATCCTAACATCTGTATTATTAATTCCATTGACCTGAGGATGAAACTTAGCCATGCATCCTCTAGTCAACTGCTCCACAGGAGCAAGCAGAGGAATCCTGGGGGAAGAGGATTAAGCTGACTTGCCCTGATGAGACAAAATCAGTGCATGTACCTTGCATTACCCTCTATAAAATATTTCACATGTATTAAAATTTTACCGTCCGGCATATGTATCATCTACTTCCATTTTACAGATGGGAAAACACTCTAATGTGGCTTGGCCACTAAATACCATGGGTAGAAAACAGAAATTTAGAATTAGCATTATTGTCTCCTTTTAGCAGAAAAGGAAATGGAGAAACAGAAACGTTGTAGAAGTAAGTCAGACAGAGAAAGACAAATATCGCATATCACTTAAATGTGGAATCTTAACAAGTGATACAAATGAAGTTATTTACAAAACAAAAACAGACTCACAGACTTGGAAAACAAACTTATGGTTACCAAAGGGGAAGGTGGGGAGAGGGTGATAAATTAGGAGTTTGGATTAGCACATACACACTACTATACATAAAATAGATAATCAACAAGGACCTACTATATAGCATAGGGAATTCTACTCAGTATTCTGTAATAACCTAAATGGGAAAAGGATTTGAAAAAGGATGGATATATGTGTATGTATAATTGTATCACTTTGCTGTACAACTGAAACTGAGACAACAAACTGGAAATCAACTATACTTCAATATAAAATAAAATTTTTTTAAAGAATAGTAATAAATAAGTAAATAAAAAAATTTAAATTTAAAAAAAGAAATTTTGTAAAGCCAAGTCTCCTGCAATTTAATGAGACTAGTGGCACCATCATCTGAATCTCCATTCTTCCACGGGCATAATTTTGCCAACACATCATACTGAGAGGTCTGCACCCCTGGGGTTACTGTTCTTAGCTCTCAGCCCGTGTGGACCAGGAATCCTGGAGAACGGTTCCAGTTAGAACCTTCCTGGGACCCTAATCAGTTCCTCAGCAGGAAAGAGGTTCTCTTGAAGCTCGGGACTGTGGGACCCACTGCTGACAACCCAGAGCTGGCAATTCAAATGAAGTTTTAAGGCAGAAATTGCCACAGGAGGGACTCCCTTGTCTGTCCAGGGACAGAGCCTGGGATGTCTTCTCAAGACAGCCCCAGGAAAGTGACATTTGCACTCCTGTGGACCCACCTGTGAAGCATTCCCAAGGCTGAGAGGAAGGATTTCCTTTGAAAGTAATCACCATTGGGGCTGCCCAGAGAGACAAGGCAGGTAAGTTGCTAAATGTCTGTATCTGGTCTTTGAGAAGATCCACAATTCTGGGAGTCCTATTGTGCCTTCTGCCTTGAGGAGTGGCGGGTCACCAGTGCCAGGGAAGACCTGAGACTTACCCCTGCCTTCCTAGTCTGTTATAATAACCTCCAGAACCCCCCGATAATAATTAATACCAAGCTTTTAAAAAACGCATTTTTCTTGCATATGGAAGCAATAACTGTCAACTTCCATCACAATTTAAATGCTGAAGCTTAACTCTACCTTTAACCACATTCTATTCTTTCTCATCGGGGGAGTGTTGTTCACCTGCTTTTGCCCGCGGCTCTTTACAGCTTTGCTGGGATGGAGGTGGGGGTTTCTTTGGCCCATCTCAGATGCTTCTGTCCACTTCAGGAGCGAAGTCACCTTCACAATAATAACTAATCGTAAACCAAAGAGAAGTTGAGAGACAATCACATTGGACTGTTGATTTCAGCCAGTTTTCATTGTGAAGAGTAACTCCAATTTCAGAGTTCAAATTTGCCGTCAAAGTTCTCCTACGTTTTAATTTTGTGGCTCAAGTTATTCAAACAAAATACATTACTCAATATTATAGGGATAAAAAAATTATTTTTCCTATAGTCTTTGGCATGAAGCAACTGAGTTAATTATCTTTCTTGTGTATGTCACCAAGCACCTTTTCCCACAGTATGCCCGCCATCATATAATAGTAATAATTTCTTAAAACTTACTGTTAAAATGAAAACAAAAATTCTGTTTCCAGAATTAATGTTTCCAACAAAATTACAATTTTTTCTATTTTCTTCCATGATGGTGCTATACAAATAAGGAAAAGAAAAGAAATGTTTCACAAGAAAATGTTATGTAAAAAATTCATAAAACTAAATTCTTCAGATACTTAAGTTAAAAATTAAGTAATATTTATCTAACTACAAAACAAGCTTTTCTGAACATTAATGATTAAGAATGTGTTATTGTATGTATATTTATATAACAGTTTTTTAATAATAAGTTGTACTAGAGATCAATTATTAAGCAAATTCCAAACTCATTCATTCATTTATCCTACATATATTTTTGAAAATTGACCATATGCCAGTTACTGGTTCTGACTCTGGGGATACAGCTGAGAACAAAAAAAAGTCCTCCCTCAGGAAGCTTACTCCACTGAAGGATATTTCTAATATTGCCCTTTTCTTTTTTAATATCTAGCCCCTTTATTCCAGTTCAGAAGCCCCTCCAAAGCTGGCCTTACCAGGGCTCTCCAGCGGGCTGCTCTGTTACACAGCTCAAGAGGGCACACATGCTCGGATGCCAACCAAGGCCCTGTAGTTGTACAACACAGCAGTCCTGCAAGTGGTATCAAACGTAGAAGGTCCCACCATCCTGCAGGAAGTGTATGGAATAGGAGCTACCTAACTCCTGTGCCAGAATCTGGCACCCACCACCAAGCTGGCTCAAGTGATCCTCACTTCCTGGTATCCAAGCCCTTGGGTAGCTGGCTTTCACACCGTGACCAATAGAATCTGGCAGAAATGATGTTGCATGGCTCCCAAGGCTAGAGCATAAAAGCATTGCAGCTTCTGCTGGGTTTCTTGAAATGCTCCCTCTGGGAAGCCAGTGGCCATGATGTGAGAATGCCCAAGCAGCCCTGTGGAGAGGCCCACATGGAGAGGAACTAAGACCTCCCACTGACAGCCAGGAGCAACTTGATGGCCATGAGCACCTTGAAACTGGAACTTCAGCCCCAGTCCAACTTTCAGATGATGGCAGCCCACCTCTGACACTTAACTGTAACTTCATGAGGAACCCAAGTCAGAACCATGCAGCCAAGCTGCTCCCAAATTCTCGGCTCTCACTGTCTGTGAAGGATAATAAATGATTTATTGCTGTGTTAAGCCACTGAGTTTGGGGGAGGTTTTTACAGAGCAATAGATGACTAAGACACAGGGTTAGTATCAGTCCCAGACACTACCATCCCCTCCCATGAAGTCTCTGTTGGAGTTATCTTCTTCATAACTTCGGGAGATGCTCTCTTGTGTTAAGAAGTTGATATGATAAACTAATAGAGGTTACTGTGTAAAACATTGCAAATATATTAATAGAATATTTTTTCTGCTAAAACATGAGTATTTTTAAAGAATCTTTCAAGTTAACAAACATTAGTTGTTTACCTATATAAATCACTGGGCTGGCCCTTCTGTGGGGTGCACAGGTGAACAGAAAAGGGACTTTTCCTTTAAGCACCTTATAAAGTAACAAGGGAGATAAAATGCTATATGCAGCCCTCACGTCAGGCAACTAGCATTTGAGTTGGAAGTAGAGAAAGGAAGAAAACTGCAAAAGAGCCCAACTGTGTGCACTAAGGTCCATGACTGATGGTGCTATTGGGTAGGTGGTCTTTTGCAATCCTATAATAACAATAATAATGAGTACTCATTTGTGGAGAGTTTGTCATATGCCAAACACTTATATATGATGCAACTTAATCTTCATAGCACAATCTGTCCTCCTTTTGACAGATGAAGAAACAAAGTTTCTAAAAGACAAAGCAACTTTCCCAAGATCACCATGAAAGGAAACAGCGGATTCAGGTTCTGAACTTATATCTCTGTGATGTTGAATCCAATACTGTCTCCATGGCACCACAATGAAAAGGAGCAAATTTCCAAAGGATTCAGAACATACACAGGCATGATCCCTGCATCTTCCAGGACCACTTATATCCCCAGTCTTCCCTCCAAAAAATGCCATTAGGATGTGTTGACAGCTTGGTTTTGATTTTAAAGGAGCCAGTGTGTCTTTAGACAAATCAATTCCAGGAGGAGAGTTTTGGAAAAATGCTGTGGTAACATAATGGCATCTAAAAATTTCCAAGGGAGAGAGAAGATGTCAGAGGAGGTACAGGGGCTTTTGGTGAAAACACATTTTCCTGATGGCTCATGCCTAACCCCTGTCTTCTCTTTGACTGACTGAGTCAATCCTGGGCAGATTCAAGCACCTGTTTTTATCCAGCACCATTTACTTTTCAACACTTAGCTTTAGATTTCAACAATTTAACCCAAGTCTTTGGGAGAAAAATGAGTAGATCTGTTTTCTTTATCTACCTCCTACTTCATTTAGTACTATTTGAATTATAGTTTATATACAATAAAATACCCAGCTCTTACATGGACAACTCAATGGCATTTACATATTATCCATCTATATGTCCACCACCATGACCAACACATGGAACACACCCGCCACCACAGAAAGCCCCCTCATGCATTTCCAGTCAATATCACCACCCCCATCCCAGTGGTCACCACTGTTCTGATTCTGTCCCCACTTACTGTTTTAACTGTGGCTCAAATTCATATTCAGGGATTGATACAGCATGTACTTTGGGTCATGTACTCTTTCGTTTCTTGTTTTTGAATTTCATTCATGTTGTTACATGCATCAGCAGTTTCTTTTCCATGACTGAGTACTATTCCATTGTGCTAAAAGCTACTTTATGTGAAATAGTACTGGGAAATGATCTAGCTCGACTTGGTCCATATCTGAGTTCATTATATTATTTGTATTGGGTTGGCCAACAAGTTCGTTTGGGTTTTTCCGTAAGATTGAACTTTTTGACCAACCCAACATCATCTTACACATTTACATAACTCAGCCCAAACATATAAGAAACATAATTTTCTTTATTATCTATAACTGTTCTCATCTGGCCCTCTCATTCCTGCTTTCACTGATGGCAGAAGAAAAACATACATATGACAATGAAAAATAATTCAGTATCTTCAGGCTTAAAATAGAGTGTGCTGGTCTAAATGGGTTTGGGGTGAATATTAATTCAACTCCAATTCCAACTCCCAGGGAGGGCTTCTCAGAGTTGTGGCTGGATGGAGGGGAGGCGTTCCTATCCTCGGGGTAGCAGGAGGATTCAGACAAGATCCACCCTCCAGGTTTTGCTGGCATGCTGCCCAGAGACAGCCCTGTCCTCTTGGTCTCTTGGGGACCATGATACTACCTACTGTCATGCTCAGTGATCCTGCAGAGCTCCCAGCAGGGGGTCCTTGCACTCAACCTCAGTTGAGGGAGTCCCTTCAGGCCTCTCCACTCAATTTATTTTATTGCCCCCTCTGTAACCCCCTGTGTCCCTGGAACTCTCAGCTGCCTTTGCTGCACCAAACTGAAGGGTGAGGGGCTCTGCGGGGTTTCCTTCTGGCCCACCTACTTAATCCCATTCCTGGACATTTCTAAAATAGCACTCAGGCGGCCCCAGGCTCAGCATCACCTTGAGTACAAGTCTCCCCTATGAGGCTTGGCATTCTCCAATGAACCATCTGAGAAGCTATGACTAAGTCCCACACCAGGCATCCTCCAGCCTTTCTGGGTGTTCCCACTGCCCCCTGCCCACCCCTGTGCCAGGGCTGCACCCTAGGGAGGGAGTCAAATCACCCCTGCCTGACCTCTTTGCCCTGCTCCCCCACATCTCCCTCTCCTGTGTGATAGAGTCTCTCCCTAAGTCCTATTGTCCAGCCTTCAAACACTACAGTTTACAGAAGTGCTCCCAACGTGGGCTGCTCATAGGTGAGACAGCCTGGGACCTGGGACCCTTTGCTGCAATGCTTGCACCTCACAAACGTCTCTTCGAGCAACAAAATACAAAGAAGCTGTAAGGGACTAAAGATAACTGCGTGCATGTGCAGTTGGGGCAAATTATGGACAACAAGATACAAAACGACCCAAAAAACCAAACGGCCACTTCTGAAGAGCCGGGAGCAAAAGCAAGGTACCGGGAGCAAAAGCAGGGTACTCTGAATGCCCCCTGCACACAACACCTCCAGGGGGTGGGCAAACCACCCAAGTCATGCCTCCGGCCCAACCCCTGGACACACCCCTACCCTCACCCCATATAAGGAACCAGCTCACCCCCTCTTGGGGAACGAGCAAGGGAACCTGTTACTTGTTTTCGCTCCCCCCTGGGGCAGCAGGGGCCCCAATAAAGCCTTGCCTGAATTTCTTGTCTGGCCTGTAATCAATTTCTTTTGATTAAGGAGGCCAAGAACCCTGATCAGTATCAGAATCACCTGGGAAACATTGCAGTCATCTGAAATTTTTCCAACCAATGTAAATTTCTGGTAAAATGAGAATGGAGAGATCATTTTTTAGCATGGGAAGTTTGAGCTGGGTTGAATTCCAGGGCAGTGAGAGAGGCCAGTGCGAAAGAACAACTCGCTGGGAGACAGAAAGTGTTGATTATTGAAGAGAACCAAGAAGGGCAGTCAGAAAGGTGAGGAAGGTTGGGATTAACATATACTCAGTACTGTGTAATAACCTACATGGGAAAAGATTCTGGAAAAGAATAGATATATGTATACGTATAACTGATTCACTTTGCTGTGTAACTGAAACTAACACAATATTGTAAATGAACTATACTCCAATATAAAAAAAATTTTTTTTTTAAGTAGGAAAACCAAAAACAAAAGGAAAGAAAAAGGAAAAGTGAGAAAGGCAGAGGAAAAAAAGTGTGGGCTCCCTGACAAAACAGGCTGGGCCAGCCGCCCTCTGAACACCCTGGGATTAGATAACAGGAAAACTTCCCTGCTGTGGGATGACAGGGGGTGGTCTTTTACAACTCTGTAATTTCTTCTTTTGGAGACTTTTCTTGTTTGAACAGAATTTACTACAAGTATTATGACACAATGTATCTATAATTTCAGAAAGGCAAAAGGGACCGGTGTTTTCATTGAATTTTCATAAAATGGAGCAAGGTAAGAGATAAATATTCAACATAAAAGTTTAGACTGGCTAGGTCAGAAGATAAAGATGCTACACATGCCTCTATCAGTAAGAGAGGAAGGGCAAATAGACTTTTCATCTGCAGGATTCCTTCAGGAGAAAAAATGTCCTAAAGCAGAGAAAGTCAAAGAAGAGATTCTGAAGAAGACAAATTAAAAGGACTATTTCTAATCCTTGGCTAGGGCACTAAAAAAATAAATAAATAAGCCTAGACAATAACCCACTACCTTGATAATTATCAGTTTAGTAAGACAGGAGCTCTCTTGTTGAGAACCTTCATGTTAAACACCCAGAGAAAGTTAAACGAATTGAGGTAAGAAAAGGAACTATGGTTCCTTTAATTTCATGCTTTTTGAAGACAGAGCTTGGTAATACATGAAGACCAATCCCCCGGCCCACCCCCCCCACCCCAAAAGTTAACCACATAGACTGAGGAGCTGAGTCATCATAAATCAGAATAACCTTCAGAAAATAAACTCAGTGCACAAAGCCATAATTATCTCAAGTTGCATTCTTGCCAGCAAGTGGTTTTTGACCAAGGACATTGGAGCTGCTAAGGGCTATCACCAAAGTGGTGAAAGATATTCCTACATGATTAAATTTTTTTAAGTCATCCATCAGAGGTAAAATAATTGAACATTTCAGGACACTGCTTGTCAACTTTCATTCTTAGAAATGTGGGGAGGGGGAGCTGAGTGATAATTTAGAGAAGATGTAAAATTAATATGCCCATCTTCTGAATTAACCAGTCACAATGATTGGCTGGTTCTTCTTTTACATTACTGTTTATACTTCTATTTAGCTTGTATTTCTTTTTTTTTTTTTTCATTTTAATCAAGAAGAATTTCATTGTTAAAAGAAAACAAACAACCCAGAAAACCACTCAAGTTGGCACTAACAGGAGTTTTAACCATAAGGAATCCGGCATCTTCTGGAATCCAAGGACAGAAGCATAACTGGCCTGTGGGGGACATTAGGAACCAAGCAGAATTCTCTCTCCATCTCTCAGAGGCCAACTTGGACTCTTTCCTCAGATCCCCTCTCCCTTCTCTTCTCCCTTTTGTTCTGCTGTGTAGATAATACACTTTCTTTACTAATTAGCCACTGGCCCCAAGAGTCTGCTCAAAATGGCAGTTTCCGGGCTTCCCTGGTGGCGCAGTGGTTGAGAGTCCGCCTGCCGATGCAGGGGACACGGGTTTGTGCCCCCGTCCGGGAAGATCCCACATGCCGCGGAGCGGCTGGGCCCGTGAGCCATGGCCTCTGAGCCTGCGCGTCCACAGCCTGTGCTCCGCAACGGGAGAGGCCACAACAGTGAGAGGCCCGCGTACGCCAAAAAAAAAAAAAGGCAGTTTCCCATCTGAGCGCACATCGGCATGTAAGCTTTGCCAAATTCAGAACTTGTTCCCAATTCAAAATCATCAGGAAAGGAATCAAACTGTCCAGCTAGGATCCAGGACACACTTCTGATCCACTCCAAATTGGGGGGCAAGGGACAGCACGCCCAGTGTTCCATGGCCCACCACCGATTTAGCAGGGATAAGACTGCCTGAGAAGGAGAGGTGGGCGGGTGGAAGGGCCCTGAGAAGGGGCAGAAACGGTGGTGGAGAAAGGGCTGTCAGCCTCTCAGAGCACTTAGCTGGCAGAACACTAGCTGGCCTTGGAGCAGTGGCCATAGCTTTTTAAATAAGTACTTCTTTTTATCCCTCACAGTGCGCTACGTGTTGCCTCTCACAAAATAGGCACAAGCAATGTGTACTGAATGAAAAAACAGAAGGCAAGCTAAATACATTTCAGGGAAATATTACCCAACCAGAACACTGCTGATGTTTCACTTAAGTTTGTTTTCTGGACCTTCCTCAAAGCGCTTTAAGATTTCATTGCTCTCCTCCAGATGACTCAATTAGCAATCTAGAAGAGGTTGTAAACATGGCTGTGTATAGACCAGAATTGTATTCCAACAGTCCCCACCAGCTGGGTTTACTTTCTACAAGCCCCAAACGTGGGGCTTTGGACCAGAGAGGCCAGCATGGGGCCAGGTGGGGGGAAGGAGGGGACGTTCCCATTGAGTCCTCACATCTGGGGTGCCCAGCCAGCCAGCCAGCCCAGGTCTCCGTTTCTGTCTTGGATAACAGAGGCACTTGCCTAATGCTATATTAGCTCATTAATAAATTTTTAAACTTTGGAAATGTAATTTTCTATAGTCAGAAACAGACTCACAGACATAGAAAACAGGGGAAGGGAGAGAGGGATAAATTAGGAGATTGGGTTTAACATATACACACTACTCTATATAAAATAGATAACTACTAAGGACCTATTGTATAGCACAGGGAACTCTACTCAATACTCTGTAATAAACTATATGGGAAAAAATTCTGAAAAAGTATATATATATATATATATATATATATATATATATATATATATAACTGAATCACTGTGTTATACACTTGAAACTAACACAACATTGTAAATCAACCATACTCCAATATAAAATAAAAAAAATTTTAAAAAGAATGACACAGTCTGAGATTGGCCATGAAACACACGTTACACAATCTTTGATAATAAATAGACTGCATCAAAATGGAACACATAAAAAAATAATAATAATTTTCTATAGTTCAACTTTAAATGGTTAGGGTGCTGAAGTCTGTCACTGGAACAGATGACAACAAATATTTATCTAATACCCACCCTGTGCCCAGCCATGTGCCACCTGTTAGAGACACAGCTGTGACAGCACAGGAGTGAAGCTGACATCCTAGCAGGAGCCATAGATTCTACACAAATAACCAGCCACCCAGTTCTATGTAAAGAGCCGATGCGCTATGCAACTTTGGCAGCTCTGCTAAATTCCTCTGGGGCTTTTATTGTACTCCTGGAGGCCACTGCAAAAGAAAGTGAATATATTCACTTTCACAGATATTTCTGTAGCAGAGTGACTGATGCTAAGAGAGATACAGGAAAAACTATTGTGAAAAGAGGGTGGGAGAGATTCCCATTATTTTTTCCCTTCCTCTTGTCTCTTGCAGCCTCTCCTAAGGGCCGGCCCGGTCACTTGTAACTGCATAACCCACAGGAGGATAAAACTCTAAGAAAATCTCATCTTTCTGGACAGAATAACCAGTCAGTGGGGAGCTGGGGACTCGAGGATGTGGCTGAAATCTGAGGGAGGGACCCTCTCATTCTGTACATGACCCGACACAACTCCTTTGATTCGGGATGGAGAAAAACAAGATACTTGCCCTAGATAGTTAAGATACATACCTAAGGAATAATTTCAATGAGCCCAGACTCTTGCATCTTCCCATATATAGAAAGGCACTAAAATCATTAACTTGAGATATCTTGGGGTTTTTTTTTTTTGTGATTAGCAGTAATCTTTGATGTTTGACTATATGGGGGTTTTTTTCCAGCAAAAAACCCTATATATCTTGGGTCCTCCCTTACCTCTTTGGACCAACCCCTCACAGATATCCAAGAGGCTGTATGCCGGGCTATAGTCCTCAGTAAGGTCCCCAAATAAAACATAATTCTCAACTTTGAGGTTGTGCATTTTTTTTCAGTCCACATCCTGAACTCCAGCTATATCCCTGACCTGGCTGAGGATGGGTTTTTCATTTCCTGAGATTCTTTATTTTGCCTAAGAGAGCTCTAATTGGATTTCTGTCGTGGATTAGTAACAATTTAATACACTCAGGCACAGTACCAGTGTCTGAGGACACAACAGTGGCCAAATTACAGTCCTGTCCTCAAGGAACTTAAAGAATAAGGTGAAGAGAGGTAATGAAATATAGTTGATTTTAGAACTGTGTTAGCTCTGTGAAGATAGTGAGCACAGTGTGCTAACAGCCCACAGGAGAGACACCCAGATGGGCTTTGCAGAAGGGATGCTAATTGTGGGAGCTGACGGACAATTAGGGGCCAGACCAGAGAATCTCAGCCTCAGCACCATCGACATTTGGGGCCTGATAATTCTGTGTTGTGAGGCTGTCTTATGACTTGTACTGTTGTCCAACACAAGTTCATGTGCCCAACACACAGTGAGCAGAGAAGGTTTGTTGCAGGGCCCATCAAGGATAATGGGGCAACTCATGCTCTAAGGACCCGAACTCCCCCATGGTTGTTTTTTTTTTATATATAAATTTATTTATTTTATTTATTTTTATTTTTGACTGTGTTGGGTCTTCGTTGCTGCACGCAGGCTTTCTCTAGTTGTGGTGAGCAGGGGCTACTCTTCGTTGCTGTGCGCGGGCTTCCCATTGCGGTGGCTTCCCTTGTTGCAGAGCACGGGCTCTAGGCGTTCGGGCTTCAGTAGTTGCTGCACGCGGACTCAGCAGTTGTGGCACACGGGCTTAGTTGCTCCACAGCATGTGGTATCTTCCTGGACCAGAGCTCAAACCCGTGTCCCCTGAATTGGCAGGAGGATTCTTAACCACTGCGCCACCAGGGAAGCCCCGCCCCAATGGGTTTTACATAAACATTTTTAAAGGCCGGGTGAGGGAGGGGAGTCACAGGGTGTGTGATCAGCTCATGCGCAATTCTCTGATTGGTTGATGGTGAGGTCACAGGGCCGTGTCACAGGGGTTAACATCATCAATCCTCAAGCTCCAGTAGGTCTGGGAGCTATGTGCTCATGATCATCAAGTAGTTAGCTTCCATCTGGTGGGGGTTTTAGCCTCTGTAGAGCAACTCAGGAAATATGCATCCCATACTAGGTAATTCAGGGAGGAACTAAAGATTCTGTGACTGTCATATGACTGACTTACTGTTTAAATTCTTACCAGTTCTCCTGGCCCAACTGCTGATTTGTCACTACCTGTTCACATCCTTTCAATCATTAATTCTTGAGCAGTCTTTTGTGACTCAGAGGAAGCCTGGGAGACTACAGCTTTTCTACAAACCAGAGGCAGTCAGAGGACATGGGGAGAGCAGTCTATCCTGGGAAGGCCCCATAGGGTCCTGCTCGGTTACAGTAGGATAGTCAGCAGCCTCCCTGTTTTCCACCCACTAGATGCCAATAGCACCACCAGCACCACCACCAGATGTGAAAATCAAAATTGTCCATAGACACTACCAAATGTCCCCCAGGGTATAAAAAGATATCACTTCTACACAATGTCTTCACAATAACGAGAAAGGGCTGAGCTGCATGGAGTGTGGCCCACTTAAACAATGACTGCCCTGTGGAGTAATGACGTGATTTCTTCATAAAAGGTATCTTCTGAGGCCAAATGTTGACAGCTTGCTAGCAGCTTACATTCCTCAAGCAGTGCCTTGGAGCCACCTCAGAAAATTTGTTGACACATTCTTGTTTCAATAGGATGGTTTCCTTAGCCACCAAGTCCTGCTATGAACCAGTTTTTTTTTCCTTTTTAAAAAATTTTATTGAAGTATAGTTGGTTTTTAATGTTGTGTTTCATTTCTGCTGTATAGCAAAGTGATTCATTTATATGTGTATGTATATTATATATTCTTTATCATATTCTTTTCCATTATGATTTATCACAGGATATTGAATATAGTTCCCTGTGCTATACAGTAGGACCTTGTTGTTTATCCATTCTATACATAATAATTTGCATCTGCTAATCCCAAACGCCCACTCCATCCCTCCCCCAGCCCCCTTCCCCCTTGGCAACCACACGTCTGCTCTCTGTGTCTGTGAGTCTGTTTCTGTTTCACAGATATGTTCATTTGTGTCATATTTTAGATTCCACATATGAGTGATATCATATGGTATTTGTCTTTCTCTTTTTGACTTACTTCACTTAGTATGATAATCTCTAGGTTCATCCATGTTGCTGCAAATGGCATTATTTCATTCTTTTTTATGGCTGAGTAGTATTTATTCCATTGTATATATGTACCACATCTTCTTTATCCATTCATCTGCCATGGACATTTAGGTTTTTTACATGTCTTGGCTATTGTGAATAGTGCTGCTATGAATATAGGGGTGCACATATCTTTTCAAATTATTGTCTGGATATATGCCCAGGAGTGGGATTGCTGGATCATATGGCAACCCTATTTTTAGTTTTTTGAGGAACCTCCATACTGTTTTCCACAGTGGCTATACCAATTTACATTCCCACCAACAGTGTAAGAGGGTTCCCTTTTCTCCACACCCTCTCCAGCATTTATTGTACACTTCTGAAGAGGCTTTTGTATCTTTGCTGAAGATGATTAAAATTTCTCCAGGGAGCAGCCTTGCTGCCCATTTACAAATATAACGTCAACAGCCCAGTCTCATGATCCTGAAGCAGTCACTGCAGCTTCAATGATTTGGCTTCAGGATACGATGCAAAAATGTTATAGAACATCTCTTTATTTGCTTTTCGGAAGTCACAATCAAAGGCCATTTACATTTTATCAGAGTTTTTGCAAATTCTGCAATATCATGTGAAATTCTTTTCTGGGTCCTCTGAACACATCATTCATAATAAACATGTTTCTTTGAAAACAGGGTACATGATGTCAGGTAACATGAACTGGTCCAACCACTTTTTGTTTCTTCTAGTTACTTCAAGGCAACCATCCCTCTTTATAGAGTCTGTTCTCTGTATTCTGGAATCTTCCTTCAGGGCTATAGCTTCACAGAATCATCTGTAAATCAGAGAAAACAATCCCTACCTCCCAGGGTTATAATCAGGATTAAAGGGTACCACACCACACTTCACTGATTTGGAAAAGCATGTTTCCCCCACATCTGAGCACCTCCAGAATGGGAATGCATCTCAATCTACAGCATCTTAGGTCACCATCAGAAAGGGAGCAGTCACAATCCTGATGTCACGGTCTGTCCACGCACAAACTTGCTGTTAACCCTCCTCGCACGACTGGCAACTTAACTTCCAGTCAAAAGACCATTGCAGAATTGTTCAAGGAAGGAGTGTGGTCCTGATTGTTGCCTGAAAACCTTCTGCTGACACTTAAGAAAACACCAAACCAAACCTAGCGGAAAAGGTGTCAGCATTGGGGAAGGAAATCCCAGGGGTCATAAGGAAGCAACTTGGAAGAAATGCTGTGTCACCTACATTCTCAAAGGTACAGAAGACTATAATGGTTAGAGAAGCAAGAACCTCGACAGCTCTTAGTGAGAAGTGATTCAATAAACTCTGAATGCAAAAAATCAAAGAAAACAAAACTTTTAGGATTCTTTAACCCATTGAATTTGCTTGTACTTTCCTTCTTAGATAAGCACAAGAGCGATATGTGATGAAGTAAACCAACGTTTAGTTAAGTCCAAAACAACTCTTTCTACATTTACACAACAAAAACTCTATGTGATAATAACGTGTTTAGTAATACTTTAATTGCACATTTTTTCCTTCCTTGGTGATACACAAAATGATGGTGTACGTCACCTTTGTTTTTGATTTGAGGGAATACAGTACAGAGGAGGCCACAAGAGTACCTCAGAATTTAGTTGGTTCTCAACAAACTGTAGAAGTTGTTGTTAGGACTTTATGGTTGTCAAATCTGGTTGAATCAAGAGGCAACATTCGAAGATCATCTGTAAATTTATTATGTAAAAAATCCCCCAAATCAAGTGTGGGACAGATGATGCTAGATTATAACTTACACATCAATGTCCTTTTAAAGTTATTGATTTCATTTGTGAATTTGAACCCTAGAATAATGATGACCCCAAAGTGTGATTTGAACCACATCCTTCCTTACCCTCTCTCCCAGGTTATCAGGTCTATGTGGTAGGGAGCCCAACAGCATTAGGAGGCAAGACAAGAGAACTAGAAAGCAAAACAGCTCTAACCCACTGGCTTGCATGCCCATAACTCAGCCTGGTATGTCATTAAGATTCTAGCACTTTTGATATCGTCTCACTGAAATTTAAAGGAATTTGGAAGAAAGGAACACCATAAGAGTATGAAATTCTCCCAAACATGGCCCCATGTCAGGAAGGCTACTCAAAGAATATAATTTAAAGAAGAAAAGAAAATATCTAATATCTCCAAATATTCTGGGAAAAGAAGTGACATTTATTAATAATATTTTAAATTGCATACCTGTTATGGCCAATGGAAAACACCTGTTATGGCCAAATGGAAATATGTGTGGAACCTCTATTTTATACAAACAGTGCAATATGGAGTATTTTCCCTTATGAATGTCAGAAGAATTCTATTTAACAGAAGTTTACCTAAAGCAAACCACATTTTATAGTCTTTCAATATTAAGTTTCTACCTATAATATACTAAATAATTTTTATTACAACTTTCATAGAATTTAATAAGAAGTTTAATTGATTATCAATTCCAAAGTATAATTTTCTGCCAAAAGTTATTATAGAATGTACCAGCTCATTCCACATCAAAATTACTCTGTAGAAGAATTTCCCTGATAATAGTTTCTGAAAGCTAGTTCAAATAGCCAGAGCCAGGTCTGTGTTATGGAGATGATCAACCGCCAGAGGGCAGCAAAGAGCCTCATAATACTTCTGCTCTTGGTTCACCAGCTGAGCTCACGGAATCAGGGTGTTTGTTTTTTCTGTTTATGTCTTGTAAGCCTTTTATTATATTAATTAATAAAGTTATGTTTTTAAACCCTGAAAATATGATGTATTACAGCATGTGTCATTGATTTTTCTAAAAGCTATGTCTGAGCACATCCTCAAATTTTTCTTCCTGAGTCATGTCCCATTTTTCCATACTGCTTGGAATGGACATGTTAATGTAGGATGGAAGATAAAGTCTCCCAGTCCTAATGAAGCAGCCTATTAAATTAAACCGGATGATTTGGGCAGAGGGATCCTTTCTAAGATCTACGTTCCATTATGTGAGTCTGAGAAGCAAGACAAAGAACTGCCGGCGCCTCTGAAGTCCCATCTGAGTCCCACATCAAGGGGAACGGAACTCTTCCTTAATCTAATCTGTGGTTCTCTCTGAGTATAACATCACTGCAAACTGACCAATAAAAAACTAGAGAGATGTGATGTGCCCAGAACACCACTGAATAATAATTTTATTTTTGCTGCGAATAAATCATCACAAATAAAAGAATGTCTATCAATTATCCTTAAAAGAATGACAGGAAGGGGTATTGCAGCTCTGATTTTTTGATAGGATTCTAGGTCATTCTCCTGGAATTGGAGGTCCTCACAGACACCAGTGATGGGCACAGAGGGCAGGGAGGGGGGAGAATGCTTCCTGCATCAGGCCCAGCATTCTTCCGGGTCACACAGGGAGATGCCTGGACTACTTTGGTGTCACAACAGTGGGATTCAAACCACAATGTAAGGGAGAACAGAGGCTGCAACTTTAGGAATGTGCCTGAGATTATTGCAAACCTGATGAAAGACGTGAAAAAGCCTCTTTTATTAAATTAAAAAAGAAATCCCTGACACAGAAAGTGCTCTGAACCTGAACACTAACCTAAGTGACCTGGCAGCCAGAGTTCACAGAAACAAAATTAAATCACAGGAGACAGGACCAGGAAACGGGACAGGTGAAACTGTCTTGGCAAAAAGTTGGCTGCACGAATATAAAAGGCATTGAAAAAGTTTAAAATTAAAATGGTGTGGGTCCACAGGGAGATCAGCTCAGTGCTGTGTGACCACCTAGAGGGGTGGGATAGGGAGGGTGGGAGGGAGATGCAAGAGGGAGGGGATATGGGGATATATGTATACATATAGCTGATTCTCTTTGTTATACAGCAGGAACTAACACAACATTGTAAAGCAATTATATTCCAATAAAGTTGTTAGAATTAATTATTTATTTATTTATTTAATTTTAAAAATGGTGTGGGTTGAAGAAAACAAATACCCATGGTACTTTTTCAGGGCACCATTCCTTGGAAATAAATGGAAATATATTTGAATAACAAAAAAAATATTTCTATAGGCCTTGGGTAGATAGAATGCTGGAATATTTTTAAAACCTTTTTTTAAATTTATTTTTGGCTGTGCTGGGTCTTCGTTGCTGCACGTGAGCTTTCTCTAGCTGTCGTGAGCAGGGGCTACTCTTCATTGTGGTGTGCCAGCTTCTCCTTGCAGTGGCTTCTCTTGTTGCAGAGCACAGGCTCTAGGTGCAAGGGCTTCAGTAGTTGTGGCATGGGGGCTCAGTAGTTGTGGCTCACGGGCTCTAGAGCGCAGGCTCAGTAGTTGTGGTGCACAGGCTTAGTTGCTCCGTAGCATGTGGGATCTCCCCGGACCAGGGCTCGAACCCGTGTCCCCTGCATTGACAGATGGATTCTTAACCTCTGCACCACCAGGGAAGTCCCTAATGCTGGAATTATTAGCAGCAACTACCATCTTCTTCTTTTCTTATTTATTTAATTATTACATCTAACACGATTGAATTTAAACGTTAACCAGATAAAGGATACAAGACAGAACGTCAGAAACCTGTAGTTTTCATTCGCTTGTCATGTGATTGGAACAAGTAGTTTAGCTCTGCTACCTCTCAATTTCCTACAGTGTAAACAAAAAGAGATTAAACTACGTCCTTCAAAAGCACAGCCAGGGGCTTCCCTGGTGGCGCAGGGGTTGAGAGTTCGCCTGCCGATGCAGGGGACACGGGTTCATGCCCCGGTCCAGGAAGATCCCACATGCTGCGGAGCGGCTGGGCCCGTGAGCCATGGCCTGCGCGTTCGGAGCCTGTGCTCCGCAGCGGGAGAGGTCCCAGCAGTGAGAGGCCCGCGTACCGCAAAAAAAAAAAAAAAAAAGCACAGCCAGGGGCGTGTCCATCTCTGGTGTTTCTTCTAGTTTGTGCTCTGTCTCATACATGAATAATCAGGGTGTTTATTAATCATAATTTTGTTTTCAGGTTACACAATTATTTGCTTAACTTTATTTTTAACATGACAAACATGTTAAACATGTTAAACTGTGTTTTAACATGACAAACACTATTTGAAAACAAGTCTAAAGTTGGAAACAAACTAAATGCTCGACAATAGGAAATTCTTTTCCCTTATTCTAATACATTCAGTGGACGACCAGGCATCCATTTGAAATGATGTAGATCTCCCAATGCTTGGGGAAAATGTTCATGCAAGGTTGTTACAGGGAGAAAAAGAAGCTGCTTGGGGCGGGGGTGGGGGGCTGGGGGTGGGGGATGTGCTTTGCCCCAACATAAATAACACAAAGACCACTGATATCTTTTTGAAGCCTCTGAAAGTCCCAGCTCTACTGAAGCCCAAACCAGGAAGCAAAGCTGGAGGCCAGGGTTCTTCCAGGAGGGCCCTGAGTGTTGTTTTCAAGCAGACGTAACCTTTTCATTTGGCTCCCTGGCCACTTGGCCTCCCATCAAGAACAGCCGCCTCCTGGTCCCCAGGCGGATGTGAATCAGGTCTCCAGGTCAATGGCACACAATGAGCACTTTCCCCTGGAAACCCTCTCCCACCCCGCCCCCTGACCCATTCACCATCTCACACCACACAGAAGCACCCTCTGAACTCACCAGATGACCAGCCCAACTAGAAAGATTTGGTCTTGCAAGTGAAAAAAGAAGAAAGCATCTAAAGTGTGATGTTAGTCTTTTTCTTTTATTATTTCTATGTCAGTAATAACACCTGGAGGAAATTCACCGAAATGTTCATCATGGTTCTCTCTCCGTGGGACTTTAAGTGCTTTAAATGTTCTTATTTTTGCTTAACTGTTTTCTAAATTTTCTACAATAAATAAGTACTGTTTTGTAATTTTAAATAAAATTATAAGTTATTTTGTTATTCTAACCAATCATTTAGAATTCTACAATTATTTACTTATTTTTATTTATTTATTTTTCAACTGAAGTGTAGTTGACTTGAAATGTTGTGTTAGTTTCAGGTGTACAGCAAAGTGATTCAGTTATACATACATATATATACATTTTATAGATATATATATATATTCTTTTTCAGATTTTTTTCCCATATAGGTTATTACAGAATATTGAGTAGATTACCTGTGCTATATAGTAGGTCCTTGTTGATTATTTTATATACAGTAGTGTGTATATGTTACTCCCAAATTCCTAATTTATCCCTCCTCCCCAGCTTTCCCCTTTGGTATAAATAGACCAACATAAGTAACAGATCTGTAAAGGACTGAATGGTTTAAAACATTGGGATTGTTACTAAATCTATTCAAAGTAGCAACGGCCCTGTGTTTAATGGTGGCCAGGTTTGGAGTCCACTCTATTGCAGCCCATGGGGGCCTTTCCTTGAAGGAACTGTTCCTCCTCCTATTCACCCCCCACGAGACACTTTTCTCTCCTTTCCATTGGGGGCCGGCCCTCCATTGCCGCTTTTAGATTTGATCTGTGTGGATCCACCCCTCAGTCCCAGCCCTTCCCTTGTGGTTGTGCAAGACCCTGGATGTCTGTATGTTTGGACAAAGATGCCAGATCAGTGCCTATCAGAAAGTACCTGCCCTGCATTGCCCTTGAGTCCTTAGGGCTTGTTACAGCTCTGCCTCTCTCCCTGTTCCATTGAAACTTCTCTGCCCTGAATCTCTACCAGGGTCAGGCAAGACCAAAGGCCAGAGGAGACTAGCCCTGGTGGTAACTTCTTGGAGAATTCTTTCATGAGATATGAATGGCGACCCCTGTTATGTGCAGCCCTGAGTGGAGGGACAGATTGTCTTCCCAAACTAATAAATGAATGTGTGCTTTGTGAGACCCTTGACCTTCTGGGCACCAGGCTGAGGTCTCTTTTTTCTAAATCAGTGTCCCAGAGAGCAGAAGCCTCAGGCCATATAGACATGATAGATATCATGTGATCACACACTCATCATCTATTTTAATGCTCACAGCCATGTGAGGTAGGTTTTTATACCTTCATTTTACTGACCTAGAAACCAAGGCTTGTAGCCGTTAAGACATTTGGCAGAAGTCACACCACTGGCAAATATGAGAGACTTAAATATGTGTCTTTGTGGCTTTATACAAGGTGACTTCTGTTGTACCATAGTTCACTGTGAGAGATGTTTTGAATTTGGTCACCTGTGCCATTACCAGTTGGTTGTGTATTTCAGGAGATTTGCTTCACAGGGACATAAGTGGACCCTAAGAGGACCCAACCCAAGTCTGAGAGGTAGATGTCAGGCAATATTTCTCACCTGAGACATTTTGGGTGATGCAGTCCTTCCTTGGATGGGTCTGTCCTACATGTTCTGGGATTGTTAGCATCCTTGATCCCTGCCTACTAAAATCTGATTGGGACAATCCAAAATGCACCCCTCCACATTTCCAGACACCCTGGGGGTGGCGGTGGGGGGGGGGGCTATGCCCTCCCAGGATGAGAACTATAGCAGGAATCTGAGAATCTCTGATTTAAAAGCAAAGCCCATATCCTAGTAGTTGACAAGTCAGAACAGTAATTAGATCAAAAGGAAGGTAATTACTGGCCAGTGCAGATCTTTTGAACTGTACTGACCTGGCCTAACTCGGAGCTTGTATTGAACATCTGAGTTGATGGCTGATGTAATCAACAAGCATTCCCTCGGTTGGCTGCCAAGATAAATGCATTATGAGCATAATGAGGCTGTATGATTTCATTAGATTGGGAAAAACAAACATCTATGTCTTTGACAATGTGCATGCCTCTCCCAGTTGTCACTTGAGCTGGCAATGTTGAGTCTTTTAGTGTCCCAGACCCTCATTAAGGTGAAATTCTTTCTAATTGGCAAAGGGAACCATCGAGATGGTACTAATGAATCCTGGCAGAAGTAGCCGTGTCAGGTGCTATAAATGAGAAAATCTAGGCAGTGACCTTTCAGAAAAGAGGCAGACGAGAATTAGAAGCCTCAATGATTCCTCCACCTCTATGGAAACAAGGAGTTTCTTTCACCAGCACACAATGCTTTTGCCCAGATACCATCTTCAAGGGCCATTTTCTCCTGGATGTTGTTTACGGATGAATGACTTTCCTGTTTGACCAGGAGAGGGGATTGTGTGCTAGACCCTTTGGGGAGACCCCTCCCATAAATCCAACTTATCTCGGTCCATAGCAAACCATCTGCATCACAGGGTGGCAGGTGAAAGGGCTTTGTGCTGCACTGCTTTCCCATCACAAGCCTTGCCCAGTTCTCAGACAGTTGAGCTGGGTGCCTCTCAGTTTCTCTTGGATGGCTTTGGGGCTACAATTTGCTTTCCCTGAGTAAAGATTACACAGCAAAAGCAGCTCTGAACTTATTCTACCCAATTTGCTAGACGTTATCTCTCTCTTTCAAGAGCCCAGAAAAAAAAGATTCTGAAATCCAAGCGGTCTGCTCTCTCATGCCCAGGGCACAATTGTTTACCATAGCTATTATTGGGCACCTTTTCAGGCTTATACGAGAGGGACTATATAAGTTTCAAGAAAGCATTTGATTCCATTTTTGTTTCTGAGTCGCTGGCAAATTGAATACTCGAACAGCCCCATGGGGTTGTGTAAAAATCCTTTTCCCCAAGAGTGGATGCCGGGGTGCTCGGGGCAGCTCTCCAGAACCTTGCTCCTGGGCAACATTCCAGAAAACATTTTTTGAGGTTCTTAAAACAGATTCCGCTATGGGCTTCCCTGTTGGCGCAGTGGTTGAGAGTCCGCCTGCTAATGCAGGGGATGCAGGTTCGTGCCCAGGTCCGGGAGGATACCACATGCCGCGGAGCGGCTGGGCCCGTGAGCCATGGCTGCTGAGCCTGCGCGTCCGGAGCCTGTGCTCCGCAGCGGGAGAGGCCACGGCAGCGAGAGGCCCGCATATCGCAAAAAAAAAAAAAGATTCCGTTACCTCCTTTAATCTCAGGAGTCAAATCTATCAGGAAAAAACAATTGCAGCTCACCATAAAACTCTTTGTCCCCAAACTTCTCAAATCTCTTAATATTTTAAATAGCTATCCACATTTGACAAAAATGACTCTCCAGGAATAAATCTTTTCTTCTGTATGTTCAGTTCCCCATATAAAATCCTACATGATAGATTCCTTCCTGAGTTGAGAGCTAGGTTGATGGATTATCAAGGAAGATCATGAGAACTGTATACCCCTTACCTGCTTCTTGAGTCTAAGGTCAGCACTAACTTTTATGCTCCAAAGAATAGTTTAATATAAATAATTTTCTGGTATAAAACAACTCTTACGCTTTAACTTCTTTTTCTTGAATCTTTTTTTTTCTCTTGTTTTAATGGTTTTGCTATTTTATTGCTTGAGATTTGTTTTAATTTTTGTTGAAATATAGTTGATTTATAATGTTGTGTTAGTTTCAGGTGTAGAGCAAAGTGATTCAGTTATACATATATATACAAATATATATATTCTTTTTTACATTCTCTTCCATTATAGGTTATTACAAGATATTGAGTATAGTTCCCTGTGCTATACAGTAGGTCCTTGTTGGTCATCTATTTTATATATAGTAGTGTGTATATTTTAATCCCAAACTCCCAATTTATCACTCCCCTCTCCTTCTCCTTTGGTAACCATAAGTTTGTTTTCTATGTCTGTGAGTTTATTTCTGTTTTGTAAATAAGTTCGTTTGTGTCATACTTTAGATTCCACATATAAGTTATATCATATGGTATTTTCCTTTCTCTGTCTGGCTTACCTCACTTAGTGTGATAATCTCTAAGTCCATCCACATTGCTGCAAATGGCATTGTTTCATACTTCTTTATGGCTGAGTAATATTCCATTGTATATATGTACCACATCTTCTTTAATGTAAGCTGCCACCACTCTACTTTGGCTGTAGGTAAGACATAAATACAGTGTTTAGGATTTTCTAAGATATTCCTAATCTAAACTTTATCCCCAATAGTCTAATAAAGTCAATAGGATCACCCAAAGTTATAAGCCCATGAGTCCCAACGTGGCAGTAAAATGCTCTCATGGTCCTCATTTGTCAAAGCCTCACAGGTGGGGAGGGTGGGGAGCTGGGTTGCCATAGAGCAGTTTCATTGATCTGAGGATTGGACTCTGAACCTTTACATCATCTTAACAATCATTTATTTCCCAGTCTGTTTTCACTTCCTCACAGCCCCCTCTCTCATACTAGGAAGACACCTCAGTATATGGGAGGATTTCAGGGTGCCCAGGAAAAATTCCAACTCCTCAAATAAGAAAAACAAGAAAACAGGAAAGAAAGAAAAGTTTTCTACTGCCTTTTTTTGAAGACAAAAAAATGTCACAATTGGAAATGTATCCTTTGACTTAAAGGTTTGTCTCAATAGAAAATTCAAGGGAAGGATGAATGCAAATGTGTCTCTAACCTTGTAGCATTTACTTTGTATGTTATTGAGTTTATTGGATTCCTTTTCTGAGATTACATTTGGATAGAATGAAAGGGATTTTTTAAAAAGGATGAAAGATAGGAAAACTGCAATAGGAGGAAATGTGGAAATGCAAAAGGACTAAAAGGTGGGACAGTCTGACTCACAGATGAAACCCTGAGTACAGCCTAGCCTTCCACAGCTGAGCCTGTGCAGGCTCATTTCTCCCATGACACCTCCCTCTGCAAATCGAGGAGACTTCTGGGCCTGTGCAGGGGCAGGCTTTTAGCTTTGAAGGCCAAGTCTTACAACAGGAAAATCTGACGTGTGTCTGGTTGAGATCATGTCAATGGCTCAGAAGCTGAGGCTCAGGAGTGAGCATGGGCTGCTCCCATTTGAAAAGAAATATGTTTTGTAAAATGCAGCAACATCCAAATGTAGAACCAAGCAGTGCCAGAAAAGCAACTAAACCAAGAAGAGGATGTCCTGTATAGTCATATTTCTCTCTTCTCTTGCAAACAATACATCTTGGGAGCCCTGCCCCTCCATCAGGTTGCAAACAAAGGGAAAATTCTTTACTCCTGAGGCCATGGGGCAGGAGCAATTAGGTTGATGGGAATTGGTTTGAACTCGAGACCAGCACCTCTCAAAGGGACAAACGCAGGTTTCTTCCAGATGAGTGTTTCCACAGTACCATGAGTGGAAAATTGTTTCATGGCAAGAAAAAGAGCACAGTGAGTTTAGCAATTGAGGAAGCAATAGTTTATAAGAGGTTTCATTCCCACTGGGCCAATTTGTGCTTAGAAGGAGAACCACGACGGACTAAAGGCACTACTAAGGTCTGGGGGTGTTCTTTGTACTGTTAAAAATGCACTTGTATACACTCTACCTTAATTTACTTAGCAAAAAAATATAATTTCTCAAAGATACACCTAGATTAGGAACTTAAAATTTCAAGATGTAAGGTCTCTGTGAGCTCCCAAATAAATACAAATTTTAACGGCACATCAGAAACATGTAATTTTAGTAGCTTTCCCTTTTTACTTCAGTCAATATTAAAATATTTAAAACTGATTGAAAATGCCATTATTCCTTGATTATCCTGCATGTGTGGTATATGGGAAATCACTTTCTAATGCTGGTTGTCCAGTCAACAGCCTCTTCCTTCCTTCTTGCTGGTATAACCCCAATTTCGTCTGCTTGTTCATCCTCCATGTAATTCAGAGTGTAAACCCTGATTAGCCTAAACCCACAATGGTCATATTACTTCCCTGGTCAGTGATTCATTTAGGGGTAGGTACATGGCCTGGATCTGGCCAATGCGATGTGAGGGCAAGTCTTCTGGGGACTTCTGGAAACATTTTCCACCCTCTCAAAAAACAGAAATAAGAGAAAACAGTCATATTCTTCCACAGGATAATTTTGTGTCTGGAAATGATGCTTTGAGACAGTGAGGGGAGATGCTCAACCCCTCCCAACACACTGAGGCCAGAGCAGAGAGGAAGACTCCAGGGCATGAAGCCAGGGAACCAGCCTGCTCTGAGGCATCTCCTCTGGACCTCTTGTTATATGAGATAATAAATGTCCTCACTATGTAAGCCCATTCATCCAGTTCTCTACTACTTGGGAGTGAAATAATTCTTAACTGTGTATCATAATACCCGTGAGCATTTGAGTATAATTGCTTTAGCTAAAACACTATTCAGTGAAATCAAGCATTTCAAATTTGTACTAATCTCAGTACTCTGATCAGGAACTGCTCAACCATCTCTCCTATGACTCAACAAGGTGAGGGTGGGCTGGTATGTGCAGAGTATTTGTATTTTCATACTTTATAAATGACTCTAAACATTAAGATCAATTATTTTAGAAGAAACTCACCCTTTACAATTATTCCCTTATTTGTTTAACTATAATTTATGATTCATGGACTAGATAAAAATCAAATTTGAAATCTCTGCATCTATAGACACTAAAGGGACGTCCTGTAGGTATGTAGATTCATTACAAAGAGATAAAATGTCATTTTTTTTTTTTTTTCTTTTTTGCGGTACACGGGCCTCTCACTGTTGTGGCCTCTCCTGTTGCGGAGCACAGGCTCCGGACGCGCAGGCCCAGCGGCCATGGCTCACGGGCGCAGCCGCTCCGCGGCATGTGGGATCCTCCCAGACCGGGGCACGAACCCGTGTCCCCTGCATCGGCAGGCGGACTCTCAACCACTGCGCCACCAGGGAAGCCCTAAAATGTCATTTTTACAGTGATTTTAGATGGATGATGAGATGCACGTTGGTACAACTTTACTCGTGGCAGTGGAAAAAGCTAAAGACTAAATGGTCTGATTTTTCTGTGGCTGAAAGGACTCTAGGTGAAGATGTGGAAGCGGACATGCAGGGCAGCAACCACTTTGTCACATGATTAAGAGTCCCAGTGGTCATACTTGGAACCAGGTTCTCACTCCATACTCTCTTCTCACTCCCATCAAAGTTCATTCACACCTCCCTTTGTTTCAGAATGATCTGCCTTCACCTGCCAGGGAAAGTTTGTTTATATTTCTTGGGAACAAAGCTTCAAGGTCTCTTCCTAACATTAATTCCCTAACAGCAAGTGTCACCTGGGGCATTTCCTGTTCCTATTCTCAACAGTGCTGAGGAAGACAAATTCTCAATGGTACCTGATTCTCATCCCCCACAATAGTCTTCAAATATGTGCTGGTTTACCATTCATTTCACTTACCTGTAACTATTTGGGTGGAAGCATGTCAACATCCTCTAGTACAAATCTTGTACATCCCTTGCTGTAGAATGGGCAGCACAGTATTTTCTTCCATCTTTGGAAACAAACCAGGTTGAGTACAAATCGCTTAGAAGTCAATGCAAGCAAGCACTAATTATAACTCCAGAATATTTATTGAGCTGAACATCAAGAAGCAGTTGCTTCAGTCATATTTATTTACTAGACACTTTGATTCAATTGAAACATTCTTTAAGTTAAAAAATTATTTTAATCATTGATGGCTTTGTAAAGAAGGGATAATCCGTTAATAGAAGGATTATCTTCATTTTCTCATTGGATATGTAAGATCATAACATGAAAGCTTATTAAAATTTTCCAGTAAACACAATGAAGTATAGAGGGCTTTAAATATCTGATCTTGTTTGACACATTTGGTAAAAAGAAAAATCCTTTAAAACTCCTGCTGTGCCATATTCAGATATTAGAAATCATTCTTCTCTACGAGGGCTCAGAATACCTCAATAGCGCATAAGTGGCCTGTAGAATAAGAAATTATCAGCTATTGCATTCTATTGTACCCAAAGCTGGTTTTTTTAACACTAAATTAATTTTTTGTTTGTTTTTTCCCCACAGACTACCTGTGTTAAGATGTGGGTGAGAAAAACTACAAAAATATCAAGGAAGAATATAAGGAATGGAGAGAAACATTATATTCCTGAAGAGGAAAATTTTCCAAAGGAAATTTGACAAAATTTATCAAAAGAAGCTCAACTGGCATAAACAGTCAAGCAAATTCCAAAACAATAGTAAAACAGAGGGAATACTTCTCCTCAGATATGAAAGCACATTATAAATTTATAAGAGTTCAACCACTGTGGTCATGGTATGAGAACAGATGTAAATCAATTCAAGACAGAAAAGAATATTCCACAAAGGCAAGGACAATTCAAAGCCATCCTGACATCACACAGCAAAAGGAATTCCAGATGTAAGAGGGAGTTGAATGTAAAATTGTGTCTGTGGAAAAACTGGAAGAAAGTGGGTGAAAAGTACACACTCTCAGGGCCCAGAGCTTTTCTGGGCATAAAAGCAGAAGAAAAGATAAAGGAAAAATAAAACCCAATGTATGTGACCGCATACAGTTGTAAATCTTCCTAATTAAAAATAAAAACACTGAACAAAACAAGAAGGCAAAAAACTGCAAAATATGTGTTAATATGTTAAACAGAGAGAGATCTTTCCAATCAATTAAGATGAATCCAAGCTCCTCCAATAGAAATATGGACAAAGATATGACTAGGTAGTTCACCAAAGAATTACATAAATGGCCATAAATACGAAAAAAATTTGCTCAACCTCAGTGATCTTCAAATACACAATTTAAACAACCACAACCTGAAACTATCACAACACTGTTAATCAACTATATTCCAATATAAAATAAAGTTAAAAATAAATAAAAACACAATATACATTTACACAAAACCTAACTCTCAGAGTGCTTGTACAGCTGTTAAATGCAATCATCTCCACTCACTAAAGCTTGCCTCCTTTGAATGAATAACAAAGGAGATGCTCATGATATATTTTAATTGAAAAAGTATTTTACAAAACAGTTTAGTTAAATGTTTGTAATTATTCACAAATCTATGCACAGAGAAAGCCTTGAAGTTTGCAGGTGTTATCTCCAAGCGGTGGGGGACAAGGCAATTTGAAATTTCTTTTTATGCTTTTCTGTATTTGCCTCGTTAACCAAAAAGAAGGCACAACCTAAAAGTTGAGAATTACATTTTATTCGGAGGACTTTCTGAGGACCTCAAGCCCGGGAGGCAGCCTCTCCAATAGCTCTGAGGGACGGCTCCGAAGAGGTAGGATGAGCCGGAACATCAGAAGATGACTGTTAATTAAAGGAAACCAGACATCTCAAGTTAAGGAACTTAGCTCTTTTCTATGTTTGGGAAGACGCAAGAGTTTGGGCTCACTGAAATCATTCCTTTGGTACGTACCTCAGCTATCGGGGACCAGTATCCTGTGCCTTCTCATCCTGAGTCCCCCCAGGTGCACCTTTGGGGAGGGGGCAGCTACGGTGTCTGAGGGTTTGATGTCGGGCATCCTGTTTCCATCCTGATTTCCCTCTCAGGGCTTACTGTGGGGGCGGCTATAATGTGATGGCTTGATGGCTGCAACATCCTTTGTTTACTGATATGGCAGGTGGCATGTTTCATTCACAGTCTTTTACTTCATTAATCAACAAACAGAAACAATAAATGCCCCTGTGGTCTGAGCTCAGACTGTCTCGCCCCACATCCCCTCTCCCATCAGTGGTCACTTGATGCTTCTGCTTCGGGGCTGCCTGATTCAGCCCCAGATCTGGAATAAAAGCCTCTGTCCCCACCTTCCCCCCAGGGCTCAGCTCCACGTCCCTCCCTAAGCACAAACCATGAGAACTGATCAGAGCCTTCCTGCAAAATGGGAGATTTGTCAAATATATGAAAACTAAGTAGTAAAATGTGACACACCAGCTAAATATAGGTGGTGCGAATGTCCAGTTTGAAATAACCTCAGTCCCTCGGAGGAGGGCACTGCCCATGACTAACACAGAACTTCACCCCGTGGCTGGCTGATGTTATTCCTGCATTTCTCAAATGCTTCCCCTTGGCCCTTTTCAAAATAAACCAGAGAATTGGGCTTTATGTGCTTATATGGCAAGGTTGCTCCCTAGGATCCCATCACAAGGCTGAAGCATAAAATCTAGTGAAGAGTTCTTGCCAAACCATGAATCAGTTACAGCAGGATATTCTGAACTCTGCTCTTCTTTTTGTTCCATTCTCTAATATTTCTTCACATCACAGCCCAAACAATCGCTCATAATTAAACCGAAACCAAGTGAAGGAGTGGGCCTGGCAGGAAACATACTTGGCAAGGAGCCCAAATCCCTACATTGTCCTTGGCAGAGAACAATTACATCAGTTCCTTCCATTTCCAGAGGAAGGATGGGTTTTGCAGAGCAATGGATGAAAATGAGAGGAAGCAGACAGCTGATTTACATATTGCTATCAGGTTAATCTACAATTTTTTTATGGGCAAAGGAAAAGTCTTAGAGAATGGAAAGGTCAGGGGGAAAGCGGGGGTGGGAGGATGAATTGGGAGATTGGGATTGACATATATACACTAATATGTATAAAATATATAACTAATAAGAACCTGCTGTGTAGCACAGGGAACTCCACTTCGATGTACAGTAGAAACTAACACAACATTGTAAAACAACTATACCCCAATTTAAAAAAAATTTTAAAAAGAAAAAGAATGGAAAGGTCGTTGTCAAAACCTGCTTTCACTTCCTGCGGGCTCCACACCACCTGCTGACCACGACCTCTGCTGAAAACTTTCTAGGTTCAAAGGGAAGTGCAGCCAACAAGTGTGTGATAGCCCAGAGTTTGGAGGCTTCGAGAGAAGTTAGATGCCATCCCCATGTTTGAAGAGTTAAAAACATATCATCACTCAGTTCTTAGCATCTGCTATTTACTCAGTAGATTCACTGCAAATCCAAAAACAGAGAGAGGATTTAGAGTCTAAATGCGGACGCCAAGGTGGGGTAAGATAAGGGATGTCTTTTCTTTTTATTTTATTTATTTTTTTTAATTTTTATTTTATATTGGAGTATAGTTGATTAACAATGTTGTGTTAGTTTCAGCTGTACAGCAAAGTGATTCAGTTATACATATACATCTACCTATTCTTTTTCAAGTTCCTTTCCCATTGAGGTTATTACAGAGTATTGAACAGAGTTCCCTGTGCTAAGGGATGTCTTAAGAGTCGTTTGGCTTTGGCTCGGCTGCATCACAGAGCATCATAGCCCACCAGCTGCTTCCTGACGACAAAAGGCCTCATCAGCTCACATGTGTGGCAGGGCTCAGGTGCCTCGGGGTCCAGCGAGTGAGGAGAGGCCAGCCCAGCTTAGGTTTACCCTGTCCTTCCCTCTTCTGCCCGTTCGCCAGCTCCTGGCAGTCCGAAATTTATCACAGTTCCCTAGGAAGGGACAGTTGGGGTTGAGGGGCCAGTTCTCAGAAACCCCAGACATGCTGGATATGTACAGAATCTGCTCTCCAGCCTCCCAGGTAGATGGGATGAGGGAGCCAGGCTCTCCACAGAGTGTCTCAGGCATCCAGGAGGAAGGTCTACATTCTGGAAGGCCAAGGAGATATTAGACTTCCCCCGTTTTGTTCCCTAAATTCCTTTACCTTTCACCCACTTCTCCTGGACCAAAGGTCTCAAGGCCTCACCCCCAGTGCCATCAGAGAAGGGAAGGCATCACACAGACAGGAAGGAGTGTCCAGCCCTCACCCCCATCCTGCTCTGTGAAGCTGAGGTGACACTGTTACCGAATCCAAGCTTGCTCCCCTCGCTGCATGACAGGCCAGTGAATCGGAGATGAGGTGTTGAGGCAAGGAATATGACTTTATTCAGAAAGCCAGCAGAATGAGAAGATGGCAGACTAGTGTCTCTGAAAAACCATCTTATCTGGGTCTGGATGCCAGTTTCTTTCATAGAATCAGAGAGGGAGAGGTGGTGAGGAAGTAAAGTAAAAGGAATGACCTTTTGCAAAACAAAACATCTCCTGGAATGACAAGCCTCTGTGAGAGGATGTGTTAGTTTCTTTTTTCTTGCAGGCACTAACAGGTGGGCAGGGTTCCCTGAGGCAGGCCATTATGTATGATTATAATAACAAAAGCAAGGAAAAGCAAAGGTTAAAGTCAAAGAAACAGATCCAACGTGGAGTCTGATTTAGCTCTTCCCTGTTACAAGGTCCCTTGTGACCAGGGCAAGCCCAAGAAGTAGGGGGACCAGAGGATGAAGGGGGAACTGCAGCAAGAGGTCTGCCCTGGAGTCTGAGGGCACAGCTCCAAGACATGCACTCCTCCAGAAGATAAATCTTTGGGGTGCATCCTACACTCAAAACTAGTTCCACAGGGCCCAGATATGCCAGTTCCTGGAGGGGAAGGATCTGACTCCTGGTCCTGTGCTTACAGACAGACCCCTGAACAAACCCACACATTTTAGAGACAAACTGGGCATCTTGATCCTGCAACTGGACACAGAGCATGGCTCTCACAGGCTCGCCAGCTGAGAATAATATTCTTTTTTTTTTTTTTAAAGGAAAAGGAAAGACTTTATTGGTTAATGCAACAGAAGAGCCCAAGAATGGATTTCAAGCATGGCTGGATCCAGGACCTCAAACACTGTCCTTAATGCTCTTCATTCAACTCACCAAGGGGCTTCTGTCCTCTGCGTTAGCATCACTGCTGGGTCAGGTGTTCTAATGAGGCAGCAAGAAAGACATCCACAATTCCATGCACCCTCACCGGGACAGGTGCTGCTGGGTCTCCCTTCAAGGAGGAGTCTCCCATCAGTGCAGCTGGCTGACAGCCTCCAGCAGCAGCTCCGGGAGACTGAAGAAAAGTGAGAGAAAAGCTGGGGGATTGAATGGGAGGGAGCATGTCCCCAGATGAGGCAGACACCCCCACAAGGGGGCTGGCTGGCAGGCAGGGTAATTTCCCTCCTCCTCCCCCCAGGCCTGCCCATAGGCCAAGAAATCAAGTGTATTCAGAAGGTGCTGGCAGAGGAAACTCAGGAAAAATGCCCCAATAAAGAGGCAAGAATATGATTTCGACACTAATAAGAAAGCAGCACCATATACGGCAGGAGGTTCTTGTTGACGAGTGACAGATGCTCAACTCAAAAGGGAGTTTGTAACTTAGGCCAAAAGAAGAATTCATCGGCTAACATAAATAGGCCAGGGTTTGTTGTTTTTTTTTTAAAGGCTGAAGCACATCTAGATTCAGAGGCTTCAATCATGTCATCTGGGTTTTGTCTGTCTCTCTATTTCTTGGCTCTTCTTCCCTCTCTACCTAGGCTGAGTTCTGCAGACTGCTTGTCCCGTGACTTTTGTTCCATAGCATCTGGAACTCCTCTCACTTTAGGGACCTTCCCACGTCCTGAGTCTCAGCGGGGCACATGCCCTCCCTTTGCAGAAACTGACGATGTCAGATGCTTCATTTCCCAAACGCCTTTGCAGCTGGGGCTCAGGCATGTAACCCAGGTGACACTGACCAAACACAGCCGTCCTACATTTGGAACTAGACACAGAAAAAGCAAAGAAAGAGAGAAGAAAGAAGAGCAGGAACATGGAGTGGGCTTCTCCCTGAGGAGCTCACATTTCTGGTGGTCTTGGGGTCCTGTGCTCAGTGTCGGCTCTGCAGTCTGGAGACCTTGGGGCTCAGCCGCGGTGGCAATGGTGTCCTCACCGGACCTGTCCTGGGGCATAATTGGGGGCCATATTCCCAGTTATTGGCAACAGTACCTGATTCTCCAGCCATCCTAGGGATTCTTTCTGATACCCAGTGACATTTTCCTAAATGTCTTTTCTGCTTAAATTATCCAGAGTGGGTTTCTACTGCTTGCAAATAAGAGCCTGATTGCAAACAGCTGCTCCAGAGTCACACCAACCCAGCTGAACAACCCCAGATGAAAAGGAACTTCTTTCTTTTAAGAGTTTCTATCAATCCAGGCAAGGATCTTATTGGTCCTTGGGGGACCATAAGCCACCCCTCCCCCAATCATGTCACGAGAGGAATGAGACTTTATCACTGTCCCAGCCTCGGGAAGTTGACCGTGGAGCTCATGAAAGATGTCCTGACAAGGACCTTGTGGATGGAGGAGGTGACATTTCCCCAAGGAAATAGCTGTGTGTGATAAATGGTCTCCTTTTCTATAGAATATTCCCGAATTATTTACCAGTCTTTTAAAACTCACAAATACCAGACTGCAAAGAATTGAAAGGAGAGGTCTTGTTTGCTAGTTGCACCTCCTCAGAAGAACATAATAGGACACCTTAAAGTGAAGAAACGAAGAAATACGATAAGCAGAAGGGCTCTTTTGTGTGGAATTTCTCAAAATAAGATATATTATGTTTTCTTGTCTCCAAATTGATGAAAGTTTGTAGACAAGATGTTTAGTCACACCGAGACATTATTAGGAAATCACAGCTTCTAAACAAAATCCTCACCTCCCCCTTTCCTGATTATCTATCCATTTCAGGTCACCTACAATATAGGGATATTCTCAAGAGTCTTATGGGAAGATAACTCCCCTGGTGGAAGTTTGCCAGGAAACCGACCTTTGCTGAGGGAAATATATAGCTTCAACCAACACATAGTGCCACTGTGCCCCAGAGAGCAGGACCCCTGCCACATGCCGAGTGGATGCTAAAACTCTTGGGAAGTATGTGCCAGTCGGAGGCAGAAAGCCAGTTTAGAAGAAAAGTGGGAGAAAACCAGAACCAAAGGGAATAGGATAGAAAGAATGAGAAAGGCAACATGCACTAATTACATCAAGGTCAGTAAAACCCTAATATAAATAGTAACAGCTGTCTGCTGCATCCCTGCAGAAGGAGTCTGTGCTGGATGTTTTCTGTCTGGCTCTCCAGGTCTGCTCTCCAGGCCGCTCCACTTTGCTCACTGACCTAGAAGCCTGAGCTATCGGACTGCATCCACTGGCCCCTGTCTGCTTGCTTCCAGTGGTTTCTTCCTGTAGGAGGCACCAAGAGAAGAGAGAAAATGAAGTGAGGTCTGAGAATTTGCTTCCCTGCTTCCCTCCCCAGGACATCACAGCCCCTATCGGGCAGTCTCCTCTGTCCCCCCACTTTCTGGGGGTCCTGTTCACTGCCCCCTCTCTGTACCCTTCAGGACCAGGGTGGAAGGTGCTCTCTGCTGTGCACGGCTCCATCCTTGTTGGTTTCCCCAAACCAAGGGGAACTGCTCCTTTACACAGTGGTTTTTACACCCTTTAATTACACCATGTGAGCAAGCCATCAGTTGCCTGCTGGGACCATGACTGATGCTAAGTCAGAACATTCTTGGAAAGACTTAACGATTGACCACATGTGGCTTAGGGTGAGTTGGGGGTGTGTGCAAATGGATAAATTCAAACACAGGAAGAGAACAAGAATGGAACTGACAATATTAGAGGCGTTGTATTCAGTTCAGACGTGTTCTTATATTGCACCCAAGTGGAGACATAAAATATTAATATATGCATGGGGTAGAGGATTCACCGCGGGAGATGAGGTTTAGGAACTGTTCACATGTCGGTAGTTAATAAAGCTAGGAAAGTAGCCAAGGTTGTTTAGGAAACAACAACAGGGTGAGAAGAGATGATTGTCACTTAAAAAAAACTAATGAAAGTCTCCAAGAGCTTACATTTCAATTGGTTAAAAAAAAAACTAATGAAAGTCTCCAAGAGCATACATTTCAATTGAGTAACAGACAACCGTACACTTCATTTATAAACCTTTATAACTGAAATTTCTGTAAATGTTTTGTACCATTTCTTCGAATCAAGGAAGAGCTTTGTCAGAGGCTTCTGGTTTACTTATATGTCAGCATGTATTTCTACAGAAATCTTCATTGTTGCTGCCATCAAAGTGACAAAATAACCCAGAGATAAAAGTGACCTCTGGAGGAAAAGATTACACATTCTTAATTGAAGCAATTTCCTTTGGGAAATACAAGCATACCTTGGAAATATCATGGTTTAGATTCCAGACCACCTCAATAAAGGAAATATCACAATAAGGTGTGTTACAAGAATTTTTAGGTTTCCTAGTGTATATAAAAGCTGTTTACACTACACTGTAGTCTATTAAGTGTGCAATAGTATTATGTCTAAAAAAAATGTACATGGCTTACTTAAAAAATACTTTATTGCTTTAAAGTGCTAACCATCATCTAAGCCTTCAGTGAGTTGAAGTAGTAACAACAAAGATCACTGATCACAGATCACCATAACAAATATAATAATAATTAAAAAGTTTGAAATATTGTGAGAATTACCAAAATGTGACACAGAGACACAAACTAAGCAAATGCTGTTGGAAATATGGCACTGGTTGACTTGCCTAACAGAGAGTTGCCGTAAACCTTCAATTTGTGAAAAACCACAATTATCTGTGAAGTCCAGTAAAGCAAAGTGCAATAAAACGAGGTATTCCTCAAATCATTAAAAACTAGAAAAAATTTATTCCTAAGTAATTATACATGTCCTTTATATATTTTTCATCATTTTTTGGTTTTTTTGTAGCACATAAAGTAACTACATATCCAAGTAATATAGTAAATGACAAAAGATGAATGAAAAGATTAGCAGATGGCACTAAGAACAAGATTTGAAAAAAATATCCTAACAGGCTTTAGAAAACATAAATGGCCATCAGGAGATGAACGGAGAAACAAAATGTGGCATATCCATACAATGAAGTAGTTCTCCACCATAAAAAGAAACCAACTACTGATACACAAAAACAATATAAATCAAAACATTATACTGGGTGAAAGTAGACAGAAACAAAAGAGTGCATAGTGTATGATTCTACTGATATAAAGTTCTAGAAATCGCAAACATTAGTAGTGACCAAACGTGAATTTCACTGGTTGCTGGAGTCATGGATCAGATGGAGGAATACGCAGCAATAGAAACACTGTTGGATCGTTCTGCTTCCGGATTGTAGTGGTGGATTCATGAGTGTAGACATTTGTCAAAATTCTTTGAATTGATTTTCAAAGGAAAAAACTAGGATGAGAAGAGCTGTGGGGAGCTGGTGTATTCCCCAGAAAACGAGTGTTTAATGGATTAAAGGAAAAATGGGGGCCGACAAGGGGTAACCAAGAAGTAGGAGTGAAACAGTGGAGTCATGCCGCCCACGTAGCAGAAGTGGGGACCTTAAGAGGAAAGAATGGACTAGTTAAGAGTGTGACGCTAAGAAGAAATCTTTTAAGATAATGGTTGAAACTCATCCATTGACTGCAACATCAGAGGAGACATTGATTACCTCTGTCAGAGCAGTTTCTAAAGAGCAGGACTGTGGATCCCAGGGGCCTGGGAATCCCTCAGTAAGGAGGGAAAGGAGGAAGGAGGCAGGATGCAGAGACCTGTGTTCAGGCATCTTGGGTGAGAAAAGAATGTAGAATATTAAGATATGACAGTAACCAGAAAGGAAGAAGGGAAAGGGAAGAGAATTTTCCTTTATAAGAGTAATATGGGAATCTTTATATGCAGAAGGGCATAAACCAGCAGAGAGGGAGCATTTCAATGTAAGTTCCATTCCTTTAACCAGAGAGTTATTGATTTAGATTATCAAGACTTTTCCCTTTATAAACAATGCTGCAGTGAATAGCATTGTATGTGTGTCATTTTGCACAGATACAAATACATCTATGGAATGAATTCTTGGAAATGGAATTGGTAGGTGAAGGAACAAGTGATCTCGTATTTAATATCATATCATTTTACACCCCCACAGGCAGAATATGAGAGTACTTATGCCCTCACAGCCTCTCTAGCACAGTATTTTAACAAAAATTTCCATCCTCACTAATCTGACAGATTTAAAAATGACATCTCAATGTAATTTTAATTTAATTTGCATTTCTTTTAATATGAGAGATATTGAGCACCTTTTCATACATTTAGGAGTCATTTGTGTTTCCTACTCTCTTCATGGCCTTTGCCCATTTTCTATTGGGCAGCTGGTCTTTTTCTTATTGATTTTTATAAACTCTTTATATATATAATAGATCTCACTTATGAATTCCAGATTGATGAATTCACCCCCTTGTTAAAAGTTTTTTGTAATCCCCATGTCAATACTCAACGTGCTTTTGTGTTCATTCACAGATATGCACAGAGGGGAAAAATCTGTCACCCAATGTGCACAGCTGAGGTCAAGCAAGGCTGTGCCCTGTCTTCTTGTTTCAGCTCCCATACAATAAAAAATGTCCTTTTCATGGTCTACTTAATGCCGCACTTTTACATCTTTGTATGTTTTAGTTGGTGATTTGGCTATTTAAAATGGCCCCCCAAGTGCAGTGCTAAGGTCTGTCTAGTGTTCCTTAGAGCAAGACAGCTGTGAAGTGCCCTATGGATAAAATGTGTGTGTTTGACAAGCTTCATTCAGGCGTGAGTTATAGTGCTGTTGGCTGTGAGTATATTAAATAAGGTGTTTTTAAACAGAAACACACATAAAACAGGTTAGCTTATATATTGATTGGTTGACAAAAATGTTGTGACCAAAAGCTATCAGGAAACGACCCCTGTGTTTCCCCAGGAGCAATGGCTCAGGATTTGCTAAGATGGTGTTCACAGTGACTTTTTAGAACATTAACTACCTTGAATGATGTAGCCATTCAAGAAATTAGCTCCTTGTGACATAAGTTGCAATAATTGTGTCTAGCTTGTCATTTGTCTTTTCATCTTGCTTATTTTTTTTTTGGCAAGGATTGTTTTATTTTTATGTGGTTAATTTATGAAGTTATAGTTACTATAGGCCTCTGGTTATTGCGATTTAATTAAAAGGGGGAAAATGAATGAGTTATAAACACCTGAGTCCCGGTATTACCCGTCATCTGGTCTGCAGACCTCTGCCCAAACAGAAACAAGCCATCTCTCCATCCACTCAAATAAAGCCCACCTAATAGAGAGGTAAAGAGAGATTATATGACAGTTACTTCAAAGAGGAGCAATTAGACTCCCAGGGTACTATTTCACTTTTGCCCTTGAAATATTTATTTGGGGACAGCATGAGTCTATGACCTCAATTACATGCATGAAATGAATAAAAGCTTTTAATTCCATTTCTACATAATTTACAGTAGGAATATTATCCTATTTGTGGTGTCACATTTACCTTCACCCAACATAAGCTACAAATGTTGCTTTTAGTAATCATCTTCCCTCAAAAGAATGAAGACCTACCTTCTGGCAAAGTGAGGAGTATTTTGTCAATTTTCAGCTAAGAGAGTCCGCAAGTTGTATTTTAATGAAGTTGCAAGTGACAAATGACTCCAAATTGGAATCACAGTTCCAGCACCTCAGCTTGTCAAATCTCAGCTGGTGGCCTATTTTCAGACTCTGATAGCAACACCCTTACACAATGGACTAGGCAAAACTTCCCCTGGCCCACAGTCCTCTTGGCCAGTAATTTGCCTTCAGCAACAGATATGAATCTGTGACCTACTTGCAAATTATTCCTGATGACCTGGATATGGAACTGTAAAAAGGAGACTGTAAAAGCATCTGGTTTGACCAGCAGTCAAGTTTACCACCAGTAGGTCAATGAGCAGGCCACGCCTTCAGGGCTTGTGAGCTTTATCATGTATGATTTGGTACCACTGGATTCACGGTATGTTGGTGATTAATCCCACATTTGTGAACTTCAGTGCCTTGGAATACTCAAGTCCTCCCTTCTAATTCACTATTGATTTTTACAAATTATTTGTCTTTCACATGAACAAAAGCACTGTATTTTCTCCACATTCCCATAATTCTATAGACAAACCAAGTGGATTTGCCCTTGTTCTTAAAGAAGACAGTCTTCTGAAGAAGCAGGTGTCACCGGAGGAAGGGTTGGAGAATAGGTTCTCTGCTCCCCCTTCACCATCCTCCTTCTCTTTCTGCCTGCTATAGACTGAATTGTGTCCTCCCAAAATTCATATATTGAAGGCCTAATCCCCAATGTGACTGTATTTAGAGCTAGGGCTTTTAGGGGGGAATTACAGTTAAATAAGGTCATAAGGGTGGGATCCTAATCCAACAGGATTGGTGGCTTTATAAGAAGAGGAAAAGCTGGCTTGCTCTCACTCTCTGGCTTTCTCCACTCACACAGGGAGAAAAGGTCATGTGATTATGCATCAAGATGGGCCATCTGCAGCTAGGAGGAGAGCTCTCACCAGTACCTAGCATGCTGGCACCTTGACCTTGACTTCAGCCTTCCAGAACTGTGAGGACATAAATGTCTATTGTTGAAGCCCCTAGCCTGCAGTGTTTTGCTGTGGCAGCCCAAGCTGACTAGGGCATAACCCCTCCTTGACTCAAGGGGCTGGTGCTCCCATGTTGGTTCTGAACAGCCTGTGTGTGGCCACACATTTCCCCACGTGGCCCCCAGCCCCACCTCAAATAGTACCCATGGTCCTAACCTCTCCAGCAACTGCCTGCTCCTCTTCCTCCCATTGCTGTTCCTTGGAGCCCTGTTCTCGTAGGTGATGGATGGTTTGATCAACTACTCCATGCTTTATTATCACATTCATTCCCCACCCTTCTAACCCAGGTATCCAGAGGCAGAATAGGTCTCTTGATACCCATCCAAGATCCTCACACAGATTTTGAGAAGGACCCAACAAGCCTGCCAACACTGACCTTATTTCAGAGCCTGGCAGAGGAAATGGGCCGAGGAAGCACCCACCGGAAGGGTCACCTTCGAAGGCCAGCTACTGCCTTCATCATCTGGTCCTGTTCCTGGGAACAGCCCAAGTGTTTGACTTCCTATTTAATCATCCTTCCAGTTGCACCATTGCCTCCTTCAGTAATTTTAGGATCATCATAATTTTTAAAAAGCTACAATGGGATCATTTCAGATGTTGAAGCATGTTTTGTTTTTTGGCTGCTCAGCATGTGGGCATCTTAGTTTCCTGACAGGGATCAAACCTGTGCCCCCTGCAGTGGAAACGCCAAGTCTTAACCACTGGTCCACCAGGGAAGTCTCAGAACAGGACTTCTTATTAGAGAGCAGGAGGATCTTTTAGACCACCTCTGAGTAGCTTGATACTTTTATTCCATTTATCCACATGTGAGTATGGATCTTAGTCCACAAATTCAAAGATGCAAGAAATATTCATTTTAAAATGTTTTCCCTAGATTAAATGAAATACAATTCCTAGCCCCTTTTCTGCCAATCTGTGTGGCATCCATCCTTCCAAAACCCCTCTAGCATGCAGTCACACCAGGATCCAAAATGTCAGGACCTTATGGTGGTCAGTTTCTCACGGCACCCTGATGTCCTCATGGGTGAGGCCACCTGCTTCCTTAAACAGAATCTCTTTGCTCTTTTCTTCTGCACCAGAAGTAGGTACAGGGCCTAAGGTGCAACCACCACACGCACCCCATTTCTCTCCTGTGATCTAAGGGAAAAAAATCTCTCTTCCTCAGATTGTCCTTAAAAGAGCTCAGCATAAACCTGTCAAATCTGAGGCGTTAGAAAACACAAAAGCCAGAAAGAGAGATATCTCACTGGCAACTTCTGCTTCCGGCCTAATTACAAAAACTTTCTCTAAGCCAAAACAAACATCCACACTTGTGGAACAATGGGGAAAGGGAGAATAGAGAGAAAAGGTAATACTTTCCTAGAGTGTCCTGGTCCACAAAAAACACATCCTGAATAGAAATATGTGATACAATTGCAGGAAAGTCCTTCTTGCTGAATTGCATTAGGCAGCTCATAACAGCACCAGCCTGGAAAGAAGACTCACTCCCAGCTCTTAATAATTCCCTATAAGCCACTTCACCTCTCTGGACTAAATTTTGTCCATTGATACATTCAACAAACTTTTATAAGCACTATCTATGCAGGAATTTTGGGAGAGTGTGGTATAGGCCTTGGGGTTTAAAGGTATGCCTTGACCACAAGCTACACATAATCAGCCCAGAGCCAACTGCAAGGAAAGCCACACATCCGGGATGCTATGAGGGTGCCAAGGAAGGGAATTTAACATGGCCTTTTTTAGCAGCTTAAACAACACAGATGTATTATCTTGCAGGTCACAAGTCTGACACAGGTCTTACTGGGCTAAAGTCAAGGTGTGGCAGGGCTGAGTTCCTTCTGGAATTTCTAGAGGAGAATCCATTTCTTTGCCTTTTCCAGCTTCTTTACCGCATGACTCCTTCCTCCATCTTCAAAGCCAGCGAAGGCGAGTCAAGTCCTTCTCACGTTGGCATCACTCTGACCTTTTCTGCCTCCTTCATCCACATAAAAAAATTTTTTTATTGAGGTGAAATTCCTGTAACATAAAATTACCATTTTAAAGTGCACAATTCACTGGCATTTAGTACATTCACAATGTTGTACAACCACCATGTATATCAAGTTCCAAAACATTTGAATCACCTAAAAAGAAAACTCTGTACCCAAGAAGCAGTCATTCCCCCCGCCCCAGCTTCTGGCAACCATTAATCTTATTTCTGTGTCTATAGATTTACCTATTCTAAATAGTGCATATAAATGGAATCATACAATCGGTTATCTTCTGTGGCTTCTTTCAGATAGCATGTTTTTCAGGTTCATGCATGTTGTTGCCTGTATCAGTACATCACTGGTTTTCATGGTTGAGTCATAAATATCCCATTGTATGGATATGCCGCATTTTGTCTAACTGTTCATCCTTTGATGAGCATTTGGATTATTTCCACTTTTAGCTAATGTAAAGAGTGGTGCTATGAATATTTGTGTTGTTTGAGTGCCTGTTTTTAGTTCTTTTGAGTATATTCTTAGGACTGGAATAGCTGGGTTATATCGTAACTCTATTTAAATTTGAAGGATCCACCAGCTTGTTTTCCACAATAGCTTCACTGTTTGACATTCCTACCAGCAATGTATAAGGGCTGCAATCTCTCCACATCCTCATCAGCACTTGTTCTCTGTTTTTGTTGGTGTGTGTGTATTGTTGTGGGTGTCTGGTGGTGTCTTACTGTGGTTTTGATTTTGCATTTCCTTAACGACTAATGATGATGCTGAGTCTCTTTTCAAGATTTGCTTTATAAATAACTGAATTTGGAGGATGTGAAGGAAATATTAAAGGAAGTGAAAAGAAAATAGGAAAACCAGATTTACAGATTAAATCTGATGAAGCCATGGATAAACCATGGGAATGGGGAAAGAGAAGAGGAAACCAACCAGAGAAAAATTCAGAAAGCAAAATTGTCAGATGTTAGGGACCAGTTAACTTGGGGGTTAAAGGAAAGGAGACTCAAAGGGCCCCACGATCCTCATCTGTAAAATGGGAGGGCAGGGCCAGGCACCCTGAATGCACCCGGCACTGACATTTCTTCTCAGAGGGACTCTGCCTTGCAAATATCAAGGAGGCCTATGAGGTGAAATTTACTCAGAGCTCCATAAAATGTTGCAGTCATATATTAACTGCTTCTGAGAATAAGGCTTTCTCAGTGCAGGGACAGCTGAGACAGGACACATGTTAAATGGAAACAATTCAATTTATTTAAAATTAATTGCTAATTAACTGAAGTAATTAATTTAAACCAATGTAGCCTCTAAATATCAGTCATCGTGTTTTACATAATATTACACCAGCCAAGTGCCAAAGATTTGTCACCCTGATTAAGCCTACTGTCCTATCAAAACAGGAATACAGATTTTAATGGGAATTATTTTAAAGTTTGCACAATAGAAATAAGCCAATGCTCCAATTCCCAATTAAAGACATAAAAGTTTCATTTTAAAGTAGCATAATTCCCTGATAAGAAAGGCCAAGGTTACATTGGGAGTCACAGATTTTATAACGTGCAATTTCTGTGATTTGGGTTCTGGTTTTCTCCATTCTTACAGAAAAATGCCAAAGTTGTCATTCTTCCAAACTTACCTTAGACCTGACTTGATTGGAGCCAAAATGAATGCTTCTTCAGAGCTGTGCATGAATCACCAGGAAATTGTTCATTATACAATCTTCTCTTCACAATTTAGGAATGAATCTAATTCATAAAATAGATTTGTATGGTGTAATCTCAACAAGCAAGAACTGCACCTACTTTAAAAACAGAGAAGTGATAAATTTATCATCTGTGTTAATGCTAACTAAATCCCATTTGATAGTGGTATGGTGAACACATGATATAATATTTTATATAACATTATGCACTAAAACCCACACACTCATAATAAAACATCTTTTTTGAAAGATCGATGCATCCTTTGGTTTTATTATCACTATGTCATTAAGATAGCAAAAGAATGAAAGAATTTTGCCCTCCATAAGCTATATTAAAATAGCTTTCATTTTCTCAAGTGCTTTTCTCCCATTCATTCATGATTGTTCATTTCTTTTCCTCAGCTTAGTCATCCTCAAGGCACATAATTCCAGTCAACCATTAAATTGAACTACCATCTGACCAAGTAGTTTATATTCTCTCAATCTTATTCCTAATAAGATATAAAATGTGCATTTTTTTATGACTCAGCATGATCAGGAAATCATCTCCACTGAGGGTTCACAGGGAGGCCAGGATTAAAGTTACAGGCTGAACTGTGAGGTTGGTGAGGAAAGGAATTAGAGGCAATGTCTTCTTCCTGATCTGACCTTCCCCAGATCATATACCTGGAACATTTTTGCCTTAATGGGCACTGCTCATACTGGGGCTGGCCAAGTTCCTGAACCATCCTATAGGGGAAGCAAGCATCCTAACTTCTGACTCTCCCTTTCTTCCCAGCCACCAACTCCTCTTTGCAGGATAAAATGTCCTTTGTCTCTAGCCACATTTTGTCTTAAAGTCTATTTTGTCTCATCTTAGTATAGATACGCCAGCTCTCTTATGGTTGCTTCTTGCATGAAATATCTTTTTCCATCTGTGGTGTAATAAAAATATAAATATTTGGTCTTTGTCCCTGGTTCCTGGCACAGAGCTCCTAAAACACTTGGAACTTAACCATATTTTTTATGCTAATGGAATGATTCAGGTTGGTGAGGGGAGGGGGGAGTGGTACCTAAATAGCTTCAGGATGGGGGCTGGTTGCCAGAAAACCAGCCATATGATTAGAGGGTTGGGAATTTCAGCCCTAACCCCCAAACCCTGATGAGAGGAGTGGAGCTGGAGACTGAGTCCAATCACGCATGCCCATGATTTAATCAATCATGCATACATAATGAAATGGCCATAAAACCCCTAAATGATGGGGTTTGGAGAACCTCTGAGTTGGGGACTACATCCACATGCAAGGAGGGTGGTACACCCAAGAGGCTCTTGTGCTTGGGACACTTCCAGACCCCACTCTATCTACCTCTTCTTCTGGCAGTTCATTGACGTTCTTTATAATAAACTATAATAGTAAGTAGAGCACTTTCTTGAGTTTTATGAGTCGTTCTAGCAAATTATTGAAACTGGGGTGGTGAGGGTGCTGATCAGTGGAAACTTCAAATTTGTTGTCAGCTGGGCAGATGTGTGGGTTGCCTGGGAACCCCACTTCGGCTGGTGTTTGAAGTGGAAGCCGCTTTGGGATCTAAACCCTTTAACTTTTGGGAAAAGATGCTAACTTCAGGCAGGTAGTGTCAGAATAGGATTGAATTGTTGAACATCCAGTTGGTATGAGAGAATTGGAGAATTTATATGAGAAATAACATGTATTTGGTGTCCAAAAAACATGCACCATCCTTTTATTTCAACTTAGTTGTTTCTTTGGATCTGAAGCATGTCTCTTTTAGACAGCAGATAGTTGGATCTTCTTTTTTTTAACCAGTTTGATAATTACTAACTTTTGATTTGATTGTTTTATTCCTTCATATTTCACATATTATTGACATACAGGCATTCCTCAAACATATCACAGGTCCAGTTCTAGACCACCACAATAAAGTGAATATCACAATAAACAGAGTCACGGGAATTTTTTAGTTTCCCAGTGCATAAAAATGTTATGTTTACACAGTACTGTAGTCTATTAAGTGTGCAATGCATTGTGTCTAAATCAGCAATGTACATAGCTTAATTTAAAGATACCTAATTGCTAAAAATTGCTAACCATCACCCAAGAGCCTTCAGCAAGTCATAATATTTTTGCTGGTAGAGGGTCTCGCCTGGATGTTGGTGGCTGCTGACTGGTCAGGGTGGTGGTTGCTGAAGGTTGGGTGACTGTGGCAATTTCTTAAAAATAAGACAACGATGAAGTTTGCCACATCAATTGACTTCCTTTCATGAATGATTTCTCTGTATCATGCAATGCTGTTTTACCCACAATAGAACTGCTTTCAATATTGGAGTCAATCCTCTCAAAACCTGCTGCTGCTTTATCAACTAAGTTTATGTAATATTCTAAATCCTTTGCTGTCATTTCAACAATTCTCACAGCATCTGCACTAGGAATAGGTCCATTTTTTGAAAAACCCTTTCTTTGCTCATCCGTAAGAAGCAACTACTCATCTGTTCAAATTCTATCCTGGGATTGCAGCCATTCAGTCACATCTTCAGGCTCCACTTTTAACTCTAGTTCTCTTGCTGTTTTCACCACATCTGCAGTTACTTCTTCCACTGAAGTCTTGAACACCTCACAGTCATCCATGAAGATTGGAATCAGCATCTTCTAAACTCCTGTTAAGATTTTTTGATATTTTGGCCTCTTCCCATGAATCAAAAGTGTTCTTCATGTCATCTAGAATGGTGAATCCTTTCCAGAATGTTTTCAATTTACTTCAGATCCATCAGAGGAATCACTATCTATGGTAGCTATAGTCTTACACAATGTATTTCTTAAGCAATAAGGCTTTGAAAGTTGAAATTACTCCTTGATTCATGGGCTGCAGTATGAATGTTGCATTAGCAGACCTGAAACCAACATGAATCTCATTGTACAGCTCCATCAGAGCTCTTAGGTAACCAGGTGTATTGTCAATAAACAGTAGTATTTTGAAAGGAATCTTTTTTCTAAACGGTAGGTCTCAACGGTGGGTTTAAAATATTCAGTAAACCATGTTGTAAACAGATGTGCTGTCATCTAGGCATTGTTGTTCCATTTAGAGAGCACAGGCAGAGTAGATTTAGCATAATTCTTACGGGTCCTAAGATTTTCAGAATGGTAAATGAGTACTGGCTTCAACTTAAAGTCACCACTTGCATTAGCTCCTAACAAGAGAGTCAGCCTGTCCTCTGAAGCTTTGAAGGCAGGCGTTGACCCCTCCTCTCCAGCTATGAAAGACCTAGATGGCATCTTCTTCCAATAGAAGGCCATTTCATCTACATAGAAAATCTGTTGTTTAGTGTAGTCACCTTCATTAATTATCTTAGCTAGATCTTCTGGATAACTTGCTGCAGCTTCTACATCAGCACTTGCTGCTTCACTTTGCACTTTTATGTTATGGGTATGGCTTTTTCCCTAAACCTCATGAACCAACTTCTGCTAGCTTCAGTCTTTCCTTCTGTAGCTTCCTCACCTCTATCAATCATCTTAGAACTGAAGAGAGTTAGGGCCTTGCTGTGGATTAGGATTTGGCTTAAGGGAATGTTGTGGCTCATTTGATCTTCTATCCAGACACCAAAACTTTCTTCATAAAAGCAATAAGCTTGTTTTACTTTCTTATTAATTGTGTATTCACTGGAGTAGCACCTTTAATTTCCTTCAAGAACTTTTCCCTTACATTCACAACTTGGCTAACTCATTGGTACAAGAGGAGGAGCTTTCTGCCTATCTCGGCTTTTGACATGCTAAATCACTTCTAGCCTTTGATTTAAAGTGAGAGACGCATGACTCTTCCTTCCATTTGGACACTTAGAAGCCATTGCAGGGCTATTAATTGGCCTGGTTTCAATATTTTTGTGTCTCAGGCAATAGGGATGCCCAAGGAGAGGAAGAGAGACAGGAAAATGGCCTTCAGAGGAGCAATTAGAACACACACAACATTAATTAAGTTCATGGTCTTACAAGAGTGTGGTTCATGGCGTCCAAAACAATTACAATAGTAACATCAAAAATCACTGATCACAGATCACCATAACAAATATAATAATAATTTAAAAGCTTGAAATATTGTGATAATCACCAAAATGTGACACAGAGACACAAAATAAGCAAGTGCTGTTGGAAAAATGGCACCAATAGGCTTGCTCAATGCAGGGTTGCCTCAAACCTCTGATTTGTAAAAAAAAAAAAAAAAAAAGCAACATCTGTAAAGTGCAATAGAGCAAAGCACAATAAAACAAGGTCTGCCTGTTGCTGGATTTATGTCTCATTTTGCTTTATAGTTTCTATGTGTCTCAGGTCATTTCTGTTCCTCCATTTTTCCTTCACTGTGTTCTTTTCGCATTAAGTGGACATTTTCTGGCACATGATTTAAATTCCTTTAATGATTTTTAAGGTTTTTTTTTTTTTTTTTTGCAGTATGCGGGCCTCTCACTGTTGTGGCCTCTCCCGTTGCGGAGCACAGACTCCAGAGGCGCAGGCTCAGCGGCCATGGCTCACGGGCCCAGCCACTCCACGGCATGTGGGATCTTCCTGGACCGGGGCACGAACCCGTGTCCCCTGCATCAGGACGTGGACTCTCAACCACTGCGCCACCAGGGAATCCCTAAGGTTTTTTTTTGAGTTATTTTGTTAGTGCTTGCTCAAGGGTCAGTAATATTTTAACTTATTAGAATTTACTTCAGATTTATACTAACTTAATTCCCATAATATACAGAAACTTTGCTCCAATATAGCTCCATTCCCATTCCCTAATTTGCTGTGTTACTATTGTCAGATACATTAAACCTATATATGTTACAAATGCAAAGAATACAGTGCTATAGTTATTATTTTATATAGTCTTATGTCTAAAGATAAAAATATATTTATAGTGTCTTTATATTAACTGACTTATTTACCAGTTCTCATTCTCTTCATTTCTTTCTGTGAATTTGAGTTACCAGCTGGCTTCACTTTCTTACTCAGATATAGTTTCATTTCCTCTCCCCCACTCCTCTGTACTGTTATTGTCAAATAAATTATACCTCTATATGTTATAGGTCCAACAGTATAATTTCGTAGATATCGTTCTGTGCAATTTTTAAACCAGTTTCAAAAAGAAATATATAGGGCTTCCCTGGTGGCGCAGTGGTTGAGAGTCCGCCTGCCAATGCAGGGGACACGGGTTCGTACCCCGGTCTGGGAAGATCCCATATGCCGCGGAGCGGCTAGGCCCATGAGCCATGGCTGCTGAGCCTGCGCGTCTGGAGCCTGTGTTCCACAACAGGAGAGGCCCCAGCAGTGAGAGGCCTGTGTACCGCAAAAAAACAAAAAAAGAAATATATAATTATACTTTCTTTTGTAGCTATCCACATAATTACCTTTACCATATATGTTGTTTTTCTATGTGAAATTGAACTACTCCCTCGCTTAAAATATTTTCAGCATCAAGAACTTCCTTTAGTATTTCTTATAAGCCAAGTATGCTAGCAGTGAATTCTCTCAGTTTTTGCTTATCTGGAAATCTTTATTTTGCCTTCATTTTTGAAAGATATTTTGCTAGATATAGGGTTCTTGGTTGACAAGTTTTTTTCCAGTACATCGCTACCCACAATTTAAGCAAAGGCAACACAGGGAATGATAAAAATATTCAGTCATCAATAAGATTCATTGAATATATTATCCCACTTTCTTCCAGATGCCACTGTTTCTGACAAAAAGTCAGCTGTTAACCTTATGGAATTCACTTCTATTTGTAGAGTCACTTTTTTCTTGCTGCTTTCAAGATTTTCTCTCTCTTTGTTTAACTATGATGCTTCTGAGTGTGGATATATTTGGTTTTAAATTTCTTGGGGCTTATTGAACTTTTTTAAGAGTAAGTCAATGTTTTGTTTTTATCATATTTGGAAATTTTTCAGTCACCATTTCTTTGAATATTTTTTTCTGCCTCTTCTCTGTCCTCTCCTTTTGGTATTCCCATTACACATATTTTGATGCAATACATTACTCTGAAAATCTGTTTATTTTTCATATTTTTCCCTGTTTTTCAGATGCATAGTCTCTATTGATTCAGATTCAAGTCTGTTGATTTTTTTCTTCTACCAGCCAAATACACTGTTGAATCCCTTTTGTGGATTCCTATAATAATAGTTCATCACTTCCTGCTAATTCCTTTTGCTAAACCCAGCAATTCAATTCTGCCTTCCAGAGGTGACCTAAGCCTGACCCCCAGGCACATCCCTCCTGAGAGATTTCAGGACCTTGTCTTACCAACTTTCATGGAGGTTTGGTCAACATCATTTGATTCAAGGCAAATGCCATTATTCCTGTTTTAAATAAATAAGAAAATTGAAACACAAAATTGAGTAGTAATTTGTTCAGAAAATGAAGGACTGGAGCCGAGGTCTTCAGAGTTTTAATCAAGCCAGTTACTGAGTGTGTATAAGAGTCACCCAGGGATTTGTTTAAAATCTGAGAACAGTAATATGATAGGCAACTAGTTACAGATTCAAAAGCATTTAGGAGAGAACAACAGGCAAGTCCAAACACTGAAAAATAAAAAGAAGAGAAAACACCTCATTTTCCAGTGGAGAGATTGTTACTACACTAGAGTCAAGAGAAAGGACTGCAAGCTGGGACTTAGTGACCAGATAGTTCTCACCCTTAGTAAGAACTCAGTAAGAACCTTATCTTAGTAAGAACATTATCCTAAGTATGACTAACTTTCCCAACTCCAAATAACCTTAAAGAAAAATCTGACAATTAGAACATTTTAAGCCATTAGCTGAAATGAGAGTTTCAAAACAGTAGCTTTAGATCACCTCTGGAGATGGATGGTTTCCTTTTTTTTTTTTTTTTAATTTATACCCTATTTTGTTCCAAAAAGATTTAAGATTATTTCTGGAATTTATTTTTGTACAAACATTTACCAAGTGTCTATGATGGCAGGCTCTTTTATATAAATGAATAGAGCAAGGCCCTGCCACCAACATCTCAGAAACAGGGAACTGAACACATAGATTCAAACCCAGTCTGTGGAATCAGGCAGCCCTAGATCTGTGCTCCAGCTCCTTTCCTTATTAAGGTAAAACCTTAGACCTGCTATTTGACCTCTTCAATCCTCAGGTTCTTTGTAAAACAGGGAAAACCACATCATCTACTTCACTGGATTTGGTGGCAGTTAGATTGTATAATTCTCCAAATGTTGAAAACATGACTATCTTTCAAACCTATACTGAATGGGAGACACAGTTATTTAACTCACTAATGAGGAAACCAGTAGGGTCACAAAGCTGATTCAAAGGCATATGTGAGAGACTGATACACATAATAAATGAAAAAAAGTGCTAGAATAAGATTGCTAAATTATTTTTAGACTGGTATGTCCTATAGAGTAATAAAACTTAATATTTGGGGTTATCCTTTCTATGGAAATTATTTGCATTTCTGCCACCCAAAAATTATTTGAAATGTATCAGTCTGCTACAAGTTGGCATCTAATTCCTCCTGGGCCTGAATCAATAGTAAATGGGAAGTCAAACAAAGATGTATGTCTAGAGAATTAGATAATCTTTAGGTAGTCCTGTTAGACAATATTCCAGCATGAAAAGACATGCTGTCATCATTTTGCCTTATTTCCAAGTTTGGGATAATTTTTCTTAATACACCTTAAGTGTTTAGCACAGAGCTTGCTACATAATAAGTGCTGAACATATGATAGCATATTTATCATTTCATTCTTTATAATCCTAGCTCTGCTGCATACTAGCTGGGTGGTCTTAGGCGTGTTTTCTCTTTGCTTTAGTTTTTTCATCTATAAAATGGGGATAATGGTGTTTTCTACCACACAAGGCTATAAGGAGGATTAAGTAAATATTTAATATGCACAAGACACTTAGTATCTGGCACATAGTAGTCACTAAATAAGTGAAAGTGAATGCTGTCATTCTCCAGAACACTTGGTGTCACACTACAGCAAGTATTTTCACAATATAAGGAAATGAAAGGGGAGGAAATTGCTGTAATGTTGAGAGGATGGGCACAGCTGGTCAGAGAATGCCCAAAGAATACCTTTGCAGCTTGAACTTGGACTAAAGAACAAGCTATTTATAGTTGTGCTGGGAAACCAGCTCACCCTTGCCTCAAGCATTATTAAAATGGACGGTGTTCCAGAGTTCTGAAAGCAAGGATAAATTTCATACTCTTGTCTACATTTTGTCCTCATCCTCACATAGTAATAATATGCAACACACTTTCACAGGTTACTACAAGCACTGCCCCATTCTTCTAGACCTCTTGTGACCATGACATCTTTCCCTGGGGATGAAAATGTTAATTACTTTTTACTAAAAGCAGCTTCCCCAACACGTTTGACTGCCTTATTTGTTGTGGAAATAGAAAGCAAATGTCATCACCAACCAAATGCTCTACACAATCCCAGCCCAAATAGCCAAGAAGCTACACTATTTTCATATTTTCTCCTCTGTGTGAGGAGCATCTGAACTGTGTGTAGATAAGACTAATTATTCTCTTTCCACAATCTTCTCCTGGAATTGGCACATTGGGGAATGCACTTTAGACCAATGACCAGCTTAAGCTGGTGTAAATAAGACACCCATCTGAGTGTTGTGGACTTCTCTGTTCCATGAGTCATTATATGAAGGATAAATAACATGATCATAAATACCCAGAACCCCCAGAGTCAGAACAGCTATTTTTTTTTCAGTGCACACAAATATTGATGAAAATAGGTTTAATGGCAGTTCCTGTGGATGCAAGTTACTAGGAGGCCACCTGGAGTTGTGTTTCTCTCCTCCCAAGTCATGGTTCCTAAGCTGAGATTCAGCTCTATGAAGCCAGAGAGTTCAGACTGTGACTGTCACTGAAGATGTACCTTTTAATAAGCCCATTTCAAGGATAAGATGGGCTATACTGTGTCACCCTATAAACAGGTGATTAGTGTTAAAAGGTTATCACTGCCTTTTCAGAAGTGATTCATCCTTCCCTATTTATTTATTCATCTATTCATTTGTTGACTGTCTCTAATGATAGAAGTAATAACTATATTACTAATTTCAGTTAATCTGTATATCACAGAAAAGTACAAGGAAATAGCCAAAAATTCTGCCTAATTCCACCACCCAAATATAATCCTGGCAACAGGTTTTTGTTTTGTGTACTTCTAAAGTCGTTCATGAGAGAAAGATTGATCATACCTTTTTACATTTGTTCATACATTTGTAACCTGCCTGGCTGGTGAGGGTTTGTTCCAGTTATCTAAGTCTGCATAACAAACCACCTCCAAACTTAGTAGCTTTAAAAACATCAATATTTATTTTACTCACAAATCTGCAATTTGGGCAGGGCTTGATGGGGACAGCTTGTCTGTGCTCCACTTAGCGCCAGCTGGGACAGCTCAAAGGCTGGGGTGGCATTATCTGAAGGCCACCTGGTTTGCACGCCAGGTGCCTGGGCTGGAAGACTAAGACCTGAGACTGAACAATTGGATGTTCCCAGGCACCTCTTGTTTTCTATGTGCTCTGCCCTCATGTTGTCTCCAGCATGGTAGCTTCAGGTGAGCTGGACTTCTTACATGTCAACTTAGGGTTCCTAAAGCTTGTGTACTGCCTGGGGTTGGGGGGACACTGTGTCACTTTTATGACTTGGCCTTGAAAGCACACAGCATCACTTCCACCACATTACACTTTTTAGAATCGAGTCACTAGAACCAGCCCATATACACGGAGAGGGCAAACTGGAATCCATCTTCTCAGAGGAACGTCAAAGAGTTTCTGAGCATGTTTTTAAACCCCAGGGAATTTAGCAACTAAATGAATAGTTGAATAACTAAAAAGGGAAGTATGAATCACTTCTGAGAAAGGTTGTGAAAATCTTTTAACACTAATCATCTGTTTCTATTGTGTGCAGTATAGCCCATCTCATTCTTGAAATATACCTATTAAAGAAAATGCATACATTCTGTGGCAGTAAACATTTGTTGGAATGGACCTAACAAGTCATGAGTATTTTCCTGTATCAGTGAATAATTTAACAGCATGATTTTAAGAGTTGCATTGTGGATTTATCATAATTTATTTAACCAATTTCCAGTCACTCAATGTCAGATATTTAAACCATTTACTTTGTTATATAGATAACTCTATGATTACAGTTTTCTGTTTTCTTTTGATAATTTCAGAAACATAGAATTTCTGGGTGAAAGGGATATGTATTTTTAAGGTTTAGACTATCTACTGCAAAAGTGGCCTAGATACTTTAAAAGAAACTTTAGTTTTTATGAAATTTTACAAAATTAAGCAGAAGACACAGAGATTTCCCATGTGCTCCCACAAGCACTGCCTCTCCCATTATCAACACTTGGTACATTTGTTATATTGATGTACCTACACTGACGCATCATAATCACTCAGAGTCTATAGTTTATACTAGGGCTCACCCTTGGTGTTGTACCTTCTATACGTTTGCACAAATGTGTAATAACATATAACCATCATTATAATATCATACAGAGTATATTCAGAGTGTAATGACATGTATCCGCCATTATAGTATCAGACAGAATAGTTTCTCTGCCTTAAAACTCCTCTGTGCTCTGCCTTTTCTCCATTCCTCCCACCAACCACTGGCAACTACTGATCCTTTTGCTGTCCCCATGGGTTTGTGTTTTCTGGAATATCATATAGATGAAATCAAACAGTATGTAGCCTTTTCAGAATGGTTTCTTTCACTTAGTAATATTTATTAAAATTTCCTCCATGTCTTTTCCTGGCCTGATAACTCATTTCTTTTTAGCAGTAATTAATATTCCATTACCTGAATGTACCAGAGTTTATTTATTCATTTACCTAATTGAAGAACATTTTAGTTGCTTCCAAGTTTTGGCATTTATGAATAAAGATGTTTTAACATCTGTGTGCAGGTTTTTGTGTGAATATAAATTCTCACCTCCTTTGGCTGTATATCAAGGAACATGACTGCTGGATCATATGATAAGCCATGTTTAGTTTTTTGAGAAACTGTCTTCCAAAGTGACTGTATCACTTTGCATTTCCACGAGTAATGAATAAAAGTCCCTGTTGCTTCACATCCTCACCAGCATTTGGTGTTGTCAGGGTTCTGGATTTTGACCTTTCTTATAGGTGTGTTGTTCTCTCTGCTTTTTGTTTTAATTTGCATTTCCCTAATGATACAGGATATGAAGCATCTTTTGATATGCTTATTTGCCATTTATATATCTTCTTTGGTGAGGTCTTTGGCCCGTTTTTTAATCAGGGGTTTTTTTTTTAATTGTTGACTTTTAAGAGTTCTTCCTATATTTTGGATAAGAGTTCTTTACCAGATGTGTCTTTTTTCCCAGTCTGTGCCTTGTGTTTTCATTCTCTTGACAGTATCTTTTACAAAACAGAAGCTTTTACTTTTAATGAAATTCAGCTTACTGATTATTTCTTTCATGGACCATACCTTTGGTATTGTATCTAAAAAGTCTGTGTCAATTCCAAGGTCATTCAGATTTTCTATGCTATCTTCTAACTGTTTTACAGTTTTGCATCATACATTTAGGTCTGTGACCCATTTTGAGTTAGCTTTCGTGGAGGGTGTATCATCTGTGTCTACACTCATGTGATGTCCAGTTGTTCCAGCTCCATTTGCTGAAAAGACTACTTTTTCTCTCGTGTATTGCCTTCATTCCTTTGCCAAAAACAAGTTGACTGTAATCATGTGGGTCTATTTCTGCACTTTCTATTCTGTTCCATTAATCTATCTGTCTATTCTTTTGTGAACACTACACTGTCTTGATTATATTTTAGCTTTATAGTAAGCTTTGAAGTCAGATAGTGTCAATCCTCCAACTTTGTTCTTGTCCGTCAATATTGTGTTGGCTATTCTGAGTCTTTTGCCTGTCCATATAAACTTTAGAATCAGTTTATTAATCTCCACATTATAACTTGCTGGAATTTTGATTAAGAAGGCATTGAATGTATACATCAAGTTGGAAAGAACTTACACTTTGACAGTATTGAGTTTTCCTCTCCATGAACATGGAATTTATATCCATTTATTTAGTTTTTCTGATTTATTTCATCAGGGTTTTATAGTTTTACTCATATAGATCTTGTTAGATTTGTATTTAAGTATTTTACATTTTGGAGTGCTAATATACATGGTATTGTGTTTTTACATTATTGTGATTAGTCCATTGCTCGTATCTAGGAAAGCAATTGACTTTTGTATATTAAACTTGTATCCAACAAACTTGCTATAGTAACTTATTAGTTCCAGGAGGTTTTTTTTTTTGTTCTTTCAGATTTTCTCCATAGTCAATCATGTCCTCTGCAAACAAACAGTTCCATTTCTTCCTTCCTAATTTGTATACCTTTTATTTCCTTTTCTTTTCTTATTGCATTAGCTAACACTTCCAATGTGTTGCTGAAAGCTTTGAGTTTCTCTCCTTTAATTATAACATGAGCTGTAGACTTTTTGTAGATTTTTTAATCAAGTTGAGGAAGTTCTAGTTCCTAGTTTACTGAGAGTTTTTAATCATGAATAGGTGTTGGATTTTGTCACATGCTCTTTTTAATTCTAATGATATTATCATGTGATTTTTCTTCTTTAGCCTGTTGCTGTGACAGATTACATAAATTAATTTTAAGTGTTGAACTAGCCTTGCATACTTGGGATAAATCTTACTTGGTTTTTGTATATAGTTCTTTGTATACATTGTTGGATTTGACTTGTTAGTATTTTATTGAGGATATTTGCATCTATGTTCATGAGAGATATTAGTTTTCTTTTCTTGTAATGCTTTTGTGTGGTTTTGATAGAAGGGTAATGCTGCCCTCATAGAATGCATTAAGAAGTATGCCCTCTGCTTCTACTGAAAAAAAAGTTTAGAGAATTGGTATAATTTCTTCCTTAAATGTTTGGTAGAATTTACCAGTTAATCCAGTTGAGACTGGTGCTTTCTATTTTAGAAGCTTATTAATTATTGAGTCAATTTCTTTAATATATATAGGTCTACTCAGATGGTTTATTTCTTCTTGTGTGAGTTCTGGCAGACTGTGTTGTTCAAGGAATTGATTTATTTAGGTTATCAAAATTGTGGGCATAGAATTGTTCCTAGTCTTTCTTTATTATCATTTTAGTGCCCACAGTATCTGTAGTGATGTGCCATCTTTCATTTCTGTTATTGACAATTTGAGTTTTCACTTTATTTTATTAGTTAGCCAAGCTAGAGGTTTATCAATCTTATTGATCTTTTCAGAGCACCAGCTTTTGGTTTCATTGCTATTATTTGGGGGGAAACTGTTAACTGTTAGATAATTTAAGAATAAGAAAAATAAGTTTTATAGTTTACTTTCACTTATTCCTTCTTTGATGTTCTTTCTTTGTATAGATCTAAGTTTCTGACCTATAACGTTTTCCTTCTCTCTAAAAGAACTTTTAACGTTTCTTGCAAGACAGGTCCACTGGCAATAAATTCCCTCAATTTTTGTTTTTCTGTGAAAGTCTTTATATCTCCTTCACTTTTGAAGGATGACTTCACAGGGCACTGAATTCTAGGTTGGTTGGTGACGGGTATCTCTCAACAACTTAAATATTTCATTCTAGTCTCTTCTTGCTTGCATGGTTTCTGAGGAGAAGTCAGATGTAATTCTTATCTTTGCTGCTTTATAGATAAAATATGTTCCCCCTCTGGCTTCTTTCAGGAGTTTTCCTTAATCTTCAATTTTCTGTAGTTTGAAAATATATGCCTAGTTGTAGGTTTGGGGAGTTTGAGGGGTTTGTTAGTTTCTGCATTTACCCTGCTTGGTGTTCTCTAAGATTCTTAGATCTGTGGTTTGGTGTCTGACATTAATTTGGGGAAATTCTCAGTCATTACTGTTTTAAATATTTCTTCTGTTCCTGTCTCTTCTCCTTCTAGTACTCCCATTCTCATATGTTAAACCTTTTGTAGTTGTTCCATTGTTCTTGGATATTCTGGTTTTATCCCCAGCCTTTGTTCTCTTTGCTTTTTGGTTTTGGGGCATTCTATTGAGACATCCTCAAGCTCAGAGATTCTTCCCTCAGCTATATCCAGTCTACTAAAAGCCCATTAAAGGCATTCTTCATTCCGGTCACAACGTTTTCTATCTCAATCATTTCTTTTTGGTTTTTGTCTTAGAATTCCCATCTTTCTTCTTACATTGCCCTTTTGTTCTTATATGCTGTCTACTTTATCCATTAGAGTTCTTAGTATATTAATCATAGTTGTTTTAAATCCCCAGTGTGATCATTCCAGCATCTCTCCTTTATCTGAGTCTGGTTCTGATGCTTGTTCTGTCTCTTTAAAGTGTGTTTTTTGCCTTTTGGTATGTCTTGTAATTTTTCCTTGATAGCCTAGAATGATGTACTGGGTAAAAGCAACTGTTGTAAATAGACATTTAGCAATGTATCAATAGTAGTGAGGTATGAGGGGAGGGGAAGCATTCTATAATCCTATAATTAGGTTTCAGTGTTATGTTTGTTTGGATTATGATTCCAGCTGATATCTAATGCAAAAACTGGAGAAAATGTAATTTAAAAAATAACAGGATCCATGTCAAAATGATGTCTGTTCTGACAGTATTTCATAGCAGTTGTGCTTCTCAATATAGCATTATTTTACTCCTTTGCCTATTAACTGCTTTGCTGTGGACAATTTTTTAAATCGTGCATAACAATTTCTCTTATGTATGAATGATTACCAAATATACAAGATTTTACACTGTGCCTCTCAATCTGCTTCCATTCTTTAGAATGAATTCCTTTCTATTGATCTATTTCTTATTTTGTTTGAAAGTATGGCCTAGTCTTGATATGCAGTGTAAATGACTTTTGTTGGAACTGAAGATTGTGCTTTCCAGTCCAGCTTTCCTCTAGCTCTGCTTTCAATTAAATTTCAATTTTGCTCCATTGTTGGCCACAGTATGAGATGCATTATATAAAATCTAATTTGCATATACTGAAACATTAGAAGCACACCAGAGGCACTTCTTGTTATTTAAATTCTAAAATTATTCCCTTATCCCACATCTGGTGGGATCATGTAAGGTTCATTTTTTTCCTATCCTCTGAAATCCCCCTGTGAGCCATTAGTGTTAGATGAAATCATCCTCAAAGACTCTGAAAGGAACTTTATCAAAGAGTCATACCTCTAGCATTGTGCTTTCTTGTTTTATTCACACATAAAAAAGTCAATATTCACATGAACAATTTAGCTTTACTTATTTCTACAAGCACAATGGTATTATATTTATACTTAAGAAAGTGAGAAGGATCAATGATTTCTTGGAATTCTCTCTGTCTCTCTCTCTCTCACACACACACACACACACACACACACACACACTCTCTCTCTCTCTCTCTCTCTCTCTCTCTCTCTCTCTCTCTCACACACACAAAGCCTTGTATATATTCCATTTTGGTTGTAACCCCTGTGGTTGCACAAAGCAGAAACCCAAAACAAACAAATTTAACCAAGTGAAAATTCATTGGTTCAAATAACCAGAAACTCCAAGGGCAGATTTTCAGGTACTGATGACATAAGGGCTATAGGTACAAGCAGTATCTTCAGGCCTCAGTCTCAATCTCTCGCTACATTGGACTGGTTTGGATCAGGTGCTTATCCCTGAACCAACCCCTGTGGCCAGAATGTGAAACCTGTCCATTGAACAAGTCTGGTCATGTAAATCTCCTGAATCCAAGCCCATCGAAACACTTTGACAGAGAGTTGGGAGGGGTATTTCCCATGGAAAGATCAAACTGATTGCCAGAAAATGGTGGTATATTGTGGGAGGTACACAAAATAAATATCCACTAAACTCTGTAGACAGTTTGGAGAATCAAGCATTCCTCCAAACCTGATCTGACTCTCAGCCCTCTTATTCAACTATTGTGCTTAAATAAACGAAATGATTCAGTCAAGAAATTAGGTCAGTGAAAAACATTTGAAAACTTGCACTGTGTTGAAACATAGAGACTCCAAGTATTTCTCTTTTCAAATGGTATGCTGTCATCACACATACCAATGCAGTAGCTCACCATAGTCATCATGCCAGTAAGAGGGTCAGCACCAATGAAAAAGAAGGGTTAATAATTCCAGTCACAATTGAGGCAACATATTTATCTCATCTATCTTCCAAAAGCCCACTAAAATGACAGTAAGAAAAAATAATTTTAAGAATAAACATGGTAGTACAAAGAGAATCATAGAAGAGATGACAGCAGAAAGATCTTGGAAGCTGGGAAGCAGATGGATAAGACTTGTGAAAGGTGAAAACTGGGCCGGCAAGGGGTATGGGATCCAGAAGCAAGTCAAATCAAGGCAGAATGGATGAACACTAAGGGCTTCGAGTGGAGTTTAGGTGGGGAATCAAAAAGAAAAATCTGACAAAAGTTAAGCAGAGAAATAGACATCTAGACCTGCCTTCCAACCCAGAGTAGCCTGGGGGCTGGCCTTACAGCACTCAGGTAAAAGACAGGAGGTGTCGTCTCTGGAGGCGTTGAAAGAGAGACACTGAAAACATGTGGGCCTCAGGAGAGGTGCATACTGAAAGGTGCATCCTTCCTCAAGAATTCTAAATTTGATTTTTTTAATGAGATAGAATTGACACTGTGTATGTTTAAGGTGTATGTGTTCATTAAATACAGTCATATATTGCAATATGACTACCACTTTAAATTTGACCCTGGATTTCCAAGTTATTATGAAGGTATAATAGTCAGGTAGAAGAATAGAAAATATTTTAAAATTTTCTTTTATCGACGTATAGTTGATTTACAATGTTGTGTTCATTTCTGCTGTATAGCAAAATTGATTCAGTTTATATATATATATATATATATATATATATATATACATATCTTTTTAATATTCTTTTCCATTATGGTTTATCACAGGATATTGAAGATAGTTCCCTGTGCTATACAGTAGGACCTTGTTGTTTATCCATCCTATATAAAATAGTTTGCATCTGCTAATCCCAAACTCCTAATCCATCCTTCTTCCACCCCCTCCCTCTTGGCAACCACAAGTCTAGAACATATTTTATTAGCAATTTGTTAGCTCTATTTATGCTTTTTATATTGATAGAAATGTAGTATGTGGGCTTCCATGGGTACTCTTGCCTCAGGTCCTACAAACAGAGTTCAAAACAAACAGGATAAAAGAACCTTGAGGAACACAGACAGTGTAGGGAACAGAAACGAACAAACAACAACAAGCCACACTGTAAATGACATACTCATAGTGATAGGAAGAGATGCTGTCCAAGAGGTGGAAAGAGCCTGAGCCCCTTCCAGTGGCTGCTTCTCCCTGGCCTGGGCAGAGCCACTGGCTTGAGTGAACAGAGGTCCCTCAGAGCATCCTGTGCTGCCTGTAAGAACATCCCTTTCTGGAGAGATCCCACATGAACGATTGGCACCACCTTCCATGCACCTTAGGGGATCCCATAGAGCTCTTGTGCTCATGGCAGAAACTATCCCCCCCTCCACCGACATTCCACTACTGTTAGGCCTGAGCCTGTGTCCCTCAGTCACTGAGAAGAACAGCACAAGAAACTCAGCCCAATGGCATTGAATTCCCTAAACTGCTTCTCCCACCCTTTGTTTCCTAGCTGTGAACCTCCACTCTGACCTCTGGAATATGGGATTAGATACAAATTCCATCACCAGCAAAACCCCTACATCGTCAATTTCTTTCCCGAAAATTCCCTTCACTTTCTAACCCTCAAAGAGACCTGGCTTCTCCTAAAGCTATAGCTTTCCACATGCCTGATGCAGGTGGTATCCGTTTTCCCTCCCACATCCCCTGCACCACGGGGCCTCCTAACCATTTCCATTTCTGTCTGCTCCTGCCTAACACCTCTCTGAAGTTCCTCTGAAGCTCAAGTGTTCACACTCCGTCAGCCACCACCTTTATTAGACTATCTCAAGGTCACTTCCCCTCATTCCATGAAGATCTTAGCACCTGGCTTGTGGTCCCTTTCTCCAGCACGAAACCAGCTGTAACATTTGGCATGTCAGTATGGAGATCGTCTACCCAGCACCCTGGCTGCTTGGCTCCTTAAGTTTCCCTCCTCCAAGCAACAATTTCCTCAGCTCCCCTGCCCCCAGAACACTTCATCACAACTCTGCATCCATGCCCTGCTCTCTCACTTTGCCAGCTCTCTCAGCCAAACCCCATTTCCACTCACTCCACATGTGCACCTATGCAGTTGACCATGGCTGGAAGAAAATGAGGTAACCAGGCTGACTGACCTTATTTAAATTTGGTATCAGTAACCACACTTGGGCCTTTAGTGCTGATTAGCGGAACGAACACCCTTCTTTCTTCCTTTTCCTCGCCTACTTTCCTAGGTTAATATTTCACCTTTTCAAACCCTTGTACACTGTTGGTAAGAATGTAAATTGGTGCAGCTACTATGGAAAATAGTAAGGAGGTTCCTCAAAAAACTAAAAATAAAGTTACCATATGATCCAGCAATCCCCTTCCTGGGAATATACCAAGATAAACCTCTAATTCAAAAAGATACATGCACCCCTATGTTCATAGCAGCACTGTTTATAATAGCCAAGACATGGAAACAACCTAAATGTCCATCAACAGATGAATGGATAAAGAAGATATGGAGAATGGAGCCTGCATTTCCACAGAGCTGGAACTCTTGGCTTGGGGTCTCTTCCCTCCACCATCACTGAACTGCCCCAGAGCCCGAGGGGAGGGTGGCCTCACTGAGGCTGCCGGCTCTGGAGGGGCCCCAGCAGCCGAAGCCATGACAGTTCTGGGGACTGCAGGCCAATTCACTCATCCTGGGGTGAGCCAGCTGCCATGTCATGAGGACACTCAAGCAGCCCTAAGGAGACATCCATGTGACAAGGAACTGAGGCCTCCTACCTACAGCCATGCCACACCGCAGAGCATGGGGGACCCTAGTTCCCCGACTAGGGATTGAACTCACACCGCCTGCACTGAAACCGCGAATTCCAAAGCACTGGACTGCAGGGAAGTCCCTGTCCTTTATTATAAAATGTGTGAGTACAAGAAGACCTCAGAGCTTCTGAAAGGCTCTTGGTGCTCCAGCCAGGTGTCTGGGCTGTGCTTCTGAGGTGGGAGAGACAAGTTCAGGAAATTGATCCACAAGAGACCTCCCAGCTCCACGAAATATCAAATGGCAAAAATCTCCCAGAGATCTCCATCTCAACACCAAGACCCAGCTCCACTCAATGATCAGCAAGCTCCAGTGCTGGACACCCTATGCCAAACAACTAGCAAGACAGGAACACAACCCCACCCATTAGCAGAGAGGCTGCCTAAAATCATAATAAGGCCAGAGACACCCCAAAACACACCACCAGATGTGGACCTGCCCACCAGAAAGACAAGATCCAGCCTCATCCACCACAACACGGGCACTAGTCCCCTCCAGCAGGAAGCCTACACAACCCACTGAACCAACCTTAGCCACTGGGGGCAGACACCGAAAACAACGGGACCTAGAAACCTGCAGCCTATGAAAAGGAGACCCCAAACACAGTAAGGTAAGCAAAATGAGAAGACAGAGAAACACAAAGCAGATGAAGGAGCAAGGGAAAAACTGACCAGACCTAACAAATGAAGAGGAAATAGGCAGTCTACCTGAAAAAGAATTCAGAATAATGATAGTAAAGAGGATCCAAAATCCTGGAAATAGAATGGAGAAGATACAGGAAACATTTAACAAGGACCTAGAAGAACTAATGAGCAAACAAACAGTGATGAACAACACAATAAATGAAATTAAAAATTCTCTAGAAGGGATCAATAGCAGAATAACTGAAGCAGAAGAATGGGTAAGTGACCTGGAAGATAAAATAGTGGAAATAACTACTGCAGAGAAGAATAAAGAAAAAAAAAATGAAAAGAATTGAGGACAGTCTCAGAGACCTCTGGGACAACAATTAATGCATGAACATTTGAATTATAAGCATCCCAGAAGAAGAAGAGAAAAAGAAAGGGACTGAAAAAATATTTGAAGAGATTATGGTTGAAAACTTCCCTAATATTGGAAAGGAAATAGTTAATCAAGTCCAGGAAGCACAGAGAGTCCCATACAGGATAAATCCAGGGGGAAGCATGCTAATACACATATTAATCAAGCTATCAAAAATTAAGTACAAAGAAAAAATATTAAAAGCAGCAACGGAAAAACAACAAATAACATACAAGGGAATCCCCATAAGGTTAACAGCTGATCTTTCAGTGGAAACACCCCAAGCCAGAAGGGAGTGGAAGGACATATTTAAAGTGATGAAGGAGAAAAACCTATAACCAAGGTTCCTCTACCCATCAAGGATCTCATTCAGATTTGACAGACAAATTAAAATCTTTACAGAGAAGCAAAAGCTAAGAGAATTCAGCACCACCAAACCAGCTTTACAACAAATACTAAAGGAACTTCTCTAGGCAGGAAACACAAGAGAAGGAAAACACCTAGAATAACAAACCCAAAACAATTAAGAAAATGGTAATAGGAACATACATATCAATAATTACCTTAAATGTAAATGGATTAAATGCTCCCACCAAAAGACATAGATGGGCTGAATGGATACAAAAACAAGACCCGTATATATGCTGTCTACAAGAGACCCACTTCAGACTTAGAGAAACATACAGATTGAAAGTGAGGGGATGGAAAAAGATATTCCATGCAAATGGAAATCAAAAGAAAGCTGGAGTAGCAATTCTAATATCAGACAAAATAGACTTTAAAACAAAAACTATTACAAAACACAAAGAAGGACACTACATAATGATCAAGGGATTGATCCAAGAAGAAGACATAACAACTGTAAATATTTAGGCACCCAACATAGGAGCACCTCAATACATAAGACAAATACTAATGGCAATAACAGGGGCAATCAACAGTAACACAATATTAGGGGACTTTAACACCCCACTTTCACCAATGGACACATCATCCAAAATGAAAATAAATAAGGACACACAAGCCTTAAATGATACATTAAACAAGATGTATTTAATTGATATTTATAGGACATTCCATCCAAAAACAACAGAATACACTTTCTTCTCAAGTGCTCATGGAACATCCTCCAGGATAGATCATATCTTGGGTCACAAATCAAGCCTTGGTAAATTTAAGAAAATTGACATTGTATCAAGTATCTTTTCCAACCACAATGCTATGAGACCAGATATCAATCACAGGAAAAAATCTGTAAAAAACACAAACACATGGAGGCTAAACAATACACTACTTAATAACCAAGAGATCACTGAAGAAATCAAAGAGGAAACCAAAAAATATGTAGAAAAAAATGACAATGAAAACAGGATGACCCAAAACCTATGGAATGCAGCAAAAGCAGTTCTAAGAGGGAAGTTTAGAGCAATACAATCCTACATTAAGAAACAAGAAACATCTCAAATAAACAACCTAACTTTACACCTAAAGCAATTAGAGAAAGAAGAAAAAAAAACCCCAAAGTTAGCAGAAGGAAAGGAATCATAAAGATCATATCAGAAATAAATGAAAAAGAAATGAAGGAAACTAGCAAAGATCAATAAAACTAAAAGCTGGTTCTTTGAGAAGATAAGCAAAATTGATAAACCAGTAGCCAGACTCACCAGGAAAAAAGGGAGAAGACGCAAATCAATAGATTTAGAAATGAAAAAGGAGAAGTAAAAACTGACACTGCAGAAATACAAAGGATCATGAAAGATTACTACAAGCAACTATATGCCAATAAAATGGACAACCTGGAAGAAATGGACAAATTCTTAGAAATGCACAACCTTCCGAGACTGAACCAGGAACAAATAGAAAATATGAACAGTCCAATCAGAAGCACTGAAATTGGAACTGTGATTAAAAATCTTCCAACAAACAAAAGCCCAGGACCAGATGGCTTCACAGGTGAATTCTATCAAACATTTAGAGAAGAGCTAACACCTATCCTTCTCAAACTCTTCCAAAATATAGCAGAGGGAGGAACACTCCCAAACTCATTCTACCAGGCCACCATCACCCTGATACCAAAACCAGACAAAGATGTCACAAAGAAAGCAAACTACAGGTCAATATCACTGATGAACATAGATGCAAAAATCCTCAACAAAATACTAGCAAACAGAATCCAACAGCACATTAAAAGGATCATACACCATGATCAAGTGGGGTTTATTCCAGGAATGCAAGGATTCTTCAATATATGCAAATCAATCCATGTGATAAACCATATTAACAAATTGAAGGAGAAAAACCATATGATTGTCTAAATAGATGCAGAGAAATCTTATGACAAAATTCAACACCCATTTATGATAAAAACCCTCCAGAAAGTAGGCATAGAGGGAACTTACCTCAGCATAATAAAGGTGATATATGACAAGCCCACAGCCAACATCATCCTCAATGGTGAAAAACTGAAACCATTTCCAATAAGTTCAGAAAGAAGACAAGTTTGCCCACTCTCACCACTCTTATTCAACATAGTTTTGGAAGTTTTAGCCACAGCAATCAGAGAAGAAAAAGAAATAACAGGAATCCAAATTGGAAAAGAAGAAGTAAAGCTGTCACTGTTTACAGATGACATGATACTATACATACAGAATCCTAAAGATACTACCAGAAAACTACTAGAGCTAATCAATGAATTTGGTAAAGTAGCAGGATACAAAATTAATGAACAGAAATCTCTTGCATTCTTATACACTAATGATGAAATATCTGAAAGTGAAATTACGGAAACACTCCCACTTATCATTGCCGCTAAAAGAATAAAATATCTAGGAATAAATCTACCTAAGAAGACAAAAGACCTGTATGCATAAAATTATAAGACAGTGATTAAACAAATTAAAGATGATACAAATAGATGGAGAGATATACCATGTTCTTGGATTGGAAGAATCAACATTTTGAAAATGACTATGCTACCTAAAGCAATCTACAGATTCAATGCAATCCCTATCAAACTACCACTGGCATTTTTCACAGAACTAGAACAAAAATTTCACAATTTGTATGGGAACACAAAAGACCCTGAATAGCCAAAGCAATCTTGAGAAAGAAAAATGGAGCTGGAGGAATCAGGTTCCTGGACTTCAGAATATACTGCAAAGCTACAGTAATCAAGAAAGTATGGTACTGGCACAAAAACAGAATTATAGAGCAGTGGAACAGGATAGAAAGACCAGAGATAAACACACACACATATGGTCACCTTATCTTTGATAAAAGAGTCAAGAATATACAGTGGAGAAAAGACAGCCTCTTCAATATGTGGTGCTGGGAAAACTGGACAGCTACATGTAAAAGAATGAAATTAGAACACTCCCTAACACCATACACAAAAATGAACTCAAAATGGATTAAAGACCTAAATGTAAGGCCAGACACTATTAAACTCTTAGAGGAAAACATAGGCAGAACACTCCATGACATAAATCACAGCAAGATCCTTTTTGACCCACCTCCGAGAGAAATGGAAATAAAAACACAAATAAACAAATGGGACCTAATGAAACTTAAAAATTTTTGCAAAGCAAAGAAAACCATGAACAAGATGAAAAGACAACCCTCAGAATGGGAGAAAATATTTGCAAATGAAACAACTGACAAAGGATTCATCTCCAAAATTTACAAGCAGCTCATGCAGTTCAATATCAAAAAAACAAACAACCCAATCCAAAAATGGGCAGAAGACCTAAATAGACATTTCACCAAAGAAGATATACAGACTGCCAACAAACACATGAAAGAATGCTCAACATCATTAATGATTAGAGAAATGCAAATCAAAACTACAATGAGATATCATCTCACACCAGTCAGAATGGTCATCATCAAAAAAATCTACAAACAATAAATACTGGAGAGGGTGTGGAGAAAAGGGAACCCTCTTGCACTGTTGGTGGGAATGTAAATTGATACAGCCATGATGGAGAACAGTACGGAGGGTACTTAAAAAATTAAAAATAGAACTACCATATGGCCCAGCAATCCCACTACTGGGCATATACCCTGAGAAAACCATAATTCAAAAAGTATCCAGTACCACAATGTTCATTGCAGCTCTATTTACAATAGCCAGGACACAGAAGCAACCTAAGTGTCCATCAACAGATGAATGGATAAAGAAGATGAGGCTTATATATACAATAGAATATTACTCAGTCGTAAAAAGAAACAAAATTGAGTTATTTGTAGTGAGATGGATGGAACTAGAGTCTGTCATACAGAGTGAAGTAAGTCACAAAGAGAAAAACAAATACCATATGCTAACAGATATATATGGAATCTAAAAAAAAAAAGGTCTTGGAGAACCTAGGGGCAAGATGGGAATAAAGACACAGACCTACTAGAGAACGGACTTGAAGTTAAGGGGCAGGGGTAGTGTAAGCTGGGACAAAGTGAGAGAGTGGCATGGACATATATACACTACCAAATGTAAAATAGATAGCTAGTGGGAAGCAGCTGCATAGCACAGGTAGATTAGCTCAGTGCTTTGTGACCACCTAGAGGGGTGGGATAGGGAGGGTGGGAGGGAGGGAGACACAAGAGGGAAGAGGTATAGGGATATATGTATATGTATAACTGATTCACTTTGTTATAAAGCAGAAACTAACACACGATTGTAAAGCAATTATACTACAATAATGATGTTAAATAAAAAAGAAGAAGAAGATATGACACTTATATACAGTGTAATATTACTCAACCATTAAAAAGAATGGAACAATGCCATTTGCAGCAACATGGATGGACCTAGAGATTATCATACTAAGTGAAGTAAGTCAGATAGAGAAAGACAAATATCACATGATATTGCTTATATGTGGAATCTAAAAGACAACACAAATGCACTTATCTATGAAACAGAAACAGACTCACAGACACAGAGAACAGACTTGTGGTTTCCAAGGGGTGGGGTGGTGGGGGATGAATGGATTGGGAGTTTGGGATTGATTAGCAGGTGCAAACTATTATATATAGAATGGATAAACAACAAGGTCTTACTGTATAGCACAGGGAACTGTATTCAATATCTTGTAATAAACCATAATTTAAAAGAAAATATAAAAGAATGTGTATATATTTATGTATAACTGAATCACTTTGCTGCACACCAGAAAGTGACACAATATTATAAATCAACGATACTCCAATAAATAAATAAATAAAAATTTCATACATTTTCCTTTCTCCTCAAACCTTCAACATCTCCATCCCCATCCTTATCCTCAATTGATGTCCTTGCTTCTTATTTCATCAAATAAAGAGATATAGTCAGAAGAAGGTGTCTACAAGCTACTACCACCAAATCTCCTGGCCTCCTGCATCTGTGCCCATCCACTCTGCCTTTACTCTCATGAAAAACGGATGAGTGGTCCTAGCTCCACTCCAAGGCCAATTCCTTCCGTATTTATGAATTCCACACCCCCAACTACTCAAGAACAGATGTGCTGCAACTGCCCTCTCTCTATTCTGCATCATCAATTTTCCCTCAAATTAAAAATGAGGGTGGGTCAGGGGGAGAGGGAGAGGAGGTACAAACACGCTTGAACTCCTATCTGTCCCTAGCGGTCACTGCATCGTTCTGCCACCCTTTCAGCAAACTCACAAAACAGCATCTATACTAGTTGTGTCCAATTCTTTTCCTTCATCCTCCCTTGAATCCACTACAGTTAGACTTTGGCCCTTGTTACTCAATCAGAACAGCTTTTTCTGTTGTCAGTGAAATAGTACTCAGTCCTCATTTTACTCCCTCTAATTGCAGCATTGACACAGTTAATCCCTCCCTCTCCCCAGGAGCATTCTTCTCTTGGTTTCTAGGACTCTCTCTTAGTTTTCCTCCTAACCTTGCCAACCACTCCTCATCAGTCTCCTTTACTGGTTCCTCCTCACCTTCCCAATCTCTGAATGTTGGAATGTCCAGGATGCAGTCCTTGGAGCTCTTTTCTTTCCTTCTCTCTAAATGGCATGAGCTCTTTTCTTTCCTTCTCGCTAAATGGCATGGGCTATTGATCACTCCTTATTTATATCTCTAGTCCAGACCTTTCCTTTGAAATCCAGACTCATCTATCCAACTGCCTTATTGATAAATGAACTTGGATCTCTAATATGTATTTCAAACTTAACATGATTGAAACCGGGTTTTTTATCTCCCTCTCAACCTGGCTCTTCCTATATTGTCCTCATCACAGTAAATGGCAACAATTCCCTTCCTATGCTTGGTCCTAAAACCTTGGATCCATTCTTGAGCCCTCAATTTCCTCAGCAACTATTGTCAGCTCTTCCTCTGAAGTATATTCAGAATCTGGCCACTTCTTGCTCTATTAGTCGGGTCCAATTTACCATCAACTCTTACCTGCACTATTGCAACAGCCTCCCAAGCATTCCTTCTATTTCACCATTGCTCTCCTATTGTCCCTTCTCCACCAGGCAGTCAGAGCCATAGTTTTTTGTTTTTTTAGGTTTTTTTTTTAAAATTGAAGTATAGTTGATTTCCAATGTTTTGTTAGTTTCAGGTGTACAGCACAGTGATTCAGTTACACATATATATATACATTCTTTTTCATATTCTTTTCCATTATGGTTTATCACAGGATATTGAATATAGTTCCCTGTGCTATACAATAAAACCTTGTTGTTTATCCATCCTTATATAATATGTTGAACAGCTAATTGCAAACTCCCAGTCCTTCCCTCCCCTACCTCTCCTCCCCCTTGGCAACCACAAGTCTGTTCAGAGCAATAATTTCCAAGTGTAAAAGTCAGACCATGCCTTCCCTGTACTCAAAATCCTCCATGATTTCACACCCCTGATTCCTCTCTGACTTCACCTCTGATCACTCACCCCCTTACTCATCCCGATCCAGCCACACTGGTCTCCTTGACTTTCCTTAAATTTCCCATATCCCCACCTCAAGACATTTGTACTTTCAGTTTCCTCTGCCTGAAAAACTCTTCCCCAATATCACATCTTACTTCCTCACTTCTTTCTAGTCTGTTCACAAATCTCACCTTGCCTTTGAAACCTGTTTTGACTTCCCCTCTTGCCAGTCACTCTCAGCCTTCCTTGACTCTGCATTTTTCTTCAGAGACTTATCACTACCTGATTGACACATTGAATGTTTTTGATTGTGAACTCCTTTTCGATTGTAAGCTCCTTAAGACAGTGATTTTGTTTGTTTATTCATTGCCAATTCTGTAGTGCCGAGAATAATACCTAGGACATAATAACTGATGCTCAATTAATATTTGTTGAATGAAAATGGTTGATTGAAATTAAGTTGAATCACCAAAATGAGAACAAAAGAAAACATCTAGAAAATGGAATCAAAATGCTGTTGAAAGTTAAAATATGACTGATGGAATTAAAATCTAGTAGACAAATTTGAAGATCGAGTGGAGAAAATTTTCCCAGGAAAAAAAAGAGACAGGAAATAGGAGAGAAAAGATGACAAAATAAAATGAGCTGGATAGAAAGGAAAATACCCAATACTGGGAATTCCAGAAAATGAGATAAGAGAAGAGAAGGAGAAGATGATCAAAGAAAGAATTCAATAAATTTCCCAGAATTGAAGGACATGTGTTTCCAGAATAATTTTTGCATCAAGGGAATACAAAATTACACAACACTCATGTAAAGATATTGGTCTATATCCAACAAAATATATATACATTTACCATTAGACCAAGCAATCCCACTCCAGGGCTGTATCCAAAAGAGATACTTGCAAATATGCCAAATGACATACGCACAAGGATAATTATTATAGAGTTATTTGTAGTAATAAAAGACTGATGACAATCCAGATGTTTATCAATAGGAGAATGATTGAATAAGCTATGTTATCCAGTTGTAAGTAAAAATTTTGATCATTAGAAGAAATGCAAATATGAATGGAAAATTGGATAATATTAAGGCAGTATTATTTAGTTTTATACAGGTAATAATGAAATCATAAATATGTTAAAAGAAAACTCATCTCTTAGAGAGGCATATTAAAGAATTTATGGGTGAAATAATGGATATCTTACATTACTCTTAAAATATTCCACAAAAAAATTTAAAAGAAGGGGATGGATAAAACATGACAGGCAAAATGTTGTACTTGTTTAATCTATATGACATGATTATATGTAGACATTCATTATACTATTATCTTTACTTTTGCATATATTTGGAAATTACTGTAATAAAAATATTTATCTCCAAACGCAATGGATTTTTTATTACCACCATTAATGTACATTATCCAAAAATTAGTATATACTAGAGACAAAATGAAAGTCCTAAAAGCTGAGAGGAAGAGAGAGAGAGAGAGAAGGTGGGCGAGGAGAGAGAAAGAGAGAACATATCACATAAAAAGCATCAAGAATTTAAAAAAAATTCAATCCATTAAAAAAAAGAATTACAATGGCACTGGGCTCCTCAATAGCAAACTTGACCCCAGAAGACAATGAAGAAGTGCCTTCAAAATTCTGAGGAAACAACTCGCAAAATGGAGAAAATATTTGCAAATCATATAACTGATAAGAGACGTGCTCAAAATATAAAAAGAATTTCTACAATTCAACAATATAAAGACATATAACCCAATTAAAATACCAGCAAAGAATTTAAATAGGCATTTCTCCAAAGAAGATGTACAAATTTGAAAATAAGTACATGAAAAGATGCCCAACATCATTAGTCATTAGGGGATGCAAATCAAAACTACTTGAGATACCACTTCACATCCACTAGGTTAGCTATAATGAAAAAGACCATAACAAGTGTTAGCAAGGCTGTGGAGAAAATGGAACCCACATACATTATTGGCAGGACTGTAAAATGGTACAACCCCTTTGGAAAACAGTTTGGTGGGTCCTCAAACTGCTAAACATGGAGTTTCCATATGACCTGCAATTTCACTCCTAGGCATAGACCCAAAAGAACTGAAAACATACATCCACATAAAAACGTGTACTTGAATGTTCATAGAAGCACTATCTGTAATAGCCCCAAAGTGGAAACAATTCAACTGTTTATTAAATGATAAATGAGTAAACAAAATTGCAATATCCTCACAATGGAATATTATTTAGCCATAAAAAGGAAAGAATTATTGATACTACAACATGAATGAACCTTTGCTAACATATGCTAAGTGAAAGAAGCCAGTCAGAAAAGAAGCACATATTTTATGATTCCATTTACATGAAATGTCCAGAATAGGCAAATTCATACAAACGTAAGGATGATTAGTGTTTGCTAGGGGCTGGGGGAAGTGGCAAATGACTGTGAATGATTCAAGATTTCTTTTGAGGGTTATGGAAATATTCAGGAATTAGATAGTGGTCATGACCACACAACCCTATGAATATACTAAAAACCACTTGATTGTGTACTTTAAATGGATGTGTGAGTTATATCTCAATAAATCTGTTATTTTAATATTTTTGAAAGCATGTCCACAGATGCCAGTGGGGTCTGTGGCTCAGTCAGTTGGCATCCACTCTTTGACTTCTCTGCTGACCCACCAAACTTTTTAAAAGATGTTCAAGCAGGCTGCTCAGTTTACTTACTAATCCAGAATTTTTTGACTACTTTGCATTTGTAAATCTTCCCAATCAAGTCCAGTGAAAGTGCTTTTTTAGTTCATACTGATGATTAAAAATCCATGCTCATAGACTACCCTTGACTGATCTCCAACACAAAATAATTTTACATGGAACAGGGACAATTGAAAAAACTTTCCAAATCGAGGCTTAAAGAGTTAAGATCAAAGAGAGAGAAGGGGTCAAACTGTGACTTACAGCAGTGGTTACACCAAGATATGGTGATATAGCCAACTGCAGGTTTGAATATTATCTCTTACATTGATGAGCAGTTCAAATGTTATCTGTGTGATGAACATGTATTGAACAGACGGTCATATCACAGAGAACACGATGCATTGTTGTTTTTATACTTTCATCTTCTGATCATGAACTTAAATTACTTGAAGCTAAATTTATGAAGATAATACACATGAACTATTGTATCTGTAATTGCAAAAGTTGACAGCCTTAGTGATAAAATGACCGCCATTGAAGAAATAGATTCTTGATAAAATTGAAAAACATAACATCAAAGTTTACCACTTCCTAGGAGAAGAATCAGATGAAGATGAAGAGTTTAAAGATCAGACTAGGCTCCCTTGAGTCTCGGATTCCAATTTGTGCAGATAGACATGTATGGCGAGGGGTTAGAAGTCATTGCTCTCCGTGGGGCTTTGTGGGCATGAAGACCCCAGGACAACATGACAGTAGCTGAGCACAGAACTCATCGCCCACCCGCAGACCTCAAGGGGCTAACCCAGGACTTTCACTATGAAAGCCTTAAGAGAAACAACAAAAAAGCAAGGATCTGAATAAAGACCACACCTTGCTGGAAATGCTAGTTGCATGCAAGAGATGAATGCAAGTGAATTTCATGAATGCAGACACAGATGCAAAAGCAAATGCAGGGTGGAAACGGAGATGGCTGTGCTCCTGAGCATCTGTGTAAGGGAACCGCCAGAGCAGGAATGTTGTTTTTCATGCAGTTGTTGGAAGAATGTTCATCCTTTTAACAGTTCCTGTGGAATTTAATTTTGCTTTCATTTTTAGATGAAAGATAAAAGCATCTTTTTTTTCTAAAAAAGTACTTTAACATTATTCATCATTGTTATGTTTTTTAATTGTGCTGCAAATTTCTTTTCATTTTTCTTCCTATTTAACCATGAATGCTGGAATTGGTTTTCAATAACTGCTCAGACAGTATCATTAATAATTAACTTCTTTGAGGTCAATAGACCTAACTAGCTAATCGTTGATTAGAACTATTGATTTATATCAAGAAAAGAAATTCATTAAGTCAGACAGAGAAAGACAGATACCATATGACATTGTTTATATGTGGAATCTAAAAAAATGATACAAATGAACTTATTTACAAAACAGGTATAGATTCACAGACATAGAAGACAAACTTATGGTTACCAAGGGGGAAACAGGGTGGGGGAGGGATAAATTAGGAGTTTGGGATTAACATATAAACACTACTGTATATAAAATAGATAAACAACAAGACTTGTACAGGCTTGTACAGGCTTACTAAATACAATTAAGAGTTATACTGTCTATACCCTAATAAAGATTGAAAATTTACATTCCAGTTTACTATTTAGCTTAAAGAGTTTAAGTCCACTTCCATATCTATAGAGCCTATTAAAGCTAGATGGGCACACCCCCATCTTTCAGGTCATCTTTAACCCCTTTGACCTGAGAGAGGAGACTTGGCTGCTTCTTTAGTTCTTCAATGTCTTTTTCTTGCTCTGTATTCATTATTTTGTAATATAATGGAAAAAAATCCAAAAAAGAATATATATAGATATCTATCTATCTATCTATCTATCTATCTATCTATATATATATATATATAACTGAATCACTTTGCTGTACACCTGAAACTAATACATTATAAATCAACTATATTTCAATTAAAAATTTAAAAAAAATTTTTTAATTAAAAAAAATTCATTTTAAGTTGTTTTTGAGTGGCAAGATGTCTATCTACTGATACAGAAAGACTAGCTGATGGGACCTGGGATGAGGCCATCACTGAGCACGCAGTCCCACTTTGTCTCTTTCTTGGTTCTTACTGTGTATGTTTGAGCACAACACTTAAAGCCAGCTTGCAGCTACCATTCAACACAGATAATTTACCTATACACTTATCTGCTTACCAAGTAAAACAATGGAAAACAATATAATGAGAAAAATCATACCTAAATAGCTTTGGAGAAAAAAAAAAAGGCTTCCATGGGGTAATTTTAAAAGTACTCTGGATTCTGATGCCAAATAATTTTAAAAGTTAAAGCAATTGGAGTAAACTCATTCTAAGCCATTTTTAGTTTATAATCTTCTAAAATGTTTATTCCTCGAAAGTTAATATTGGTTACATTGTGCTACAGAAAAAAGTCAAAATAGCTTATAAGCTCCAATTATTGGATTTTAAATTAGGATTCTTACCTACAAAATGAGAGAGTCAGTAAACTATATTTTCATTAACTAAATTTGAATATAATGTTCTCTCTTTTAAAAGAATTTTAAAAGCCTTAATAGGCCTGTTGCAAAACCATTTTAAAGATCAGTCTCAGCATTATTCATTAGGTTCATTTGGGGGTTAGTCTTCAAGATCCCAGACCCAGGATGCTCTTCTGGGTTTGGCCAAATGGAGCCCTGGTACCTACAAAAAGGGACTTTGTTCCCTTTTTGGATAGTTTTCTGATGGAATGAGATTAGTAGTGATCACTGTGTCATGTTTGGATGGTCTCACCCGTTGTCATCCGCTGTTATTTCCTTCATTCTGAGTAATACAAATTTTTCCATATGTTGTCCAAGAATAAGATGTATCTGAAATCAACGCCAGTAGATTTCAGGTGCCAAAGGTCAAAGGTACTGATGTTCACCTACTGTGGGCAAAATGTGGCCTTTTTCCTTTTTAGTGTACCTTACTGTGTAGTACACTAATATGGGAGTTGAAATTCAAAGTGTTTGCTTTCTTTCAACATTTCTACTGATATTTTCAAGTTAGTCCCCCAAAATTGATATGATAAGGGAACTAATGGGAGTAAAGACAGCAGTGGGTGTTGGTTTATTTGATTTGCATTTTCATCAATGGGAGGTATAGAGATTGAAAAGAAGTTCAATTTAAGGAGAGGGTGGGAGTTTTGTTTTATATTTGGTCAAACCAAAACTAAAAAAAGGATAAGTTAAAAATATTAGCTTTGAAGGTATACTACTTCAAAAATACTCACGTTTCTCATTAATACTGCACATTTTTCCTCGAGTAACTATGAATGGTCAAATGTGATATGGTTTCCTTTTAAGGAACTTTTTAGCATTTACCTTTAGGAACTATATCAATATGTTATATTTGAGTTATTATGCATGTTCTTACAAGAGGAAGTATTCTATGACTTCAGTAGATTACATAGGTCAATTTTTAAAATTATTTTGACATTTGTTAATTATACTAAATTGTTTTATCTATTTGTAAATGACCACTATAAACTAAGCCTTGTGATGCTCCAGTAAAATTACTACTCGGCAGAAGTTAACATTTAATCATGTTTATGAGGGTGAGGGAAGCTATAGTTTTTATGTCATTGTTTTGCCGCCTAGATTTAGAAAAATGATTTTGTTCATTATATTACATTATTTTACCAAGATATTACTAATATCTACCTATAAAAATGTATGTTGGAAACTACTTATTTTACACAAATGTATATCTACTAAACTTCTTAATCAATAAAGTACTGTTGTTTATATATTTTCAAAAGTACTGAAGGAAAATCATTTTAAACCTGGAATTCTAAAATAAGCCTAACAATTGTAAGGGCAGGATTAAAATATTTTCAAACATGCAAACTCTCAAAACATTTATTATGCATGCAACTTTTCTTGGAACATTATCAAAAAATATGTTATAATAAACCAAGGGAGCAAACCAAGATAATGGAAAGCCTAACTCCGTCCAGTAGGTGGTCCAATCAGAAGAGAGATGAGAGGAGTGCAAGGTGATGACGAAAACAGATCCAAGGGCAACAGACCCAGAGATTGGCCATGGACACAGGCTCTGGGAGCTTTTCTCCAAGAAATGATAATCGTGATGGACGACGTGATAGGTAAGGACGTTTTGAGAGAAGATCCATGTCTCTGGAAGTGAGTTTTGGGGATAAATTAGAAAAAGACACACTAAAAAATTATTTTGAGGATGTTTTTCTCGAACACTAACAAATTTATTAGCTCCAAGAGAAACAAATTTGTACAAAATAAGAAATGTGATCACAGTATACTATGTGACCCAGGTATGAATAAAATTTACATGGGAATAATAATGGAAGCAAAGAATATTGAGCTAACCAAATATTGTTATATAAGTATATTGGAGGAATGGGGGTGGGTGGTTGTGCGAGTGTGTGTATACTTGTGTGTGCAAACACCTGCAAGACCCCTGCCTATCTGGGGGTGGGGAGAGCTATAACACCTATATCCTCTTCTGTAAGTGGACCGTCAATAGGTAACAGCTAACACTGCGAAAACCAAGACTCGCAGTATAGTCATTTTATTTAGAAATATGGAGGTAAACTCCAAAAGAAATAGCTAAGAAAGTTGAAAGTCCTTGCCCCTGAGAAGCAGAGATGGGGGTGGTGAGAGGCAGTGCTTTATTTTTATAATGAACATTGTGGAGCTGTTTGACTTTGAAAATAGGTACAACTTTGATTAAAATATAAATTTTTAAAAGAAACATAAATAGATAAATATATACACACATGTATGTGTGTATACATATATATATTCTGAATTCACTTAATTCTAGCCACTATTCAATATTCAACTTTACACAAGAAGAGAGAAACCTTAAAACAGAAGCTCAGAATGTCTTGACTATGTCTTTATTTTGAGAATGAACAGGGACTCCTTTCAGAATCTGATGTAAATGAAGATCTCTCTACCAAGAAAAAATGAACTCAAAATTCCAGAGAGTTCCACAGACTTCCTGAAGCCCATTTATGGATCTTCTGGACATCCACATATCACAATTTAAGAACCCTTCCTTTGGGCTTCCCTGGTGGCGCAGTGGTTAGAGTCCGCCTGCCGATGCAGGGGACACGGGTTCGTGCCCCGGTCCGGGAAGATCCCACATGCCGCCGAGCGGCTGGGCCCGTGAGCCATGGCCACTGAGCCTGCACGTCCGTAACCTGTGCTCCGTAATGGGAGAGGCCACAACAGTAAGAGGCCCACGTACCGCAAAAGAAAAAGAACGCTTCCTTTGAAGGAAAGGTAATAAATATGCAGACACCTGAAAGGGCTTTACTGCTCCCCCAAGGGGCCTTCCTTGGTGGGGACTGTGGGCATGGGGTATGCCATTACACCTTCTCATGCAGGTCACCCTTCCAAGCAGATCTCAAAGACAGCCAGACTCTGAGCCTCTGAAGTTATTTCCTGCCCTCAGTGGTTCTGAGACCTGAAGACAGTGTTCCTCTCTTTGTTTCAAGAATGAAGGAAAACAATTCACCTCTACCTTGGACATCTGATCACGCAGATCTGATCTCTACGCATTTCCTCTCCATTACCAATGCTGTTGAGTCAGAAAGTGTTGGTGCATGGTTTCATCTTCTGGACCCAATTTGGCCATAAAAGATGAAAGAAACCAAAACCAGATTCTTTTCACATTAAAAATGATGAAGGCCCCATGGAATCTGGTACATGAATGTTTGCTCTTAGCATTTTCCCCAGATTTTGAGTCATTTGCAAGTGTCCATGTTAGGGTTGTGAGACATATTAAAGACACACACAGACAAAAAAACCCACTAAATTAAGAAGCATTAGGTGAAGTTCTAGTCCGGAGTGGCTTTGAACCAGTGAGTTTTCACAGTTGTACATTAACTGGCTGTTGAGTAAGCCACCAATCGCTCTCTTTGGTGATCTGCAATTCACATAACCTGCTGCCAAAATCAAGGGATGCCAAATCACATTAGTTATAAAATGCAGAAGAATATTTAAGGTGCTCTTTTTTGCACGTTGGCAGGCATCCCTACCTGAAAGAAAGAAATTAAGTAAGATTTTGCCAGACACACAACAGAGAAGAATTTTTTTTTTATTTTTCAGCCTTTCTAGAACTGGTCAATTGCAAAACTACCCTCTCCTCCCCAATTATACTTTGAAAAAGGTAAAACGCTACCTCAGAAAGTACTACTTTCCATACTTGAGCCTGTAGTCAATTGAATTTCACCAAAGCCCTCTCAGTTTCTTTGCTCTTTTCAATAAAAGCCCTTGTAAGCAGGAATATACTGTGAAATTATTTTTCACTATTAGTTAAGAAGCTTCCTTTAATGTTTTTCCACATTAAATAAAAACAAAGACTCCCAAAGGAATTAAAAAATAAGTAAGAATAAAATCAGAAAAAGCACATATTAGTCACATGCAGAGTCATAAGGATATGATAAAAGGCATGTCAAATGGTTTAGCACTTAAGAGGTACTTCTGTAACAGCCATTTAGAGGAGAGGGCTGTAAGCCACCCCATACCTGTAATCACCATGACCTTCAGAATTATGGGTCAGAACCCAGCCAGCCCACCTCGCAGCCAACATGCCATTAATCAGAGGCAAAGTAGAAGTGCATTTTTAATTCCATCAGTCATCTTTTAACTGATCTATCTCAGTACCCAGGACAGGATAATTTGCAAGAGGGTATTTAATAATACTTTTTAAATAGTGGGGAAGGGCAATTGGAAAAATAAATGAAATCTTCCATCCATTCAGAAGCTCTATTTACACTAATGTCATTAGCACCCCCTTCCCCCGAAGCTCTTTCTCTACTTGTCTTATTTACTGGTTTGCTAACTGAAAGATGAATTGAGGCCACCAAACCTTTTAGAGTTAGAACTCTCTCCTGGATGGCAGGACCAAGATATACATTTACTTCAGCTCTGTAATCCCAGTGTTTTAGTGTCTTGCCTAATGCTCCTCGACTTCAAATGTTTAACAGACTGTTTTGTCTCTTTCAGACCTACACACATACACCTGGAACACGTCAAGAACTCTATTTAAATTTCTTCTCTTCCCTTGATGGTCCTCCAAGGGCACAGCTGAAGCTCTTGGTTGCCTACACTAAACCCCAATTTTATCGGAATAATCTGCTTCTGCCAGAAAGCCAAAGGCTTCACCAACCTTCCATGGCAATCCCGTCCCCTTGCTATTGATTGCTTTAGGAATGGTCTTATCATGCAATTTTGGCCACTCACTCACCAAGAGACGTCTGCTGGAGTTTGCATGGGAAGACGTGCTCTTCAAAAGACATACAGAAAAAGAGACCCACATTTTCTCTGGGCAATGTCTGGAGGTGATGCCTAGGATTGTTGTAGGCTCTTGTTACCCTCAATGGATGGTGGGGCCAAGAGTGTCACAGACAGAACCTAACAAACAGTGTCTGAAACCTGCCCTCCCTCAGGACACCTTGTGATGTGAATTAAGGAATTCCCTTATTCTTCGAGACAATTAGGTTGGGGTTTTCTGATCCTTGCAGCAGACAGCAGCCTGACGTGTTCAGAGGGTAATCCAGAGGACCTTTACCCAGGGGATATTCCTCTTTGGGTCTTTGTTCTTTGCTAGTATTTTCACAATCCCACCACCAGGGTATAATAAGTAGCTAAACCAAAGGGGAAAACATCCCTAGGCCACAACACTCATAAAATTTCCCTTAATATCATCTGAAATAGGACCAGATTTCTTGAAAAAAATCTCAAGATATATCTTTGGGAAAAGTTGGGAAACTAAGTTATAATAATTACCAATGATGTCAAGTAGCACTCCTGCAGAGTGAGCTTGTGGGCAATAACCATTTGATTAATTACTTCCATTCATGTTGAGGGCTTAAAGAAAAAAAAGTGACAATTAATACTTTTTTTAAAAAGACCTATCCAGAAGTGATAGAATTAAGGATAAAGTAGGGAGGCATAAATTTAAAAAGAAAAAAAGCAAATGTAACAAAAGGATAGAGTTCTCCCCAACCAAGAGAACTTCACAGAGTTTGCTTAAGAGATTTCAATTCTAAATAAATCACATTTTACAATCACCGGTGGAAAAGGGCAATAAACAACTTAATCACCAGTTGTGTATTATCAACATTGAGATCTACAATGTATGCTCCTTTAAGTGGACTACTGAACATGGTGGGGGTGTCTACAGAGAACTGGATCAACTTGTTGACACTGGCAACAAGGCTCACAAACTATTATGTATAGAATGGATAAACAACAAGGTCCTACTGTATACCACAGGGAACTATATTCAATATGCTGATAAAACATAATGGAAAAGAATATGAAAAATATATATATATATAAAACTGAATCACTTTGCTGTACAGCAGAAATTAACACAACATTGTAAATCAACTATACTTCAATAAAATAAATTTTTTTAAAAACCATGGAGTAGGGGCCCAACAGTCAGAGGTGGTATTGGGACGTCATGGGTTTCAGCTAGTTGCTGGGATAACATTCAACGCATCAAGTTAGGAATAGAGGACTGTGACCTAACTAGCTTCCCTGCACTTCCTGGAGCATCTGGGTGAATGTCATTCTGCTTTCTTTCAAACAGATGAAACTGACTCTTCAGATGGAATTGATAGAGTGAAAGACTGAGTCTAATGTGGTAAGAAGCTGTTAAAAGATTAGCATTGGCTTTGGGTGGAAAAACAATTATGCTGAATTACAAAGACATCTGCCACACACTCAGCAAACGATCAGAGAAGCCAGATTTTCCTCACATTTTACTTCCTGGACCCTTTTCAATTTTCAAATAGAATACAGTGCTCTGATTATTTTCCTTAAATAAACTCAGAACAAACTTAGCCGGATACTGTTCCCTATAGAACCTTTTTTTCCAACCACTTACCCAGCAGGAAATAAAAGTGACATCCTCTATTTCTATAGTGCTTCACAATTTTCAAAATTCTTTAATGGGCATTCACTCGATAAACAACATTCGTTCATTCATTTGCATTAATTCATTTGATAAAAAACAACAGACTTAAGCTTCTTGCAGCTCTGCTTAAAGCAATTCTACAAAGACAGGGTGTGCATTCCTGTCTGCTGTCCCATTCATTCATTCATTCGTTCAATAAATGTTCATTGCCTACAATGTGCCAGACACTGTTCTAAACTATGGGAGCACAGCAGTGGGAAAAGAAATGGACAAAATCCCTGTCCTCCTGTCACTAACATCCTCATAAACACAATATAACTGTTTTACATATTTCCAACTGGTTATGGGCCCATCATTATCAGACAGCTTAGTTTTTCTCTGTGCTGCATTAAGCATGCAAGGAGGTTTAAATAACTTTTTGAAGGAGCAAGACCCAAAAACTAATACATTGAGACAGGTTACTACTCAACAGTATGGGGAAAGTTTATTAATTCACAATGGGAAAAAATCAGTCTTCTTTGAAGTATTTCTCAAGTAAGATTTCCACTCACTATAAATCCAGCGAACAACAAGGAACATCACAGTACTTCTTACACCCATTTATCACACGCAGATTCATTATGTGCAGGGCATAGTACATTTGTTTTCACTTGAATACATACATCAGTTCCTCGATGTTAGTAAAATTATTTAAAATTTCAAGATTAAACACATACATACATACATCTTGGAAAAGCAAAGTGAAGTTAACTTTGTTGTCAGGCTTCTGTAAGTTAATAGATATGATATGCTTAAAACTGCCTGGCAAAGAGCAAGCATTCGATAAATGTTACCTATTAGTACTATTTCACCACGTTTAAAGATGAGAAAACCCAGGCCCAGAGAGGCAACTTGCCCAAGGGGCAAAGTTGGTTAGTGATTGAAGAGGGACCTAACCCCTCTAGGGGCTCGTCCTGTGGGGATGGGCACAGCTGGCAAAGGAGAAAAAATAAGCGTCCTCTCTTCAGGGAAAAACCTATCCTTCTCTGCGTCAGTTCAAACTAGTAATCTAAAAGAATTAATCTACTTTAGTACTGTTCTTACCCCTCGGATGCCTCCACACAGCAAAACTTTTGTCAAAATTGCTGATTCTGTACAAGTTCCATTCTCCCAGGTTCACTTTTATTACTAAAACATTTACCCAGTGTGATAGAGGCATGGTTAGTTAGCATGACGACTTCTTTAGACTGACCCTGCTAGATCACACAGGGAACTTTTAGTGCGGGGGGGTTGTATTTTCGTTTAAAGGTATCCTTTCCGACGCTCAGTACTAGGGTGTTCACCGGATGCTCCGAGGACGGAGCATGCGCACGTTTGCCGACGCCCTCTGCACTACAACCACCCCCCTCCCCCGCCCCGATAAGGCCTATTGGGAGAATATCTTCCTTGTGTACAAGGTTCCGGGGTTGCCGCTGGAAATGACTCTAAACTGAGAAGTCCTACTGCTTCCTTGGGGCTGATAGAATCCCTTCACCTTGGAGGGGCCATTAGAGCATCGGCGGGCCTTCTGGAATGGTCCTCATTGGTCCAGTCCTCAATGGCAGATTGAGGATCAAAGTTCCATCTGTGTATGTGATCTGACCATGGTCCGTTCGGTCTCTTGCCTTAACTCTGGAGGGGCCGTCAGAGCCCTTAGAGCACTGAAGCCTCACCCCACTCCTCCTTCCGCTGCTTGGAGGCTGTTTTCTATTTCTCTGAAATCTGGATGCTAGATAAGCTCTGGCTTCAGTTACAAAACCCAAAGGACGCTAGAAAGCCAAGCACGGGTGCCAAGCCGCTCGGACCCGCAGACTTCATCAAGGACCTGGTTGCAACTGCAATCCTTACAGTTTTAGAAAGGAATCTCATTCCAAGGCCAGAAAGAATCATCTGGTATCACATGGGGTAGATTTATTGGTCAAAAGCCTAATGATAAGAGAATTATGAAATATTCTCAGTCTGTTATTTAAAAGATACAAAAGCATTTAGCGTCCTTCAAATGATAAACGCATAAACATAAGTTTAAGAGATTCTGTTGCCCTCTGTCTGTAAGTCCACTCATGAGCCCAGGGAAGGCTCTGAACCCTTGAGAGAGCTATGTTTGGCTGATCCTCTGGGGACACGAGGTGACAGATGCGCTGAACCCTCCTTAAGAATCACCGTCCCCCAGCAGCCCCGAGCCATGGAATAACAGACTTGTGCGCGGCAACCTTGGCAAAGGCATACAGTCACGCTGGTCGTCGAGTTCAAGAGGAGGTCAAGAATTGTGCAGTGCACACCACGCATTACAGGCTATTTGTGGAAAGCCTCGTGTATTTTCCTTAAAGGACGACCGTATGGTAAGGAGATGAAGCTGGCAGTCTGGTGTTTAAATAATCTGTATCATAGGGGCTTCCCTGGTGGCGCAGTGGTTGAGAGTCCACCTGCCGATGCAGGGGACACGGGTTTGTGCCCCGGTCCGGAAAAATCCCACATGCCGCGGAGCGGCTGGGCCCGTGGGCCATGGCCACTGAGCCTGCGCGTCCGGAGCCTGTGCCCCGCAGCGGGAGAGGCCACAACAGTGAGAGGCCCGCGTACCGCAAAAAAATAAAATAAAATAAAATAAAAAATCAGTATCACAAATAGAGTAAGTGCAAAAGGGGAATTTCACAAACAAATATTTAACTCAAAGGGAGATGTGCTGAGATGACAGAGGAAAATGTTTTCCATGGAACATTAAGAGGAGACTGTGCCCAAGGTGACAGAACAGTCACAGCCTGCTACAGTGATTCATTTACTGTCCTGCCGACCACAAACCTACCCAGTAAGCCATGAAATTGCATCTGGAGGCAAACTGTGGCCAAGCCCAGGAAGACCATCTATCACTTTCTGGGATGACTTTTTTTTTTTTGCAGTACGCGGACCTCTCACTGTTGTGGCCTCTCCCTCTGCAGAGCACAGGCTCTGGACGCGCAGGCTCAGCGGCCATGGCTCACGGGCCCAGCCGCTCCGCGGCATGTGGGATCTTCCCGGACCAGGGCATGAACCCGCGTTCTCTGCATCGGCAGGCGGACTCTCAACCACTGCGCCACCAGGGAAGCCCCTCTGGGATGACTTTTAAAAATTAAAAATAGGAAAGACTCCATAAAAATTAAAAATAAGAAAGGCTTCATTGTGGGACAAGTCTCATTGCGACTAAGAAAATAACTCCATTTAACTTTCTAGTTATAGAACTAGAGATGAAATGAGGGTTAGCTAAAGGACCTCCAAAAATAAGCGAGTTGAGAGACTCTTTCCTCTGCTGTTTTCAGACCCTGGCTTTGTGCACCAAGGCGCTAGCAGGAGAGTGACTGAAGCCCTGGGAGGTATGTTTCTGTGCCTTCTAGAGAAAATTCCACCCAATCATAGTTACCTCTGCTTTCTGACAGCATCTGATCCAGAATAAAACCCTGCTTCCTTGAACCCTCACCAAAATCACCTACCACCAGCCCAAACCCTGTAAGAAGTTCTTTCTAATCTCCACTTACTGAGATGCCCCACAGTTCCCCATGGAGTGAAGTTTGCCTTTGTTGAACGCATTGATAAACCCAAACTTTCTTCCACTGCAGGTGGATTCCTGGCCATCTCTGTCCAGAGGTCATTGTCAGTGTAATAACAGAAGAAAGTGCTGGTACCATCTTACAGTTCAATCAGAGGCAGGCAGCTCCCTTGTGCTGTGTCAATACATATCATCCAAAAAGGTAGCTAATGTGGAAAATTCAAATTTCTCTCTTTTAAGAGTCACTCAATCATTCTTTACAACAGTATCAAAAATCACTAGTCAATACATATTTGTAGCCTCTTTCATTGTCTCTACCTCTAAGGAGAATTCTAGGTCATCCTTCCACTCTCCTTGGCCACCTTCCCAACTAGCAATGATACTGACTGGCTTGATCAGCTCTGGGCCGTTGCTGGTATCACATCTGGGCCGTGGCGAGAACAAAAGCACATGAAAGGCTCATGGGAGGTGAAACCAGCCCATGGGACAAGGGCTGAGCTGGGGAAGTACAGGAGGGAAGAGAGTGCATTAGCTGGGTTTAGAGGGGCCCATTTTGGAGATGAGGTCAGAGTCAGGAAAGAGAAGTAGTAGAGAACTTTGATGTGGATACGAGGAGGGAAAAGAAGTTTACAGAAATGTTCCTCACTACTATATATAAAACAGATAACTAATAAGGACCAACTGTATAGCACAGGGAACTCTACTCAATACTTTATAATGACCTATATGGGAAAAGAATCTAAAAAAGAGTGGATCTATGTATATGTATAACTGATTCACTGTGCTTTCCAGCAGAAAGTAACGCAACATTGTAAATCACCTAGACTCCAATTAAAAAAAAAAACCTTCCTGTGCTTTATAAAAGTACCACACGCCCCTCCACCCTCTCTCCCCTGTTCACCTTGGTCTTTGGGGACAGAAGGTGGGAAAGATTTCGATTTCTTTTCATTATCTCTTGTTGATGGTCTTTTTTTCAATGTTCTCCCTCCCCCCAGTGACTGAGCCATATGACAGCTGAGCCAAAAATGTCAGCTCAATGATACCTAGATTTTGCCCACATCCCAGCCCTCTCCTGAGCCCACCCCACCTTCCTGTGTTTATATAGCACTCACAGAGGGTGAGGCAGAATGGCCTACAGAATCATTGTTTCTAATTGTCAGGTCTGTCTCCCCTACTGAAATGTGGGTTCCTTGAAGGCAGGGCCTGGACCCTACTTATTTAATCCCCTGTGTACAGAGGTGCCTAGAATGAGGTACTCAGTCAGCATACTTTGTTTTGTTAAGTAAGTGTCATCCGGTCTCCTGTTCCAGCCATCACCACTAGCTCTGTTAGCAACAAGGCTTGGGAGAGACCCACGTAAGTCAGCTGGCATTGTCTCCTCCTGAATACTTCTGCCTCTCTCGTCTCTTTCTTTTCTTTTCCAATCCAGGCCCTATTGTAGAATAGTAATAATTAATGCTGCTTACAGACCTTGTGCTAGGCCCTTTATATTCTTTTTTTATACATTCTTTTTTATCTTCTTTTCCATTTTGGTTTATAACAGGATATTGAATATAGTTCCCTGTGCTATACAGTAGGACCTTGTTGTTTGTCCATTCTATATATAATAGTTTGCATCTGCTAATCCCAAGCTCCCACTCCATCCCTCCCCCAGCCCCCTTCCCCCTTGGCAACCAAAAGTCTGTTCTCTATGTCTGTTTCTGTTTGGTAGATATGTTCATTTGTGTCATACTTTAGATTCCACATATAAGTGATACCATATGGTATTTGTCTTTCTCTTTCTGACTTACTTCACTTAGTATAATAATCTCTGGGTCCATCCATGTTGCTGCAAATGGCATTATTTCATTCTTTTTATGGCCGAGTAGTATTCCATTGTATATCTGTACCACATCTTCTTTATCTATTCACCTGTTGATGGACATTTAGGTTGTTTCCATGTCTTGGCTATTGTGAATAGTGCTGCTATGAACATAGGGGTGTATGTGTCTTTTTGAATTATAGTTTTGTCTGGATATATGCCCAAGAGTAGGATTGCTAGATCATATGGTAATTCTCTTTTTAGTTTTTTGAGGAACCTCCATAATGTTTTCCACAGTGGCTGCAGCAACTTACATTCCCACCAACAGTGTTGGAAGGTTCCCTTTCTCCACAACCTCGCCAGCATTTGTTATTTGTAGACCTTTTAGTAATGGCCATTCTGACTGGTGTGAGGAGGTACCTCACTGTAGTTTTGATTTGCATTTCTCTAACAATTAACCATGTTAAGCATTTTCTCATGTGCCTATTGGCCATCTGTGTGTCTTCTTTGGAGAAATGTTTATATTAAGGTCTTCTGACCATTTTTCAATTGGGTAGTTTGGTTTTTTGTTGTTGAGTTGTATGAGCTGTTTGTATATTTTGGAAATTAAGCCCTTGTCAGTTGCACTGTTTGAAAATATTTTCTCCCATTCCATAGGTTGTCTTTTTGTTTTGTTTATGGTTTCCTTTGCTGTGCAAAAGCTTGTAAGTTTGATTAGGTCCCATTTGTTTATTTTTGTTTTTATTTCTATTGCCTTGGGAGACTGACCTAAGAAAACATTGGTAAGATTTATGTCAAAGAATGTTATGCCTATGATCTCTTCTAGGAGTTTTACAGTGTCATGTCTTATGTTTAAGTCTTTAAGCCATTTTGAGTTTATTTTTGTGCATGTTCTAACTTCAGGATTTACATGCGGCTGTCCAACTTTCCCAGCACCACTTGCTGAAGAGACTATCTTTTTCCCATTGTATATTCTTGACTCCTTTGTTGAAGATTAATTGACTGTAGGTGTATGGGTTTATTTCTGGGCTCTCTATTCTGTTCTATTGATCCATATGTCTGTTTTTATGCTAATACCATGCTGTTTTGATTACTGCAGCTTTGTAGTATTGTCTGAAGTCTGGGAGGGTTCTGCCTCTTGCTTTGCTCTTTTTCCTCAGATTGCTTTGGCAATTCTGGGTCTTTTATGGTTGCATATCAATTTTAGGATGATTCGTTCTAGTTCTGTGAAAAATGTCTTGGGTAATTTGATAGGGATCACATTGAATCTGTAGAATGCTTTGGGTAGTATGGCCATTTCAAAAATATGCATTCTTCCAATCCAAGAGCAGGGGATATCTTTCCATTTATTTGAATCATCTTCAGTTTCCTTTATTAATATTTTATAGTTCTCAGCACATGTCTTTCACCTCCTTGGTCAGGTTTATTCCTGAGGTTTTCTTTTTGTGTGTGTGTGTATGTGTGATTTTATAAGGTATTGTTTTTTTAGGTTTCCTTTCTGATATTTTATTGTTAATGTAAAGAAATGCAACCAATTTCTGTATGTTAATCTTGTATCCTGCTACCTTGCTGCAATGTTTCTGTAGAGAAATTAGCTGATAGTCTGGTGGAGGTTCCCTTGTAATTAACTCTTTTTCTCTTGCTGCCTTGAAAATCCTCTCTTTAACTTTTGCCATTTTTATTATACTATGTCTTGATGTAGGTCTGTTTGGATTCATCTTGTTTGGGACTCTCTGTGCATCCTGCACCTGGATATCTGTTTCCTTCATTATGTTTGGGAATTTCTCAGCCATAATTTCTTTAAATACATTTTCAATTCCCTTTTCTCTTTCTTCTCCTTCTGGAATCCCTATTATGCGTAGATTGGCACACTTTATATTATCCTACAGGCCTCTTATTGCTTTCATCTTTTTTTTTCATTTGTCTTTCTGTCTGCTGTTCTGATTGGGTGATTTCCATTATTCTATCTTCCAGATCACTTATTCGTTCTTCTGCATTATTTATTCTGCTATTCATTGCCTTTAGCTCTGCTTTCATCTCAGAAAATGAGTTTTCTAATTTTTCTTGGCTCCTCTTTATAGTTTCTAGTTCTTTTTTACAGTACTCTGCATTTCTGTTGATAGCCTTTTTTTTTTTCTGTGTGCGGGCCTCTCACTGTTGTGGCCTCTCCCATTGCAGAGCACAGGCTCTGGACACGCAGGCTCAGCAGCCATGGCTCATGGGCCCAGCCGCTCCACGGCATGTGGGATCTTCTCAGACCGGGGCACGAACCCACGTCCCCTGCATCAGCAGGCGGACTCTCAACCACTGTGTCACCAGGGAAGCCCTTGACAGCCTTTTTTAATTCCTTCAGTATTTTCAGTATCTCCTTTTTGAAATTGGTGTCTTTTAGACTGAAGAAGTCTGTTTCATTGTTTGTTCTTTCAGGGGAATTCTCTTGGTCTTTTAACTGGGAATGGTTCCTCTGCTTCTTCATCTTGCTTATATTTCTCTTACTCTGTGAGTTTAGGAGAAACAATTATCTACTGTAGTATTGGAGGGCTATTTATATGTGGGAGCATCGCTGTGTAGCTTGTGTGGGTTTAATGTTTTTGGTGTGAGGGCTGTTTTTAGTATGGATGTCTGCCGCCTCTTTCCTCAGTGTGTGCTGGCCATTATCCCTTTGATGGGGGTTGTGCAGATGTGGCGGCTGGCACCCTCCCCCAGAGCCTATGATGGCGGTGGCTCACGCCTGCCCTCAGAGCCCACAGTGGTGGTGGTGGCTGGCTCACACTACTGGAGCCCACCTCTGCAGAGCTCATGTAGGCGGTATACTGTCCCCTGCACACATGAGAGTGCACACATGCAGGGAAAGAGGCTGCATTGGCGGTTCCCACCCCTCCCCTTGTGTGCCCCCCAGCAATGGTGTCTCACCTCTATGGCGGGCCTGGGCTTCCTCCATGTACACCGTTGACTGTGGCAGCACCCACACTCCAGCCCTTCAGGCTGTCTCCATGCAGCCAACACCAGTCCTTTCCCTTAGTCCGACCTCCAAGCCCAAGCTTCAGCACCCAGCTCCTCCCTGCCCTGCCCCGCACTGGCAGACACAAGTCTCAGGCCTGGGAGTGCTGGGCAGCACTGACTGTGCAGTTCTCCCTCTGCTCTGGCTGCAGCAAACTAGTTGCTGCACTCTGCTCCAAGGCTCTGAAGCTCCCCCTCCATCCCAGCTGATCTCCCCACCAGTGAGGGGGCTCCCCAGGGTGCAGGAACCTTTCCTTTTTCACAGCTCCCTCCCAGGGGCTCAGGTCCCATCTCAATTCCTTTCTCTTCTTTTTTCTTTTGTCCTACTCGGTTACATGGAGGTTTTCTTGCCGTTTCAGAAGTCTGAGGTCTTCTGCCAGCGTTCAGTAGATGTTCTCTGAGAACCATTCCATGAGTAGGTCTATTTTTTACGTATTTGTGGGAGGAAGTGAGATCCATGTTCTACTACTCTACCATCTTGATCACTCCCCCTATATAGTTTACTTATACTAATTCTCATAACAATTCTGTGAGGTAGGCATTATTTTTCCATTTTAAGGTTAGAAATCTGAATCTTGAAGAAGTTTCGTGATGTGCCTGGGACCAAGCTGCAAGTAACAAAAGTGGGGCCTGGGTTTCAGACTTTTCACTGCTGTGTCATGAAGAACTGAATCTCACACAAAACCCTCCATCGGGCCTACCGTGTGTTATCAGACTTATCTCCCGTCACCTCCCCAGAGCTGACTCAACAGGACCACCAGGATTCCCTCCCCATGTGCCCACGACTTGGCTCTGCTGTTGTTCCTCCTGAGGACCACCCCTGGCCTGGCGTCCCATCTTACCCACCCATCCCCAGAGGCCCAAGTCAAATGTCTCCACATCACGAAGCCACCCCTTCTTTCTCCATCCTCCACTGGTGTGATTGTGCTTCTCTCTCACATTTAGTGTGATCCTCTCTTATAACACGTATTATATTCTGCCTCAAATGAGAGAAGTTCTGATGCACATCTTTGTACCTCATCCCTCTGTACCTTCCCAATGAGGCACAGTAACAGCAAACACATATAGGGCTTACTTATTGGGTGTCTGAGAATAGTCTAAACAGTGTACATGTATTCAGTAGCTGAATCCTTATAATAACTCCATAAGGTATATGCCATGGCACAGAGAGGGCAGGAAATTTGCCTGGGGTCACAAAATGCACATGTAGCAGTGGCAGGGTTAGACAATCCAGCACCAGTGCCTGGCCAGGAACCAACAAGCCAGGCTGCCTACACATAGCAGGATCTCAGGAAGTGTTTTCTGAGTCAAAGAACGAATGCATACACAACAAAATGAATTCAAGGCAACAAATTCAGTGTGAAATTAACCAAGCCAGTCATAGTTTGGGGCTTATTTGACATCCAGTTGCCTCAAATTCATGGCATTATAAAGAATTTTTTTGTATTCATCAGTCACTTTTTTCATTCATCCAACAAATATTCTCTACAGACTATGTGCCAGGCCCAGGGCTAAAAGCACATGAGTTTTTGCTCTTGACAGCCCACAACCATCCATGAGAAGAGCTTGCAGGTGCCCACCATTTTCACTGGGGGAGAGGGTTGTATAGAAATGTGCTATCGGGACTTTATACATGGCTTTCTTTCTGCAGTGAACCATGACTGAAGCAGCGGTTCAATCCAGGGTGATTCTCCCCTCTCGGTTGACACTTTTGGTGTCATAACTAGGGGTGGGGTGATACTGCATCAAGTGGGTAGAGTCTAGGGATGCTGCCAAGCATCCCGCGGTGCCCAGGACAGGCCCCATGACAAAGACTTACACTGCCCCAAATGTCATTAGTGCCAAGGTTGAGAAACCCTGTACCAAAAATGTAAAGAAAATGCCCTGTGCCAAAAATCAAAGATGTATCTAGTATATAAATAAATCCTGGAAACCTAATACCGAGTACAGTGATTACAGACAACAAAATTGCATTATAAACTTTAAACTTGTTAAGATACTAGACCTTAATTGTTCCCAACACTAGAAGAAATGCGAACTATATGACATGATAGGGGTGTTAGGCAATGCTACAACTGCAATATAAATGCAGCAAATCAGTATGTTTTACACTTTGAAGTTACACAGTGTTGTGTCTCAAATATAACTCAATTTTTAAAAATCAGAGATGAACAAAAATGCTCACATTTAGTGGGTGCCTCTCGGACCCCTCAGGGAAAAGACCTGTGTAATTTTGAGAAAAATAAAAACTACAGCACTGATAAGGAAATAAGCAAAGCATATATAGCAAAATAAAATCAAGTTCAAAATAAGCCTTGAATAGGTAGTACTGGCAAATTAATCTAATCACCGGGAATTTGGCCAATGCCATCTGCAGTGCCTGTGTGCTGGCAAGAGGAAGATTCCGTTTCCAGCCTACCCCAGAAATACCCTTAGGAAGATGTTAGTCAGTGATCCTGCGTGCCATGGGGCTGAGGTTCTAGAATGAGAAACTGCTTCATCTGAGGTAAAATATGACTTCTAAACCTGAGGTGTACAGGACACCTGGCTCAGAACATCCAACATTTTAGAGGTTGAATATGGACCCAGAGCCCAACCCTGCAGACCAGTCCAGAGAGGGGAGAGATGGCAACCCTTTCCTGGCTACACAGGGCCCTCAGCATGGGCTGCTCTTGGGCGTTGAAGGAATTCAAGGAGGGGTCCTTATCCCCCAAAATACTCCTACCCAACCCTCAGGGAGAGGAAGCACTCACTCTGATACAGGACAAAAGGGAGTAACAAACATGGATTAGCACCAACCTGCCAGGGTTCAAACCCTAGCCCTACCCCTTTTTTAGCAGTGGGATCTTAGATCAATTACTTCACCCCTCAGTACTTCAGTACTGTAATCTGTAAAATGGGGGTTGATGACCCACCATATTAGGTTCTTGGGAAAATGAAGTAAATCAATACAGGTAAAGGACTTAGAATAATCCCTTGCTCACAAGAAGTGCTATATAAACCTTGGTTGTTGTTCTTAGAATGTGAACCCCTACAAGGAAGAGGCCACAGCTCATCTTTATGGCTTTCCCTGGGCTTAGCCTAGTGCCTATGTAACTCCCAGAATACGTCTCGGTGACTTAACTCCCAAGCAATTTTGCCTTGGTTTGATGTCAATATTTTATTCAAGGAGCTCTCTCGTCAATGTTGATATAACTTTGGGTTTTTCCCAAGTCACTAGATTATCTGAGAACATTTTTTGAGTTTATTTAGAGTTAGAACCAAGGGGAAATCTCACAGAAACTTAGACTTAGTACCTTAAATCCTTTTTTAAAGTGTTTTGGTCAGTCTAGAGAAAAGGAACTGACAAGGATCCACCTTGGGTGGGAGTGTGGGAGTGGGCGATGGGAAGAGGAAAACACATATCAAAATAATTTCTCATTTCCATGGAGATTTATTTTTTGCTGCATTTGGTAATTTTTATTTCTACTTGTTTATTGAGTAAAGTTACCTAATCTAAGTGTACAGGGTGATGAGTGGTACATACACATAGATGCTTACAACCATGAGATCACAATCTGGAACAAACACTCCAGCACCCCAGAGGGTCCCCTGCCCCCTCCCAAACCACAGTCTCCTTAAAGGTAACTGCTTTCCAACTTCTATCACTATCAATTAACTTTGTGAATTTTTGAACTTCATAAAGATATTTTTCTATGCCTCTTTTCTGGGAGATTTCTTGTTTTACTTTCCATGCTTAAGTCTGTGATCCATTTCAAGTATATTTTTTGTGTATGGAGTGAACTACAAGTCAAAGTTTTATATATATATATATATATATATATATATATATAAAATTGCTTCATTACAATTTATTGAAAAGACTGTCATTTCCCCACTGGTTGCAGAGGTAACTTTGCTAAAAATCAGTTGACCTTCTACATGACAGTCTGTTTCTGGACTCTCTATTCTGTTCCTTTGGTATATTTGATTATCCTCTGTCAATACATTACTGAATTCATTACAATAGTTTTATAGTTTCATAAGTTTTAAAATTCGGTACTATACAAGTCCTCCAATTCTGTTCTTCAGACTCCCTTGGGATTCTAAGTCTTTTGCATTTCCATATAAATTTTAGCTTCAACTTGTACATTTCTACCAAAACAAAACAAAAAACCTCTGTTGGGATTTTGATTAGGATTGCATTGAATCTATATATCAGTTGGGGAGAAATGGCTTAATAACCATATTTAACTTTTGGTGTATAAGCATGGTATATATATATATATATATATATATATTCTGTTTAGGATTTTTTCTCTATGTTTATGAGCTATGTTGGCCTATAGTTTTCCTTTCTTTTATCTCCTTGTCAGCTTGTGGTCTCATTGTTACACTATCTTCATAAAGTAAGTTGGGAAGTGTTCCCTCTTCCTATGTTTTCTAAAAGATTACAGTTAAGATTGGTATTATTCCTTCCTAAAATATATTTAAGAATTCATCAGCAAAGTTGTTTTGACTTGGAGTTTGTGAGAATATTTTAAATTACAGATTCAACTACTTTAATATACATAGGATTATTTAGGCTGGCACTTTCTAATTGGGCAATTTTGGTAAATAATGTTTTCTTTCTTTTTCTTTCTCTTTCCTCCTCCTCCTCCCCCCCCCACCCTACTCCCCTTTCCCCTCTTCCTTTGTAATTGGTTTAAACTTGCTTTTTGTTCCAGCATATGGTCTATTTTGGTGACTGTTCCACCATGGGCATTTATAAAGAATATGTTTCCTACAGTTTTGGAATACTGACTTTTTGTCTTCTTATTTTATCTGTTACTGAAAGAGGTATTTTAAAATCTACATCTATAATTGTGGATTTGTATAGTTCTTTTATTTTGTTTTATATATTTTAAGTATATATTATTAAATACATACATTCCTGTTGAATTGGCCCTTGTATCATTATGAAATGCTCTTCTTTATATCTCTAGTAATATGCCTTGTCTTAAAGTGTACTTTCTCTGATAGGCATAGCCATACCACCTTTCTCCTGGTCAGTGTCAGCATAGTATATCTTTACCATCCTTTTCCTTTCACCCTGTGTCTTTATATTTAATGTGTAAATTACAAACAGGAAATATTTGGGATAATTTTTAAAATCTAGTCTGGCAATCTTGGTCTCTCAATCATAGTATTTAGTCCACTAATGTTTAATGTAATTACTAACATATTTGAGTATAAGTCTACTATATTGCTTTTTGTTTCAGTTAACCACCATTTATTTTGTTGTTGCTCCTTTGTTCCTGCTTTCTAAACTCCTGTTTAATTAATCGAGTATTTTTCGGTATTCCATTTTATCTCTTCTGTTAGCTTTCAGTTAAGCATTTTGTATTAAATTAAAGATTATAACATGCATCTCATTCTTGACTAAGTACAATCTACCTTAAATTAATATTTTCACCACTTCATGAATAATGCAAAACAGTTTAATCTCATTTACCTTCCTCCTGTTTTTGTGCTATTGTTTTCTAATATTTTATTTTTACAAATGTTATAAGCCCCCCATAAGACATTACTATTGTTTTTGCTTTAAGTGACTTCTACTTACATATTTTTTGTTGAAAGATTAGCTTTTGTCTTCATGTTGCTCTTTGACGATCTACTCTGTAGCACATAGGTTCTTACACATCTATATTTTCCATCTCCCTCCATCACATAAGTTTCTTGATGGCAGGGACCACATGTGACTTGTTTATTCCCAGCATCTAGAATTGCACATAGAACCTCTATATTCAATGCATAACTTTTTTTTTTTTTTTTTTTTTTTTTTTTTGCGGTACGCAGGCCTCTCACTGTTGTGGCCTCTCCCGTTGCAGAGTACAGGCTCTGGACGCGCAGGCTCAGCAGCCATGGCTCACGGGCTCAGCCGCTCCGCGACATGTGGGATCTTTCCGGACGGGGGCACAAACCCGTGTCCCCTGCATCGGCAGGCGGACTCTCAACCACTGCACCACCAGGGAAGCCCTCAATGCATAACTTTTGAGGAAATTTATAAGTGAATGAATGAATTGTATATCATGAGCATAGTGCCATATCCAACACAAAGTAGCTGCTTAACAAAGAGCGAATAAGTGACCTTGTTCCTTGACAAGACCCCTCCTCTTATTTCTAAGTTCGCAATGCCATTCAGACTGCTGCACAGACCTCTAGCTTAAATTAAGTTTCACCACTGCATAAACATTATCTTAACCATGTTAGTGGTTTTGATAAACTCTATTTGCGTATTATATATCCAGGTAAAATCATCTGAAAACAAGACATCAGTAGAGGTAATATTCTTTTTAGGTTATTTATTATATTAAAGATGAACCAAGCCAAAACACGTTCCTTTGGAATTAGCTTTCCGATAAATTGACTTCCTAATGTAATTTCCAAAGAATGGAGATTTATTAGACACAGATATTAAAAGAGATGGTCCTCTTTCTCAGAAATCATCAGCCTTAACAACCAATTAATTCTGACCTAAAGACAGGTGAAATCTCTTCTTCTTAAAGCAAAGGAAGATTCTGTGTTTTAAAACAAATTGGTCTTGCAGTTTACTTCAGCTACTTTCTGCAGACAAGCACATTCAGTCTTCCTGACTGTTAACAAATTGTACAAATGGTACCAAATCAACATAAGTTTCACCTAAGTGATTACTTAACGACTTCTAGATTTCCTCTGTGTCACTTTACAACAGAGAAGGCAAGCTTTGGAGCTCAAATGCTTATCCAACCTCAGGTTCTTTAATGGAAAGATAAAACAGATAGGCTGTGTGTTAATCAGACAGAACTATCACTGTGCCATATCCAATAGAAGCTGGAGAAAAGAGTGGGAAAATGGAAAGACTAAATTAAAAAATTAATCTCTGAGTCAACCTTGTGATCTTTGGATAATCCACATCCATGAATTTCTCTAAGAGCTTAGACCTGGTGGCTGTCTTTGTATTTTAAAACGTCTAGGACCAAACTTTCCTAAAATAAAGAATAGCAGTGGATACACTATTAATCTGTTTATTTAACAAATATTTGTTTTATACCTATTATGTGCTTAGATAGTAAATAATATAGTCAAAATCATAATGGTCAAGTAGCTCGCATTCAGACTCAGAGCCAGGAGAGAGGTAAACTGCTGTGGTCAGGAAAGGGCAAGATACAAAGCTGTCAAGACTGGGATGCACAGGAGTTGACCAGGTGAAAGTGGGGCAGAGAGAGTGTGTGGAGATGCAGAAGGCAAGGTGGAGATGAGGAACTTGGGAGCATTCATAATGAGGCAAATGATTTTCTAGGTACCACAAACATGGAGATGTTAGAAGTTTCTGACCGCGAACACATTCCCCAGGGTAATGGATGCCATGTGAGGCAGAAAAGCATCCATAAAGAGAACTATTCTTGCAAAACTTTCAGAGAATTCCCACAGAGCCTTTAGGGACAATTATTTCTCATAAGTACCTATTAACATGATAATAGCTGTAACTATTTGTTGCGTGCTTGCTCTGGATGGAGCATTGCACTGAGGGCTGTGGAGGATGCCTCACCTCACCCTCTACTAACATAATGGTGTGGGCATTTGTTAATGTGTAACATATATATCCACGGAGACTTGGAGAGGATAATTTGCTCAAGTTCACAGAACTAATAAATTGTGGAGCCATGGCATTAGCCTGGGTCTGCTAGATGGCAGAACTATTGTGCTTGGTAGAGGTCAGAATATGTGATTGAATAACTGGAATTATTCAATGAGTATTTACCCAGTACCCACCACGGCCAGGTACTACACTAACATTATAAAACAAGGGAGCTTTAAATGCTTCTGGTCCAATCCTCTCATTTTAGGTTTGCAAAAACTGAGGCTCACAAAAGTTGAGGGACTTTATAATAAAGTGCCATTCTATCTTTGTCAGTTATATAGGAGAGACAAAGCTAAGAAAACAGAAGAAATTATAGGTCTATGGATTTTTATTTTAAAATATTTAAGTGGTGACATCACCAAGATGGCAAAGTAGTAAACCTCAGCCTCCAGTGCCCCCACAAAGATCAACAATGAGACAGCTATCCACAAGCAAAAGCAGCTCCAGGAGAGCTCAGGGTCCACTTAAGAAACCTCAGAAACACAGAGGAACAAAACAGCTGAAAATTACCACACATAAAGGGAAGGAAGAGTGAGGAAGAACAGCATCATTTTGCCTGCATCACCCCGCCCCCCAGGCCAACATTGCTCAGCGCCCAGAAGGAACTCCCCAGCTGCAAAGAGTTCCCCTTGTGGGGACAGTGCGGGCAGGGAGATCGAGTAGCTTCTCCAGCCTTTCAAGGAACTGTCTTGGGTTTCACCCCACCCTGAGACAAGCAAAGCTGAGACAGAAACAATAGGAACAAGGGAAAGAGCAGGGCTACCATTATCAGCCACAAAGTAGGAGCAACTGTCGTCCCCAGTGACCTGCTTTGCAGAGGAGCCCAGCAGCTTTCACCACTGAAGAAAGCAAAGGTCAGCACAGTTGCTGCAGTGCCCCCCTTCAGATTTCAATGGGTTTTCACCCCCCAAGTACCTGCCTTAGCAGACAGCAGCCAATGAATTGCTCCCCACTCCCTCCAGGGCTCCTACCCCCACAAGAGCCCAGGATCCCCACCAGCAGCCAGCATGCCCAGGCTTCTGCAGCTTTAGGAGTGCAAAATGCAAGCTTAGAAACCCTGTGGCTGACTCTACCACCATGCGTGAGCTTGAAGCTAGCCTCTCTGGCTGTGCACCCCTGGTCTGACTCCTGACACCAGCCTCCACTTCTGTGTCCATACCCACGGGGAGATCCAGTACAGGAGTGCATGCTGACAGCCACCACCTCTGCAGCTTCCAGGGCACCCAAATCAGATTCAGAAAGGAAGAAGTAAAATTGTCTCTGCTGATGACATGATCTTATGTATACCAAATCCTAACAACTCCACCAAAAAACTGTTAAAACCAGTAAACAAATTGAGTAAAGTTTCAGGGTATAAAATCAACACATGAAAATCAGTTACATTTTTATACACTAACACTGAAGTTTCTGAAAAAGAAAGAAAACAATTCCATTTACAATAGCACCAAAAACAATAAAATACTTAGGAATAAGTTTAACCAAAGAACTAAGCTGTAAGACATTGGTGAAAGAAATTGAAGAAGACACAAATAAGTAGAAAGATATCCCATGTTCATGAATTGGAAGAATTAATGTTAAATTGTCCATACTATTAAAAGCAGTCTACAAATTCAGTGCAATCTCTATCAAAATTCCAGTGGTAGTTTTCACATAAATAGAAAAAAAAATCTAAAATTCATATAGAACTACAAAAGAATCTGAAAGCCAAAGCAATTCTGAGAAAGAAGAAAGCTGAGGGATCACACTTGCTAATTTCAAACTATACTACAAAGCTATAGTAATCAAAACAGTATGGCACTGGCATAAAAACATAGACCAATAGAACAGAATAGAGAGCCTAGAAATAAACCCTGGCACACACAGTTCCCTTGCATATACACAACTGATAATTGACAAGGGAGCTAAGAATATACAATGGGGGAAAGAACAGTCTCTTCAATAGATGGTGCTGGAAAAACTGGATATTCCCATGCAAAAAAAGTGAAATTGGACCTCTATCTTACACCACTCACAAAAAGTATCTCAAGATGTTTTAAGGACTTAAACATAGGACCTCAAACTATAAAACTCCAAGAAAAAAATGGGGAAAAAATCGCTTTGACATTTATCTTGGCAATAATATTTTAGATATGACACCAAAAGTACAAGCAACAAAAGCAAAAATTATCAGGTGAGACTACATCAACCTAGAAAACTTCCATATAGCAAAAGGAAAAATAAAATGAAAAGGCAACCTACAGAATGAGAGAAAATATTTGTAAATCATGTATCTGGTAAGCGGTTAATATCCGAAATATATAATAAACTCAGACAACTGAAGAGAAAAAAAATCAGACAATCCAATTAAAAAATGGGCAGAGGACTTGAGTAGACATATTTCCAAAGAAGGTGTACAAATGGCCAACAGACACATGAAAAGGTGCTGAACATAACGAATCATCAGGGAAATGCAGAGCAAAACCACAATGAGATATCACCTCATACCTGCTAGAATGGTTACTGTCCAAAAGAGAAGAGATAACAAATGCTGGTGAAGATGTGGAGAAAAGGGAACCCTTGTGTACCATTTGTGGAAATGTAAATTGGTGCAACCACTATGAAAATCAGTATGACAGTTCCTCAAAAATTGAAAATAGAACTGCAATATGATCCAGCAATCCTACTTCTAGGTATAAATTGAAAGGAAGTGAAATCTCTATCTTGAAGAGATATCTGCACTCCCACGTTCACTGCAGTATTATTTACAATAGTCAAGATATGAAAGTAATACAAGTGTCTGTCAAAGGATGAATGGTGGATAAAGAAGATGCACAGCCATGAGAAAGAAGGAAATTTTTCCATTTGTGACAATATGTATGGACATAGAGGGTATTATGCTAAGTGAAATAAGTAAGACAGAGAAAGACAAATACTGTATGATCTCTTACATGTGAAATCTAAAATCATTGAACTCATAGAAACAGAGAGCAGAATGGTGGTTTCCAGGGGCTGAGAGATTAGGAAAATGTAGAGATGTTGGTCAAAAAGTATAAACTTATACCCTTTGTTATAAAATTAATAAGTTCCAGAGACCTAAGGGTAAATCATGGTCACTAGATTGGGTTCTTGAAAGTTGCTATGATGGTAGAGCTTTAATATTATCACCACAGTAACAACGACAAAATGGTAATTATGTGAGGTGATGGATGTGTTAACCAACCTTATTGTGGAAAACATTTTACAATATATATGTGTATCAAATCATCACATTGTACGACTTGAACTTACACAATTTTGTATTCAGTGAATAAGTTCTAGGGATCTAATGTACAACTTGGTGATTATAGTTAACAATACTGTATTATATAGTTGAAAGTTGCTAAGAGAGCAGATCTTAAAAGTTCTCACCGGGCTTCCCTGGTGGCGCAGTGGTTGAGAGTCCGCCTGCCGATGCAGGGGACGCGGGTTCGTGCCCCGGTCTGGGAGGATCCCGCATGCCGCGGAGTGGCTGGGCCCGTGAGCCATGGCCGCTGGGCCTGTGCGTCCGGGGCCTGTGCTCTGCAGCGGGAGAGGCCACAACAGTGAGAGGCCCGCGTAATGCAAAAAAAAAAAAAAAAAGTTCTCACCACAGGAAAAAAATGGTGATTATGTGAGGTGATAGAGGTGTTAACTAACGCTACTGTGGTCATCATTTCATAATGTATAAGTGTATCAAATCAACATGTTATACACCTAGTGTTATATGTCAATTATATCTCAGTAAAGCTTGAAAAAAGTACTTAAAAGATCAGACATGTGAACATTCCTTCCAAGTTACTGCTATTCTGTTCAGTCACTTAGAATGAATATGAATTAAAGGAAAGTTTGAATCAAAAGAAGTGAAGTAGCATTAACTTTTTCTCCCCAAAAAATGCTTTCAGGGTTTAGTTTGTGGCTTATATGCCTTGTTGTATTTGCTTTTGCACAGTACACTATTGGGTACCATTCCTGGAATTATCTTTCAGTGTGGAATTATCCTTCTCATAGTCTGCTTGGAGACTGATCTAATGAAATATCGCACCTGAAAGACAGCTCTTCCCCAACAAAGGGCACATGACTTTTAACTGGAGTCAGGAAGACTTGAAGCCTCCCAAAAACTTGGAATATGCTGTTACAATGGCATCACGTGAGATGCATTCACTGAATTAACATCTGGGTATGGTTATCAGTTTGTTTTCATTTGGAATATTCATTTTTAAGGTTTGGCCCATGCTTCCCATTTATTTTTCAGAAGGTATATAAGATTCCAAATACTTGAAGCAACCCATGGTAGCTGCCAACATGGCTCAGTTCTTGGAAAGGACTTACAACAGAAACCTCTATGAGCTTAGTCACACCCGAATAATTTGGGGAAATTGAAGTTGGGAGGGAGATCAGGTTGATGCTAATTACTTAGCAAGGACTGATAAGTCCTTTATATAAACCACAAAGGTAAACTTTAATCCAGTTCCAGGAATTCTCATAGATTTTTATGTAGTGTGGGCTAACAAGCCATGATTTATGTGACGTCTATGGCCATGATGATTCTTGTCTTTGGCCAGTAAGAAAGCAATGTTCATGAAAATGAACAGCCATTCTCTAAGTTGCATTCCACAGAAAGTTGGTAGGCAGTTAATATGGGAAAAAGTAACTTTTAAAAAGGGTCTTGCAGGCAAAGAGGTTTGGCAAATGCCAGGTGAAATCGAAGGTGAGTTTTTCTACTGGTGATATTTTAGAATGTTCAGTGGTCTATTGTGTATTGTGCCTCTCCAAACTTATTTGAAGATCACCTGTTTTTTTTCTTTTGCAGAGTATCTCACCTTCATCTTTTCCTTGCTGTGTGTCCTCTTGTTTTCGGTCCAGTCATTAAACACTCAGACATTCATATTTCTCATTTTCATAACGGAGTAACACTTTATATCTTGGGGTTAATATGAAGATAAAGTAAAAGTTTACATACATAAATAATTGCCTTATAAATGATCAAGTATAATACAAATGGCTGTGTTGTTATGCATGGACATAACTCTGGTGGTAAAGATTAATATACACCTCTTCACAACTTTTGTTCTATTTAGACCTGTCTATAGCCCTTCACAGCTTCAAAGCATGAAAATGTTGTCTTTCTTGAGCAACGTCACCTCTGATCACGCTACTCAGAGCTCTGTTTCTTACAGTTCTATCCACAGCTTCATCACTGAATTTGTCCTTCCCGATGCTAATAGGTACATGTATACAGCATTTTGCAAAACGTGAACTGTGGGGGAAACACAGGATTAAACAATGTTCAACAGTTGTGAAATATTTCATTTCAGCAGAATGCCTCAGAGACTTATTTATGCATAACATTGTGAGTCTCCAAGAGGGAACTCTAACTTGCAGTGTATTTTCCAAATTTATTTTACAATGGAATGCCTCTTTTCTTGGAGTATCTATGGGTCCCAGTGGTCTGAAGAACACACTTTTGGAAATGCTACTGAATAGGCTTGGTGGAAGTGAAATGGCTTCACTGCTAGAGAAAAAGCATCTCAAGGACTGTATCCCCAATAATCTCACATTTTCCTTTGATATTGATCTGGAGTTTAAGTACGATATGACATGTAAACCTGAATATGAAATTATGGGAGCTAAATGTGCCTACTGTACCCAGGTAATTACATTATCATCAAAACATTTTGACAATATCACAGCTAAGCAACTCCATAGATGGCAAAATCTGAACAACCTAAATTTCCCAGGGTACAAAATACCTGACTATATTGAGTTTTCTGGTTAATTCAGGTTACTTTATTGTACAAATATTTATAATATGCATAAAATCTGTAAGTATACATTTTAGGTTCTGTCAATTCAATAAATAAATATAGTTGAGCGTGTTTTGTTGATTTGAGTTCTTTATTTATGTAGAATATTTACTTTATTCAGTGATAATTATACAGTCCTGCAAAAGTAGGGGGTTCTGGGGGTTTAGTTTGACTCTTTCCTGATCCCTGATCTATCCTAGAAGGTATTTTAAAAAATCAACAAAAGCCTGTTTTCTGGACATTTGTGTTGCATCTCAGCATTTTAGGCATGCCAATGACTACCTGAATATCCATATCCTATTGTTAATGATCTTGCAGCATTGATAGTCTTTGGATAGAGGAATTCTCTGCACCACACAGCCCTCATCCTCTGACATGCCACCCCAAGCCCCAGGTGGGCACACATGATTGGAGCAGGGTAGACTGCTCACACAAGCTTAGCCAATCAGATTTCTTTTCATCAGAATGTGGAAATGGAAACTAAAACTTTGAGTCAGTTGGATAATGATGAGCAGCTGCACTTAAAAGTAATATTTCTTTTGGGCCAAGGGATGCCAAAGTCAGAAGCTAATGAGAGCAAATGATTCATCTATTAGGACACAGATTCAATCACTGTAATAAAGACAAAAATAAAATGGCTTAAACAAAATAGGAGACCTTGGTTTTTCTCTCCAGGTAACAGAAATTTTCTCTCTCAAGTAATAGTCTGAACAGAAATAGTCCAGACTTGATATAACAACTCCTCATTGCTGGGCACCCAGGCTCCTTTGATCTTGTAACCTATCATCCTTAGATATGCACCACTACCATATCCTTGTTCCAGACAGGAGGATGTAGGAAGGAGCATGCCTCTTTCTATAATCAGAAACTTGCATACAATGCTTCCACACCAAACCAGAACCTGGCCACGTGGCCACACCTGGCTGCAACAGAGTCCATAAAATACAATCTTGCTGGGAGAACATGTGTTGTTAAAAGCCAAAAGGAAAAATGGATATTCCAGAAAAACTACTGATCTCTACCTCAGGCTGGGAGGAAGCTGAGAAAGGAGGTGCTCAGAGAGAATCAGCAGCCAGGAATCCGCATGCAGCAAGAAGCAGAAATGACACACAGAGAGACAGATGGAATCAGAGAGCCATGGAGTGCGTGTCTGTGACTTCCCAGTTCCTAGACACCTGTCTGTCCTTCCTGTGATAGATTCTGTGAAGTTCTTCTGTAACCCTTTCAACAAGCCCCTTTGTTTCTACAGCTAGATTGAGTCAGTTTATGCTTCTTGCAAATGAAATAATGCAGATAATATTTATGGCATTTACTGAGCACTTGTGATGTGCCAGGCATTGTGCCAATGGCTTTATATGAACTCTCTCATTGAAACCTCATAGCAACCCTATGAGGTAACTTCTGTTTCTCAATTTTTGCTCCTGAGGAAAAGGAGGCGTGGGAAGTTCTCACAGACAGCAGGTGACAGAGCATAATTTGAACTTAAACCCTAAAGCCTTGTTCCACAGTGATGCTCTTCATCACCACAAAGCCAGGCATGGGCATGTGCACCTACAGCAGGATGAGGCCAGTGTGGGGCTGGGCACTGGTCTGAGTCACTAAAATGGGACAGGTTCTGAAGCTCCATGCCCAGCAATGTGACCCGGGAACAAGCTCAGCTGGAGGCAGGAACTCAATGTGTGGGGCACAGAGGTAAGCGGTTGGGTAGGTCTAACCCAAGTTGTTGATTGTCCATCAGTTGCAGTGATGGTGGATTCCAGAGTAGGCTGGAAGGCTGGCAGGTGGACAGCAATGAATAACATCAGTAGGGTTCCTGGAAACTGATGAAGTCAGAGCACAGAAAAGCACTGTTATAGACCATATTGTGTCCTCCCCAAATTCACATGTTGAAACCCTAATCCCATTGTGATGGTATTAGGAGGTGGAGCCTTTGGGAGGTGATTAGGTCATGACAGTTGAGCCCTCACAATGGGATTAGTGCCCTTAGAAGAAGAGACATGAGAGGGCTTCCTTCTCTGCCCTCCTCCAAGTAAGGATACAAGGAGAAGAAAATCATCTATAGACCAGGAGGTGAGCCCTCACCAAGAATTAAACCTACTGGCACCTTGATCTTGGACCTCCCAGCCTTCAGAATTGTGAGACATAAGGGTCTGTTGTTTAAGCCTCCCAGTCTGTGGTAGTTTGTTATAGCAGCCTGAGCTGACAAGGGCCTCAAAGACATGGCAGAGACTAGACAACCCTTTACTCCTTCCAGAGAAATAGGGTTGAAGGGCTCCAGTTAGCAGGTTAATTGCATCTTGACTAATTACAGTTTTTGGCTGAACCACGTTAACCTCTGACTTATGGGAGAGCTCTGGCCTAATGGCTTGTTACCTAGAGGCATGTCTACCACGACACCTTCTGTCCTTATATGGCCCAAACAACATGAACCGGGGCTGCTGTTAGGACTTAAAGCAAAGACAACTTCCACAAATCAGCACCTATAAGTGCAGAGGGGAAGACATTGGAGAAAAGATCTTCCTACTCTTATCAATAAGCAGTCCAAACACCCTAATTAATATTAAGAAAAAAATTTTTAATGTGCTGAATCACAGATTCTAGAGATGGTACACCTGAAGCCAATCATGGGAATTGACATAAGAATAAAGAATTCTGAAGTCTCCAAAGAGGGAAATTGACTTAGTTTCAAAGTGTTCAGATTGCCAGTCTTCCTCTGTGTGGTCAGGCCATTCAAGATGGCTGTTCTCTTGCTCTCTGTACACCCCCTGCTCAGCCAGTCCCTGCTTCACTCACATGACTATCCAATCCTCTTAATTATAGGGTTCAATTAGTAACTACCTATATGCTTGGCCCCTGCTGCAGCCACTGGTTTCTGTGGTAACTGATGAGCCCACCTGACGTCAATTCCCCCAATACGTGGAAGCCTCCTCCTTCCCCAAGTAGCGAAGATGGCTGCCATGCCCTGCCCACCAGCTCCCGTGCTCGATGGAGTGTCGCTCCAGGACCTTGCTTCAGACAGGTAAGACACCTCCATGTACTAACCAGTGATGTCCCTGACGCTGTCTCCTATCTCTTTGGTCTCCTATCTTCTTTGGTCTTGAGGCTGGGCAGCCACAAGGTTTGCAGGCCTGCGGGGTGCAGCCCAACATTCTCCCAATTTTTTTCTGCTGGACTCAAAATTTTCTTGCCTTTCCAGCTGCATATGTGTCTTTAATGTAGCAGCTGCCAGATGGATATATTTAGAAATAGGTAACTTTTATTAGAATTTTAGAATCATAGAAATTAGGCTCCAGGGGTTTTCCAACAAGCCTTGAACCTAATATTTGCCAGTGTGTATTCTTGCCTGTAAAAATAGTTCAAGGTCAGGTAGGAAAGATATTTTCCTCTACTCTGTTCCTGACAGGCTAGAGAGATATGAAAGATCAAAAGAGGAACACTCCGGGCTTCCCTGGTGGCGCAGTGGTTGAGCGTCCGCCTGCCGATGCAGGGGACACGGGTTTGTGCCCCGGACCGGGAAGATCCCTCATGCCGCGGAGCGGCTGGGCCCGGGAGCCATGGCCGCTGAGCCTACGCATCCAGAGCCTGTGCTCCGCAACGGAAGAGGCCACAAAAAAAAAAAAAAAAAAAAAAGAGACACACTCCTTTTACAGCTGGAATTAAGAAAGGGACTTGTAAGTAAATCATAGAAGAAACCTGGGATGCAGAAGATAATTAGCAGAGGACCAGACCTCTGAGAGCCACCTGTGGTAACCCTCAGAGATCCCACGCTAGGATACTATTGGCAGACGCGAGGTTAAGAAGATGTATTAATACCATTCATTAATAAGATTAATGAATTGTTCCAAAAATTTAGGTGAGTAGTTCTCAGCCCGGCCCCTCCCTCCATTAGAATCCCATTGCCCAGGCTACAAGTGTACCAATTGAGTAAAAACCGCTGGGTGTGGAACTCAGGTGTCAGTCTTTAAAAATCTCTCTAGCTGATTCCAAAGTGCAGCCAAAATTGAGAATAGCTGATGTAGGCAGGCTGGAGAAAGAAAGATTGAAAAGAACAGGACATGTTATTTAAAGCATAATTAGGTGAGTTTCAGAGTGCAAGAGTGGGTGGAAGTATTGATCATCTAAAAGGGAAACTACCCAGGTTCAGGTGAAACCAGGTGGACCCCTGGGAAGAGCAGGTAACAAAATATCTAGCCCTGAGGAGAAGAAATTTCTCAGTGCTCAGGGGCGTTTAAATAATGGAGGTTTTCAGCAGACTGCAAATTTATTAACTTCCATCTCTCCCTCACTATTGTGCCATGTAATGCAGAAAATGGAGGAGAGTCTCACACATACTATGAAGAGTTAAAGTAATGAGGACACCATGACTCAGCAGTGTGCTTTTTTAAACTGAAGTATAGTTGATTTACAATACTGTTTCTGATGAACAAAAAACTGATTTAGTTATATATAAATATATATATTCTTTATCTTACTTCCTTTTCCATTGGAGTTTATTACAGAATATTGAATGTAGTTCCATGTTAGAGAATGTGCCAATTTCATTCTTTTACATGAAGCTGTCCAGTTTTCCCAGCACCCCTTGTTGAAGAGACTGTCTTTTCTCCATTGTATATTCTTGCCTCCTTTGTCAGAGATTAGGTCATCATAGGTGTGTGGGTTTATCTCTGGACTTTCTATCCTGTTCCATTGATCTACATTTCTGTTTTTGTGCCAGTACCATACTGTTTTGATTACTGTAGCCTTACATTGTAGTCTGAAGTTAAGGATCCTAATTCCTCCCACTCCGCTTTTCTTTCTCAAGCTTGCTTTGGCTATTTGGGGTCTTTTGTGGTTCCATACACATTTCAAATTGTTTTGTTCTAGTTCTGTGAAAAATGCCATTGGTAATATGATAGGAATTACATTAAATCTGTAGACTGTCTTGGGTCATATAGTCATTTTGAAAATATTGATTCTTCCAATCCAAGAACATGGTATATCTTTCCATCAGTTTGTGTCATGTTTGATTTCTTTCATCAGTGTCATAGTTCTCAGGGTTTGAGTTTTGCTTTCTTAGGTAGGTTTATTCCTAGGTATTTTATTCTTTTTTATGCAATGGTAAATGGGATTGTTTCCTTAATTTCTCTTTCTGCTCTTTTGTTGCTACTGTATAGAAATACAACAGCTTTCTGTGTATTAATTTTGTACCCTGCAAATTTATTGAATTCATTGATGAGCTCTAGTAGTTTTCTGGTAGCATCTTTAGGATTTTCTATGTATGGTATCATGTCATCTGCAAACAGTGACAGTTTTACTTCTTCTCTTCCAGTTTAGATTCCTTTTATTTCTTTTTCTTCTCTGATTGCTGTGGCTAGGACTTCCAAAACTATGTTGAATAAAAATGGCATGTGTGGACATCCTTATCTTGTTCCTTATCTTAGGGAAAATGCTTTCAGCTTTTCACTGTTGAGTATGGTGTAAGCTGTGTGTTTGTCATATATGGCCTTTATTATGTTGAGGTAGGTTCCCTCTATGCTCATTTTCTGGATAGTTTTTATCATAAATTTATGTTGAATTTTAACAAAAGATTTTTCTGCATCTATTGATGATCATATGGTTTTCATTCTTCAATTTGTTAATATGGTGTAGCATACTGATTGTGTTGTGAATATTGGAAAAACCTTGCATCCCTGGGATAAATTTGTGCATGGTCCTTTTAATGTATTGTTGGATTTGGTTTGTTAGTATTTTATTGAGGATTTTTGTGTCTATGTTCATCAGTGATATTGGCGTATAATTTTCTTTTGTGTATGTGTGTGTGGTATCTTTGTCTGGTTTTGTTATCAGGGTGATGGTGGCCTCATAGAATAAGTTTGGAAGTGTTCCTTCTTCTGCAATTTTTTGGAATATTTTCAGAAAAATATGTGTTTGATATATGTTTGATAGGATTTGCCTGTGAAGCCATCTGGTCCTAGACTTTTGTTTGTTCGGGATTTTTAAATCACAGATGCATTTTTAGTACTTGTTATTGTTCTGTTCATATTTTCTATTTCTTCCTGGTTCAGTCTTGGGAGATTGTACCTTTCTAAAAATTTGTTCATTTCTTCTAGGTTGTCCATTTTATTGGCATATAATTGCTTGTAGTAGTGTCTTATTGTCCTTTGTATTTCTCTCATGTCAGTTATAACTTCTTTCTCATTTCTAACTTATCAATTTGGGGCCTCTCCCTTTTTTTTCTTGATGAGTGTGACTAAAGTTTTATCAGTTTTGTTTATCTTCTCAAAGAACCAGCTTTTAGTTTATTGATCTTTGCTATTGTTTTCTTAGTCTCTATTTTATTTATTTCTCCTCTGATCTTTATGATTTCTTTCCTTCTACTAACTTTATTTGTTTGTCTTTCTCTAGTTGCTTTAGGTGTAAGATTGGGTTATTTGAGATTTTTCTTGTTTCCCGAGGTAAGCTTATATCACAATAAACTTCCTTCTTAGAACTGCTTTTGCTGTGTCCCATAGGTTCTGGGTTGTTTTATTTTGTTTTGCTTTGTTTTTTGGCATTGCAGGCACATTTTATTTTATTTTTATTTAAGTATAGTTGATTTATAATGTTGTGTTCATTTCTGATGTACAGCAGAGTGATTCAGTTTTACAAATATATACACACACATTCTTTTCTATATTCCATTTTAGTTTATCAAAGGTTATTGAATATAGTTCCCTGTATTATACAGTAGAACTTTATCTATTATATATATATAACAATTTGCATCTACAAACCCCAGACTCCCAGTCCATCCCACCCCTACCCTGTCTCTCCCTTGACAACCACAAGTCTGTTCTCTATATCTGTGAGTCTGTTTCTGTTTTATAGATAAGTTCAATTGTGTCATGTTTTAGATTCCACATATAGGTGATGTCGTATGGTATTTGTCTTTCTCTTTTTGACTTACTTAGTATGATAATCACTAGTTGCATCCATGTTGCTGGAAATGACATTATTTCATTCTCTTTTATGGCTGAGTAGTATTCCATTGTATATATGTACCACCTCTTCTTTATCCATTTATCTGTCAATGGACATTTATGTTGTTTCCATGTCTTGGCTGTTGGGAACAGTGCTGCCATAAACATAGGGGTGCATGTATCTTTTTGAATTATAGTTTTGTCTGGACCTATGCACAGGAGTAGGATTGCTGTATCATATGGCAACTCTAGTTTTAGTTTGTTGAGGAACCTCCATACTTTTTTCCATAATGGCTGCACCAACTTACATTCCCACCAACAGTGCAGGAGGGTTCCCTTTTCTCCACACCCTCTCCAGCATTTGTTATTTGTAATAATTTAAATGATGGCCGTTCTGAGCGGTGTGAGGTGGCACCTCATTGTAGTTTTGATTTGCATTTCTCTAATAATTAGTGATGTTGAGCATCTTTTCATGTGCCTATTGTCCATCTGTATATCTTCATTGGAGAAATGTCTGTTTAGGTCTTATGTATTTTTCCATTGGGTTGCTTTCTTTTTTGTTGTTGAGTTGTATGAGCTGTTTGTATATTTGGGAAATTAAGCCCTTGTTGGTCTCATCATTTGCAAATATTTCCTCCAAGTCTGTCAGTTGTTTTTCTGTTTTGTTTATGGTTTCCTTTGCTGTACAAAAGCTTGCAAGTTTAACTGGTCCCACTTGTTTATTTTTGCTTTTATTTCTATTGCCTTGGGAGACTGACCTAAGAAAATATTGCTACGAGTTCTGTTGGAGAATGTTTTGCCTATGTTCTCTTCTAGAAGTTGTTCTCTATGTCTTTTATGGTGTCATATTTTGGGTTTATTTTTATATATGGTGTGAAGCAGTGTTATAACTTCCTTGATTTACATGAAGCTGTCTGGGTGGGGTTTCCACACACCACTTGCTGAAGACACTGTCTTTTCTCTGTTAATATTCTTGCCTGCTTTGTCAAAGATTAATTGACTTAATTAATCTTTAATTAAGATTAGGTGTGTGGGCTTATTTCTGGGCTCTCTATTCTGTTCCATTGATCCACATGTCTACTTTTGTGCCAATAGCATGCTGTTTTGATTACTGTAGCTTTGTGGTATTGTCTGAAGTCTGGGAGGCTTATGCCTCCAGCTTTGGCAATTCTGGGTCTTTTGTGGTTCCATCTCAATTTTAGGATTATTTGTTCTAGTTCTGTGAACGCTGTCATGGTTAATTTGATAGGGATCACATTAAATCTGTAGACTGCTTTGGGTAGTATGGCCATAATAACAACATTCATTTTTCTAATCCAAGAGTGTGGGATATCTTTCCATTTCTTTAAATCATCTTCAATTTTCTTCATCAATGTTTTCATAACTCTCAACATATAAATCTTTCACTTCCTTGGTCAGGTTTATTCCTAAGTAGTTTTTTGAACATGATTTTTAAAGGTTTTTTTTTTTTTATATTCCATTTCTGGTATTTCATTGTTAGTGTAAAAAAATGCAACCAATTTCCGTGTGTTAATCTTGTATCCTACTACATTGCTGAATTCTTTTATCAGTTCTAGTAGTTTTTGTGTGGAGTCTTTAAGGTTTTCTATATATAGTATCATGTCATCTGCAAATGACAATTTTGCCTCTTCCCTTCCAGTTTGGATACATATTATTTCTTTTCCTTGTCTGATTCCTGTGACTTCTAATACTATACTGAATAGAAGTGGAGAGAGTGGTCATTCTTGTCCTGTTCCATATTTTAGCAGGAAGACTTTCAGCTTTTCACCACTGAGTATTATATTGGAAGTGGGTTTGTCATGAATAGCTTTTATTTTTTACTTATTTATTTTTTAAACATGTTTACTTGAGTATAATTGCTTTACAATGGTGTGTTAGTTTATGCTTTATAACAAAGTGAATCAGCTATACATATACATATATCCCCATATCTCCTCCCTCTTGTGTCTCCCTCCCACCCTCTCTATCCCACCCCTCTAGGTGGTCACAGAGCACTGAACTGATCTCCCTGTGCTATGCAGCTGCTTCCCACTAGCTATCTATTTTACATTTGGTAGTATTTATAAGTCCATGCCACTCTCTCACTTCGTCCCAGCTTACCCTTCCCCCTCCCTGTGTCTTCAAGTCCATTGTCTATGTCTGCATCTTTATTCCTGTCCTACCCTTAGGTTCTTCAGAACCCCCCCCTTTTTTTTTTTTAAGATTCTATATATGTGTTAGCATATGGTATTTGTTTTTCTCTTTCTGACTTACTTCACTCTGTATGACAGACTCTAGGTCCATCCACCTCATGACAAATAACTCAATTTCGTTTCTTTTTATGGTTGAGTAATATTCCATTGTATATATGTACCACATCTTCTGTATTGATTCATCTGTCGATGGACACTTAGGTTGCTTCCATATCCTGGCTATTATAAATACAGCTGCAGTGAACATTGTGGTACATGACTTTTTGAATTGTGGTTTTCTCAGGGTATATGCCCAGTAGTGGGATTGCTGGGTTGTATGGTAGTTCTATTTTTAGTTTTTAAGGAACCTCCATACTGTTCTCCATAGTGGGGGTATCAATTTACATTCCCACCAACAGGCCAAGAGGATCCCCTTTTCTCCACACCCTCTCCAGCATTTATTGTTTGTAGATTTTTTGATGATGACCATTCTGACTGGTGTGAGGTGATATTGTAGTTTTGATTTGCATTTCACTAATGATTAGTGATGTTGAGCATTCTTTCATGCATTTATTGGCAATCTGTATATGTTCTTTGGAGAAATGTCTGTTTAGGTCTTCTGCCCATTTTTGGATTAGGTTGTTTGTTATTTTGATATTGAACTGCTTGTAAATTTTGGAGATTAATCCTTTGTTAGTTGCTTCATTTGCAAATATTTTCTCCCATTCTGAGGGTTGTCTTTTCATCTTGTTTATGTTTCCCTTTGCTGTGCAAAAGCTTTTAACTTTCATTAGGTCCCATTTGTTTATTTTTGCTTTTATTTCCATTTCTCTAGGAGGTGGGTCAAAAAGGATCTTGCTGTGATTTATGTGATTTATGACATAGAGTGCTCTGCCTATGTTTTCCTCTAAGAGTTTGATAATGTCTGGCCTTACATTTAGGTCTTTAATCCATTTTGAGTTTATTTTTGTTTATGGTGTTAGGGAGTGTTCTAATTGCATTCTTTTACATGTAGGTGTCCAGTTATCCCAGCACCACTTATTGAAGAGGCTCTCTCTTCTCCATTGTATATTCTTGCTTCCTTTATAAAAAATAAGGTGACCATATGTGCATGGGTTTATCTCTGGGCTTTCTATCCTGTTCCATTGATCTATATTTCTGTTTTTGTGCCAGTACCATACTGTCTTGATTACTGTAGCTTTGTAGTAATCTGAAGTCCAGGAGCCTGATTCCTCCAGCTCCGTTTTTCTTTCTCAAGATTGCTTTGGCTCTTCAGGGTCTTTTGTGTTTCCGTACAAATTGTGAAATTTTTTGTTCTAGTTCTATGAAAAATGCCATTAGTAGTTTGATAGGGGTTGCATTGAATCTGTAGATTGCTTTGAGTAGTATAGTCATTTTCACAATGTTGATTCTTCCAGTCCAAGACATGGTATATCTCTCCATCTGTTTATATTATCTGTAATTTCTTTCATCAGTGTCTTATAATTTTCTGCATACAGGTCTTTTGTCTCCTTAGGTAGGTTTATTACTAGGCATTTTATTCTTTTTGTTGCCATGGTAAATGGGAGTGTTTCCTTAATTTCTCTTTCAGATTTTGCATCATTAGCGTATAGGAATGCAAGAGATTTCTGTTCATTAATTTTGTATCCTGCTACTGTACCAGATTCATTCATTAGCTCTAGTAGTTTTCTGGTAGAGTCTTTAGGATTCTCTACGTATATTATCATGTCATTTGCAAACAGTGACAGCTTTGCTTCTTTTTTCTGATTTGGATTCCTTTTATTTCTTTTTCTTCTCTGATTGCTGTGGCTAAAACTTCCAAAACTATGTTGACTAATGATGGTGAGAGTGGGCAACCTTGTCTTGTTCCTGATCTTAGTGGAAATGGTTTCAGTTTTTCACCATTGAGGATGATGTTGGCTGTGGGTTTGTCACATATGGCCTTTATTTTGAGGTAAGTTCCCTCTATGCCTATTTTCTGCAGGGTTTTTATCATAAATGGGTGTTGAATTCTGTCAAAACTTTTTCTGCATCTATTGAGGTGATCATATGGTTTTTCTCCTTCAATTTGTTAATATGGTTTATCGCATTGATTGATTTGCATCTATTGAAGAATCCTTGCATTCCTGGGATAAACCACACTTGTTCATGGTGTATGATCCTTTTAATGTGCTGTTGGATTCTGTTTGCTAGTATTTTGTTGAGGATTTTTGCATCTATGTTCATCAGTGTTATTGGCCTGTAGTTTTCTTTTTTTGTGACATCTTTGTCTGGTTTTGGTATCGGGTGATTGTGGTCTTGTACAATGAGTTTGGGAGTGTTCCTCCCTCTGCTATATTTTGGAAGAGTTTGAGAAGGATAGGTGTTAGCTCTTCTCTAAATGTTTGATAGAGTTTGCCTGTGAAGCCATCTGGTCCTGGGATTTTGTTTCTTGGAAGATTTTTCATTACAGTCTCAATGTCAGTGCTTGTGATTGGTCTGTTTATATTTTCTATTTCTTCCTGGTTCAGTCTCAGAAAGTTGTGCATTTCTAAGAATTTGTCCATTTCTTCTAGGTTGTCCATTTTATTGGCATATAGTTGCTTATAGTAATCTCTCATGATCCTTTGTATTTCTGTAGTGTCAGTTGTTACTTCTCCTTTTTCATTTCTAATTCTATTGATTTGAGTCTTCTCCCTTTTTTTGTTGATGAGTCTGGCTAATGGTTTATCAATTTTGTTTATCTTCTCAAAGAACCAGCTTTTAGTTTTATTGATCTTTGCTATCATTTCCTTCATTTCTTTTTCATTTATTTCTGATCTGATATTTATGATTTCTTTGTTTCTACTAACTTTGGGGATTTTTGGTTCTTCTTTCTCTAATTTCTTTAGGTGTATGGTTAGGTTGTTTATTTGAGGTGTTTCTTGTTTCTTGAGGTAGGGTTGTATTGCTATAAACTTTGCTCTTAGAACTGCTTTTGCTGCATCCCATAGGTTTTGGGATGCAAAAACCTAGGTTTGGGGTGTTACCGATCTCACTTTAGTAAGAGATTTTAAATTATGAATGGATGTTGAATTTTTTCAAATGCTTTTTCTGCATTTGCTTAGATGATCATGTGGTTATTTTCTTTCTTTTGTTGATGTGATGTATCACATTGTTTGATTTGTGTATGTTGAGCCATTCTTGTGACCCTGAGATGAGTCCAATATGGTCATGGTGTATGATCTTTTTAATATTTTGTTAGATTTGGTTTGCTAAAGTTTTGCTGAGAATTTTTGTACCTATATTCATCAAAGATATTGGCCTGTAATTTTATTTTTTGGTAGTGTTTTTGGTTTTGTTATCATGGTGATAGTGAATTCATAGAATTTCTTTGGGATTGTTCCCTCCTCTTAAATATTTCGGGAGATTTTGAGAAGGATTGGTATATGTTCTTTGATTGGTAGAATTCACCCATTTAGCCATCTGGTCCTGAAATTTTGTTTGTAGGGCTTTTAAAAAAATTTATTTCAGATTCTTTTTTCACTTCTTATCATCAGTCTGTACAAATTTCTATTTCTTCTTGATTCAGTTTTGGTGGACTGTAATCTTTCTAGAAACTTGTCCACTTCTTCCAATTTGTTGCCATATAAGTCTTCATAGTATTATCTTATGGTATTTTGTATTTCTGCTGTATATGTTGTTATTTCTCCTTTTTCATTTCATATATTATTTGGGTTCCCTGTCTTTTCTTCTTGGTGAGCCTGGGCAAAGGGTTGTCCATTTTTTTTCACTTTCAAAGAACCAGCTCTTGTCTTTATTGATCTTATCTGTTGTTGTTTTTTTAATATCTCTTTTATTTATTTCCTCTCCAATCTTTATTATTTCTGCTGATTTTAGATTTTGTTTGTTCCTGTGTTTAATTCTTCTACGTGATAGGTTAGGTTGTTTATTTGAGATTTTTCTTGTTTTCTGAGGAAGGCCTGTATCGCTATGAACTTCCTTCTAAGAACTGCTTTTGCCGCATCCCATAGATTTTAAATGATTGTGTTTTCATTTTTATTTGTCTCAAGGTATTTTTTATTTTCCTCTGATTCATCATGGACCCATTGGTTTTTCAGTAACATGTTGTTTAGTCTCCATGTAATGGGTTTTTTCTCATTTCTTTTTCTGTGGTTGATTTCTAGTTTCATGCCATTGTCATCAGAAGAGATACTTGAAATCATTTCTATGTTCTTAAATTTGTTGAAAGTTGTTGTGTGCCATAGTATATGGTCAATCCTAAAGAATGTTCCATGTGCACTTGAAAAGAATGTGTATTCTGGTTTGGGGAGATGTAATGTCCTGAAAATTTCAATTACATCTCACTGTTCTGTTGTATCATTTATGATCTCTGTAGCCTTATTGATTTTCTGTCCAGAAGGTTTGTCCACTGATGTGAGTGGGGTGTTAAAGTCTCCTACAATTATTGTACTCCCACCAATTTCTCCCTTTATGTCTGTTAGTATTTGATTTATGCTTTTGGGTGCTCCTATATTGGGTTCATATATGTTGATGGATGTAGTATCCACTTCTTATGTTCATCCTTTTATCATTGTATAGTGTCCTTCTTTATTTTTCTTTATGGCCTTTGTTTTAAAGTCCATTTTGTCAGATATGAGTATTGCAACCGCCGCTCTCTTGTCATTTCTGTATGCATGAAATATCTTTTCCCATCCCCTCACTTTCAATCTATGTGTGTCTTTTGACCTAAAGTGGGTCTCTTGTAGTCAGCATATTTTTATCCAATCTGCCACTCTAATGTCTTTTGATTGGTACATTTAGTCCATTGACGTGTAAGGTAATGATTGATGGATATGTATTCGTTGCCATTTTAAACCTTGTTTTCAAGTTGATTCTGTGTTTCTGCTTTGTTCCTTTTTTTTTCTCTTTGTTTTTCCTTTTGTGGCTTGATTTTCATTTGTATTATGCTTGTGTTCTCTTCTGTTTGGTTTTTATGACTTCTTTGGTATGTTTTTGATTTGTAATTATCCTGTTTTTCAAATATGTTAACCCATTACTGTATCTATTTGCTTTAGACTGATAGTCGTATAGGCTCAAACACATTCTAAAACAAAATCTACATTTTCTTACTCTCCTCCTCTACATTTTATGGTTTTGATGTCTCCTTTTACATATTCATATTTATCCTTTTGCTGTTCATTGTAGTTATCATTGCTTTCACAAAATTTTATTTTTTATTGTTTTTAAATCTGTATACTGGCTTATTTAAGTGATTTACTTTCCAATTGTGATTTTTCTCTTTCCTATAGATTCTTGCTTCTTTCGTATTTAGAGAAGACCTTTCTTTGAGTATAGGTTTAGTACTGCTGTGTTCTTTTATTTTTTTCTTATCTGAGTTATTCTTTATCTCTCCTTCTATTCTAAATGGTAATCTTGCTGGGTAGAGCAGGTTTTTCCCTTTCAGGACTTTGAATATATCTTGCCACTCCCCTCTGGCCTGCAGTATTTCTGTAGAGAAGTCAGCTGATAGCCTTATGGGGGTTCCCTTGTAACTAACTCTTTATTTTTCTCCTGCTGCCTCTCTTTAACTTTTTCCATTTTAATTATAATATGTCTTGGCATAGGTCTGTTTGGGTTCATCTTGTTTGGGACCCTCTGTGCTTCCTGTACTTGGGTATCTGTTTCCTTCTTTAGGTTTGGGGAAGTTTTCAGCCATAATTTCTTTAAATACATTTTCGATCCCATTTTCTCTTTCTGTTGGAATTCTATTATGCATAGGTTGGCTCACTTTATATTATCCCATAGGTCTCTTATATTGCTTTCATTTTTTTTTTTCATTTGGCTTTCTATCTGCTGTTCTGATTGGGTGATTTCCATTATACTATCTTCCAGATTACTTATTCATTCTTCTGCGTTTTTCATTCTGCTATTCATTGCCTTTACTCAGCTTTTGTCTCAGTGAATTAGTTTTCTAATTTTTCTTAGCTCCTTTTTATGGTTTCTAGTTCCTTTTTACAGTACTCTGAATTTCTGTTGATAGCCTTTCTTAATTCCTTCAGTATTTTCATTATCTCCTTTTTGAACTCAGTGTCTATTAGACTGAAGAGGTCTGTATCATTCTTTGTTATTTCAGGGGAATTCTCTTGATCTTTTAACTGGGAGTGGTTCTTCTGCTTCTTCATTTTACTCATTATTCTCTTACTCTGTAAGTTTAGGAAGAACAATTATCTACTGTGGTCTTAGAGAGCTACTTTTATGTGGAAGTGTCACTGTGCAGCTTGTGTGGGTTTAATATTTTTGGTGTGAGGGCTGTTTTTAGTGTGGATGACTGCCACGTGTTTCCTCATTGTGTGCTGGCCATTATCCCCTTGATAGGCGGTGTGACTGGTGTTATGGTGACCAGAACCTGCACTGGATGTTGAGTGTGTCCTTCTCTTTGCTCTGTGGTTGTCACAGCCCTGTTGGGGACTAGTTTGGAGTGGAAGTTCCCAGATCTGTTTCTGAGCTGCTTTTCTGAGCTACAGTGCAAAGTAGGCAGAATTGGAGCTCCCGCACTGAGAGAGGAGCCACTGAGTATCCCTCACCAGAGCTGCACACTGGTGAGTGCACTCTGTTGTGTTGCCTGTCACCTATTGCTCAGGCTCATAAAGTACACTGTTGCTGGCACTTCCCTCAGCCCTGCCTCAACTGTGGGAATGCTGGCAATTGGCCCTGGTGTCCCTCAGACATTGTTTTCACAAGGCCACTAGCACAGATCCACTGAAGTCAGGTCCCAGGACTGCAGTATTCATGCAGCTGGACCCACCATGGGAGCTATGGAGGCAGCCCAGACCCTGGCTCAGCCCATCTGCAGGCACCTACAAAGCCCACAGCTGCTAAGGCCAGACCCGTTCCCGCCCCAGGAGCACACTTTCTCCATTCAGATGTCCCACAGGTGCTGAGTTTACAAACCTGGTGGAAAGCTTGCAGTGGAGGTGTAAATTTGCAGCTCACACAGCTGCCAGGAGAGACTTCAGCCCTACTTCTTAAGTTGCACAGCCCCTGGGGCTCAGCTATGATTTCAGCCCTGCCTCTGCATGTTGGCAATGTGCTGGCACCAGTGAGCTTTTCCATTTTGTAATTTTCTTGTTTCTAGTTGTGGCCTTTTCTGCCTAGAGAATTTCCCTTAGCATGTTGTAAAACTGATTTGGTGGTGCTGAATTCTATTAGCTTTTGCTTGTCTGTCAAAGCTTTTGATTTCTCTGTCAAATCTGAATGAGAGACTTGCTGAGTAGGGTATTCTTGGTTGTAGGTTTTTCCCTTCCATCACTTTAAATATGTCGTGCTTCTCCCTTCCAGCCTGTAGTGTTTCTGCTGAAAAATCAGCAGATAAACTTTTGGGGATTCCTTTATATATTATTTGTTTCTTTTCCCTTGTTGCTTTTAATATTTTCTCTTTTATCTTTAATTTTTGTCAGTTTGATTACTCTGTATCTTGGCATGTTCTTCCTTGGGTTAATCCTGTATGGGACTCCTCAGTGGGCCCTGGACTTGGATGACTGTTTCGTTTCTCATGATAGGGAAGTTTTCAGCTATTATTCCTTCCAATATTTTCTCAGGCCTTTTGTCTCTTTCTGGGACCCCTATAATGTGAATGTTGGTGCATTTCATGTTTTCCCAGAGATCCCTTAAACTGTCTTCGTTTCTTTTCTTTCTTTTTTCTGTTCCACAGCAGTGATTTCCACCACTCTGTCTTTCAGCTCACTTATCCATTCTTTTTCCTCACTTATTCTGCTATTGATTCATTCTAGTGTATTTTTCATTTCAGTTATTGAATTCTTCAACTCTGTTTGGTTGTTCTTTATATTTTTTAGCTCTTTGTTAAAACTTTTTGTAACTTCTCACTCTGTGCATCCATTCTTTTCCTGAGTTCTTGGATCATCTTTATGATCATTATTCTGGAATCTTTCTAGGGTAGATTATTAATCTCTCCTTCACTTAGTTGTTCTTTTGGGGTTATATCTTGTTCCTTCATCTGGAACATATCCTTCTGCAGTCTCATTTTGTCTAAATGTCTATTTGTATTTTTATGTATGTGAAAAGTTAGTAGTGTTTCTTGGCCTTGGAGAAGTGGCCCTCTGTAGGGGATGTCCTATGTGTCCCAGGAGTACACTCCTCTTTCCTCACCCAAGGGCCAGGGACCAGCTGGTCCCAGGGTAGTTTCTGACCTGTGTTTGTGGACTCAGTTCTGCAGGCTGCTGGACTGTAGTTTTCTTGCTTCTGGTGTCTGCACCCTAGTGGGTGAGGCTGGTCTAGAGGCTTGTTCAGGCTTCCTGGTGGGAGGCGGTGGGTCTTGTCCCTCTGGCGGGCAAGGCCATGTTAAGGCCTCTGGTTAGAAGCAGCTGTGGGCTCAGGAAGTGTTTAAGCATCCTTTCTGCTGATGGGAGGGTCTGTGCTCTCACCCTGTTAGTTGTTTGGCCTGAGGGATCCCAGCACTGGAACCTACAGGCTGTTGGGTGAGGCCAGGTCTTGATGCCAAAATGTTGGTCTCCAGGATGGCTCATGCCAATGAATACTCCCCAATACCTCTACCACCAGTGTTCTTGCCCCCACAGTGAGCCACAGCCACCCTCTGCCTCCCTAGGAGGTCCTCCAAGACCAGCAGGTAGTTCTGGCCCAGGCTCCTATGAAGTCACTGCTTTTTCCCTAGGTCCCAGTGTGCATGAGACTTTGTGTGTGTCCTCCAATAGTGGAGTCTCTCTTTCTCCCAGTCCTGTGGAGTTCCTGCAATCAAGCCCCACTGGCCTTCAAAGCTGAATGCTCTGGGGACTCCTCCTCCCAATGCCAGACCCCCAGGCTGGGGAGCCTGATGTGGGCTCAGAACTCTCCCTCCTGTGGGAGAACTTCTGTGATATAATTATTCTTCAGTTTGTGGGTCACCCACCTGGGTGGTATGGGATTTGATTATATTGTGAGTGTGCCCCTCCTACCATCTCATTTTGGTTTCTTCTTTATGTCTTTGGATGTAGAATATCTTTTTTGGTAGGTTTCAGTCTTTTTTATTGATGGTTGTTCCACAGTTAATTGTGATTTTGTTTTGCTCATGAGAGGAGGGGAGCTCGAGTTCCTACTCCACCATCTTTGGCTAAACTCCTAAAAGTATATATATTTTAAATTCTCTCTTGTACTGTCAGATTTTTCAGTTTTCAGGGAACATTAACAGAGTCTTATTTTAAGGGAAAGCCGGTTTCTACCAGTTAAAATAATGAAAACATTTCATAAATTGGGTATTTTTCTTGTATATTGGTTCCCTGAAGACATTGTGACTGTGGCCCCAACTTTCTGGGGGCATTGTCATTTTCTTCATCATTGTAACCTAAAAATACATCTACAGCAACATCACTATCAGCAAGCATATGCAAACTGGATCTTCATGCCTGGGGCAGCCTGCACTCTGTCCCAGCACCCAGACCAATTGTTTTTACAGTCTTAACAACAGTCTCCAGTAAACAGATCAGCCTGCGTGGGAGAACCATATTTGAAAAGGGCCTCAGTTGAACTTTTGTTTGTCAATTATCAGTGTGGAGTGACTTCAGGATTTCATGTGACAGATCGTTAATACTATATACTGTAAGGCATCCACTAAGCAAGAATCCTTCTAAAGTGTTTTCTTCAGAAACATTAAGAAATGTTTCCAAAGCAATGGATTTGTCAACCTCAAAATAGGGCCAACTTTTAACTTATCTTATGTGATTTGGAGAGTCTGCCAGAATTTATTTATTCTAATCTCCTTCTCTAGAAAGAATTCTTCTTATGCCATATTCTTTTGGGAAGAAAACAGAAAAATCTATTGGACACACTGCATCTTGGTTGTGAAAATTCCAGAATTCCTGGTAGGAACACAATCGTCCATGTAGATGTGTTCCCAAGGATCTCCACCACCAACACAGTTCAAGAAATATTAATAAGGAGAAAAATGTCATTGTCTTTTGCACTGTCCACTGTCCTCTGGACCTACTAGGGGCTGGAGAGCAGTGAGTTGACCCTGCCAAAGGAACAAGAAACAAAGAAAATGGAAAGATCATAAAAAGCCACTGTTCTGTCAAAGTCATGAACTGTAGAGTCATTTGGTCCCTCCCCCCAACACCTAGCCCAGCTCTGAACTCAAAGGAGACACCCATGAAGATGATATCTGGACCCCACTCTCCATACAACCCCAACTGTACTCTCTGACTCTTGGAATCTTGATACCACATCTCCATGTAATCATTAGTGTTTTTAATCACAGCACCAGGAAATACAACCATTTCCAAATAGGTAGCTAAATATAGCAAATAAGAATACAGGATTAAATTTGAATTTCAGATAAACAGTGAATGATGTTTAGTATAAGAATGTCTAATGCAATGTTTGGGACTTATTTATACTAAAATTTTTTCATCATTATTCAAATTTAGCTGGTGTCCTGTATTTTATCTGGCAATTCTTCTCCCAAAGCAGCCACCTTTGGGCAGCTGAAATGGAGAGAGAATTGTTTCTCGTGGTGAAATAAAGACCTGTCTTCTATGCACTGGTGGTCCTTCAGAATGTTATTCAGCCCAGTGAAAAGGGCGACAATTCCACAATTCTGAATAATAACAGAAATCTAGAGAAGACTGTTTTCACAAGGGTAAAATACTAAGATTGCTCTTACCCCTTTCTTAGGGGGTGGGGAGGAATGTCAGAGAAATGGTTAGAGGATGTTTACCAGCTGATTACTCTACATATATTCGGTCTCTAGTCTTCATGAAGTCAGGTCCCTAAGTCTGTCATCTTAAAAGTATAAAGAGTATTCCTGTAATATTCAGAGGTTTTAATAGTTATTTCTCAACTACAGTAACTGTAACCTTGAGAGTATGTTTGTTTTTTATAAGAATAAAAGTTAGTTGTCAGAAAATGATTTGTTATTCCACTTAAAAGTTTAAGATAATTTTGTCATCAAAATTGTGATAAATAACTTGTTAACTGTGATTTCACTAACGTGTTGTAATTCAAGTAAGCAGGATACAAGCTGTGTAGTTTTCTTGCAAAAATAGATTTCTTTGGAATAACTAACTTGCACGTATTTCTGTTAAAACACACATAAAATCTCATTCTTTCATATTATGATGTCCGTTTCTGATATGGCTCAGAACCGCATCCTGGCCCCTCACCTGCAGAGCGTCAGGGTGCCCACATCTTATAATGAGGTACCGCAGTGGAGCAGGACTTCCTCCAACTCCTCTGTGCTGGGCACTGCATTTCTATTAATGTAGCTCAAGGTCATTTACACATCATTAACCGACTGCCACTGAGCTGTCAACTCAAATTTATCCATTGCATAAATAAGAGGAAAAAACTATCTTATATCCTACGTTTGGTTTTCTCATTCCCATTTATAAAACTTGTTAAATTTTCACTTCTGCATGTAGGTCATCAATCTTGCATGTCCAGATTGCTTTCGCACTACTCTAATGCTTCATCTCCTTCTATTTGTTTTTTAAATACTCCATGATATAGAAACCCAAGAATGACTAAGGACTTTTAGGTTTAAAAACTAAAAGAGATCCCCGCTATGTAGAGTTATATTGGAGTGTGTGTGTGTGTGGGGGGGGGGTGGCGTTCTTATCAGCAATTGTTTGGTCACCATCACTCAGGTCAATTACCAGACAACGTGGGTGACCAGGTGATTAATCACTCTAGTGATTAATCTACCTCACAGGGAGGCATGACCAGAAGGTAAATGACAAATATCAATGGTCTTTGCAGTATACTGAGTTCCGTATAAAAGTAGATAAGATTTATTTTGCATTTTCAAATATGTGTTCTAGAATGTATACTAGAATCAGGTGATTGTTCTTCCCTAGTATTTTCCCACAAACCTGTTGGTAGGTTCACATGATATCATGTTGTAGTTCTTGCATTTATAGCCATATACCCAGGTTGAAAGCAGCTACCTGGCAGTGGGCAAGAAAAAGATGCTTCACTCCAGAAGCCATCCTCAATCTTAAGACACCCAAGCACCACATGTCAAAGAGATAGGAGGGAACTCTAAACCAAGATCACTGATTCTTGGCACAGAAGATGGACTCCTCCACCCACTTAGAACCGTAATTCAGCCTAATCCTAAACAGTGTTTACATATTATCCTCTAAACCCAAGGATTTTCCTGCAAAGCTGAGCACAAACCAGTTCCGCAATTTGAGTTGACTTCACAGTGTTAAAGACCCACATTTCTTGTTGCTTCCCAGTTGGCATCTTAAATCCTTCTGCCTTTGTCTTTCTGATCTCTCCCCATATGTCACTCTCAGGGAAGGAATGTTTGCATAAACTGGGTGAATTCTATTTTTTAAAATACGTGTTTTGTTTCATTTTTGTTGGTGGTGGTGGTGGGAGAAGCAGGATGGGGGAGAATATATGCTCAGGTTTTTTAAGTTGCTAAAGCACTCAAATTAGGAACAAATAAGACAAGAAACTGATGAATAAGATGTGGGCCAGGACACAAAAAATAAGTCTGAAAAATAATGGCTCACACAACATAGTACTTGCCATGGAAAGACCACATAGGCTTTGGTTCAGCCAGAACTGGGCTGGTAAACATGGATTCCTCTACATATTAGCTCGTGATCTTGCTGGTTATTCCTAACCAGCAGTTTGGGATAACTCCTTCCTGAAAGGGTTGGATGAAAATTGAGAAAACATAGTTTTTGGCACAGAGAATCCTGCAAGAGTGTCCGGTTCCTGCCAGCCTTTCAGGACTGTCAACAGTGCGTGGGGGATGGGAGGAGTCAATCTCTCCAAAATGGCGCCAGTATCTTTTGGCTTTTCTCTAGAAGTAATGAAAACTCAAAAAACCACTCTGGCCTCTGAAAGCCAGTGTATGTATATGGTATGAACAGTGCTATCTCAATTGTTTATGGACTGTTTAACAGTAATTCATAGGCAAGCTGGCTCATGGCTGCTGCAAAAATCTCCAACTAGCATTGCTTCACTATATATAAAATTTCTTGGATGAACTTTGGTTCGAAGTACACAAAACACTGCCTGTTCACAAGGTGTTTTCTAGGAAACCCTATGAAACAGTTCCTCTGAATATGAATGTGATCTCACCGGCACAAATCAAATGTCAAACCACACACGGACATGATACAAGTGGGGAGGGCCTAGAGGCACGTTTTATCTGCTGCCAAACTTTTTTCCCCTGCTTCACAAGAGTATGGGCCTTTAAAATGTGTGTGCTGCATATGTGGAATCCCTTGGAAGAAAATGTGAATGAGATTAACCCCCACCAGTTAGTTAATTCCTGGGAGTTCCTAGGTCAGCAGAGGCACACTTGTGTGCCAATGACCACAAGCACATGTACCCCAGCCATGAGAATTGGGTGTCCCCAGTGGAGAGAATCGAATGTGTCCATGTAACAGCAACTTGGAGGGTCCAGCATTACAAGGGGAGGGGAGTCAGAGAAGAAGAATGAGGCAAGGCAACATTTAACCAAGATGGGCTGAGGTGGTTCTCATTACTTCCCCCATCCACCCTCTCACCGTATTTGGAGAATGCTGTTCATTAACAGCCCTGTGCCTCTCTGTTGTCCTTTTAGGGAGTCACTGATGCTCTTTTGTACTCTAACCTGTTTCAGATGTTTGTGTGGCTCATTTCCCAGTATTATTATGAGTAACTCTTTAGTAGAGTTTTGAAGAAACATTCCTCTTCCAATCTAGATTGTGTTGAACAAGTCATTGACTTTTGATGTGTCATACTTTTTTTTTCCATGGGAAAGCCATAATTTTTATTTTTTTATTTTTAAAATTTTTACTGGAGTATAGTTGATTTATAATGTTGTGTTAGTTTCAGGTGTACAGCAAAGTGAATCAATTATACATGTACAAATATCCACTGTTTTTTAGATTCTTTTCCCATATAGGTCATTACAGAGTACTGAGTAGAGTTCGCTGTGCTATACAGTAGGTCCATGTTGGTTACCTATTTTATATATAGTGGTGTATATATGTCAACGCCAGTCTCCCAATTTGTCCCTCCCCCCTTCCCCGTTGGTAACTATAAGTTTGTTTTCTACATCTGTGACTCTACTTCTGTTTTGTAGATAAGTTCATTTGTACAATTTTTTTAGATTCCACATATAAATGATATCATATGCTACTTGTCTTTCTGTGTTTGACTTACTTCATTCAGTATGACAATCTCTAGGTCCATCCATGTTGCTGCAAATGGCATTATTTCATTCATTTTTATGTCTGAGTAATATTCCATTGTATATATGTACCACCTCTTCTTTATCCATTCCTCTGTTGATGGACATTTAGGTCACATCCACGTCCTGGCTATTGTGAATAGTGCTGCAGTGAACATTGTGGTGCATGTATCTTTTTTGAATCATGGTTTTCTCCAGGCATATGCCTAGGAATGGGATTGCTGGATCATATGGTAGCTCTATTTTTAGTTTTATAAGGACCCTCCATACTGTTCTCCATAGTGGCTGTACCAATTTACATTTCCACCAACAGTGTAGGAGGGTTCCCTTTTCTCCACACCCTCTCCAGCATTTATTGTTTATAGACTTTTTTTGTTGATGGCCGTTCTGACAGGTGTGAGGTGATACCTCACTGTAGTTTTTATTTGCATTTCTCTAATAGTGATGTTGAACATCTTTTCACATACTTTTTTCCCATCTGTATGTCTTCTTTGGAGAAATGTCTATTTAGATCTTCTGCCCATTTTATGTCTGGGTTTTTTTTTTGTTGTTTTTTTTTTTTTGGATAATGAGCTGTTTGTATATTTTAAAGATTAATCCCTTGTCAGTTGCTTCATTTGCAAATATTTTCTCCCATCCTGAGGCTTGTCTTTTTGTTTTGTTTATGGTTTCCTTCACTGTGCAAAAGATTTTAAGTTTAATTAGGTCCCATTTGTTTATTTTTATTTTCATTACTCTTGGAGGTGGATCAAAAATGATCTTGCTGAAATTTGTGTCAGAGAGTGTTCTGCCTATGTTTTCCTCTAAGAGTTTAAAAGTATCCAGCCTTACATTTAGATTTTTAATCCATTTTGAGTTTATTTTTGTGTATGGTGTTAGGGGATGTTCTAATTTCATTCTTTTACATGTAGCTGTCCAGTTTTCCCAGCACCAGTTTTTGAAGAGACGGTCTTTTCACCATTGTATATTCTTGCCTCTTTTGTCAGAGATTAGGTCATCATATGTGTGTGGGTTTATCTCTGGACTTTTTATCCTGTTCCATTGATCTACATTTCTGTTTTTGTGCAAGTACCATACTGTTTTGATTACTGTAACTTTGTAGTATAGTCTGAAATCCAGGAGCCTGATCCCTCTAGCTCTGTTTTTCTTTCTCAAGAATGCTTTGGCTATTCAGGGTTTTTTGTGTTTCCATACAAATTGTAAAGTGTTTTGTTCTAATTGTGTGAAAAATGCCGTTGGTGTTTTGAAAGGGATTGCATTAAATCTGTAGATTGCTTTGTGTAGTACAGTCATTTTCACATTATTGATTCTTTCAATCCAAGAACATGGTATATCTCTCTATCTGTTTGTGTCATCTTTGATTTCTTTTAACAGTATCTTATAGTTTTCAGAGTACAGGTTTTCTGACTCCTTAGGTAGGTTTATTCCTAGGTATTTTATTCTTTTTGTTACGATGGTAAATGGGATGGTTTCCTTAATTTCTCTTTCTGATCTTTCATTGTTAGTGTATAGGAATGCAAGAGATTTATGTGTATTAATTTTGTATCCTGCAACTTTACCAAACTCTCTCTCTGGAGAGTTGGGTTTGTTTTTGTTTTTGTTTTTTTGTTTTTGATCATAAATGGATGGTGAATTTTGTCAGAAGCTTTTTCTGGATCTATTGATATGATCATATGGTTTTTATTCTTCAGTTTGTTAATGTGGTGTATCACATTGATTTCCATATATTGAAGAATCCCTCCATCCCTGGGAAAAATCTCACTTGATCATGGCGTATGATACTTTTAATGTGTTGCTGGATTCGGTTTGCTAGTGTTTTGTTGAAGTCTTTTGTGTCTATGTTCATCAGTGATATTGGCCTGTAATTTTCTTTTTCTCATTATATCTTTGTCTGGTTTTGGTATTAGGGTGATGGTGGCCTCATAGAATGAATTTGGGAATGTTCCTTTCTCTGCAATATTTTGGAAGAGTTTCAGAAGGATAGGTGTTAACTCTTCTCTAAACGTGTGATGGAACTCGGCTGTGAAGCCATCTGGTCCTGGACTTCAGTCTGTGGGAGTTTTTAAATCACAGTTTCAATTTCAGTAGTTGTGATTTGTCTGTTCATATTTGCTATTTCTTCCTGGTTCAGGCCCCTGCCCTTGAATGTAGGCTGGACCTTGTGATTTGCTCCTGAATAAGAAAATATGGCTAAAGTGATAGGACATAATTTCTAAGCTTAGGTTGTGGAAGACTGTGACTTTGGACTCTATTGCCTCCTTGGTTTGCCCACTTTGATGATGCAAGCTGCCATGCTGGAGTGGCCCATGTGGCAAGGAAATGAGGGTGGCCTCCAGCCAACAGCTAGCAAGGAACTGAGGCCCTTAGTCCAACAACCCACGAGGAATGGAATCTTGACAACCAACCAACCAAGGAGTGAACTGGAAAATAAATCCTGCCTCAAATGAAATGAGACACAGATGACTGTGGCCCCAGCTGGAACTTTGACTGCAGCCTTGTAAGCGACCTTGAAGCAGAGAACCCAGACGAGTTTGCCTGAATTCTTGTTCACACAAACTGCGAAATAAGTTGTTTGAACTCACTGAGTTCTCAGGCAGCTGTTGTCCAGCAATAAAAAGCAATACAAGTATCACCCTATTTCCAGTTTTAAAGACTAAAATAACTAGATAACTTACAATGCCTTTGGCCTTTTTAATTTTAAATATGTAGTTGGAGATACCAAAATGGAAATACAGTATGACATCAGAAATTCAAAATAATGATCACCCCTCAAATTTATCAGTGATTTATTCCAAGTATTGGGATGATAGGTGATTTTATTTACTCTTTGTACTTTTATGTATTTACTACACTTTCTGTAACTAACAAGTGTAAAATTATCATCAGAAGTTGATAATAAAATGTATCATTGAATGTATAAAGTATCCTACTCCCCAAATGCAGTCAATATAAATCAAAGGAATGTCCTAAATAAAAGTTCTTCACTGAATTAACTACATTTCAAACATGGTTTGACAAAAAACAAATTATTCTGACACTGATACTTAAAAGATACATTTTCAGAGGTGTGTGAGAGTAAGAGTAAGCAAAAGAATACACACAAAAGAATATACACTAAAGAAAGTACTAACAGGACTTCCCTGGTGGCACAGTGGATAAGAATCCACCTGCCAGTGCAGGGGAGACAGGCTCAAGCCCTGGTCCGGGAAGATCCCACATGCCACGGAGCAAGTAAGCCCATGAGCCACAACTACTGAGCCTGTGATCTAGAGACTGTGACCCACAACTGCTGAGTTCATGAGCCACAACTACTGAAGCCCGTGTGCCTAGAGCCGGTGCTCCGCAACAAGAGAAGACATCGCAAGGAAGAGTAGCCCCCACTCACCGCAACTAGAGAAAGCCCGAGTGCAGCAATGAAGACCCAATGCAGCCAAAAATAAATAAAATTAAATCTTAAAAAAAAAAGAAGTAATATGATTTGAAATATATTTGAGTGATAGAATCAAGGTGAATGCCTTGGACCACCTTATAAAGCCCTGTAGTCAAACTAACCAAAACTGAAGCAGGAAAAATGTACATCCTTCCTTGTATACTTTTATTAAAACTTTTTTGGTTAGGTCACATTATATATGCCTCCACATCTAAAATAAAATTTTTTTAAACATCTTTATTGGGGTATAATTGCTTTACAATGGTGTGTTAGTTTCTGCTTTATAACAAAGTGAATCAGTTATACATATACATATGTTCCCATATCTCTTCCCTCTTGCATCTCCCTCCCTCCCACACTCCCTATAAAATAAACTTTTGAAAACACTACACCATGACATAGTCAGTGAAGAGTTCCAACATTTATCCACATATATTACCAATGAACTTAAGCAAAAAGTAGAATATTCAAAAGTTTCATTTGCATTAAGTCATTCAGGATACCTATCTGACAGCAAGAGGAATCAGGACTCTTTGACAGCTAACTGATGAAGCCACTTCCCAGGGGAATTCATGACACATCTTTTGATGGTCAGAGAGAAAATAGTGTTAAATATTAGCTGCCTTGAAGCAGACCGTCTTACTCAGTGAACCAATTTTAAAAGGTCACTACGTTTTTGGAAGGAGATAATTTGATGAGACATGAAACAATGGAAAATTAATCTAGCTATGGAACCTAAGACATTTCCAGCACTCCAGAGAAAAGTCTAAACCTATCTCAAGGTGAAGCTTGTGTCTCTGGAAAGTGCAGATGTGGTGTGGTTCCCAAGAGTTCGTGACCATGCCTTCCTTATGAAGTCACCATCTTAGGAGCACAGAGGCCCTGGTGTAATGGTGAGGTGTAGTGGGATGATTACTGGTCTCGGCAGGAAAATATTTATCTACTGGGTCATTTTTAGCTGTGTGAGCCTGGAGAAATAACAGCCTCTCTAGCTTTGTTTAAACTATCCATAAAATTCAAATAGTACTTATCTACTATTTCAGTGACTGGCTGGGAACCTCATATAAGATATATATTCGTGTGAAGAGCTTTATAAACCAAAACCGACTTTAAAAAATCAATCTGGGCGTAATCAAGAACCTAAAAAAGCAAAAGGTTACCCAGGAGAAAGAATTCTAAATTAATCCATGATCAGATATGGCATTGTAAAGTTTATGCTTTATATCTCAAGACATTGCTTCAAACCGATTCTGTTCCTCCGAATTCACTGGTCAGCTCTCAAGCAGGTATTTTGTGACTCAGTTGGTGACCAGATCCCACATCCACTGACTGGTTACTTTTGAAACAAACTTTTCTACACTAGGAATCAAAAACATAACCATGTACATTTTCCTACCTACTTAATCCTCCTTTCAGAAATGTAGTTTTTATGGTAATCCATTTTTAAGTCATGCCCACAGCCAGATCTAATAGGCATATATCAACGAACCATTTTCCTGAGATTTCTGTCTTCTTGAAAAGCCAAGCACACACTTCAGCCTCATTGGAGCTTTGAAGCACAACCAATCCCAGCTGAAATGCAGGCCCTTCCACACTCCCCCACCCTATGAGATGACTGTTATTGCTTTCTTCATGGAGATTCAACTACAAGCACGATAAAAATCAACAGACTTGGAACAGCTGAGACTAATTTTTAATGAAATGCTGAGGCCACCAAAATTCACATTCTTGCAACCCTTAGACAATGCCCCAAAATATGTCCCTCTTGGTCATACATCTTTTCCTGTGCTCTCAGCCCTAATGCTCTAGCCTTCCACCAACCTGATCCAAACACCTATCCACAGTGTGCCTTCCTCCCAAACCCTTTTCTCTGGGTACCCTAAAACTTGATTCCATCCTACCCCCTCTGCTTCTTCCCACTGCTTCAATCCCTTGCTCTTCCCGTTGAGCCTGACTGAAAAAACCCCAGCTCGTAACTCTTTTTTTTTTTTAAGAAAGTCTTATCAATTTCCTCAAAAGAAAATTTGCTGGAATTTGGCTTGAGATTATATTAGATTTGCAGATTAATTGGAGGATAATTGACATCTTAACAACATTAACTCTTCTGATCCATAAATATAGCATCTCTCCACTTTTTGTTTTACATTTTTCTCAATGTTCTGTAGTTTGTGTACAATTTTTGTACGTTTTGTTAAATGTATCCCTAAGTACTTTGGTTTTTTGCTATTATAATTTGTATTGTTTTTCAGCTTCCAACAGCTACTATTAGTATGTAGAAATACAACTGATTTTTCTATATTTACTTTATATACAGGGACCTTGCTAAAGTCACCTGTAGCTTTTTTGTAAATTCCATAGGATATTCTATGTGGACAATGTTGTCACCTGAGAATTAAAATAATTTCATTCCTCTTTGCCAATCTATACATCTTTTATTCTTTTACTACCCTTTTGTACTGGACTTAGCTTCCAGTAAGGTGTCGAATGGGAGTGGTGAGAGAGAACATCTTTGCCTCATTTATGACCTTAGAGGGAAAGCAATCAATCTTTCACCATTAAGTATAATGTTAGCTGTTCTTTATCAGGTTGAGAAAGTTCTTTTCCACTCCTGCTTTGCTGAAACGTTTGTTCTCATGAGTGATTTTTGAAGATTGTCAAATGATTTTTCTGCATCTGTTGAGGTTATCATACAATTTTTCTTATTTTTTAGTTGGTTAATATAGTGAAAAAAAAGTGCTTAGTTTTCTAATGTTAGTCCAACCTTACTTTCCGGGGATAAACTCTATTTGGTCATTGTATTAGTCTTCTAGGACTGGCATAACAGAATAGCACAGACTGGATGGTTTAAAGAACAGAAATTTATTTCCTCACAAGATCAAGATGCTAGTAGGGTTGGTTTCTGGTGAGACCTTTCTTCTTGGCTTGCAGATGGTCCTTCTTGCTGAATCCTCACATGGTCTCTCCTCTGTGCATGTGCAGAGAGAGAGAGAGATCTTTCATGTCTCTAGGCCTCCATCTTTATGATATCATTTAACCTTAGTTATCTCTTTAAAGGCCTTATCTCCAACTACAGTTACATTGGGGGTTAGGGCTTCAACCTATGAATTTGGGGGGAAAACAATTCAGTCCATAACCGTCATGATGTATTTTTCTTATCATATACTGCTGTATTTAATTTGCTAATTTTTAAAGGATTGTTATGCCTACATTCATAAGAAATACTGAAAGTTTTCTTTTCTTATAATGCCTTTGACTTTGGTATCAATGTGATGCCTCATAGAATGAATTGTGAAGTGTTTCTTCCTTTTCTATTTTCTAGAAGGATTTTTGTAAATTTGTTTTGTTTTTTTTTTCCTTTAAATGCTAGAATTCACCAAAGAATACAACTGGTACTGGAGTTTTCTTTTGGGTAAAGTTTTTTTTTAATTGAAGTATAATTGATTTGCAATATCATGTTTCACATGTACAGTACAGAGATTCAGCTTTATATCTATATAGATCTATATCTATATCTACATATACTGTTTTAGATTCTTCTCCCTCATAGGTTATTACAAAATATTGAGTATAGTTCTCTGTGCTATACAGTAGGTCCTAGTTGGTTATCTATTTTATATATAGTCATGTGTATATGTTAATCCCAACCTCCTATTTTATTCCTCCCCTCCCTCTTCCCCTTTGGTAACCAAAATTTTGTTTTCTATTCTATGAGTCTCTTTCTGTTTTGGAAATAAGTTCATCTGTATTTTTTTTATTTTTTAGATTCCACATATAAGGGATATCATATGAGATTTGTCTTACTCTGTATGGCTTACTTCACTTAGTGTGATAATCTCTAGGTCCAACTATGTTTCTACAAATGGCATTATTTCATTATTTTTTATGGCTGAGTAGTATTCCACTGTATATATGTACCACATCTTCCTTATCCATTCATCTGTCGATGGACACTTAGATTGCTTCCATGTCTTGGCTATTGTAAATAGTGCTGCAATGAAAAATGGGGTGCATGTATCCTTTCAAATTATGGTTTTCTCTGGATACATGTCCTGGAGTGGGATTGCAGGATCATATGGTAGCTCTATATTTAGTTTTTAGAGGATACTCTATACTGTTATCCATAGTAGCTCTACCAATTTACATTCCTACTAACAGTATAGGAGGGTTCCTTTTTCTCCACACCCTCTTCAGCATTTATTATTTGTGGCCATTTTGATGATGGGCATTCTGACTGGTGTGAGGTGATACCTCATTGTAGTTTTGATTTGCATTTCTCTAATAATTAGTGATGTTGAGCATTTTCTCATGTGCCTGTTGGCCATCTGTGTGTCTTCTTTGGAGAAATGTCTATATAGACATTCTGCCCATTGTTTTATTGGGTTGTTTTTTTGTTTTTTTATTTTGATATTGAGCTATATGAGCTGTTTAGATATTTTGGAAATTAATCCCTTGTTGGTTGCATCGTTTGCAAAATTTTTCTCCCATTCTGTAGGTTTTCTTTTCTTTTTATGGTTTGCTTTGCTGTGCAAAAGATTTTAAGTTTAATTAGGTCTCATTTGTTTATCTTTGTTTTTGTTTCCATTACTCTGGGGGATGGATCCAAAAAGATATCACTGCGATTTGTGTCAAAGAGTGTTTGCCAGGCTTCCCTGGTGGCACAGTTGTTAAGAATTTGCCTGCCAATGCAGGGGACATGGGTTTAAACTCTGGTCTGGGAAGATCCCACATGCTGCAGAGCAACTAAGCCCGTGCACCACAACTACTGAGCCTGCATGTTGCAACTACTGAAGCCCACATGCCTAGAACCCATGCTCTGCAAAGAGAGGTCACTGCAATGAGAAGCCCATGCACCACAATGAAGAGTAGCCCCCACTCACCACAACTAGAGAAAGCCTGTGCACAGCAACGAAGACCCAATGCAGCCAAAAATAAATAAATAAATAAATTTATTTATTTAAAAAAAAGGTGGAGGAGAACTCCCCACCTTCCTTATTAGAAAAAAAAAAGTGTTTGCCTATGTTTTCCTCTAGGAGTTTTATAGTATCAGGTTTACATTTAAATCTTTACTCCAATTTGAGTTTATTTTTGTGAATTATGTTAGAGAATATTCTAATTTCATTCTTTTACATGTAGCTGTCCAGTTTTCCCAGCGCACACTTTTTGAAGAGACTGTCTTTGCTCCATTGTATATTATTGCCTCCTTTGTTGTAGATTAATTGGCCATAGGTATGTTGGTTCATTTCTGGGCTTTCTATCCTCTTCCATTAATCTATATTTCTGTTTTTGTGCCAGTACTATACTGTTTTGATTACTGTAGCATTGCAGTATAGTCTGAAGTCAGGGAGCCTGATTCCTCCAGCTCTGTTTTTCTTTCTCAAGATTGCTTTGGCTATACAAGGTCTTTTGGGTTTCCATATAAATCTAAAACTTTTTTATTCTAATTCTGTGAAAAATGCCATTGGTAATTTGATAGAGAGTGCATTGAATCTATAGATTGCCTTGGATAGTATAGTCATTTTGACAATATTGATTATTCCAATCCAAGAACACAGTATATCTTTCCATCTGTTTGTATCACATTTGATTTCTTTCATCAGCATTTTATAGTGTGCAGAGTACAGATTTTTTGCCTCCTTAGGTAGGTACAGATTTTTTGCCTCCTAGGCATTTTATTCTTTTTGATGAAATGGTAAATGAGATTGTTTCCTTAATTTCTCTTTCTGATCTTTTGTTTTTATTGTGTAGAATTGCAAGAGATTTGTGTATTAATTTTGTATCCTGCAACTTTACCAAATTCATTGATGAGTTCTAGTAGCTTTCTGGTAGTGTCTTTAGGATTTTCTATAAATAGTATCATGTCATCTGCAGACAGTGACAGTTTTACTTCTTCTTTTCCAGTTTGGGTTCCTTTTATTTCTTTTTCTTCTCTGATTGCTGTGGCTAGGACTTCCAAAACTATGTTGAATAAAAGTGGTGTGAGTGGACAGTCTTGTCCTGTTCCTGATCTTAAAGGAAATGCTTTCACCTTTTCACCACTGAGTATAATGTAAGCTGTGGGTTTGTAGTATATGGTCTTTATAATGTCGAGTATGTTCCCTCTATGCCCACTTTCTGGAGAGTTTTTATCATAAATGTATGTCAAATTTTATCAAAAGTTTTTTCTGCATCTATTGAGATGATCATATGGTTTGTATACTTCAATTTGGTATTGTGGTGTAGCACATTGATTGATGTATGGATATTGAAAAATCTTTGCATCCCTGGGATAAATCCCACTTGATCATGGTGTATGATCCTTTTAATGTATTGTTGGGTTTGGCTTGCCAGTATTTTATTGAGGATTTTTGCGTCTATGTTCATCAGTGTTATTGGCCTGTAATTTTTTTTGTGGTATCTTTGTCTGGTTTTGGTATCAGGGTAATGGTGGCCTTTTAGAAAGAGTATGGAAGTGTTCCTTCTGCAATTTTTTGGAATAGTTTCAGAAGGATAAGTGTTAACTCTTTTCCAAATGTTTGATAGAATATATAGGGTCTTGTTTTTGTATCCATTTAGCCAGTCTGTCTTTTGTTTGCAGCATTGAATCCATTTACATTTAAGGTAATTATTAATACGTATGTTCTTATTGTGATATTATTTTGGATTTGTTTTTTAGGTCTTTTTTCTTCCTTTTCCCTTTTGTTCTCTTGTGATTTGATGACTATCATTAGTGTTGTGTTTGGATTCCTTTTTCTTTTTTGTGTATATATCTGTTATAGATTTTTGGCTTGCAGTTACCATGAGGTTTTGGTATAGCAATCTATATGTATATGACTGTTTTAATTTATTCATCTTTTTAAAAATTTATTTATTTTAGTTACTTATTTTTGGCTGTGTTGGGTCTTCGCTGCTGCGCATGGGCTTTCTCTGGTTGCGGCGAGCGGGGGCTACTCTTCATTGTGGTGCGTGGGCTTCTCATTGCTGTGTTTTCTCTTGTTGTACAACACGGGCTCTAGACATGCGGGCTTCAGTAGTTGTAGCTCAACGGGCTCTAGATCGCAGGCTCAATAGTTGTGGTGCATGGGTTTAGTTGCTCCGCAGCATGTGAGATCTTCCCAGACCAGGGCTTGAACCTGGATCCCCTGCATTGGAAGGCAGATTCTTAACCACTGCACCACCAGGGAAGCTCCCTAACTTGCTCATCTCTTAATTTCAAATGATTTCAAATATCCTGCATCTGTACTCTCAGAATTACTGGTTTTGATATATTTGTGTGTGGATGATTTCCCACCTTTACTGTATGTTTGCCTTTACCAGTGAGCTTTCCCATTTTGTAATTTCCTCATTTCTAGTTGTGGCCTTTTCTTTTCTGCCTGGAGAAGTTCCTTCAGCATTCCTTGTAAAGCTGGTTTGGTGGTGCTGAATTCTTTCAGTTCTTGCTTGTCTGTAAACCTCTTGATTTCAGCTCTTAACTTTCAATTAACCTTCTGCCCGCTCTGTTCCTACACCCAGCTGCACTCTGTAGGTCAGGGTAACTACAGACCCCTGGTCTCAGATATTTCAAACCTTTTCGGCTCAACTCAAACACCATAACCTATGACCTTTTCCTTAACTCCAGGCAGGACACCCTGGCTTCTAATTTGCTGAGAGAAATAAGTCAGTGCAGTTAGGTAATGTAACTCCCTTAACTTCTCTTTTTCCATCTTTTCTTCCGTTCCAGTTTTATTGTGATATAACTGATGTACAGAACTGTGTAAGTTTAAAGGTATCTCTTTTCCCACCTTAACCACCCTTTCTTTTGGTCCTTCATTATCGAAAGGCCTGTCCCTCCCCATGGGACCAATTCCTCCAGCCTGACATCTGGAGAAGACATTGAAAGTGAGGCGATAAACAGGCAGTCCTGTAGTAGCACAAGTGAGAGGTAACAAGGGCCAGAACTAAATTCAAATTTTCAGAGAGCACCTAAGCAGGGAGATAATCACATATAACTGCTGGCACAGGTGTGTGTGTGTTCTCACATAGGGAGCAGAGGAGAAAGAAAGAGTGTAGAACAGTGATCTCTAAGTTCAGATGTGGCATGAAAACAAGATGTCTGTTTATATTTACATTTCACCTAAGAGGAGGGGGAGGAAATCAACCTCCATGGACATACTACAGACCAACAGTAACATGTGGCCTATGGTGGCACCCACAGCATCCTCTGTGTCTGTGTCCCCAGGTGACAGGTGGATACAATGGTTCTCGCAGCATGTGTGGTAGACTGCACTTTATCTGTGTCAAGCAGGGTGAATGAACAGATTTTATCATCTCTTTTTAACAAAACAATCTTTACAAAATGTGGCTTAAACAGATCCCTGCAAATAAACTATGGATTTAAGACACTTAGAATGCAAGAAACAAAGAAGAAAAAAGCAGAGAAGACACTCCTAGAACAAGCCCCCCCCAGTCACATCATGAGTTAAACCAGGGAGGGTCTCATCAGATTTGACAAGATTTGGACCAAAAACTTGTCAAGACTATTTGAAATAAGTATATATTCCTACACCAATGTTGTTAAGTGTAAATCTGACACTAAGATTATATTGAACCTTGAGAAATTAGCTAATGATAATATATGCAAAAAATATCTGATAAACACATTGGAAGAGTTTGCTCAGAAAATTCTTATTGCTGGAAATATGCTGTCAGAGAAGTAGGGAACCCACTGGCAGAAAAGATAGAGTCTATAAGGCTGTGGCAACTGAAATTCCTGGTCTTTGCCCTGGGGCAAAAGTCGCTCTTTTAGGGTGAGGAACTTTTAAAAGAATATTTTATCTGAGGATAACTTTTGAAAACTTTTGATCTCTTTTTATTCTCATCTCCTATGCAGTCTTTAATTTCAAATAATGAGGTACAATAAAAGTGTGGGTAAATGAATATGAAATTGCTTTGAACACATTTTGCTTTGCATGCTTTTTTTTTAACATCTTTCTTATTAGAGTATAATTGCTTTACAATGGTGTGTTAGTTTCTGCTGTATAACAAAGTGAATCAGATATATATATATAACAAAGTGAATCATATATATATATATATATATATATATACACACACACACACACACACATATCCCTGTATCTCCTCCCTCTTGCATCTCCCTCCCACCCTCCCTATCCCACCTCTCTAGGTGGACACAAAGCACGGAGCTGATCTCCCTGTGCTATGTGGTTGCTTCCCACTAGCTATCTATTTTACATTTGGTAGTGTGTATATGTCCATGCCACTCTCTCACTTCATCCCAGCTTACCCTTCCCCCTCCCCATGTCCTCAAGTCCATTCTCTACGTCAGCTTCTTTAATCCTGTCCTGCCCCTAGGTTCTTCAGAACCTTTTTTTTTTTTTTTAGATTCCATATATATGTGTTAGCATATAGTATTTGTTTTTCTCTTTCTGACTTACTTCACTCTATCCTGTTCCTTTGATCTATATTTATGTTTTTGTGCCAGTACCATACTGTCTTGATTACTGTAGCTTTGTAGTATAGTCTGAAGTCAGGGTGCCTTGCATGTGTTAATTTAGCACATAGGAAGCAGAAGCCAGAAAGATTCCATATGTTTGCTGTCGTTTATCCTGACTAGATATTCAACATCTCCATTGCACCAAAATTATATGAAGTCAACCAAAGTTGTACAGTTGGGCAGGGTAGGTCAGATACTTCACAAAGCCATACAACTCATCTATGACTCTATTCACATCCAAGTAGATTTTGGTGACCATCAAGTTAACCCCTAACAAGACTCAAGGAAACCTAGTTACTAAAGTACTAAGAGACAAGTTTAGTGTCCTTGCCTTCTTCATGGGCCCCCAGAGGTAAGTTCCCAGCCAGGTGGCCACCTCATGAGACACACACAGTAGCTTGGGCACTTGCAAATGTATGGTTGGTGCTATCAGATCACTTGTTTGACAAAAAAGCACAAACATTTCAAACCACGTTGTCCAAAAAGGAGTAAATGACTGTACCTCATCCCGATTTCCCTTGTTGCAAATATGTGAAGCAAGCTTAAAAAATGATCAAAAAGGAAACAAGATCCTTTCCCTGCCTCTCTTCCTTTTCATTGTTTTACGGGTCAAACCTCAGCAGCCAACAGGGCACGTCCAAGCCCCTCCACCCTTATTTGCCATAAAAGGAGCCAGATCTGAGATTTGTCCAGGCCCATCCCCTTCTGCACTCCATTTTTTCATGAGAATTAGTATTTATTTTTAAGGCAAAAAAATCGACTCCATGATTCAGCTGCCTTAACGCTTAAGAACCGTTCAATTAATTAAACAAGGAGGCCTTTAGATCCAAGTGGCTCTAATGCCTCAGGGGCCTAGGAAAACAAAAACCAAAATCTAGTTCTGTAAATGCCTCGAGGTTATGAAATCAAAGCCTAAGGACAGCCAATCACAAACAGTCAACTGGGCTCTAAGTGACAGCCATTCAATAATTTCCTGGCTCTGCCTCTGCTTTTTCTCCTGTTGGTGGACTCCTAACCACTTCTGGTTTGGCGCTGCCTGATTGGAACTGGATTTTGCTCAAGTAAACTCTTAAAATTCTTTAATAAAAATTTTAATTTAAGAATAGTTGATTTACAATGTTGTGTTAATTTCTGCTATACAGCAAAGTGATTCCGTTTTATATATATATTCTTTTTCATATTCTTTTCCGTTATGGTTTATCACAGGATATTAAATATAGTTCCCTGTGCTGTACAGAACCTTGTTTATCCACCATATATATAATAGTTTGTATCAGTTAACCCCACCCTCCCCTTCCACTTGGCAACCACAGGGTCTGTTCTCTATGTCTGTGTCTGTTTCGTAGATCTCCTAAAAATTCTTAATATGCCTCAGTTTATCTTCTAACAGAGCCAATCTTTAAGATGTTTAGCATTGCGATTCATTCCAATGTCATGTTTTTAAAATAAAAAGTAGGAAAGAAAACAAAAAAAGAAAGACAAAAAGAAAAGAGAAGGAACTGTGTAGCGAAGAGGAGGGAAACTTCCAGGAGGACCTCAGAAGTCAGCCTGAGGTTCTGGGAAACAAACATTCAAGAGGAAACAAATATCAGGCATCAAAGTGTGAAAAGCTCCCCAGAAGGACAATTGCTGGTAGCTGGAAGCAGTTCCTTAGGACTCTCGAAGTATCTTTCACCACTTCCTACTACAAAAAGCAAATTCCCTAGCTCTTTATCAGGGGCAGCATTCAAATGAGCCCAGATAAAATTATTCCCTTAAATTTGTCTTTGAAGTGGAAATGTGATCCTATGCAAAGCACCAAAGGAGTAACAGCAATTTCAGCTGCCTTCTCAGATGAGGTGTTTACAATCAAATGCATGAATTACAGCAAGTGGTCCCGTAGGTTAGAATCACCCTTCCCATCAAGGGCATGCACTTGAGACCCATGCTTTGAGAAAGGAGTCACTTAAAAGTGGCACCTAATTTCTGTCTCCGGAGACTCCAGGCCCTTCAATTCAACGCTGGCCTCCATGAAAAAGACCACGCGGGGAAAACACAAGACTATCTTAACTAACTCCTGAACCCAAATGCCACCAATGCCGTGCGCTGAAATGAATTTACAAAGTCACAGGGAGAACTGTGACCAGTCATACCCAAAGGAACCATCTGCCATTCTTCTAATTATATTTGATGCCATTTTTATATTTAAGAAAATTTTATCATTTGATTTTTAAATGTACACAGGAGGGAATGTAACTACATTACCCTGTCATACATCCCCTGGTTTCAGTTCATGTTTTTTAGTGATTTATTTATTAGCTTTTTCCCCTTGAATATAAGAGTGCCTCAGTGTCACCAACAGAGGCTGGCACATGGTTGGTACATATTAAAAATATTTATAGAATGGTTAATGTTATTTTATCAATCATTTCTTATGTATTATATCCCTGTGTTTTTTGTCCCCCAAACTTAGCCTGTCACACTGTTAGTAAAGAGAGATCGTCCACATAAGCTTTATTTAGAGCAAACAGAAAAAGTTCACTTTAAATAATCAGGTATGCCATATGTTCAAGTGAATATGTTTTATTAAATGCATACTAATATCTTCCTATAGTATGTGAGTATACATAATAAATTAAAAGGTTTATATTTATTAAATATAGATATAATACCAGAACATGATTACTTCAGATGAGAAAATCAAAATAAACCCATTTTTAAGTCTCGTTTGGTCACTCCAAATGGATATTTGCTCATAAAAAAATACACTGACTTTTTTCCCTGGGGAAAAAAATTAATTCCATAGCAATGTAGTTAAGGGACATGTTTTATTTCATAGCTTTTCTGCAAGCAAACTTGCTTTGATACAAAATGAGTTCAATGGTACAGGTGCTACTGTCCACTCAAGCAAAAGAAAACCTCACATTTACATGAATGCACTTTATGATGATATTCTTACAGGATAAGAGGGCTCACGTCCAGGACGCCTCTGGCCTCAGGTGAAGCCATGGCACAGAAACGCGCAAGAGTCTGGGAATCTCAGAGCATGGGCAGGTGCAGAAAGGAACTTTCTGTGAGTTCTCCGTCAGGTACAAGTTTAAGAACTGCGGCGGGTGTGTTTGTCTTTTTGCCCCCCATCTTGCAGTTTACACTTAGATCATCTTGGAATAGATCGCTGTGGGTGTCTTTTGGCTTTTCAGAGTTTCCAGAGAAGCAAGAAGGTGTCCTGAGGTATCCTTCATGTTAGCTCCCAGTGGAGGGCTGGCTGTCGGGAAGTCGTGGACTTACCTGCAGGTATAGTGATCTCAGGTGTGCTCCACACGCTCAGTGCAGAAACGTTAGTGCCTATCAAACTCTCTCCCCCCTCATGGAGGATGTGACTAAAACCCCAGACTATCTGACCCAAATTATACAGATAAAAGAAAAAGACAAATACACAAATAAGGCCATCTGCAGAACTTTAAACTCACCTCTTGCATTATTTCACAATAGTCTCTACATCATATGTTACATCTTTCAGACTTAAATAGTAAAGGCTTTAGGAAGGACAGTGGTAGAACCAACTGCACTATCTCTTGGAGGACTTGTCCAATTTGCTGGCAGGTGATTTCCTCTGGGGTGTGGGGATTTTGGAAGGCTTGGCTGCGGACGGCCGAGAATCTGCTCGGGGCGTAGGCCTGTGTGTCTGGGGGACAGTCTCCACGTCGGAGCACACGGACTGGATTTCCGAGATGTCAAAGTCTGATGCATCGCTGCCTCGGCGGCTGCTGGCCCGGCTACCAGCTTTGCTGCCAGCTCGGCTTCCTGGTCGGCTGTGGGTCTTCTTGGGATCTGAGGAGAGAGGGCAGATATGGGTCACCCTTCCTACTGCATCCAGCTGCCACCGATTCTTGAAACTCAGTGCCACGTTTAACCTCAGTCAGTTTTCTGGACACCCAGTAGGCGCTCAAGAAATACATGTTGATTTCATGGCCTTGCTCCCACTCTAAGTAGATGAAATATACAAAAAGCTCAATTTACAAACAAAAAGCAGGTTGGGGGCTACCCCACTTAAAATGGAATTCCATTTACCACACACAGACATAAGGAATAGATATATCACTTGAGATTGTGTTTTCCAAAGTTTGGCAGGTATAACCCAGGGACGTGTGCAGTACGAACGCACAGCACAAGTTTTGCCTAGGATAAGTAATTCGAAGCACAAAGGAATTGAAGACAAAAGACTTGAAAGTTTAAAGAAGCTTCAGGCTTGCTGTGCTTAGGATCCCTGGGGTCAGGGCCAGTGCAGCTGGGTTTTTCCAACCACCCCAAACAGAACCCAGTGCAATTTCCAAGCAGCAGAGGAGGCCAGACTTTCGGTCAGAAGGGGTAGATCCTGCCACAGTTTTTCTTCAATTCCACAGTCATTGTCTCATCTTTCTCCGGTACTTTCCAAAAGGGATGTTTGAGTCCCTTATGCCCATGGCTCACTGATCCCCTACCTTTGATGTAGGACTGGGACCACTTGTCATTTCAGAAGAATACAGCAGCATTGATTTGTCTTCCCCGATTAGGAAGAAATGGGATTTTCATATTCAGATCACACTGCAAAGCCACGAGAGAAGGAACGCAGCAGACTCACCAGCAAACTGTGTCCGCACTCGGGAAGCTGCGGTTGTGATCAAGCCACTGTCTTCCCCGGAGTGGAAGCCTTTCCCTGATAAATATCCCGGAAGTCGAAGCTTGCTTCCCTGTATCGGCGTTCCCTGTGTCGAATCAGGGAAAAGACATTTCAGATATTGCTCCTGTCCCGTGATTCTCCACTGACACCACTTCACAGATGGGTGGGAACCCTCCACTAGACACTCAGGAGGTGAGGAGGCATGGGGTTCTCACTTGCTTTTCTCCACTAATTTCTTATTCTCTCACTAAATTCAGAGGGACCCCTCTAAAGAAAATGAATTCATGTTGGAGAGAAAACACAAAAGTGGAGATTCCCCGAGGAAACATAGACAAACTCTGAGTATGTTAGTATCTTTCAGATTGTCAGTGAATTATCACAGAGTTGAGAGAGTAGAGCCAAAAAGATGATGGTGGCTGCATGGTCCCGAGAGAAGACTGGCCTCTAAAAAGTCGTGCTTGGACTCTCTGCTGCCTGCAAGGTTTTTAGGGAACTAGACAAAAATAAATAAACAGAAATTGAACAGGAAGAAAATAAGGAATGCCTAGACAGCCACCATTTAAACAAACATAACTGCCAAAAAGAGAAAAAAGCGACATTCTGTAACTTGGTAAGATGTCACTTCCTCTCTTGGCTCCGTCACTGTCTACGGTCCTTACAAGATACCTAGGCAATGTTTGGGGATGATTCTCTTAAAATTCTTACAGGAGTTTGCAGAGAATGTCTAAAGTAATCACAACTATGACATTTTATTCTAAATCTAAAATCATTCACGTTTTCTGGATCACTACAACATTTTGGAAATTCTCCCAAAGTTAAAAAAAAAACAAAAAACAAAAACAAATCTGGGAAGTATAAAGACATCATATTCCTCAATGAACTCACAGTCAGGGAGCTGTTTGGAGGAAACAGATCTAAACAATTACATATGCTTTTTGAAAAATTAATTTTCCTTTATTAAATAGTTTTAAATGTTTAATAATAAAGCATATGTAAGACCTTTAGATATATCAGGGTTGCAATTTATTAATATTAATGATATTCATAATCATTTACATATGTATTCTCTACATACATTTAAATATAGAATTTATATAGAATTCGTATACATATAATACTTGGGACTTCCCTGGTGGTCCAGTGGTTAAGAGTCTGCACTCCCATGGTAGGGGGCAGGGGTTCGATCCCTGGTGGGGGAACTAAGATCCTGCATGCTACTCAGCACGGCCAAAAAAAAAAAAAAAAAAAGATGCTTAAGCATTGAAAATACTCTCACTAGTCTAACCACAATTAATCCTCACACTTACCTACTCACTTTTTCACAATTGTGAAAGAGGAGGGCCTGAAGAGGGCAGTAATTTGCCCGAACTCTGCAGCTCTGCTCCAGTTAAATTCCTAACTCAGAATCTCAACAACCCAGGAGAGAGTGAGGACTCACAGGTGATGAAATATATCACTCAAGATGACAGTTCATTACCATGAAGGACCAAGAGCATTCTTTTCAGCTGCCTTGATATTCTGATTTTATAGTCACAAACCTACCCCGTGCTCTTAAAGACCCTTCCATAGAAGGATACTGTTGTTTTGCCTCATGAGGCTATTTGAAATGAAACCTAGCTTTGTGTTAGCCAAAATAATAGACTTAAATTTGGGGGGGTTTCTACTTTTCAAAAATTTGAACTAACAGTAGCACAGCCCTAAATATTTAAAGCAAACATGTCACTTTAGGTTCCTTCAACTGCTCTCAGTTTTGGCTACAAGAGATCCATCAGAAGCGACAGACGCCTCAGACGTAACATATGATACTAACATCACTCACTTGAGGGAAGGGGGAGAAATGAGGGGCTGGGGGATGAGGAAGAGTTGAGGAATGGGCTTCTGCCCCAACTCTATACCACCATCCGCAATTTCCATTTCCATCATTTCAATCTGAGTCAGGAGGGCAATGACATTTTCTCTGCCTACCTCTCATTATGAGTGTGAGGGTTACATAACAGATAAGAGTTTTGAAAAGCATAAAAGGCTTTTGAGAGGTACTAAATTAGTTTTATCCAGGAGTCCTTGCCTTTAATATGAAATACCTCCTTGGTTTCAATAACAGTTCTTTAGGGATTTTTCTCCCTTCCTTATGGTGATTCTAATCAAATATGTGATTTATTTGGTGCCTATGTTTATCATTTTACAGAGAACTTTCTTTAAAAGACGTATGGTTGACTTCCAATTGAATATAAATGATCTGATATATAAGTTAATCTCGGCAAATTTTATATCTCCTAAATATCTTATCCCCATATAGCATGTCATTTAAAAAAGTGAGAGGGTCCTGAAAAAAATCATTAAGTCTAATAAAGATACATACCTTTTGAGAATGACAGATAACTTTTTGCCTATCCGAGCCCCCAGCCCCTTGCGCTGGTAACTAAAAGGCTTGGGTCTCATCCACCCAGTGTTCTTGGGCAGAAATAGACATACCAGACAGTCAGAAGGACCTTGCCCAGAGAGAACACTCAGTCCACATTCTTTTAATTTAAGTGATTCTCTTGCAAATGATACTGCCTCTCACTCTCACCTAAAAAGGGTTACAGCATTTCTTGCCCAAATTATGTCTAGAAGCAAAAGCATACCATCAGCTTGAAAAGAAACCTGACTTAGGTCTGGGTATAATCTCCTGTATGTCTCTCTCCCAGGGGAGAAAAGCAAAATTAAGTATGAGAAAGAGAACAGAGAAACAAAAAAGGCTGAGAGCCTGCAGAGGTGACTAGGTTAGGCTGACGCCCTTTGAGGAGCTATAAACCGTCTTTTGTGTTCACCCCTTACTCTCACGTTCCTAGGGTTGAGACTTATTATATAGAAGTCTGTAAAAAGACGACGTATTATCAAAAGTACATTTATTAAGGGTGAAGTGAAGCAGTGTTAGTAGGTGATCGTTTCAGTTAAAGGCGGCTGTTAGGCTGGAATCTGGGGCCTTACAATACCTCTGGAGATGACATGGGGAAGTCTGAGCACTCAGCTGGTTTACAAGGAGTTGACACCTTGCTGTTTGTCAACCAGGGTTTACCATAATTGCGTGTTAAAGGATGGAGAATCTGTATGGAACAATGGCAAATCAAACGTAAAGGACGGCAGATAAAAAAACAAAGCCACGGAAAGAGAGATTCACAGCCATTCATTTCACAGTAAGAATGATCATCATTAAAAACAAATAGATGGACACCAAGGGGGGAAAGTGGCAGGGGTGGTGGTGGGATGAATGGGGAGATTGGGATTGACATGTATACACTAATATGTATAAAATAGATAACTAATAAGAACTTGCTGTATAAAAAATAAATAAAAATTCAAAACTTAAAAATAAAAAAACAAATAGAAAAGGTCTGATGGCAAATCATACACACCAAAAACATGAATGAAGATTTAAAAAGAAAAAAACAATCTGAAAGGTAACCAAAGCCCCTAAATAGATCGTCTTTATATGGGCCACAGGGCAAAAGCACACATGCGTGCGCGCGCACGCGCACACACACACACACACACACACACACACACTTTTTAATTCTTCATCTTCCATATTGTGAGAAGGGACACATTTGGAGAAAGCTGGTCCTACAAATTCTAGGGATCCCCCCCAAACATTCAAAAGCATACTCTAGACAGTGAGCGCAGAAGAAGAGGAAACGAGTCCTACCTTGGGTGTGCTGGTGGCAGGGACCTGTGGGGAGGCCGCCTGGCCAGCCTGGCTGGACACGGATGTGGACCGGTTGGGCGAGGCTCCCCGAGATGAGGGCCTCGATCTCCGGCCCCGGGGCCGGAAAGCAGCCATTCCCTGACTGGCTCCATCCGCCAAGATGAACTTCTCCCTTAGCTCCATGTTCGTCCTTCCTTTAGCTGGATGACGGACACACAAGGCACACAAACGAAAGGAAGGAAAAAAAAAAGAGGGGCTCAGTCGGGTGCGGGGGGGAGGGGAAAACTGCCATCTGGCGCCACAGACCACGTGGAGGATTGCAAGAACACCTTTTTGCCATGCCAACTCCAACTCAGCATCACAAAAAGTCAAATGCATTCCTTTACAATGCATTCCTTTCGGATACAGGCCAGTTGGGGAAAGAAAAAAATAAAAGTGTGTTTATTCTAACACTAGACACCAGCCAAGAGTAACCACTATTAAAGAGAGAGTCAGCATGAAAATGACAAGCTCATGCTCAAATATTGTTAATCCACCCACTACTGATGCCTGCAGGGTTTCACTATGCCATCCCCACCCTGAGGGGACAAGCCAGGGAGGCGGGGACTGTGTCTTTTGCGTGTACTACCGAGGTCAGGAAATTGCCAGTCTTTCACCATCGGGATTAATTGGACAATTACACAGAATGAGAGATGGGTTGTTAATCATGACGACGACACAGAAACTTTCAGGTTTTGCACTTTCAATGAGGCGGCTAGTATTTTTATTTTATGCCTTAAAAACTTGGTTTTACAGCATGCAAAATAACAAACAGCAGACCCCAGGATCCGTGAGGTCATCTGTGATGCAACACTCACACCAACACACGTGCACTCGGAGAAGGCGCCGCCAGAACCCCGTGTGCAGGGTGTTAGCCTGTGTTTGATCACTTACACAACCCCTACATTCGCAACACCCGAAGCGTGTTGAAAGTCCAGAATTTCAATTTGGAAGCACCAGCTCGGCTGGATGTGAGTTAAGCCATACGCGATGGATGAAGCATGTTATTTTAAAACAAAACGATTAAAGCAAGAATGTCAAAGTAGGAAAGAGGAGAGGTCAGAGGGGAGAGGCAAAGAGAGGGGTCGCCAACCTATAGTAGGCTGAGTAGTAGTAATTGAAGAGTTTGATTCCGAACGTAACATTTTACTCCCATGATGATGAACTAGAAGAAATGACACAGGATACCAATCACATTCAAGAAAACTGTTAGCAGGAGAAGAAACAAAGTACAGTAGTTGATTATGCAAGGGTTGCTCAGATCGGGCCTTTAGCGCACAATTTAGGAGAAAACTGGCCCTGCGAAGGGAAACACTCAAAGGTCTGACTCAGGATGAAAAATGTATTTGGAAGACTTCACCCCAATTGAGCTAACTTTCCTAGGCTACCCCACAGAACATTCTGCATTCTCAATTCTTTGTTTCGTAAATGGAGCTGCATTACCTTCAGCTGCATTATTTCCAAAATATAGAAGGAAGGCCTGCTGACTGGCTGCTGGGAACGCACTCCCAGATACCTGAGAGCTATGGTATATTATGTGTGCATATTGTTAAGGCTCTAATCTGTAACTTCAAAATTCAGAGTCAAATTAGCAGTTCATTATTTAAAAAAAATTTTCAATACTGCTTTCCTCGCCTCCCCCTAATTTCACAAAAACTTCTGCTTTTAAACTTTTACTGTACGGTATCTTCAATCTTCATCGCTCAATTTTCTTTCCCCTTACTTTGCTACTTAACGACAGAGGAAATCCTTCCCCTGGTTGGTAGAACTGCTCATTTTGAAACTTGCAGATGGGAACGCCTCACAAAGGAAAATCTATTCTAGTGTTTCCTGCCTCCCAGTCTCCTAGTTATCCAGGAGAAGTAAAAAAAAAAAACTATAAGAGGAACACGGTTTACACAATTGCCACAAGTTCTTTGGGAACTTCAGGCTGACAGACCAATGTGAAACATTCCTTACTGTAATAAATGACCAAAATTAGCCCCACTGTGTTTTTGATGCTGGAAAATAATTCAAGATTGATATACTTTCGTGGTGTTATTATCTTGACATAAGTATCTCCTTACCCCTGCAAGGATCATTTTTCACTAAGAACTCATCCAGGGCCATCCATCCACCTCCAACACGAACCATCACAGTACTTCGCAGGATTCGGACAAGCCGGAGTTGCTGGGAGTCTCCAAACTGGGAAGAGGAAGAAAGAAGACCCTCTAATTGTCAAGAGGAAATCTCAAAGGATGAGGTGCGATCTGCGTAAGCAACCAACTCTAACTTCTTGTTTAGTTCGCAGCGATTAGTAAAATCTCAGAGAAAGGGGTTTATCATGATCTGCGTTAGACGGCTGCATGCTGATTTAGCCCAAAGGAAATAGTGTGGAAAAAGATAACAAAGGTTATCACAGTAATATTGAAGCTTTCTTCTAAAAATGATTTTTCTCTCTTATGACGGAAACAACATTAGTAAGGCAGTAATGGAAAATGTTTCTAGAGATTAAACACAGCCATGAAAATAAGCACTGGCCCACTTGCCCAGGGTTTCCAGGAGGTAAGATGATTCTAAAGAAAATTTAATAAACTCTGATTCTTCTTCATGAAAACTTCCTCTTACACCTGAAACTGTTCTCCACTGAAATCCGTGGGAGAAATCTTTATAAACTCATTCTGTTTTCTCTAAACAGTTCTGACTTAGAGAGATAAAGTAGTAAATGATCATGACTAATAAAAATTTCACGGTTAAATAAAACTTCTGCATCACTAATGATCTGGTAGGCTAATTTGTTAAAGGCTGGATTCATGTGCCATTTTTAGATTACTGTAATATTAGAACAGTCACTGACACATTAGGAATGATACAGCTTTCAAATCTAAAAGGCTTTTCTTTAAAGCTCTATATACCAAAATTGCTGACACTGAGAAGCACTTGTCTTTTTCTTGCCCTTTCAGTGGATCTCCAATCATATACACTACAGATTCTGCAGGTCTTGAATAAACGTCTAGACTACAGGTAGTTTCTGATCATAAGGTTTATTTATTACAAAAGCCCATGAGAAATGATTTTATACTTTTAAATCATTTCTAATAAGCTCGTGTCCAACTTATAAAAACCACCAGACTGAATTTCATGGTTGCCAACCCGGTGGATACCATAGCAAAATGAACAGTCAAGTAGACATAAATAGCTTCTTTTTAAGGCAGGTAACATACAATTGTGACTACTTGTCTGGGCTCATGAGGGATAAACAGAAAACGTGAAGTAGAAACAATCTGCTGCTTTTCATAAATTTTAACACTGAGTTTCAGGAAGAGAACACTAGGACAAAGCCAACCATTCCAGACCCTGAAACTCAGAAAGGACCTGGAAAGCATGTAAAATGCACCAGTGGGACTCAGGCGTTTACATCAAATCTTTTCACATCACTTTTTCTAAAATGGTTTTTAAGCCTTGAGACTTCAACTTTCCTGTAGTTGAACCTGCTCTAGAAATGTAAATTAAAATTTAAAAATCAAAATGCATATTTATTTTGTTAGAAAAAATTTGGTGCTGCTAATAAGCAAAGGGAAAGGAGGGGATTTAAAGAAAATTACCCTTAAGGAACCAGATAATTAGACGATACGCTTTTGTTCCAAGACTATGTTCAAAACAAGTTTTAAGGATATAAATATTTATTTATATCATCATATAAAGAATATAAAAATATTTTATAGAGATATTTCAATTATTTCCATTATAATAAACATGAATGACTTTACATTTTATTTTGAGAAGGTATTCTCTGACAACTACCATTGTCTTTAGAATTTCCGTAATTTTCTCAACAGCTAAACTGTGAGACCAAAAAAAAAAAAAAAAGGACCCTAATGTTGTTCTTTGTGCTGTGAATTAAACCTTTTGAAATATTTCATCCTTTCCATAAACAAAAGATGCTATCCCAATTACTAACTCAGAAAATAACAAGAACGGAAAAGTAACTTTTTATGGAAGTTTTCAAAACATCTATTCAAAATAACTGAAAATTTTTATTTGAAAAAATTATTTGCTTGCAATAAATGGGGAGAATAGGTAATTTGAAACTTAAGATGTAATATGGCTTAGAAACTGAGGGGCAGAATAATAGCTAATAGGATATGGTCAGGTACTATAAATAGCATGGTTCTTTCCAAAAGCACAGAGTAAAAAACTCTCCTTGTTTAAATCAAAATCTGATTTCTCTTGTCTTCAGTTCTAAAATTCTGATCATGATGCAGTGCCCTGGACAATTTATCTTGACTTAAATGTGAGGTCAAAATGACATAAAGTATGACTAAGATTTTGTGTAAGTTATAAGAGAAACATTTCCTCAAAAGGAATGACATCATTTAAAACCTCCAGAGTTAAAGTTTCTACTCAGGATGCAAAGCCCTAAATCAATGAATTAGGGCACAGGGACAACAGCTGCTTTGGAGAGATCACATCACCGTGGCCAAGTGCCATGGTGACCTCTCCCCTGCGCTGTTTTCCCAGGTCACTGGCTGGATGCTGGCCCTTCGCTAGCTACCTTATACCAGGGCATACAGCTTCAATGGCCAAACACCAACAAGGCCACACAGAGATGTGTGGACAATCAACTTTGTGTTGCAATGAATACTTGTATTCAATAGATGAGAATAGTATTATTAAAGACAGGAACTGAAAATTGCATTTGTAACACTGTACCCAGCCCAGCTACAGTTGATTATCTGGTTTGCTTAAAGGTAATCTCCTCATTTGAGACACAAGGCAAAAAAGAGTCCTGGATCAAGGACACTTATAGCGTATACAGAAACACCACGCCAACCAACAATGTAGTAGCTAGGGGGACAGCATGGGAAAGATTGGCCAGGGCAAGCTTTAATGACTATGAATTAAAGTTAAAAAAAATTATTGGGAACTTGAGAATACATTCCACTGGTTTATACCTGATTTCCCAGGAAGAACTGATAAAAAATGAAAAATGGAAGAAAGACATAATTAGTTCAACAGGAAACTTTCTATATGACTAGAACACACACACACACACATACACACACACACACACACACTCACACTTTGGGTTTCTGGATATAGTATCTAGTTTAGAGATGTGCAGGTACCCATTTTTCTCAACTTCAAACCAAATAATCAGAAATTTTTCTTTGCAAATTTTTGTGAAAGTCTTTGGGTTTCGAATTTAAGTTAAAAATTCAAATATGTAGATGAATATTTTTCAATGTGGAAATATAAAAGCAAAATGAATAATGTTTCATTTATAAGTAATATACTGTAGGAGGGAAACTGCACATTTCCTATCTAGCTACTACAAATAAGAGATGTTCCAAAAAAAGAGAAAAAAGATAGAGAAAGAGTGACAAAGTCACAAGGGTCTTCAAGTAATTGTTCTAAAGAAGGTGAACTGAGTTACTGAGATGTAAATTTTTTTAAATTTCTGCATCAGTGGAAAACACTACCTCTTTTTCATATTTACAAAAATAAGTAAACATTTTAACTTCATTTCCTGGCTTGGAAAAGCTTTGTTACTGAAAATATGACAACTTACCTCTAATCACAATAAAATATAAAGTAATTTAAAGCAACCTAAATATATGAGATGTATTTTTCTGTGAATATTTTTCTCCTTGAATGGATGTATCATACATGTCAGAGATATGTCCTAATATACAAAATGCAAGCTATCTTTATATCATTAAAAATGACGAAAGATGGAATTTCATATACCATTATATTTGATAGAAGGTAAAAATAAATAACTGGCATTCCTGGGAAACAATGCAGACAAAGTTTTTAATTTTTATCCTTTGAAAGAACTACACAGCTATTTTGAAAACTTACCCTGTATTTGTTATCTCCAATCTGTTCAACTTGGAATCGTTTTGCACATTTGCACTTAGCTACCTGCCTTGTCACCTGCCAGAAGCAATGATAAAACAGTCACTTTCACATTAATATTACATCGTGGCATCCTTAAAACCTGTACGCAACAACTAAACATGGAAATAAAACAACTGCATGAATTGTACATGGTATCTGGGCAGAACACACAGTGCTTGTTCTACCCGGTGGAAAGGTAATGAGTACCTCATCTTCAATTTTGTCAGCATCAGTGATAGGTTTGTATGCATCTTTATTTGGGTGAAGGGCAGCTACAAATTCATAGTAGTCGATGTATCCATCGCCATCTCTGTCAAAGATGTCTGCAACTGCACTCATCTCCAGACGACTGGTAGGGAACTCTAACATTTTCAAAACAATGGTAAGTAGTGCTATTGAGGAATAACTGACAAATAAAACTGTAAGATATTTAAACTGTAATCATAATAATTCGATACACGCACACATTGTGGAGGGATTCCCCCCATCTAGTTAATTAACACATCCATCACCTCACATGTTTGTCTTTTACTCTTTGGGTTTTATTGGGTGAGAATGAATTTTACTCTCTCAGCTAATTCCAATTATACAATATGGTGTTATCAACCACAGTCACCATGTTGTACAGTAGATACTCAGACCTTATTCATTTTATTGCTGAAAATCTGTACCCTTGTACCAACCTCTCCCTATCTCCTCCATTTCCCAGCCCCTGGCAATTATTTTTCTACTATCTCTGTGAGTTTCACTTTTGGTTTAGATTCCACGTATGAGTGATAATTAAGATATTCTCAGTATATGTCATACTCTGGTCGCAATGAAAGTTGGTAAGAGCTGCTACTTACAATAACATTTTACAAAAAGATTTACGTCTTAAAGAAAAAGTAAATAGCATTAACTTGTTAATTCTGCCGTAAGACATTCTCGATCGCACATTTTAATTGTAGTGTGGCCAGTTAAATGATTAGGATGATCAAGTATATTACAATCCTTAAAAAAAACAAAAACAAAAACCTGATTTATATCACACAAGCCCAATCACTACATATGTGGCCTAAATTTACCTTTAACTACTATTAGGATGAATCTTACGAAATGGCTGTTTTTCTAGGCTAAAAACTGTTTAATATTAGCAAATTTCATATGGTTCAAGTACCACTTAAGGAATAATTTACATGAAATTTACTTTAAGAGTGCCTCTAGTAACATCTGCCAGAGAAATCACATACATGTGATCAAAATAATCTATCAGGGCTTCCCTGGTGGTGCAGTGGTTGAGAGTACCCCTGCCGATGCAGGGGACACGGGTTCGTGCCCTGGTCCGGGAAGATCCCACATGTCGTGGAGCGGCTGGGCCCGTGAGCCATGACCGCTGAGCCTGCGCGTCCGGAGCCTGTGCTCCGCAACGGGAGAGGCCACAACAGTGAGAGGCCCACATACCGCAAAAAAAAAAAAAAAAAAAAAAATCTATCAAACAAGAAGGGGGCACATACCTTTAGAATTTTTATAGCCTTCTAATTTCCTACTAATGACAATATTAGATCAGAATGTGAACTAAAATAAAAAAGAGAGAGACTGACTTGCATTTACTGATTTCCCATTTTATGCCAGGCAACACAATCTAAGAATTAAGTATTATTAACCTGATTACACTAAATAGGGGCACAGCTCCAGTGGAGAAAAGGAGTTTATCTGTGGTGACACAATTAGTAAGGGTGCCTGACTTCAAAGCCATAAATTTTAACTAAGGACAGTTTTTTTGTTTTTTTTGTTTTTTTTTTTTGAGGGCAATGACTTCACAGCCAAGTTTAAAGGTGATGTTTTATTAGTAACACAGGTTTACTGGCTCCACAATTTTAAACTGTGCTTATTTTCTTTAAAAATTACATCCGTTATGGCCACCTCTCTTGGGACTTACTTGAGGAAAGAATCCCGTCAATAAATTCTTGTCGGGTTATTTTCCCATCCTGGTCTTTATCGATCCTCCTGAAGAAGTCCATCACTCGAGATTTCTTGTGATTCATCCATCGCATGTACTTTTTGCGCCAGACATCGAAATCAAAGTTGGCAAATTCCCTTAGCTGAAGAGGGCAAAAGGCATTTTGCCTGAGTTACTGCTGTGCTCAAATTATATCTTACACAATATGAATAACGTTATTTCGAATGATCCTCTAGATAACAAAAATTATATAATATGAATAATGTTTATAATGATCCACTAGATAACCAAAATTATCTTATACAATATGAATGACGTTTTTAATGATCCTCTAGATAACCAAAATTATCTTATACAATATGAATAATGTTATTTTTAACGATCCTCTAGATAATAAAAATTATTATCTTATACAATATGAATAACGTTTTTAATGATCCTCTAGGTAACACACAGATCATTCCCTCCAGGAAAGGTATCATCTTGCAAAGGGGACTTGAACATTTTTTTCTCTAAAGTTTATTCTGTTACTGTCACTGTTTTTTCTTTACAAATAGAGGAAACAAAACTCCTCAAAAAGTCACACTGAAAATTTCTGATAATGCCGAACTCACAAAGGTGGTGTGGCCCAAGGTGACAGGAGCTCTGTACCCCAGGGAGCAGGCCCAGCTGAATAAGACCGATTTTACCTATCTTATTACCCCTCACGTCTCTGCCACCAGTCGCTCCTAACTCCTCACCTTCTAAAAATTTACCAATTCTAGAATCTGACACCCTACACTTCAGATCACAGAGTATATATGAATAAATGATCTGCATTATAAATGATTATAGTTGCCAGAAGATGCTGTCAGCAAACATACGTCAAGCCAGATCTTTTCCGAAGGAGTCAGCTCCTGATTATGTTACAACATACCTGTTTTTGACTTTGATTCCCTAAATCCAAGGCCCATATATCAGGGTTTTTTCCCCCCATAAAAACATTCATACCTGTGGCTTTAATTTTAGAAGTAAAATAAGCACTCAGACATCAAGAGTTTTCTTATCTATTATCAGAAACGTTGAAAAAAATCAAGATCTTGGCAATGTGTTCCAGTGAATGAGGGCAGATGACAATATGGTACCCAATGTAAGAGTTTTCTCACCTCCTCCAGTCTGTCCAGGGCGTCATTAAGCTTCCTCCTCCTTTCCAAGGCGAGCAGCCAGACTTGCTGCCACTTGCTCACCAGTAAGTTGACCCTGGGATTCTTGGTTTCGATTTGTGTCTGTGACCCAGAGGGATAGAAGCTTGACGCTGGGAAGCGTTTTCCTGTTCAAACATAAGTTGAGTTAGGATGGCAAAGTCTCCAGGGTTTTGAAATACATTAAGGCTTGACCTTTACTGTTCCTTGTTCAGACTGAATCAACTTCATTACTAGCTACGATGTGAAGAAACACCCTAATTTAGGTGATGCACGATATCAGGGTCAAATGTGTTTTACTTAACAAGGGTCGCACACCGTTCAGAGACAGCAGAGAAATATTCTTGACGGGAGCCCTGAAATACTGGAAAGTTCTCTCAATACATTTATGCTTCAAACATTTTCCAGCCTAAAATCCGCACCACTTCAATGACAAAGAAGCATCCTGCAGTCCTCCTCTTTGCTACTGCCAGGGCACTGCAGTGCATGTGAATCAGTTTGGGCAAACCCAGCTGAGAGGAGGGCAGGAGGCACTGGGCGGCTCGCCAGAGTCAGACCAAGATACCCGACAAATTCCCAATCAAGTACGGAAGTGTGTGATTACGGTCCCAGCCTTCTTCCAGGTCCATTTTCCACTGAGATTGTGTGTTTCCTGTGCATCGTCTCATATCCTAATTTACTGCCTTCCTAAAGTTTCCTCCCTCTTTCTAGTATTCACAAGTTTCTATAACCTCACAGAGCAATTATCTCACTGCAGTTTCCTCATCTAACTAAATCGTTCAATGTGACCTAGAAAAATAAATCACTGGCCTAAGCTTTCATAGGAAGTTAGCATCCAAGCTGAGATTTGCCCAGAATTCCTAACTCCCATGGAGTTACATAAAAATATCAATAGCTAATATTTATTGAGCATTTAACAGTATTCCAGGAAGTATGCTAAGCACTTCATACACGAGCTCATTAAGTCCTCACCATAGTCTAATGAGGTTATAATTCTCCCTTTCCACAGATGAGGAAATTGAGGCTCAGAAGGGGTTCAAGTAACGTGTCCAAGGTTGCGTTTCCCAGATGCTGAGGGGTGGGGACAGCCAGGCAGTCTGTGTCCAGAGTTCCTAACAACTTTGTTACCCTGCCTCCTTGTGCAAGACACGACTATGACAGATCCAAAACGACTTTTCTTTAGTAAGGCACCATTCAGAAATATACAAACTGCCTGGTATAAATTGTGCTGCTTCTAAATCTTATCTGAGCTAGCTATTATTGTATTTAATGTCACTTCGCTGGGTCAAGACAGCCTGAGAAGTCAGTAAATAGAGCCTCAAGTCAAATGAACATGAGGAAAATCTATCAGATTGCTGGTTACTAGTGAACAGTTAGGTCATGAACTTTATCCAGGTCATGGTCATTCTTGTTCCATTCCACTTTAAGGTTATTTATATAAGAGAAGCAGAATGAGTCAATTCAAAGGGGGTGATGACTTCTGTTCTTGTTGAAAGTTATTCCTGATTTCTTCTGGCTAATCTGAAAGATACACTTCGAGCAAATAAAGTTACACATATAGAGACCTGGATTTATCCTTTCCTTTATTTTTAAATAAGTTGCTATAATACTTAGCCCACATATTCTTTCAAGAAAACCTTTTATGGGACTTCCCTGGTGGCACAGTGGTTAAGAATCCACCTGCCAATGCAGGGGACACGGGTTCGAGCCCTGGTCCAGGAAGATCCCACATGCCGTGGAACAACTAAGCCCATGCGCCACAACTACTGAGCCCGCGTGCCACAACTACTGAAGCCCGTATGCCTAGAGCCTGTGCTCCGCAACAAGAGAGGCCACTGCAATGAGAAGCCTGCACACCGCAACGAAGAGTAGCCCACGCTCACCACAACTAGAGAAAGCCCGCACGCAGCAACAAAGACCCAACACAGCCAAAGATAAATAAATTAATGAAAAAAAAAAAAGAAAGAAAGAAAACCTTTTATGATTGAGAGCTCATGTAGAATCACCTATGGCTCCCAAATGTCAAACCATGACTCAAAATAAAAGGAAACTAACTTCCTTGCTTAACCATCCTCATGTTAAAGAAATTAGCCACTGCTTACTTCCTGCTCGCCCCTTATCCAAGACCGGAATGTGGGAATGTAAGGAGGGGTCCGCCACTCTCCTCTTGTAGGTCTTGGTGACTTTGTCCACGTCAGGTTGTTTTCTGGTCATTTCCTCCATGAAGGTCTGAAAGAAAGAAATGATGTCAACTAGATACAAGTATATCAGAGAAAACCATCTTTAGAAATGAACTAAAAACGAGAAGATAAAAGGACCATACTATGATTTCTGAAAAAAGAATAAAACATGTTTTATCTAGGGTAAAAAAAATCTAACCATCATAATACAGTATTTACAGACTACAAAATGTTAATAGGTGATAAGTAACTACAGTGTTACAAAAGCAACTTGTTTTATTTGAAGACCACAGGGGGAGCAGCTGCATGAGGAACACAACCTGTCTGTGCACCAGCCAGGACCAAGCTTCCAAGCTCTGCCTGAAGAATCTTAAAGTGAGCCTTTGTCTACAAAGGAACGAGTTAGCTGGGGTGTCTCTAGGGCTTTCCTGCGACACATCTCACCTACATATCTGAAATACTTAAGATGGCTTTAATATACAGTGACATAAAGCATATCCACATAAATGTGGATACATTTAAAATATCCCTATCAATAAATCTGCTCTACCAAGGAGGGTCAAAGTCATTCAGGTTCAAGTTTACATTTAAAAGGTTTGACTATGTCGCCATTTATCTCATCTCCTTGGACTTTTTATCATGGTTGACCAGGTGTCCCTGTATCTGGAATCTGTGGCAAGAGCAGAGACTGGTGAAAAGTGATGGGAAAAGGAGAAGGCAGAAAAAAGTGAGAAGTGAAGAAACACATTTCTGGAATGTCTGTCACACTGGAGGACACTGATCACTTTAATGCCTCGGTTGACACAGACACTTCAGGGCCATCACAGGCATCGATATCTTATACGTTTATCAAAATACGACAGCAATAGTGGGAAGCAGCCGCACAGCACAGGGACGGGGGGAGCCCATCTGAGATGCGAGCACAGCTCCATGAATGGGGCCGAAAGGGAGGAGCGTGGGAAGGTCACACAGGGCAGGAGACACCAGCAAAACTAAGTGACTCTCCAGAGAGAAGCTCCAGGGCAGCAGTGGCGTCAGAAACTCGGTGGAGGAGTTGAGGAGTGTGTCTGAGGAAGTGAAGGTAAGAAGCACAGAGCAGTCTTCTGAGAATTACAGTGTGAAGCAAAGACAGTGTCTGAGAAGGCAGGTTAGGATGACATCTATTTACCTGGTGTTCTGCAATGAGGGCTTTCACCTCTTCAATCTCCTGCGGGATGACCTCTTTATCCCTGTCGCTCAGTGTGGTTTCAGCCCACTGCAACCAGGCCAGCAGGGCTTCCAGCAACTCCTGCTTGGCGATGAGTCCTGCCAGGGCACTGGCTAGTCTCTGCTGGTGCTGCTTTGCCCAGGCCAGTACCTGATGGAGAAAACAACTGCTCTGAATTTCTTCCATCTCAGTGAATAATGTAACTGATGTAACATACACATTTAAATGTAAATTAGGATCATCCCAGGCTAGACCCATAACTCTCTTGTCTTTCTAGATCCCATCAGTGGTACCAAGACCCAGCCTGTGGAGGACCCAGGAGGCCTTTGTGATGGCTGTCACCCTCAGAAGTTTAGATGTACGTCAATCACCCAGGCTTCCCTTTGCCTGCTAATTTAAGTTCAAACATGCATTCCCTGAAGAATCACATATGCTCACTCTGTGTAGCACAGAGTGGAAATAAAAATAGCTAAGATCTTAAATACAGAATGAATTCACTTGTGTGTGCAATTCATTCCACAAGCATAGACGGCTCTGAAAAACCTATTCAACAGACATGATCTGGAAGTGGACAGAAAGTCCTACAGTGAACCACATAGTTTCAGGGACATAGCTGCAGAATGCTTGTAACTTTTTAAAGAAAAGTGGGTGGCAGAGACAGGTAACACACAGAAGAATGGTCTTGTGAAGAACATAAGCCCTTAGGTTCCCACAGCCATAAATGCGTCATTAATTGCCCGAGTTTCCACACCCCCTCCCCTGACTCTCAAAGCTCCAGCTGCTCTAAAGATGGACTGAGATGCACGGACCTCCTCGAATCTGGCCCGGATGATGGTAATCCAGTGCTTGACAGTGGTGATGGAGTCTGGGTGGCAGATGGCCAGGATGGAGTCTCCCATGCTGGTGGCTTTGTTGAGGGCAGCGCGCTTTTCTTCCAGTCTCTTCATGAATTCCTACAGCATAAACAAATACGCACAGGCTGAAACTAAAAGGCCAGCAACGTCCACTGGACTGTCAGAGCTAAACCAATAAGCAAGAACTTACATCGGTTTATTCACAGCTGGAAATCATCCACCGAGTGAGGAATTAAGGGAGGAGAAGGGACAGTAATCGGATAAAGTACCTTCTCACACTATCTCAAGATCCAACTACAGGATACTATCTCATGCTTTACAAAATACATTAAGCAAAAAAGACACTTTCCTAAATTTGAATACATTATAATTATATTCGTAGAGGCAAGAATTGGGACATATACTAAGCCAGCGATAGAAACAATATGGATTGCAAAAAAAAAAATGTTCTAGCAAATACGACGAGGAGGTTAGTATTCAAAGTAGCATTAACCGTGTCAGGGATGATAGGAATGTGTATCCAAAAAGTGCCAAGGAAGACAGCAGACTGGCAGGGAATTAGAAAGGCCTGGGTTGTGGGAGAGAAGGCCCAGCGTCCAGTGGGGAAGGAGTCGAGTGAGTCTGGAGCAAGTGGGCCTGACAGCGGCCAGCCTCTGGGAAAAATGTCCCTTAAAGGGCAGTAAAAAGAGCCACTCTCAGCCCTGGAAGGATGAATACACCTCAACAGGCTTTGGAAGGCTGTCAAATCAACCTTTTTATAAATGTCTCACATACTTTACTTTCTACCATCAGAACTGTACCCACAGATTCATGGATAACAGAACTCTGAAAGCGGGGCTAAAAAATTAGGACTTTTGCCCCCCAAAATGTGAGGCATTTGGGCACATGCTTGTGGGGCACATGCTTCCCAAACCCTGCACTGAATTTCAAACATCCACTGACCCCTCCAATCTACCTGGACCCCACACTAAGAAGGATTCCTTCCACACCTGACAAGGGTGCCAGGGGATGGATGGCACTTGTGTTACCCACGCCGTGTAACCAGGGGGTCAGAAAGTATAGGTGTTCACATCTAGTGACCTTTTGTTTCTAAACCTCTGAAGCAGCTGTCATATGCCTCCTACCTTGGCATTTCACTCTAATAAAATATTTTGTTTATATGCACAGCTACTAGATTGTTAAGGTTCACAAGATCAAAAGACTGTGTCTTATTCAATTTTGTACCTGTGTGAGTGAATAAATGCTTTTTAACCTTTATTTCCACATTTTTACCGTTGGGGAGTCCAGGTTCAATTACTCTGCTAACATGACCTACTTTTTATTTTTATTTATGTATTTATTTTAATTTAATTTTTATTTCATATTGGAGTATAGCTGATTTACAATGTTGTGTTAGTTTCAGGTGTACAGCAAAGTGACTCAGTTATACATATACATATATCCATTCTTTTTCAGATTAGGTTCTTTTCCCATATAGGTTATTACAGAACACTGAGTAGAGCAGAGTTCCCTGTGCTATATACTACAGTAGGTCCTTGTTGGTTATCTATATTATATATAGTACTGTGTATATGTTACTCCCAAACTCCTAACTTATCCCTCTCCCCACCTTTCCCCTTTGGTAACCATAAGCAAATGAAATTATTTACAAAACAGAAACAGACTCACAGACTTTGATGACCTACTTTTTAAATGTCATGACCTACTTTAAAAATATTTTAATTTTCCCCAAAACAGACCCCTTTTAAGTGAAAGGAAACAAACTTTACTAGGAAGAGAAAACCAGAAGGTTAAGAACAGCTGTGCTTTTCCAGAGGCGAGTTGATCCAATCATGTACTTTTAATCACTCCCACACTGGGCGCCCAGCTCCCACTGGAAACACTGTGGACTGGGTACCAACTCCTGACAGCACCCCGGGCTCTTCCAGGCCAGTCTGAGTGTTGCCTCGGTGGTTTGTGCTCACATGGGAAAATTTGCCAATTTTAGAAGTTGGATTATATTTGGGAGGGCTCTAGTCTAAGAAATTAAATATTCTGTTTTTCTTCTATTGGTGAGAATGTGTGAAGGGAAGCAAAAGAAATGAAACAGAATGAACAATATCACTGCAAAATATTATTACAGAGAAGCACTTTATAAAATTGCATGCAATTGTATGCTAATTTAAAATGTTTAAAGATAATCTGTTCTTGAAACCACTACCCCTTCCCGGGATGCCTGCCTCCTGATGTTTCTGGGGGTTTCCTGGCCCTGCTGTGAGGGTGGTGATACCACAGGTAGCCTCAGTTCTGTAGGGCATATATGCACCCTGGGCTTCAGGGGACACTCTTGACACCCAAACTCTAGTATGTCAGTGGAACCCAAAGCAGCTGATGGTCAGCCTATGGTAACATAAACTAGATTTTCAAAATATTTAACTGAATCAAAAATGTACAGTAAATGTGTAATTTTCCTGCTCTTACAGGCCAGCTTCAACTTGAAAAAGTGTATGCAGCATTTCATTCCTCCAGATAATGTTATACAAGCTCGCATCCCTTTTATTAACAACAAGGCAATATTTCATTGCTATAGCGTAAGCAGCCCATCATTGAGAGAGCATCGTAATTAACATAAGAAGTCACCAAAGATGATGTCACCCATGCTACAATGGAATTAATTATGTATTTCCAACTTGACCTTGCAACACTAGGTTATTCAGTGGTACTAAAAAGATCCTTTACCGTTTATAGGAAATGCTGACATCAATACTAAATACACTGAAGTCAACAGGCACATGAAAAGATGCTCAATATCACTAATTATGAGAGAAATGCAAATCAAAACTACGAGATACCACCTCACATGGGTTAGAGTGGCCATCATTAAAATGTCTACAAATGCTGGAGAGGGTGTAGAGAAAAGGGAACCCTCCTACACTGTTGGCGGGAATGTAAATTGGTGCAGCCACTATGGAGAATAGTGTGGAGGTTCCTCAGAAAACTGAAAATAGAGCTACCACATGATCCAGCAATCCCACTTCTGGGCATGTATCCAGACAAAACTATAATTCAAAAAGATACATGCACCCCTATGTTCATAGCAGGACTGTTCACAATAGCCAAGACATGGAAACAACCTAAGTGTCCATCGACAGCTGACTGGATAAAGAAGAGGTGGTACCTATATAGAATGGAATACTACTCAGCCATAAAAAGTATGAAATAATGCCACATGCAGCAACATGATACAACTAGAGATTATCACACTAAGTGAAGTAAGTCATAAAGAGAAAGACAAATACCACATGATATCACTTATATCATGTGATATAAGTGATCTACAAAACAGAAACAGACTCATGGAAATAGAGAACTGACTTGTGGTTGCCAAGGGGGAATGCATCGGGTGAGGGATGGAGTGGGAGGCTGGGGTTAGCAGATGTAAGCTTTTATATATAGAATGGATAAGCAACAAGGTCCTACTGTAATGCATAGAGAACTATATTCAATATCCTATGATAAACCATAATGGAAAAGAATATTTAAAAAAAGAATGTATATATGTGTATAACTGAATCACTTTGCTGTGCAGCAGAAATTAACACAGCATTGTAAATCAACTATACTTCAAAAAAAAAAAAAAAGAATAGAAAAAAACCCTCAAGATACTTAATTTCCAGAACACTACACCCCAGGTGGAAGAATACTACACTGAGTATTAGCATTGCTAACTCCTGACTTTTAGAGTCAAAGGTTAAAAAAATTATCTGTTAAGAACTCTCTGGACCACTCTCTTAAGGGTTTTGCTAGTCCTATGCATCGTCACAGGAAAAATTTTGACCTGAAAATTCAACGGCCAGATTTTTACTTGGTTAATTATTTTTTTTTTTGGCGGTACGTGGGCCTCTCACTGTTGTGGCCTCTCCCGTTGCAGAGCACAGGCTCCGGACGCGCAGGCTCAGCGGCCATGGCTCACGGGCCCAGCTGCTCTGCGGCATGTGGGATCTTCCCGGACCAGGGCATGAACCCGTGTCCCCTGCATCAGCAGGCGGACCCTCAACCACTGCACCACCAGGGAAGCCCTGGTTAATTATTTAATAGTATATCTACTTACATAATCCATTTTTTATTTATAATTTATAAATGGGTTACTTCTCAAAAGAATTTAAAGCAGCTCTTGATTAAAAACAGAATTGGCAGAGGTTTAAAAATAAAATTTGAAGACCAGTTATTAAACTACTTGCTTGTCTTGCTTACAAAGGTAAAAATCATTAATTGACAATTCTAATGGTTATAATTTGATAAATGTCATACTGCTCAGTAAGGAAGTTTCATCTTTGAAATGCACATCTAAGTGCAACAAAATTGACCAGTTTTGCTCAGGAGCCAAAGAGTTCCCTAGAAAAATGTGCTTCCTGGAGATAGGAAAACAGAGTGACTAGTTTTATTTTATTTCATTTTTTTAATTGAAGTATATTATAGTTTTGTCTGGCTATGTGCTCAGGAGTGGGATTGCTGGATCATATGGCAGCTCTATTTTTAGTTTTCTGTGGAACCTCCATACTGTTCTCCACAGTGGCTGCACCAACTTACATTCCCACCAACAGTTTAGGAGGGTTCCTTCAGAGTGACTAGTTTTAAAATAACCACCTTCTATAAAGACGACATTAAAAAACAAAAATAGCCACACACACATGTGCGTAGTTGCATGGGGACACACCTATGTAAGGAAGGAGGATACAGATAAATTCTCAAACATACCAGATCTTTCACTACTTCTCAGGAAGGAAGATATTCATGCAGTTGGTATTTGCAATCATGAGTCCATTTTCTCTACTTTGTTCGGCTTTCTCACTTATTTTTACTGAGCATTTATGTAACTCACTTTATGCTGATCAATGAGAGTCCGAAGAGCATCCTCATCGTCTGGGAGAATGCCATGGAAACGAAGGGTCTGCTCCGCTTCCGCCAGCCACTCCAGGAGGGCGTGGACCACCGAGTGAAACTCCTCTGCCTAATGGTTCACATGCGCCCCAAAAAAGATTCCCAAACATGCTTGTTAGTAGAGTCAAGTCTTCCTCTCAATGGAAAAAAAAAGTCTTAAATTTAAACTGATTCATTATATCCATTATTCCCATTAAAAAGATAAAGATACATGGTGCTGCATTTTACAAATGTAAGAAAACATCTAATCCGTCAAAAAGGCCTATGTGAAGAATAATTCACCATTTTAACAATCTGATGTGAGATGAATGGCAGCCCATTATACATTCTAGCTGAAAAAAAGACTCAAACAGCACTTTTACGGGAAGATTAGAAAGCCTCCCTCTGTTGAGTCATTTAAATTCTTTGGGGAGGAGTTGGGCGGGGAGCGGACCCACGCAATGATGCTCTAAGGACTTCCTCCCCATGACTATCCTGGCTGAGACACAGGAGCCCTGTGGTCCTTCAGAACAGTGGTTCCTGTTGGGGGTGCAGGACCTTTGTCAGCACACCCAGCAGCTGTAACCCCAGGGCTTTACCTGGCGCAGAGCTGCTTCTAGGCGGGTCTGCTTGGATATGGAGAGTGCACACACCGTCTCCCAGCGTGTGCTCAGCTCCTGCATCTGGACCCTGACCCAGGAGGAGTCATCCTGGCTGCCCTCTATGAGCTCCCGGGCCGAGCGCTTCAGGGCCTGCACGCTGCTGGTCCTCTTCCCCAGCTCCTTCTGGAAGACCTAAGACCAAATTTAAAAAAATTAATTTTAAATTACAAAGCCCAAACAGTAAGACATACTATATGAAATATGTATGTGCACATAACATCATGTATGGCTCTCCAAGACCTACAGTTTAATGACCCACGTTTTCCGCAGAATCTGCAGAAAATAAGACAAGACACACCGCTCCTGTGAGGGCACCATCAAGTCTAGGCTTGTATCAATTTGCTCCTCAATTTTGTAATGTTTTCCTGAGTGAATGTTATTTTTTAAATGACATGTTGGACTTAAAGAATGGTGGTCACCCTTCTTTATTTCAATCCCATGCAAAAATGCATCACAACTTCTTTTCTGTGATACTTTGTGAGGGTGTCCCAATCCCTCTGGAATCATTACTGTGTGCGCCCAGTGTGTGCTGGCCACCACACTGCTCTCCATCAGCAAACACACCTAAGAGACTGACTGGTAACTAAGCAGCCCTTGGAGACAACAGCAGGGCTGGCACATCCTCTTTTTTTTCCTCTAACAATCCTTTGTTGTAGCTTTCACAGGATCCTGGGCACTAACCCATAACGTCAAATTTTAGAGGCTTGACTCCTTAATCTGTCACCTTGGAGGAAAAGCTTTTTATTTTTCTCTCCCACCCAATTTTGATGAACTCTGATGTGCCAAGGGTTAAAGTGGCTTCTTTTGGTCCCGGACTAAATCCATTTCTGACCCAAGAGTCTGTCTGCAACCAGATCTTTCAAATAACCAACTTCATATATAAACTAAAATCAGCTTATTCTTCTAAGAAATCATCACAAATGAATATTACCAAGCACATTTTATCCTTCTGACTCTATCCATGAGTTTCTATTCTGATACTCAGACCATTCATAAAAGTGAGACTGTCGAAAATAATCCAGAAACAGTGTGATGAGTTCTTTGCTGATTTCACTCTGATAGTGTTAAATGAGGTGTGCCCGCAGAGATAAACACACACACACACACACACACACACACACACACACACACACGAACAAACACACATGCACAAACACACAGATACAAGGTACAGCGTCTAACTCTCCCTTTTGTGACAGGACTAGTCCCACGGTTCTGAGCAGGCTTTCCAATGTACTTTGTATACTTAAACTTCTTATTGGGGCTTCCAATTGTATTACTAATGCTGAATGATTAATTCATTCTTGTTGACCTTTAGTATATAAAAAACCAGCCAAGTGCCTAGGGGAGTAAATATTTAGACAGTGAGCTTCTAAAAATGGCATTTATGTACAAAGTAACATTACATTATTCATCAGTCATTGAAGGAGTGCCAGGGGATGCAAAAGTTTGTATTAATCATGCACAAAACATTTGTTTCAATATAGGCAAAGCAACATAATTTAAAGTTTTTAAAATGTTTGTAGGCCAGATCAATGTTCTTCATCTATTCTCTCATTTTCTGTTAATGTTCAAACATAACAAACTCTCTTCTATGGGTATAATGAGATAATGGAACGAGAAAAGGGGAAATAAATATGCAAAAGGACCAATTATTTTAAAAAGAACAGGTAAGATCAAAATAGCATAAGCAGGGAGGTATAAAGAGAACATTTTAAAATGAAATACGTTTTCTGAACTGAAAAATTATAGAGAGGAATATGACATGAATTCAAGTGTAGTGCTGTAAGAAAATTGTATATATAAAGCCAACCATCCTACATTAGTACCGGGCCTCATGCTGTTTTCAAGGTTCTTTAAGTTGTAACAGTATTTGATCACAATTTAGGACCCTACACTCAGTATATCTCTGGGACGTCTCAAATACCACCTTTGATTTGTACAACAGATTGACATACATATCAGGAGACGGCAAGGAAACCAATTTTCTTGAAGTAATAACTGAATCCCTAATGGCATACGCTGTTGTCTCTTAAACTGCTACAGGTCAAGGGGCAAGGTTAAAACTGTTTTTGAGAAAAAGAGAAGCAGCTGATCATGACCCCCACAGATCATGTCACACATCTAGCACTTCAGCAATGACCTAGTTCCAGGTCACCGAACGAACGATTTTAAATTATATCACATAATTACCTAAATGAATAACAAAAGATACTAAAACATTCTTGAAAAACGTTTTAAAGTGCCAGACAATGAAATCACTTTTCAAGTTCTATCAAGGTTTCGGATAGGGAAATTTAAAACCAAAGTATTTCACTGATACTGAAGTAATTTTCCTGCATCACTTTTAAAGCTGGCTTCCTTGTTCTCCTCAAATGTCACATATTTCAGTATTAAAGACTATTATGTAGCATGATAGATACTCTGTAGATTTTTACAAAGCTAAATTAAGTGGTTACAGTTCCCTCTACATTCAGAATAATCAAGCAAGATAAAATAAAATGTCCCAGATAACAATACCTTGTGATTATCGATCAGATTCATCACTAGATCGATGTCTCCGTGGACAGGCTGGTCCTCAGCCAGCTGGGGCTCAACCCTGTACAGCCAGTCAATAAGGGCCTGCAGGGCGTCTGTGAATTGCCCAGAAAATAAGAGGGCTTCTTCCAATTTGTTTTGTCTAGGGGAAAAAATGGAAAAAATCAATCTGAGCAACAAAAAAGCTGCCCTCTATATCCAAACATCTAAAAAACATCCACAAAGGCTAAGCAGACCTCAAGAGGAAAAGCAGTATATTCGGACTCACTGCTGTTTCTCTGCTTTCCTTAGAAAATAACAAACTTCCCTCCAATTTTCTTTTCATTGCTTAAATCCATGGCACCTGTTCCAGGATAATTCCCTCATCACCACCTCACGGGCCCTTTAGTTTCGTCATAAAAATATGCCTTTTCAGTTAAATTGTGTTTTAAAGTATCATGCAGTAAGTTTGACCTCTGGGGTGTACAGTTCTATGGATTTTAAAACATGTATATGTTCATGTTAACATCACCATAGTCAAGACCCAGAACAGTCTATCAACCCCAGATCTCCCTCAGGCTGGCTCTTCCTGGTCACAGTCTGCCTCCACGGCGGACACCTGCCACTCATGGATCTGTTCATCACTGTGACTTTCTATCTTTTCAAGAATGCCATATGAATTGTCGTGAAATCATTTATAGGACACTGTAAAAAGTATGTAACCTTCTGAGAGAAGATTTTATTGATTCTGAAAAACTAACACTAGGGCTTCCCTGGTGGCGCAGTGGTTGAAAGTCCGCCTGCCGATGCAGGGGACATGGGTTTGTGTCCCGGTCCAGGAAGATCCCACATGCCGTGGAACGGCTGGGCCCGTGAGCCATGGCCGCTGAGCCTGCGCGTCCGGAGCCTGTGCTCCGCAACGGGAGAGGCCACAACAGTGAGAGGCCCGTGTACCGCAAAACAACAACAACAACAACAAAAAAGACTAACACTAAAAACTTATTATGAAGTTCCCTAGAATGGAATATGATATTCTATTCAATTTGGATACTGACAAAAGTAATGAGACTAACGATCAATGAAAAATTTGGAAACATGTATAAGATATGTGAACTCTTCAACTACTGTTTTAACTTTCTTAGCTACTTTAACATTTTTTTAACATTTTGGGTCTTCATGGTTGAAGTGTAGTGAGGAGGAGGGAGACTGGGAAGGGGTGGGTGGGGTCAGGCTGGTAGGACCCTGCTCGCCACAGTGACGGGGCCTGTATCCTAATCCACATCCAAGAGTTAGTCCCTAAAGGGTATGAAGGGGGGTTGGGGGGGAAGGGGGGGGTGACAAGATCCCACTTATACTTTAAGAAGACAGGCCTACTGGTGATGTGGAAATGGGACTGAGGAGGACCATGGCAGACCTGGGGACCAGTCCGAAGGCAGGCGCTGTAGTCGCATGTGAGATGCGGGGAGGCTTGGAGAAGGATGTCATTTTTGAATGAACCGGGCACTTAAACGTAAATGATACTGAACAGCAAAGCCTCTGGGGGAGGCACTGTGTGTGCAGGGCATCGAGGATGAGCAGACATTCTCCAGGCAAAGGAGGTGTGTATTCAAGGTTCCAAACCCTGCCTGCAGAGCGCTAGGACCGTGACAGCTGCCAGGGGTCCAGCAAGGTGAGTGAGCGGCTGTCAGGCGCATCTCACCTCTCCACCGACTTCCCACAGATCGTGTCCCACTTGTCTCTGAGCTCACTCAGCATGTCATCCAGCTTCAGGTTGTCGTCAGCCAGGGAGGTCTTCTCCTTCAGAGAACGCCCAGTCCTGTTGGTGGTGTCGTAGACAGAATGCTTGGCTCCGAGGGATTTCTGAAACTCCTGTACATCCAACAAGAGAGCAGCATGCATTTCTACTTGGGATTGATACACAAATAGGTAAGAGACAGTGAAAAAGGCATTCCTCTTAAATAAATGGAGACATCAGCCATCATCAAGTCACATGGTGTAGTGCGTACTCAACAGGGAACACACCAGGGTAGAGAAGAACCTTTAAACTTTCAAATGGAAGGATTAACTTTTGGCAGAAGCTAAGCACCTACTATTATCAAGCACCTATTATTATTAAGAGCACCTAGTAGTATCAAAAAAAAAACCAATTTCAAAGCAAAACAAATCCTGAATCTCTTGTAGACATAAACTACAAACAGTATAAATAGTTATGGTAAAGTGGAATTGCTAATAAACTATTGAGAGACCCACGAGCCCAGAGAGGAAAATGTAGCTAATACTCTATGAGTAAGTATGGGTCCAGTCTGGACACAGAATGACCCAGTAATGTATAAACTTACTACAGTTGTTTTTTATTGTCAAAAAGATTTTCTGTCACACATTTTGGATTCTCACTGTAATGTTACATGTATTTTATCTGTGAGCCAGGATAAGGGGAAAAGAACCATAGCTTTGGTTCTGTGTTTGGACCCACTCATTCTAGGCATACCTGGGGAGGCCACGTCCCTCCTCACATCCACAACGCCCTACCCAAGTCTCTGAAGGTCTATAGATGACTTTCCACTACCAAACAGCTACATGGCTAATATGACACCTGTATTTTTCAGCTTTTACAGTGTTAGGGAACCCTTCATGTCTGTGTGTGTATATACGCATGTGGGGGAGGGATGAATTGTAATCTTTCTATATAACTCAATTATAAGCTTCCATAGAGCAGGGGTATTATCTCTGTAGGACCCTTAGCATCATCTTGCATTTTGTGGGTGTTTGTAAACATTTAATAGAAAGAGTAAGACAACTGCTATTGAATATATAATCTCAGTGATGAGAAGAAAAAAGGTCAACTTCATGGGCAGCTTAAAAGCTCATAAAATATCAAGGAAACACAAACATGGAGATTCTCAATCCTGGTAGCACATCAGAATCACCCCAGGCAGTAAAATGCTATGCAAATGTAATTTCCCAAAATAACCTCGAGGTTACAATTACCTAATAAATTGTATTGCCTTAAAAATGTTACACACTTGAAGAGTTTCACTAATACCACACTACATATATCTTTTATAATAGGAGGCAACTACATCTGGGAATTTTTTGGCAATAAATCCCATCACAATATGTCACTATTTCTGTAGTCTGTTTTCTGTAATTATTATGTTTTTCACGTTTTTCGAAACAGAACGCTAGCTTTAGAATCATGGTATCGACACAGATTTTCTTATACAAAACAAATGTTACAGCTGAATACAGGATAGAGTCAAACTTTTTAAAGACAAAAAGTATCCAAACGATGAACAGAAAAGACTTCTTTTAAGATAGGCTTAACGTACCCTGTTATCTCAGAGAAATGGTGACTGGTGACAGGTCTCACTAGGAAAAAGAAATCTAATAGGGTTCTTCACACATTCTTATTTCCAGGATTCTCTACTTTAAATATGCCGTATGCTTTCATCAGACTATGTAACACAACGTCTACATAGTTCACATAAGGCATTCTATTCTGAGAAGGAGGGGACGGGAAAGGGTGCTGGTCACCATCTCTGGGCTGCCAGTGCTAGATGGGGCAGCTCCCAGGCAGAGGGGCCATCAGGACAAGCCACTCGTAAGCCCTCATCCAGCCAAAGAAAGGACCTCAGCATGTTCCCCCATCATCCTAGGATCCTGACCCCTGCAGCTGGTCAGGCCCACTGACGGAAGCAACCAGCCTGGATGAACACGAGGGCTAGAATGTTCTGATGATGATAAAACTTATATCATTCAATCTTTTCCAGCATTTTAAAAGCTATCATGTTTCAAGCAATGATTTATATGTAGATGCCTAAGATTGTAAAATGGTTTGCAGGGACGGTCTCCTTTTACCCACATCCTCACCCTGAGGGCCGATGATCACTTTACAAACAGAATAACAGAAAGACCCAAATTCAAGAGAGTTGGGGAGGATGGGGGGAGGGATGTTCTTTGAAGGGCATGTGGTAGGAATATAAAAGGCAGAAAATATAAAACAGTGTCTCCATATCTTCTTGTCTACACAAGGAAGCCAGTGACTATGTGTCTTTGAGGGGAGGGGTGGAATTTCACACACATACACAGTAATACCAATTTAGGAAGTGGCAACCAATTTTCCCCACTGCACTGTATGTAGGAATATATATGGCAAAATCTACGTTCCTTTTAGTACATAATTATGTTCTGCATGGCATTTGGTCTATGAAAGAAATTACAAGACAAGGCAGTTGTGATAAACCGAAGTGCCAATGTTCGGCCTCTAGAAGTCCTTTATGTGTTTTAGACTGCGGAAGACTTCCAGTTTTAATTCAGTGAGTTTTCTTTTAACAATTAACCCTGGAATCATAATGGAATGATCACTTGACCAATGTAAAGGGCAATTGGTTTTAAATTTAATACAGGTCCACGTTGGACAGCCTTTTTCTCCAGTGGTGAATAAATACACAATCAGGTAGGAATTTAAAAGTGACCCTGAGATATACAACGATACAATGTGCTTTTCTTAACTGCAGACCCACCTTATGCTGTGCCAGTTGTGCTTTGATTTTGTCTGGGTCGTTGGCAATTTCCAGTTCAGAATCCAAAGACTTCTCTGACTCTTCCAGCCACTCCATAAGCTTACTCCAAGCTTCATGGAACTGTAAAAGAAATTCGCATCTTTGTCCAGAAAACTTTCAGGCATACTCACTAGATTTGAAATCTAGTACATTTCTAAACAGAAATTGATATTAATGAAAATGTTAACAATTATACATTCAAAATTCTCCCTGAAGAAGAACAGGAAAGAATATTTTCATCAGCAGATTACAAAATGTCTTGTTGACGCTCAGCTTTTGTGGTCATGCCCCGTGGTCACTTTGTTATAACTCATTCAAACATGTCAGCTTTAACAAAAATAGAAGTGAGCCTAGAAGCAGTTAGGGAGCATCAGGCAGAACGTCCCACCCTTTCTTTTGTTTAATAAATAATGTAAGCATAGACTGGCATGCTTTGTATTATCCCATAGGTCTCTTACATTGCTTTTCATTTTTTTTCATTTGGTTTTCTGTCTGCTGTTCTGATTGGAATCTAAAATACAACACAAATGAACTTATCTACAAAACAGAAACAGACTCACAGACATAGAGAACAGACTTGTGGTTGCCAAGAGGGAGGGAGCGTGGGGGAGGGATGGAGTGGGAGTTTGGGATTAACAGATGCGAACTAGTATATATAGGATGCATAAATAACAGGGTCTTACTATATAGCACAGGGACCTATATTCAATATCCTGGGATAAACCATAGTGGAAAAAAACATGAAAAAGAATAGATAGATGTATAACTGAATCGCTTTGCTGTACAGCAGAAATTAAACACAACATTGTAAATCAACTATACGTCAATAAAACTAAAAAAATAATAATGTAAGCTTCCACTGTTGTCTCTTGACAGATCTGGATTTACTTCTAAGGTGGTGTTTAATTCTTATGCTAAGAAAGAGGTACAAAAAGGGAGAAGGGAAAGGATAAAGTTTGTAAATTCACTTTAACAAAAAGACGGCATTACGTTCCTATTTAATGCAAAGACAGTTCAACATCTTTCTTGCTGCTATACAAATCCTCACATCAATGCCTGAGCCTCACATACTGGTTTTATACTTAAGAGCACCCACAATACTCGAGTTCTAACAGAACAATTATCTTTCGCGTCTAAAGCCTTGAACTATTCTGGTGCTATATATACTTGATTTCAGCTGTGGTCTCTTTTCTGCTTATCATAAAGAAATAGTAGGTTCTATTTTTGGATACCAAACTAGAAAATTAGTTATAAATTATTTCTTCCAAGGAATTAAAGGGAACAGATACATGACAAAAACCTAAGTAATCAAAATAAAAACTGTTTTATATCAAAGAACATTAATAGTGAAATAACAAAAAGACATTTGATACTAAGCACAGTGAGAGCACAGAATCACAAAGCTGCAAGGGTCCACTGGAGACTGTCTTGTTAGAGACCTGCTCTCCCTACACGTCCCTCCCACAAATCTAATCAACTTAGACATGAAAACAGGGAGGCCAGAATAGGCACATAAATTGCCCAAGTCAGAGAACTACAGCCAAGATCTGAGCCAAAACCTGAGGTATTAGAACAAATAAATAAATAAACAGCTAGTGATGCCAGCTTGTCTTTATTTTTGGCATGCAGGATCTTAGTTCCCTGACCAGGGATCGAACCTGTGCCCCCTGCAGTGGAAGCACAGAGTCCTGACCCCTGGACCGCCAGGGAAGTCCCTGTCAGCTTGTCTTTCTACAGACAGTACAGCTTATAACAACTGGATGGTAAGTACAATGGTACAAATGCACAGGTTCTGAGGCTGGTCCTGCTCTCAAAACTATTTAGAAGCCGTACAAATAGAAGAAATGCCATCCTTTTGCACCGAGAACAGTGGAAAATCCTTATCAATTCAATTCAACAGACTGAGAAAATAAAATTGACTCGATAGAGAAAGGAGGAAGAGGGTGGCCAACTGGCTACTGGTATCCATGAGACTTGAGTAAATCAGATGTTCATAGCTCAAAATGCCTCCACTACAGACGACAGGGCTGCACACACGGCAAGAAAAACATCAGGCTTGGCATGAGGACTGTCTTAAAAAAACATCCGAGACCGATTCTATTCTAGAGACTCGTTTATTACATGGGACATACCATACCTCCCCCTCAAAAAGAGACATGTGGCCTGTAATCCAATCACAGGGCAATGTGTCATTTCGCCAGCCTTTAAACATTTTATGCTGGACAGCTTTAAATGCTGTCCAGGTCATCCTCTGCATCACCCAGCCGAGCCTAGCTCCCCAAATGACTGCGCCCAACACCAATGCTGGACAAATGCAATGGAATGGGGCAGAAAGAGTCATTATAAAATTCACCCTCAGTATTATTACACAAGTTCCTAGTAAAAATCAAAGATATATGCCAAGCAAGGTGGGTGCATCTTCCTCTTCCCTGGAGTACAGAGATGCATAACTGCACTTCTCTGTGTTTACTCTAGAACAGAATATGAGTAACAGATGAAGGAAGGAAGGAAGGAAAGTTCCATGTGAGATTCTCTAGATTAAAAAAAGCAGCCCCCCAAGATTCAAACAGTTAATTTAAAGGTGGGATGAAGCTGTATCCAAATATTAGAGAAGAAAGGAAGCCCTGCCAACAAGTGTACGGATTTGGAGAGGTGAAGAGAAACAACCAGCTCAGACCCAGAGTGTGCCTTCAGAAAGCTGTCTGGGGGCTACACATGAGAAAGTCTGGTTTTGGAACTAAACACAAGTAGCAATATAAAAAAGCAGAATGCCTCACTCTAAGTATGAGAGTGGAGGTTGAAAGGCCAAGGAAAACCAACCAACCCAACAACAAAACTGTGGAGCCCTTTTTTGGGCCCCAATGATAACGGTCCATCTGTGATATCAAGATATGATCAGTCTTTCCAAGGCTGGTCCCCAGGGCCTGGAGTTGCTGCCAGGTCAGAAAGTGACGTCATCGTCCAAACTGAGGCCATGGCCTTTTTAGGAAATAAACACCTTGGCTTCACGCCATGATCGTTACACAAAGCACAGCCTGCCATAAAAGCACTTTAATAACATAACGTGTATTTAATAACATAACATAGACCTGATTCATTGCCAAGTTCAGAGGATCTTTATAAAGGTTTACCTGCTTGGCCCTCTTCCTTGCATCGTCCAAAGATCTTCCTCTTTCTACTAAGCGCTGGACCACTTTCTCCCAGCGGCTCTGTACACTGATAAGCAGATTCTTAATGAGAACGACATCTTGTTTCTGACTGAAATACTTCAGGTGGGTTCCAGTTTTGTCCAGCTCTATGATCTGCTCCCGGTGAGAATTTACTTCATTGGCAAAGACCTTTCCCCAAAAAAGGGAGGTGGGTACAATCAGAAACAAAGGAAAAATGGATCTATCTTGAAAATACTTCCAGGATCATAAGCTGGTTTCAAAGGACAAAAGAAAGTGTTCAAACTACCAAATTTATGCTTTTGCCATTAAAACAGCCTGATGTCTAAAAAGGTCTGAGAAGGGAGTGCTGTCCATCCGGGATGCAGCTTACCTTGTGTTCATCAATTTGAAATAAGACAGTGTCCAAGATAAGGCTTGGCCTGGAAGCCATGTTTAGGGTCTGCTCCGCCTGGGTGAGCCAGTTGATGAAGTCCTGGAGGGAACTGTGGAATTCCATTGCCAAGGTGAGGGCCTCTTCCAGTTTAACCTGAAAAGACAGATTATTTAGTATTTCATGGTATTCAAGGTTTCCCGCCTCCCCACCTTCCCCGCCCCAGCAAGTTTAACTACTCTCTGGCAGATTTCCTCCCCATCCATACTTTATTTATGCATAGTCTATATCCCCCAAACAGTTTTTGAATACTGGCTAACCAAGCCCCTTCAAGTTTAGTGAGAAGCATCTCACTGCAGCTAAAACAATTTTAATATACACTAAAACTGTGGTTTGGGGACAATTAACCAGAGAATTACTAAATAGAATTTACAAAAAGAAAATTTGACATGCATGCAATTCATTTTGGAGGTCAAAATACTATGAAATGTATATACATTATGCTCTGTCAGCAAGGGCATATAATCTAGTATTCCTAGCCTATCATTTTTATAGCATTAAATAGCAAGATTCTTAATTCTCCCTCATGGATTTTTGTTATGTAAGTGCTTATTATATATACAATCATCTCACTTTCTTGGTCTCCCTCCCTCCCCACTCCCGCCAGACATACAGCCTGCCTTTTGCTTAATAAGTGTGATTAGAATTACTTAACCACCCAGAATTCCACTGGTTCACAGATTTAAACTATACCTAGTTAACACTTGACCTATGATATACCTTTATCTATGTCTGAACAGATTTCTTCAACTGTGTTCTCCTGCGTTAAGACAGAATACTATTTTCAGCTGAGCCCATGAAATGTCCAAACGTATACAAAGAAAATTTAAACATGAATCATTAGGTGTTCCACTGACAATTCTACTCGGAGATAAGGTAAGACCCATGAAATGAAACAATGAAAACATTCATTCTATGATATTCATCAAGGCACATACTTTCCTTTCATTGAGCTTGGTTTCCACTGATTCCCATTTTTCTTTCAAGTTATTTATGTCTTGGTCAATATTTGTCTCTGCAGATTTGGGGCATCTTGCAAGCATCTGCTGGCCTTTCTGCATCAGACTCTTATATGTTTCTTCTTTAACATCAAAGGCAGCACAGATTTCCTAAATGGAGATATCCCCCCCGCCCCGCAAGTCATATCATTTTTAAGAGAACAAAATCTCAGAGCTCTTTTTCCATGTCATCAATCCCAAGCCCCTTATTATATACTCAACACCGTCCAGCACACAGAATAACCCTGACACATTCAAACTTTCCACTATACTGAAAGAACAACTAAACCTATAGCCACACTCTGCCTACCAAGAAGTCTTAGAAATGGTGCTATTGTTATCAATCCACCCCACACGTGAAGCAGTAATGTTAAATGTTATCAAGAAAGGTTTCAATGTACAGTAACCAATCAGCTCTGTGACCTTGGGCGAGTAACATAACTTCCCTGAGCCTCGATTTCCTTCTCTGTAAAATGGGTTCTCTAAGTCTCTCCTCGGAACACAATACAACAACTGTAATATTGGTTTTTTGGTATAATTTAATTCTATGCTCAGAAGACACACAGTGGATAGAAGGTGAAGACCCAGTACGGTAAGACATTTAAGTTGATGACACAGACTTTGGAATCACAGTAGCCAAACTTGTGGTCCTATGAATATTCTTCTCAGTTATAACATTTTTAAAGCTTTCAACTAGAATGCAGTGTGTATCTTCTATAGAGAGTATAAAAATACTGCTTAAACAAATTTAGAATTTAAGATAAATGAAACACCAGTTACACTCACGTCAAAAGTAAGACCAGTTCTATTCCATTGATTCAATTACAATGTGAGTCAAATCATAGCTCCCACTGAAAAATTACATACTATCTAATACTTCCAACTTTTTAATTTTTAAAATTGAGATATAATCCATAAAAATCAGCATTTTAAAGTCTAGAATTCAGTGTTTTTAGTATATTCATAAGACTGTGCAACCATCACTACTAATTCTAGAATATTTTTATTGCCTCAAAACTTTGTAATTTCTTAAACCTTAAAAAAATCCCTCTCTCAACATATTTACAATATCACCCACTGAAAGCTTTTAATCAAAGCAAAGCTTCTAAATACAGCTAAATCTCAGGAAACAGTAATACTCCAAGTTTTCTAGTTTCCTTCATGTCTAACAGAACCAAATCAAAAGAACATGACTAAAACAGTATTACAAGTATCAGTAACTCTTTAGAATTTCTTAAATCATGGAATTCTATAATCTGGCAAATGATATCAGCAAACATCCTACCCAAACCAAATATGCTGATAAGTAATATTTTTCTAAAATAAAATATTCTAAAGTTAAGCTCTTTGCTTTCCAACTTTTTACTTATACTCTTCTAAATTACCATTTAAAAATATTTGTTTATTAGAGAACCATCTCATGCATGTTTGTTCAAGAATTCATTAAACTTATACTTAATGGACTGTAATAGCTATGCAAGTACTTCTAGGAAAGTAAGGAGGTATCTGGAAGACAGCCAGATTTTATGGAAAAGACAAGTGCTCCCGAGTTAATTAGTCAATTACTTTTTCAGTGAACAAATGGGTCCCTTGTAGCACCAAGAAAACAACATATTAACAACAAGAAAACCACATACACAATGATTTTCTAAAAGAAGGAATAGAGATTCTAGGAAATTCTCTATAGGATTAATAGGATTCATTTTAACTGCTCATGGCAATTGTGAAATGAATAAGATGTTACTTCTGTTGTATTTCTTCACTCCACCTACAAGATGGTCACTTCCTCTCCAAATCATCAAATTCAAAATTATTCCCAACAAGTGCAGTTTTATTAGTAAGATCTTACAACAACACTAGGCATGACTAAAGAGTACAGACTTTCACGTACAATGGCCCATTTCTTTTGCCAAATCCCTAAGTACTTCTACTTTTATTTCCTAAGAAGCATTCAACATTTGAAAAAGACTGTTTTCTCTTAGAACTTCTAGAGCTAAATTATGATGGGACACGAATAGGAAATGTCAATAGGTCAAATGTAGTCTAAATTTAATTTCTCAGCCCATACTTCTAGGAAAGAAAGCCAGAGTCTCAAGTTTCATTATTTTTCCTCCTTATCTTTAAGAGTTGACAGCGCGGGACTCTGGGCGGGAACAGCCCACAGGCATGATGTGATGCTCCGGGTCAGACAATTAAACAGAAGCCTCCTCTTATCCAAACCTGGTGGGTGTGAGGTTGAAGATATGGCCCCATCACCATTAAAAGGAGCAAATATGTAACTTCGTTTTCACAGAACAAGAACATATTTTCCAGCCTTCCATGAAACTGGGTGGGAATCTCATGCTCACAGCAGTAATTGTTAAGTCCATTTTGATTCCTTTAGGGATTTTTCTTTCCACTCAAGGAGCCACAGTTTATAATTTACCCAATGTTATATTACTATCCATACAATTTTATCATTTTATGGGGGAAGGTCTGCTTCTAAAAATTGCCTAGACTGCTAAAACCTCTTTTCATACACTGACACACTAAACTTTAAAATAAAGAATAGGTTCTGACTTTAAAAATTTAATCAACAGTGTTTCTAGCACTTATATATAGAGATTTCTGCTGCAAAACTGGATATCCTTAAACCTTCTCCCACAGTTTGTTTATCACCAGGGCCTACACAAAATAGTCAGTCTCTTAATCTGAGGCTAGAGCTGTAGGAAATAATATAGTTACCATGTGGGCATTAAGCTGTTCCCTGGCTGTTTCCGGTAAACCTCCCAGAGGCTTGGATGCTAACAGATGGCGCTCTGTGTCGGTCAGCCACTGTTGCAAATCCTCGATTTCACCGTGGAACCCTTTAGCCTGGAGTGAGAGAGAGGTTCAAGTTTGGACCCCAGATATGGTCACTTTGAAGCCAAAAATGAAGCTTAAACAATCCCAGCCTGCTAAGCCTCTCCATGCATTTTGAACAAGGGCAGGGGCCTCTGGACCACTTGCTTTTCTTCAGCAGGAGAACCAGCAATAAAACTATCATGCTAAGAACTGGAGAGCTGTGTTCTTCTCAGCTCTGTCCTTTATCCCACTTTTTTTTACTCTTCTCCTTGAAGTATAAAAACTAAACAGGGGTGTGAAAACCAATAAAAGAAATGCCATGTCATCTTGGTCTTGAAGGCACCAAAAAGTTTCAGGATTTATTCTCTCATTCACCTGGCGCAAGGCACCATCCAGCTGCTGCTTCCTTTGTTCTGTTTTTTCCAAAACATTTTGCCAGCGTTGATTCAAAACCTCTAGCTTGTTCTGAAGGTTGCTGACTTCTTCTCCGGCACTTGATTCGATTAGATCATTTCCTGCTTTCTTCACGGCTTCCACGGTGGACTGATGGGCTAATACATCATTTTGGAGCACCTGAAAATATTCAGATTAACACTTAATATGTTCGCTAGTTTGTAACATGCTAGCATCGCTTCTAATGCAATTCTTTTATTTCCTGGTTATGAAACGTTCTGAAGCTACAACATATACATAGAATTTTAGTACTAATGAACTTTTTAAAATGGAGAACTTCCTTTCCCTTAACTTTGCAGCTTTATTGGGTATCTCTTCAATCTACCAACATTCCCTGAAATGATTACGTTGAGAACATAGCTAGTTCTACCCACTAGAAGAGTTTTGAAACTGATGACATTAAGTATATAGAGATTATAGTTAAAAGGCTCTAAAAATATTCATTTGATTCAATCTCACTTTAATTGAACTTAATTTTCATGTCCTGAGTAAACAATTTCGAAGATATATATTGCTATATGTTCAAATATAAAATTAACACATTGCCATGTTTTACAATTAGCACTCTTAAAAAGGAAACATGAGAGATTACGACAAGCAACTATATGCCAATAAAATGGACAACCTAGAAGAAATGGACAAATTCTTAGAAATGCACAACTTTCCGAGACTGAACCAGGAAGAAATGGAAAATATGAACAGACCAATCACAAGCACTGAAATTGAAACTGTGATTAAAAATCTTCCAACAAACAAAAGCCCAGGACCAGATGGCTTCACAGGCGAATTCTATCAAACATTTAGAGAAGAGCTAACACCTATCCTTCTCAAACTCTTCCAAAATATAGCAGAGGGAGGAACACTCCCAAACTCCTTCTACGAGGCCACCATCACCTTGATACCAAAACCAGGCAAGGATGTCACAAAGAAAGCAAACTACAGGTCAATATCACTGATGAACATAGATGCAAAAATCCTCAACAAAATACTAGCAAACAGAATCCAACAGCACATTAAAAGGATCATACACCATGATCAAGTGGGGTTTATCCCAGGAATGCAAGGATTCTTCAATATACGCAAATCAATCAACATGATACACCACATTAAGAAACTGAAGGAGAAAAACCATATGATCATCCCAATAGATGCAGAGAAAGCTTTCAACAAAATTCAACACCCATTTATGATAGAAACCCTCCAGAAAGTAGGCATACAGGGAACTTACCTCAATATAATAAAGGCCATATGTGACAAACCCACAGCCAACATCATCCTCAATGGTGAAAAACTGAAACCATTTCCACTAAGATCAGGAACAAGACAAGGTTGCCCACTCTCACCACTATTACTCAACATAGTTTTGGAAGTTTTAGCCACAGCAATCAGAGAAAAAAAAGAAATAAAAGGAATCCAAATAGGAAAAGAAGAGGTAAGTCTGTCACTGTTTGCAGATGACATGATATTATACATAGAGAATCCTAAAGATGCTACCAGAAAATTACTAGAGCTAATCAATGAATTTGGTAAAGTAGCAGGATACAAAATTAATGCACAGAAATCTCCTGCATTCCTACACACTAATGATGATAAATCTGAAAGTGATATTAAGAAAACACTCCCATTTACCATTGCAACAAAAAGAATAAATTATCTAGGAATAAACCTACCTAAGGAGACAAAAGACCTGTATGCAGAAAATTATAAGACACTGATGAAAGAAATTAAAGATGATACAAATAGATGGAGAGATATACCATCTTCTTGGATTGGAAGAATCACATTGTGAAAATGACTATACTACCCAAAGCAATCTACAGATTCAATGCAATCCCTATCAAACTACCACTGGCATTTTTCACAGAACTAGAACAAAAAATTTCACGATTTGTATGGAAACAGAAAAGTCCCCTTATAGCCAAAGCAATCTTAAGAAGGAAAAACGGAGCTGGAAGAATCAGGCTCCCTGACTTCAGACTATACTACAAAGCTACAGTAATCAAGACAGTATGGTACTGGCACAGAAACAGAAATACAGATCAATGGAACAGGATAGAAAGCCCAGAAATAAACCCCCGCACATATGGTCACCTTATCTTTGATAAAGGAGGCAAGAATATACAATGGAGAAAAGACAGCCTCTTCAATAAATGGTGCTGGGAAACCTGGACAGCTACATGTAGAAGAATGAAATTAGAACACTCCCTAACACCATACACAAAAGTAAACTCAAAATGGATTAAAGACCTAAATGTAAGGCCAGACACTATCAAACTCTTAGAGGAAAACACAGGCAGAACACTCTATGACATAAATCACAGCAAGATCCTTTTTGACCCACCTCATAGAGAAATGGAAATAAAAACAAAAATAAACAAATGGGACCTAATGAAACTTAAAAGCTTTTGCACAGCAAAGGAAACCATAAACAAGACCAAAAGACAACCCTCCAAATGGGAGAAAATATTTTCAAATGAAGCAACTTACAAAGGATTAATCTCCAAAATATACAAGCAGCTCATGCAGCTGAATAACAAAAAAACAAACAACCCAATCCAAAAATGGGCAGAAGACCTAAATAGACATTTCTCCAAAGAAGATATACAGACTGCCAACAAACACATGAAAGAATGCTCAACATCATTAATCACTAGAGAAATGCAAATCAAAACTACAATGAGATATCATCTCACACCGGTCAGAATGGCCATCATCAAAAAATCTACAAACAATTAATGGTGGAGAGGGTGTGGAGAAAAGGGAACCCTCTTGCACTGTTGGTGGGAATGTAAATTGACATAGCCACTATGGAGAACAGTATGGAGGTTCCTTAAAAAACTAAAAATAGAACTACCATATGACCCAGCAATCCCACTACTGGGCATATACCCTGAGAAAACCATAATTCAAAAAGAGTTATGTACCACAATGTTCACTGTAGCTCTATTTACAATAGCCAGGACATGGAAGCAACCTAAGTGTCCATCGACAGATGAATGGATAAAGAAGATGTGGCACATATATACAATGGAATATTACTCAATCATAAAAAGAAACGAAATTGAGTTATTTGTAGTGAGGTGGATGGAGCTAGAGTCTGTCATACAGAGTGAAGTAAGTCAGAAAGAGAAAGACAAATACCGTATGCTAACACATATATATGGAATCTAAAAAAAAAACAAGTGGTCATGAAGAACCTAGGGGCAAGATGGGAATAAAGGCACAGACCTACTAGAGAATGGACTTGAGGATATGGGGAGGGGGAAGGGTAAGCTGGGACAAAGTGAGAGAGTGGCATAGACATATATACACTACCAAACGTAAAATAGATAGCTAGTGGGAAGCAGCCACATAGCACAGGGAGATCAGCTCCGTGCTTTGTGACCTCCTAGAGGGGTGGGATAGGGAGGGTGGGAGGGAGGGAGATGCAAGAGGGAAGAGATATGGGGATATATGTATATGTAATACTGATTCACTTTGTTATAAAGCAGAAACTAACACACCATTGTAAAGCAATTATATTCCAATAAAGATGTAAAAAAAAAAAAAGGAAACAAATGATCACAGAATACCTTTTTTTTTTTGCGGTACAGGGGCCTCTCACTCTTGTGGCCTCTCCTGTTGTGGAGCACAGGCTCCAGATGCGCAGGCCCGCGGCCACGGCTCACGGGCCCAGCCGCTCCGTGGCATGTGGGATCCTCCCAGACCGGGGCACGAACCCGTGTCCCCTGCATCGGCAGGCGGACTCTCAACCACTGCGCCACCAGGGAAGCCCACAGAATACCCTTTTATCATCTCTGGTTTTAAGGGTGCTAGAGTTAACTGCTCAGGTGACAGGAATGAACCCCAGGAGGCCCTAACATTAAAGGGAAAGAGATTTCACCATTTACTGGGGAATACGTGAGTCCAGCATTCCACGATTTAGCTGTTCTCTTACTAGAAAATACGATATGAAATGCCTATGACAGATCCCAGTAAATAATGCCTTCTTATTCTATTATCCGGTGGGAATATAAGAATAGATTAATAACACTTAAATGCACTAACATGGGGCAAGAGTGGTAAGTGCAAAAAACAACTGCAGGCTAAAAAAATCAATTTCTTATACTGAAAAGAATTACCTCAAAGAACAAATACAGCTTAGTAACAGTTTCCTTTCAAGAAGACTGCTATGCTTTTGGAAGCCAGAAGAAACCTTCCTCTATTGTTGGTAAAAGTCTGTGATAACCCTTCCCCCTACACTCAGACTCGGGTTGGCAACAGGAGAGAAGAGGAGTGTCATCTGTCGTCCTGGGAGGGACAACCCACATCTGGGAAACCCAGACCAGAAGGATTTCAGGCAAGGGCACGAACCGTCCCTGATCACTGCTTCTCTGACTCCATCCACTTGTGTTCTGAGGCATCTGGTGAGGGAGGTTTTTCAAAAGTTATAAAATCAACTGAGAGGGCAGACAGCAGAAGCAAGAAGAACTACTATCCTGCAGCCTGTGGAACAAAAACCACATTCACAGAAAGACAGACGAGATGAAAAGGCAGAGGGCTATGGACCAGATGAAGGAACAAGATAAAACCCCAGAAAAACAACTAAATGAAGTGGAGAAAGGCAACCTTCCAGAAAAAGAATTCAGAATAATGATAGTGAAGATGATGCAGGACCTCGGAAAAAGAATGGAGGCAAAGATCGAGAAGATGCAAGAAATGTTTAACAAAGACCTAGAGGAATTAAAGAACAAGCAAACAGAGATGAACAGCACAATAACTGAAATGAAAACTACACTAAAAGGAATCAGTGGCAGAATAACTGAGGCAGAAGAACGGATAAGTGACCTGGAAGACAGAATGGTGGAATTCACTGCTGTGGAACAGAATAAAGAAAAAAGAATGAAAAGAAATGAAGACAGCCTAAGACACCTCTGGGACAACATTAAACGCAACAACATTTGCATTATGGGGGTCCCAGAAGGAGAAGAGAGACAGAAAGGACCTGAGAAAATATTTGAAGAGATTATAATCGAAAACTTTCCTAACATGGGAAAGGAACTAGCCACCCAAGTCCAGGAAGCACAGAGAGTTCCATACAGGATGAACCCAAGGAGAAACATGCCAAGACACATAGTAATCAAATTGGCAAAAATTAAAGACAAAGAAAAATTATTGAAAGCAGCAAGGGAAAAACGACAAATAACATACAAGGGAACTCCCATAAGGTTAACAGCTGATTTCTCAGCAGAAACTCTACAAGCCAGAAGGGAGTGGCAGGACATATTTAAAGTGATGAAAGGGAAGAACCTACAACCAAGGTTACTCTACCCATCAAGGATCTCATTCAGATTCGAGGGAGAAATCAAAAGCTTTACAGACAAGCAAAAGCTAAGAGAATTCAACACCACCAAACCAGCTCTACAACAAATGCTAAAGGAACTTCTCTAAGTGGGAAACACAAGAGAAGAAAAGGACCTACAAAAACAAACACAAAACAATTAAATATCAAGTGGAAGAACTAAAGGCACAAAGAATGTGCCCCATCAAAGGCAGAGATTCTATAATTAAATTCAGGGACCCTCATGTGTCATTATTTTTTAATAATGATGAAACAAAATAATTTCCAAAAGAACACATCTTAAAATCAAAAATTTTAGTTTGAAAAGGTCATTTCACATTATGGAGGTTCTTAGTAATATAGTTAACATATCAAATTGCATTAATCAGCTGATTTGTATTCAAAGTTAATGCCAATCTGTATTTCAACTGTCAATTTCAAGTCAACATTCAAAATTAATGCAGGGTTGTTTTCGCACATCAGGAAAAGGTACTCTATCTTCTACCACTGACTAGATCCAATGATAAAACTAAATAACTAGATTTAGTTCAGGGAGTTGCAGCTTAAAAGGATCAGAGGGCACTTGGATAAGTTTCCAGAGAAACACAAAATACCTAACAACTTAGAAAATAACATGCTCTAAGTGAAAAAAGATAAATTGGCTAGAAAAAGAAAGGCAAAACTGATTTTCAAGCAGACCAAATAAAACAGAAGTTGACCAAATATTCCTCATTTTCATTAAACAGAAGAAAAGAAAACAGTCTTCAAATGCAAGAGAAAGAGTTGCAATTAACTTAAAAAAAATACTTTCTGTCAACAATTAGAACAAATCTCCTAGTTAGGGAAAGTTTCAGGCTTTTCTGTGGATCAGGCAGAGACAGGTTCATTCATCTGAGCTGACATACAAACCACCAATTCAGTACAAAATGGATTCAAGGGGATTTGACAAATAAATGTAAAGGATGGTTGGAAAAAAAAAAAAAAAAAAAAAATCAACTGAGTAAGGAGTGATCTTTATAAGAAGCAGGTACTTGGATATATTAACGTAGGCACCACTTTCAAAAGGTAAGAGTTAAATAATTTCACAGTCAAAACATAAAAGATAATTCTATAAAATTCGTTCTTATAAATGGTCGGAGCCCTGCTACATAAGCCACGGCCTAGGAGCCAGAGAAGAAGGCGGGACAGGGATGGGAATCTTCCCTCCCTTCCTCCAGCAATTGTGCTGGCAATTCTGAGTCCTTGAACTTTGACCTTCAGAAATGGAATCAGAGTGGGGAGTGAAGGATTGGGAGTTTGGGGCCAGCAGATGCCAACTAGTATATATGGAGGGTGGATAAACAACAAGGTCCTACTGTATACCACAGGGAACTATATTCAATGTCCTGTGATAAAATATAATGGAAAAGAATATATATGTATAACTGAATCACTTTGCTGTACTGTGGAAATTAACACAACATTGTAAATCAACTATACTTCAATAAAATTTTTTTAAAAAGAAAGAAATGGAAGGAGAAAATATCCCTGACTAAAGGAAACTAAAGGTCCCTAACTCATCTCCACCAAAATAACTGGACCAGGGTGCCACATGTTCCCACCTCTACCATCTTCTACAAAGTTCCTGTCACTGATGTATGTGACTTTTAGGACAATGGCTGAGTTTATGAAAATGTAAATGCTATAAACTCACCCTATGAGAATAAACATTTTGGTTACATGCAGAGTCAGTGTGACTGGTCATTATTGCTCTTAGCAAAGGTATAATATAGATATTAAATGAGGACAAATATTAATGATGCAAAATAAGTCCTAATTGCTTAATCAGATATGGCTGGGCAATGATTATAAATACAGACAGAAAGAGGTAAAAAAGGAAGAAAAATTTAAATTAGGGAACAATTACTGTGGGGAAACACATGAAGGAAGAAGAACTAAAGCAAGAATAATCAAAAATATCATGATCTTAAAGCGCTATAAACCTCTTATTTTAAAATGCTGTTAATATGTAAAATAATCAAATGTTTCTATATGATAATCAAGGAAAACTTATTTAAGATTAGGATTAAGGACCTAACTTTAAGTAAGACACCACTATAATGTGTATGTTAAAAGTTCTATGAAAGCCTGCTGAATGTCAGGATAAACTCTACTGGGCATAAATTCTATTCATTAAGCCTTGTTGACTTAAGACGGGGAATTTTCTGTTAATAATCATCAACCAAGTGCCACAAAGATGAAAAAATATGAAACTATTTTGCATATATCTCAAGATAAAAATTTTCCACTTATAAGCTTTCAATCAAGTACATGACATGTAAAAACTCTTCTAAACATAATAAATAGTTTAAAACACTACCTCGGAAAGAAAAGGACTAAGACACAAAAAGCCAGTGAAAAGTAAGAGAAAGAAACAGAAGGACAAACCCCAACATGATGAGAGATGTACAGACAGACAGAAATATATGACAAGCCAAAACACAGCAAGGGAGAGACGCGTGGAGGGAAGGGTGACCAGAGGAAACACGCACAGAGCCTGCAGGATAACTGTGACTTGCCAGGCTGCCCCCAACAGCTTTTAAAACTATGTTACCTTCATCCAAGCACAGGTATAATCAGAAATTTAAACCTCCAGTGTTGGTCATGCAGTCCTCCTAACGTTTAGCCAAAAATTCCCCATTCTTGCTATTTTTGACAATAACTGCCTTGACCAATGAGAAAAACATTTTGATTATCACTTTCCCGTCGCGGAGCACAGGCTCCGGACACGCAGGCTCAGTGGCCATGGCTCACAGGCCCAGCCGCTCCACGGCATGTGGTATCTTCCCGGACCAGGGCACGAACCCGTGTCCCCTGCATTGGCAGGCGGACTCTCAACCACTGCGCCACCAGGGAAGCCTGATTATCACCTTTTAAGAAGTGCATTTTAAGTAGTTCAACCTTATGTCGCCAATGTCAAATAGGAACATGGGTTAAAACCATAAATGCCTAAAAAATCAGCAGACCAGAAACATCTGGTGACACTAGAAATGCAGAGAGAAGAAAGAGAGGATGCAGTAACAGCTACGTACATGATGCTTGGCGAGTTCAATTTCAATGGCCTTGGGGTCTCCTCCGACAGGCTTCTGTTCGCTGAGCAAGCCCTCAGTGTGCGTGAGCCACGCCAGCAACTCGTCCAGTGCGTGCTGGAACTGCCCCAGTGCTAACAGAGCGCCCTCCAGCTTGTGCTGCAGACAGAGAGGAAGACAATCGATCCACGAGTCTGATAGGATGGATGACCCACATTTATAAAACAAGAGTGAACTGTTCAATTGCTTTGTGCTGCATAAGTCTTTAAGCAAATCCAATGAAGCCCAATCATCATATCCTCATATATTTTAAGTTTGAAACTTTGTGGTTAAAAAAACAGCATGTGAGAAGCAGGAAAAGTTCCAAGGAAATAAAAGAATTTAGGGGCTTCTGAAGTTTATGTCCAGGATCCCCTAATTTTACTTTTTAACAGTTATTTTACATTATTATATGAACCTGAAATTGGTATTTACCTGTCTATTGATGATCCTCTCATCCAGACTGTCCCATATCAATTTCAGCTCCATCAGTGGGTCCTGAACAGTGTGTTTATCACTTTCTTCTGTTACTTTCTTTAGCAGGAGCTCTGCCTGATGGTTCAGTCTCTCCATTTCTATCTGTTGTTGATACGCCTCTGACTTAAATTGCTATTTTTTAAAAAAGGAGGCATACAAGGAAAATTTGTTATACATCAGTAACTTTATCATTTTTTTGGAATTTTTGAATTTTATTTTATTTATATTTTTATACAGCAGGTTCTCTTCAGTAACTTTAAACAAACAAAAATTCTACAGGTTAGATGTTTGTTCTAATTCACACTTTTTATTGGGGTGGGGTGAAGAGGAATAAAATCTAACACAGGGTTTACTGATGAAAAAACTGTAGATAAAAAATGATGAAAAGAAATCTTTTCTCACACCTGAAACTAGCACAACATTGTAAATCAACTATACTCCAGTATAAAATAAAAATTAAATTAAAAAAAAGAAATCTTTTCATTCAATGTTTTCTGATGGAACGATTTTTTATTTATAATTTTGCTATTTCACTTCTGTTCTCTACAATAAACAACTAACAAATTTCAAGGATGCACTTCTTCCAGGGTCTAATTATACATATTCAATAAATGAGTTCTGAAATTATAGGAAAGAAGAAAACAAAAAATATATTGACATATATGAAACCCAGAAAAAAAATCTCTAAGAAACTCACATTATTTCCTGCTCAAAACACACACACATCTTGCAGTCACTGAACGCTCTGTGTTTTCTGTAGCTATGCTGTGTTTGTTTATTTATTTATATTATTTTTCTCTGTGGCCATGCTATGCGGCTTGCGGGAATCTTAGTTCCCTGACCAGGGATCGAACCAGGTCCTCGGCAGTGAAAGTGCTGAGTCCTAACCAATGGACCGCCAGGGAATTCCCTGCTATGCTGTGTTTATTAGTATTTATTTATCCTTTGCACTGACTCAGAATAACATTACTCTCACTTGGTGCTTAATGACATGTAGGTAATAATCCTGGCTTTGCCAACCAATACAGGTTAGCCAGTGGTTACATGTAATAGGAAACTGTCTTTTCATAAAGTATTGATTTTAATCTCTAATAGTAAATAATTAAATAATAAAGAATTAATGGCTAAGCAGTATCAATTTTTTTCAAGCAAGTTAAAATAATAATTAAAAATAATAACAAAAGCATAGTGAACACTTGCTATAGTCAAGTTGTTCTCAATAAACTTATAAAGAAAATCATTTTATCCCCAATTAAGGTAAGGACACAGAAGTGAGAGCAGTTAGACAAATTTTCTGAGGCCATTTGGCTAGTAAGTGGATGAAGGGAGATGCAACTTCAGACACCTGATTTAAGGGCAAGCACCTCATCCAGTGTGCGTATGAAAACTGCTGAGATATATGTAAAACCCAAAAAAACCCCTCCTCCACACCTGTAATTGTACATAAAGGATATCATGTGTTTACTACATGAGCAGACAGAGTAAAAAAAAAAAAATCACCATCTAATGATGGTAACAGTAAAATTCTCAAGAAGAAACAATTTTTTTCTAAATGAAATATTCTATATCACACTTAGAGATAAAAATGCTACTCTTTTAAAGCCAGATAATAATTTTATGTAAAAATCTAGTAGAGTTCATTGAAAGGGCTGTGATGTCTCTGTAGATAGAGACTTTAAAATTAGGGAGGAAATAGCTGCTCCCACTTTGATAAATGAGCATCAGCACAGAGGAATTCAGAGGAAACGGTTCAGCCATTTTCACAGCTGGAGATCAAGAACCACAAAGGAAAAAAATTACAGAGGAAAGCAGATGGGAAACAACAAGCATTTACAAAACAAACGTTTTGGGAAACACTATGATCCCATCCAATCCCATCCACTCACGGGATCCTTCTTTAGCCTGTTGGACTAATTGAATTACTCTGAACACAACAAAGAAAACAGAAATGTTGCTGTATATGTATCAGTGACAATAACACACTACAGAATAATAAAGTTCTAAAAATCCTTACAGTATAGTATACATATGTAATATGTCAAACACACACACACACACACACACACACACACACGCCCCCAAACCTCATCCTACACCCAGTATGAGGATATATGAAAGGCTATAAATCAAATCTTACGAGTGCTTGACTCTGGTTACATAACATTTTGTTTTGCTAATTTGCATTTTTCTGATTTTTCTATAATGAACAGGAATTGATTTAGTAAGAAAAACTACTAGTATTTTGTATCCTTTATTTAACGAGCACTTATACATAACCTATTATGTGCGGGCACTATATTAAACCAGTTCCATAATCAAAATGTAACACTTCAATTATATAAAATAAATTTGCATAAAGCATCCCATGAATCAAGAACTTAAAAATGCAACGTTTGATGAATTTCTCAGCTCCTACCCATACCTTCAGCTCCTCAATCTGCTGCTTGACAGTTTCAAGATCTGTTCCAATTGGAGACAATGAAGCCAATTTGCCACCTGCAATATCTACCCAGTCGAATATTGCCTGAAAAACACGTTAGGTCATGTTATTATAACAGTATATTTGAAATTACTACAACACCTCAAGTGCAATAGAAAAGTATAATCATAAATCTGTAAAGATATTAAGCAATGAGCCTGTTTTACAAATAAGGTAAAAGTGGCAACATACTGGAACAGTTATCCCAAATATGAAACAGGTGAAACCTCCAATTTTGCATCCAAATTTGTAGAAGAAATTCTATCTTGAATAGAATCTTAGAATATTGAGAACTTTCAAGAAAAGTCTATTTGAAAAAAAGTTTTATAAATTCACCACACAAAATAAAATTCTCTGTACTCTGTCTGCCTAAAAGGCAGATTGTATAAATATATTGGGAGAAAAAGATTCAAACCCATCTGTTCATTCAAATAATCAAGAAGTTTACTGTTTGGCACGTGAAATAATTTGTCTCAAGTAAACTCTTCTGTATTACTGAGATTAGCATTAAAATCCTGCACGTATAATGATTAAGACCATTATTCTGAACTGCGACAAAATTTCAAAATCTCCTATCTTCTTGTTCGTTTTAGGCAACACAAACAATCTTTTTTAAAAAGGCTCCACTCACATTTTTTTTTTTCAGGTTCTGAATACACAAAATTATTCTGCCATTTAATGAAGTTGCCAGGCCATACAGTACTGAGAAAAAAAACCTTGGGAAATATCTGGTAGTTTAAACTGATCATGATAAACCCTAAGAACGTGAGCAGCAACTTGGGAAATAAAATGCCTTTCACTTTACAATCAAACCTTGAAACCTCTGGAGTGTCTGCAGCTTTGGACACTTACCTACAGCTCTTTTAATCCATCACTGCCTTTCATCCCCACACATGTGATGTTACTGACCTAGGACCAGCAGGACCTGTGATGGGCCTTGTTTTTCTAGCAACGGTGATGAGACAAGCCTTCGTGTCCAGCTGTGACCCTGACCTCCTGGGGCTAACGGGTGCAGTGGTGGCAGAGCCGTCTCCAGCCCCAGGAGAGGATACAACCTCTGTGACCCACCAAACGAATTTGAAAATCACGATCTGGCCTCACAGATGGACGTAGAGCTTGACTGGTTACTGGCCACTGCTATCCAACCAATAAATTATCACTTTGGTTAAAAAAAAAGGAGTGGGGGGGTTATAATAAGGTGTCACTTGTAGTGAATTTTTTATATATTTGCAAAGTTCAAAACACTTTTCTGCTGGCATAAAGCTGGACTTGTGATATTTATTTTTATAAATATAGAAATGAAGTGGCCTAATAAAAGGGAAAAGATGTTCTCATCTGAGCTTTAAAAATAATATTCTCTTGGTGTTATGGAAATACTTAGAGAGGCCTTTTCCATATGGTTGGATGAAGGATTCAACTGCTGCCACTCTGTTAGGAAATGGAATAAAGTTAAGGAAGGTAGGGAGAGAAATATCCCTGAGTTGGCCTCAACTGACAGGAGAATTTTTAATATTAAAAAAATAAACTTAAAAACTAGTTAATGAACTGAATGAGAACCCTTGAGTGATGTGAAAAACAACCATTAAAAGGAATTATATACATGGGAAAGAAGAAAACACTTTTTGCAAGACAGATTATGACCTAATAAAATAGAAATCTATTTTAGTTCACCGGGAACACTGGCTTCAAATCAAATTTCTTTACATCTGACTTGTGCTACACTTAGTGACATTTTTAGATAGCGTTTACTCCTTTCATTTTATTCCACTCAACTCTAGAGCAGAGCTCAGACTCAGCTCCATTTCACTGTCTGGTGTTGAGCCATTTATGAAAAATATTGTGACTTTCACTTTAAAAAGTTAAAATATTTCTTTTCAAAGTAAATTTCACTGAATGTGTGTATAAGAATGTGTTTAGGGGTGTATATGAATCTGTACATATCTCCAGTGTCAGAAATCTCTTCGAAAAGGCAAAGCATGAATTGAAGCAGGTGAGTTAACTGCATCACACTTGCAGCTCCGGGGACATACTGATGCGTGAATTTGTAAGCATCACTTATCACCTGATCCCTCCCTCCAGGAGACCCTGTAAGCCTTACCTGCAGTCCATCCTGGTACTGAACAGCAGCCTGCATTGCCTCCTCAAGTCTGTCCACCCGGTCTTTCCAAGCTTTATTTAGAGAATCCCAGGCTGAATTTAACTACAATGTAAATATTAGAACTCTTTCAGTATCATATGCTAAGTTTCCGACTACTTCTATCAAATATGCTTTAGTTAGAAAAATCCTTTTAAAAAACCATTCTGATAAGAGTAGAAAATATGCAGGTTGTACCTCGTCTATACTCTTCTTAACAATGGGCTTGTCGGGTTCCCCGCAAGAGGCAATGAGTTCAGAACCCAGGTTAATAACCATATCCAGCTCTTCCTGCAATCCGTCTATCTCCTCCCTTATGACCTAGAATAAGAAATGACAGCCTTACTTTAAAGCCAAACCACAATGAAACTAAAAAGATGCACAAGACATTGATGGTAGTTATTTCTAGGAGGCAGGATTGTAATCAATTTTTATTTTCTTCATTCTGTTTTCTAAGTTTTGGCACTAAATTTTTTCAACAAGGGAACACAAGAGCCATTTCAAAGAAAAATCAGTGTCCTTTGAGGAACAAATGTCAAATGCTTATTATAAAGACAGTATTTAGGAAATAATTCCATGTAACATATACCAGAATAAGTCTTTCAAAAAAAAAAATCGACAATACTGAAAAGCATGGAAAGCCATTTTGTTTTTGTTTTTTAAACCAACTAGTTTGGCAACACACATTTAAAATAGACGTAAGTATCATATGAGTTCAGAGACTTCACACAAATTAATGTAATTTGCTTAGTAGATTTAGGATAATCTAACTCTAGATTTTCATTTTTACCCCAGGACATGTAAAGTACCAAACAAACAAACAAACAAAAACTATGACAGAAATGCAGTATTCTACCTTGCTTTCATTTTCTCGGTTAAGTACACTTATTCATTCAAGATGCATTTATTTACCAAGGATGAACATGCCCCAAACCAGGCATCGGAGATACAGAGAAAATTAGACATGACTATTCCACTCAAGGGGCTCTGAGTCCACTGGGAAAGACAGAGGTACAGTCAACGATAAGTCATGCTCTGCGTTAAGTCCTTTGCATGATGAGAATGTTATACGGATGGACTAACTCAGCTGAGTATACAAGAGGGTGGAGGCTGGCAACCCAACTGAACCTTGAAGCTTGAGTGGGATCTGCCAAGGAGAGTGGCAGGAAAGATATTCTAGGCTAAGGAAATAAAATGTGCAAAGATTCAGATGCTAGAAAGAGCACGGCAGCTTCAGAGAAAGCCATAAGAGAAGGAGCTTGGTAAAGGAGCAGTAGAAAAAAAATGACTTTGGAAACACAGGCCTGAGCTAGGCTGGGATGGAAAAGGCTGATACTGTGTTCCAGGTAGTTTGGACTTTAGGCAGTAGGCAGTGGACGCCTTGAGGGCTTTTAACCAGCAGGAGAGCAAGAGGAGATCTAGAGGGACAATGGGCAAAAAGGTTAGAGGCTGGTGGGAAAAGAGACTCCACAGGCAGGGGTACCGCTCAGATTACTTTCTTAGGCAAGAAAGAGAGATGACGAGGCCCCGAAGTAAGGCAGAAACAATGGAGATGGAGAGAAACTTTCTAAATAAACATTCTCCATGGGAAACCTGTGGGTGGACTCTGTCCCCTACTACATCTCTGTGCATTCCACTTTCAGGACCAAATATAAATTCTAATAGTGTAATTCCAAATATTTATACCAAAGGAATCCAACATTCATGCTACCACAACTTATTTTTTAAACTTTTTTTTTTTTTTTTTTGGTACGCGGGCCTCTCGCTGTTGTGGCCTCTCCCGTTGCGGAGCACAGGCTCCGGACGCGCAGGCTCAGCGGCCATGGCTCACGGGCCCAGCCGCTCCGCGGCATGAGGGATCTTCCCGGACCGGGGCACGAACCCGTGTCCCCTGCATCGGCAGGCGGACTTTCAACCACGGCGCCACCAGGGAAGCCCTATTTTTTAAACTTTAAATGAGATTCTCTGCTTACCTCTGCTGCTTCCTGCTGTTGTTTTACTACCGAGGGATCGATCCCAGGATCCTCCAGATCCCGGATGAAGTCTTGAGTATCTTTAGTGGTGACCACCAGTGACATGTGATCACACCAGAACTTCTCTGCTAATTCCATCACATCCAGTAGCTTGGCTTCCCTTTCTTCCACCAGTGTGTGTATGTTCTCCCAAATGAAAACCATTTGGTCTAGCTTATCCTGAACAGCTACAGAGCAGAACAATATCAAAAAGACACACCCTTTAAGCAATAAAGCACAACATTCTCATTCACCCAGGAACAATCATTCAATTTTCCAAGGATCTAAACCTGGACCAAATTTGGGTTGAGCCTAGTCTACTGGGTATCACTGGGCCCAACCGCCTTTCCAGGCAAATACAGGACCTGAGGGTGTCCTGCTCCTCCGGAACCAAGGTTTCCTGACAAAAGACAATGCTCAGAGGCATGTGAACTCACGGGAGACCTGAGTTCACCAAGGCTGGCCCTAGTATATTCTTTACGCTCTCCAAATCAAGAATAGAGATATCTGCTTAGTCGCAGGAACACAACAAAGTAGGATACATATTTTGGGCTTACTTCTAGAGTCCTCTTACCATGAATTTCCACTGACCTCTGCACAGGCCCTTCCTTTTGACCCCAGCTCAGACATTTAAGGTGCTTGGCTAGGGTCCTGGTTGCCATTTCTGTGGCTATGGAACAGAGTACCCATGACATAAAGTAGTGTAGTCAGAGGAAAAAATACCCCTAGGTTTGGTCTTACTAGCATTATGCTTAACCAACTGATTTAAAGGGCCCAGAGAACATATGGTTTTTGTATCATGGCACATGTTGTAGTTACTCAACTGATTTCACAAACACAGGAAGACATTAACAAGGGACTGGTGTGCACAGCCCTTCCACCCCAAACATGTCACATCTGCAATACCTTTTCTAAAATCTGGCATGTTGATATGCAACTGGACTGTCAAGAAACATTCACAATTGTTTTGAGTAAAGTTCAGTGGTTCCCTCATCCTGAAAGGATTACCTTTGGCAGATATGTCCTTGTCAGTGCCCTGGGACCGAGCGATCATCTCCTCTCCCCTCTGCCTGAGGGTCTCGTACAGAGGCTGCAGCTTCTCCATGTCCACGGCCACGTTCTTATTCTCACTGACCTGCTCCTTGATCTTCTCCACCTCTGCTGAGATGGAAGGCGGCTGCCGCAGACGCTCCACCACACGCTCCAGGCTCTCCAGGATCTGGTCGATCTTGTCGTGGAACTGGGAGTAAAAGAGAAGGGCCATTCATGGAGGAAAAGACCTGTGAGGCCAAGGGTGGGATTTAAAATGATAACACACCTATCTAATGTCACAGTCAAGAATGAAACCTTGGCCCTTCTGTTAACACATCCATCCAAAGAGTTATATCCAGCTGGTGTGTGAAGACATTCCTAAAATCACAACTCATAGGCACCTCTCCGTGTCACACTGCTTATGGGGATGGGACTGCTTCTTGCAAATAACTGAGTAAATTCATTAAGAAACTGTATATGTTAATATATAATTGGACCACTTGACAGCAGCATTTTACTAGTGCTTCATCTTACCATAATTCAAATTAACTTTGAAAATTAGGTTCAATAATCTGGGTGTTTGTCTATCAACACTGATAGTTTTATTCACTTTTACTGATTATTTTGGCATCCTCGAAAAGTTATATTATTAATGTAAAATTCATGGGCAGTTTTGATGAGATGAAAGGGATTTCTTAAGTTATGAGTTTCCTGAACTAAAAAATGTTTAAAAATTAAAAAAAAACCAGAAACCTTCCTGATGTTGTAATGGAAGTTTATATTTAATTCCTGGCCAAACACACAGTCAGATCCATGAAAGAATTTTAAATTTCCACTTGCAAAGGCACCACAGACAATGAAGCAAAGTTACGAACACTTGTTCATTTATAGATTCCACACTATCCTCAACATTAAAGGAATCATCGGTCAGGATTACAGAAAATGGACTGCTCTCATGCCAGTGTATCTAACGATAAAAACCAAAACCTTCAAAACGGAAAATCTGTAGGTAACTGCAAATCAACTTCTTGAAAAAGGTATTTTCAAAACGAAAAAAAAAAATCGATTTCCAACTGCAAATTTTTTCCTTCTTATTCAGCCTAGCATTCATAGTCTTTCTTCTATTGCTGTCTTGGGAATGTTTCATTAATGATGATAGTAACACTTTCTTTCATCTCTTCCAATGGCAAACACTGCATTCTACTCTGGATGGGCACTTGTTTAGGTATCTGGACAACGATGACAGCTGTATGCTTCTTAAATCATTGAAAATTATGTTTTATTTATATATAAGCAGGCGGAGAAATATAAGGATCGGACACTGGCAAATATCACCTCAGAGACCAAAACGTCAATACTCAGAGTTAATGCAGTGAAACAATTTTAGCTGGAATTGAATCAGCAGATCCGGGAAATGTCTTTCCACACTCTGCTGTCGGGGAGACCATCGCACTGCTGGTGCAAAGCATTACCTGAGCAGACTGAGAAATGGCTTCATCCAGCGCCACAGCCCGCTTTTTGACATCTTCTTTAATTTGACTGTAGAGAGTGTCAGCAGCCACGTACTTCTCTTGGATAGAAAAGCCTTCCCTCGGGCTCAATTCCAGTAACTGCGGCCCAGTTTTGTTCATCTTATCTATATGCGGCTTGTGTTCGGCTATCAACTCTCGCAGTTGCTATAACAAAGCAAACAGCGTCTCAGTTTCTCAGAGGCACACCTCCACAGTACAGCTGTCAACATCCGCAGCACATCCAGCTGGCAAGAAACTCCACACAAACACCCTCTCGTCACAAGGCACTGAACGCACAACCCTCTGCCAGGGAGAGATCCCCTGACACAAAGATTAAACAACGGTCTGGTCATGTCAAAGTCCTTTTCAGGGTACATGCAAAAATGCTGGATGAGTGAAATAATGAATCCCAGTTTCATTACGCCTTTCCTACCGAGAGCAGTACAGTCTGATGAGAGTATTAGCCAAGGGTCATATTACATGAAAGGATTATGAACTCACTACATCCCAACCTACAGAGACTGAGCCATAACTCTCTGTATTCCTTTCTGCACACTCATGATACATACAAAAGTTATTCAAAAGGAAGGAAGGGAGAGGGAGGGAGAGGAAGAAAGGAAGAGGAAAAAAGCACAGTAGAAGGTAGACACAATGATGAGAGAGAACAATGACAGATAAAGCTAAGTTAGGGGGATTTAAGCCCCCAAGGGATTGTCATTACATTATATGTAAACCAATACAAAATATGTCCATATATATTACATTATATATCTGTGAGTCTGTTCTATGTACATATATGATATGTATGATATATAAACATAAACAAATCTATCTGTACTTATTTTTAAATGTTAATGGCTGCAAGGATAATCAATCCATCAAATACACAGCTGTATACTGAGCATTATCTATAAAGTGTATTTAAGGAAAAATATGTGACCTATGAATATTATGCATAATACAGTATCATCTAATCAAGAGATACAATGATACTGATGCTAATGAGGGGGTGTGGAATCCAGGTGGAGCCCCATTCCTTCTAGGGAAATGGATCAATCTGGAATCTTTACACTCCACGGAATCCAGGGTCTCCCGTGACTGCCTGCAGGTTTCTCTGGGGCAGACATCCGTGCAGCATTGAGGTGCCCTCTACTGTACTCCATTATTCACGGGGTTCCCTAATCAGCAGTTTCTCGTCCTCACCAGAAGATGTGTCTCCAAACTGTTTGCTATCCAGCCCCTAAGAAAAGCCTCTCTGAGAGAAATTATATTCAGGAAAGACAGTCTAGAGGAAAGCGATCTTTCCCTGTAAATATTTTAACTTCCATCATTCATCAAGCAGACTCACCAGGACGGCCACATACCTGGATTTTTATTAAAAGTGCCACTAAAATCAGTCATATAAATTATTTCCAAAGTGGTTGAGAAAACTGGTTCATTACATCATGAACAATCCCCAATGTACTATCCCTATTTTTGAAGTTTTTCTGAAGACGGTCTCAAAACTCTTTTGGAAAAGAGCTAAATAAACACAAATTCAATTTGTAAAAAAAAAAAAGGAGGAACGTCTACTGAATCTACACAGCCCCTGGGTGGTCCAGGCTGTGATTTCCTACTTGTGTTTTACATTGTTTGGTATCTTCATGCTGTTTTACAGAATGGAGGTGGTGACAGTAAGACCAGCCACCATGCAATCTCATGGAGAAGAAACGTGTCACACGAGCTCTGGCTTCAATATTCTCGAAGCCATGTTTGAAAACAAGCTCACCCTTTGATTACCAAGAGACTCTCAGTAAAGTAAGGAATCTCTGCTGAAAGTTCTTGAGTGGCCTGGAGTCTAAGTAGATCTCACCTGTGCAGCATCACCATGAGACACCTTTGCTGGGAGGTGGCCAGATGAGCCTTCTTAAGACCATTCCATGACAGACAAGAAAAAAGCCACGGGATACCTGCTTGGGGATGTGTGCACATGGAGAAAGGGCCCAGCAGGAGATGTCTTTTGCCTCACAGGTAACCAAATGATTCTTGGCAGCTATCCTAAGAGTCCACTCATGCTGGAGATACTTAATGTGAACTTAAAAGAGATCTACCATTTATTTATAACACGGCTCTCGGGGCCATTTTTCATTCCTGGCTAGAATGAACTAGAAGATGTTCCCAAGAACAGTGAAGAGGATGCTGTAGAGTTGCAGAAGAAATGCTGCAAATATTCTGTAAAATTTAGCTTGAACAATTTGAAGACTTGGCTACGAAGTTTTGAAGCTCCCTTTCTAAATAAAGATCATACATTTGTTTTGAGAACTGAAAGATAATGCCAAACAAGAAAATTAACTCAATTTTGAAATATTCCATGCAATAATGATCCTTTTTGTCCTATTTGATGTTATCCTAGAAAACAGCTATTCAGATCTCACTTCAGAGTAGAAGAAATCCATGAAACATTTTATACTAAAAATCATTCAGTGGGTAGGCATCAGGATTTCTCCCAAAAATAACCTTTCTACTAAAATTAAATTTAATTATACATAGTTTATAAGTCTCCCACTGAATTATTTAGATAGAACGCCATAAAATTTCCATTTTGCATTAAAGTGTTCTCTAAAGCTCTTCTAAACAAATACTTAGAGATATTCTTCTATGTTAATACACTAAAAAAGTAAACAAATAAGATTAATAAGTATGTTACATACTTCAAACAATGATGTAATATATCCTGAGTTAAACTTGACACACGCACACACACAATGATAAGTCTCAGGGTACATCTTGTGCAGATCTGGGAGAGCAACTAGGTTCACAAGATCATAAATAACAAGAATTCCGGACTTTCTTCTGACAGTCTTGAATCCTCTCACTTAAACCCTTGCAAAATTTTAAGCTACATTAACATTTCGGAGACTACTGAAATGAGGGCCTCATAATGCCATTTTATGTGTTTAAAACATGACATATTTGTAGATGGAAATATACTCTCTTGTTTACTCATGTAAACTTATAGAAGTAGAGAACTTCAAAATATTTCCATGTACAAAAGGAAAAGAAAAAAAAAAAGTGGGGGGACAATTTGTCTTTAAACTTCAGCATTTTTTCCTTTTCACAGAATTCGATTTTACAACAATGCTATTTTGACGTATTTGTTATAGCGTACATTTTCTCCAAGCTCAATGTCCTTGTCTGTTTGATGTTGCTTCCATGTATTGCTACCTTTTGCTTACATTCTGGATGGCTCTAACCACTATATATTAGTCAAATTAGTGTACACTGAAAGCAATTCAACATGATCAGTTGAAAGTACTTCGAAAGCTTATTTCTCTAACATTTTAAAACAATGATTTTGTTTCTGTACTCAGTTTACACTGCAAACTACTGTAAAAGCTGTGACATCATGATGACATACACAGTGTGCCTGCCCACATGAGTCGTCCCACTGCAAAACTGGACAACAGGGCAGCAACTCGGAGGTAAGCAAACTGTGCAGACCAGAACGCTAAAACTTCCTCATCACAGAAGGTGTCTGCATTAGAAACACCCTAAAAATCGTGATTCTCTTTCCATGGGGTCTCCAGCACTCTCTGGCACCAAGCTTACACGATGTTCTTCCTGCTGTTGCCTCAGGGTTTCGTACTCCAGGGCAGGGGCAGGAAGCTGAGTGATGATCCTCTGTACGTCTGTCAGCCACGGCCAAAGTTCTTCATATGTTTCCCAGAACTGGTTAACCAGGGACTGTGCCCGTTCTAACTGCAGATACCTCTCTGAGTTTATCTGGCAGATGGCATCATAGTTCTTCAATACCTTGTCCAGTTTTTTCTAGAAAATCAGATGACAAAATGTGTTTAACCGGGCAGGCAGGCCAAGGAACACATATATATACTCCAGAATGCTTGTCCAGCACAATATACCTGGTGCAGAGTAAGCACTCAACAATGCATGGTAAATGAATAAATCAACAGAGGCTAGTTCGATTTTAATTGCTTCTATGTATAAAAGTTCATTTTAAATTAAAGAAAGGCCCTCCCATGTTGTTGCATAAGGAAGTCCCTCCTTTTCAAGGCTGAATAATATTCCATTGTATGCTAATGGGGTGTTCTTACTACAATAAAAAAAATTTCATATACACATGTAGAAAATAGCAAAAATGTAAAAAATGTCTTGAAAGTACAACTGGAGATCAGGCTGGTAAAGGATGATATATTCCTGCAGTGGATTTCTATGCAGTTGTCAAAAATCAGGGGATTTGATGACATGCAGAACTTCTCAAAAACAAAAAAAATTAGGTGACAAAACCACAAAAAAATGAATAAATAAAAAGCCTCAAGTTTTTATGACTAAGACACTGAGCTCTCCAAACATAATAAGCAAAATTCTCCAGCCATTCTTCTAGGTCTTCTAGGTGAGAGAAAGGTCTGGCATGAGCCTGGAAACACTGACATTACTTTCTGTTAAAACATAAGGACTCTCTTTCACAAATGAAATTCTAAGAGGAGCTGCTGGTCAGCAAAATTAATTAAATAGATGAGAAGCAAAATAGAACATTATGCTATCCACTGATGTTATGGGGTGGTCACAGAGATCTCGATTATGGTACAAATTCACTTCATAATCCAAAAGCAAAAGATAAAGCACAACAGCAATCCAATAAACCACAGAATAACACAAAAATTCTCTCATGATCATCTGTATTTTTCACACCAGAACCTTCACAAAAATAATAAAGGAAAGATTAAATTATAAACAAGTGAAGTGCCACTGTAGAGTATTTAAATAAAAGATTAAGTATTAATATACAGTGCACAGTCTACTATTTGCCTATGGTATACCTTGAAAACAATGCACCGTCTTTTAAATGTGATCTTACGCATATACATTTGTATATATTGTTTTTGCCATGGGATATTTTCCTACCAGAAGCATTAATATATATTAATTTCTTTAGGCTTCTCAGATGTCTGAATATGAAATGAACTAAACATTTTTATTTATGGCTGGTTTTCCATCAATGTAAAGGATCGTTAAAACTACATAAACTGAATACTTCCTTAATGATTCCGCTCCTTTTTTTCCTATACAGATTACTGTAACTTTATACAGAATGAATTTCAGTTAGGGAGAACCACATACTTTGAGTTTTGTTTCAGCTCCAGCGGCCCCAATGTTCCTGAAGCCAATAAACAACAGCTGACATACAGAATAACAATTTATACTGATAATAACAGTGATAATACAGAGAACATTAATTGGATGCTTAATGTATCCCAGTTACTCAAGGACTCAAACCTTAACAGCTTTTCTGTCTATTAAAAAAGATTATCCCCAGGGTGATTCCCTTAAGGAGTATTCCTTTCACTCTTATTCTATAAGCTTGAAAAACGCCTTATTTGAAACTAATGACTTAGCTGTTTAAACAGCAGCTGTGGATAAAGGAAAAGCGCTTTTCTCAGAGTGAAAGCCCCACACATGCTGTTTGCTCACAAGTCTCACATCAGTCATGTGGACGAGATCATACCTTCATCGGCTGCTTTTCCTCTTCACTGCATGTGCTCATGATTTTATGTCCAGATTTAACAAGCTCATCAATAATATCCTTGTGGCGCAAAATCTCCATGGTGAATGTCTGTATTTGCCAAAACAAAGATTTTTTTTTTAAAGAGTGTATGACTAAAACAAAAACAATTAGGCAAAGCAGTTAAAATGACCAAGTTACATTCAATCATGCAAGTGCATTTCCTTGGAGCACACTGACAAACCAAGTAGATGCAACTGGAAATGTGTGCCTTCACCTTTTGAACCTGCAGCTGAGCGGAGGTCTGGTCTTGCTCAAGCCTGATGTCACCCAGAGATGTCAATTTTTTGTCTGTTTCACTAATCCAGGCTAACTCTGCATCAGCTGCTTGGTCAAACTAAACAAAAGATAAATAATCAGGTCAGCAAGTTCCTGTAACTGGTGCCAGAGAAATACCTATCTACATTTCTTTCAAATACCCTTATCACACAAATGGAAAATGTGAGCTTGTCTCTTCATGGCAACCTGAAATAATCCATGATAGTGACTGATGTTATAAAGAAAGGAGAACTTTCCACAGAGAAAGTAAACACAACCTCTTAAAACGTGCTGGATCCATAACACGACATTAATGATGTGAGGACAGCTAATACTGCTGCCTTCTCTCTGGTGGTGGTAAGGATTTTCTCTTTAACAATACTGCACAAATTGTGCAGCACAGGGAACTCTACTTAATGCACTGTGGTGTCCTAAATGGGAGGGAAATCCAAAAGGGAGGGGATATATGTATATGTATGGCTGATTCATTTTGCTGTGCAGTAGAAGCTAACGTAGCATCATAAAGCAACTATACTCCAATAAAAATTAATTAACAAAATAATCATAGTGTGCTCATGATCCTGTACTGCAATAACTGAAGAAAATGAGGAACTCTGCATCTTTCTGACATGGAAAGAGATCTGGAAAAAAAATACTATACAAATTGAAAAGCTATAAAAGTCAGTAGCTGGACACCATCTTTTTTTTTTTTTTTGCAGTACACGGGCCTCTCACTGTTGTGGCCTCTTCCGTTGCGGAGCACAGGCTCCGGACGCACAGGCTCAGCGGCCATGGCTCACGGGCCCAGCCGCTCCGCGGCATGTGGGATCTTCCCAAACCGGGGCACGAACGTGTGTCCCCTGCATCGGCAGGCGGACTCTCAACCACTGTGCCACCGGGGAAGCCCTGGACACCATCTTTAAATCACTTCATCCTTCACTTTATCACGTTAATATGATATGCAGGTAGCATGCTGTTACCAAAGTACAAAATCCCTAGCAAAAAGAATGACATATTCCCATTTATTTACTCTGTGTGTATATGGGAAATACCTTTCTATGTATGCAGAGTATACCCCCAAATGTCTCATGTATCATTCTTTTACATCTCATTTAATAACAGCAGAAAACATTTTCAAGAGCATTCTTAAATATTTCAAGAGATTTTCTTTTCTTGAGCATAACAATAATTCATGGTAGAAATTTGTGAAGTATGGAAAAATATACAGAAGAAAATTAAAAGCTGGAGTTAATACCGTTGGTATTTTAGTGAATTTTCTTCCAGAAGTTGAGACTTAGAAAGCTCTGGGATAATACTGTATAAACAGTTTCATATCCTGCTTTTTCATTTATCATGAATATTTCCCATGTCATATAAATGTGATTTTTAAAATACCATCATTGTATTCTAGCATACCTGGATATTTTCACTTAGGTTCTCTGCATTTTTTCACTATTATATAAACAAGCCTGTAACGAATATCCTTGTATATAAATCTCTGTTGGCATCTCTAATTAGTTCCTTAGGGTAGATTCCCAGAAGTTGACTTCTAAGTCAAAGAGCATGAACATTTTCAATACCTTGCATCAGATAAACCCCATGCCTTCCAGTTACCATAAATGAGTACAGAGGGCAAGTGACACCACAGCACCAACCATAAATGGTAACTAACAAAGCCTCAGTGGGAAAAGTGAAGCGGAGTGGACGTTGTGATTTTCAAGTCCAGTACTGCCAGAACCTCTAATGTTTCAAGAGCACCTGGAAATCCAGATTGGGGTCAGGGGATAACTAAGGGAGGAGAGACAAGGGTGGGGGTAAGGAACTAAACTGGAAAACAGTTCATACTTTTAAGACACTAGGCAACACTCTGCAGACTCACAGGAGGATGGGGTAGACCTACTTTTACCCTATCTCACAAGTACATCTCAGAGCCCTGGGCATTATACACAACGCATACTAGGAGGCTGCGGGAGGACAGAGAAGAAAGCAGAGCTGCTATGAGTCTTGGACCCGAGGAGAAGCACGGGGGTGAGTTCCCTGGGTTTTCTTTGGCTTCCCATACCCTGGACTGGATGCTGGAGAAACTGCCACCCAGGAGCACCCAGAGGTGCAGAAAAAGCCCCAGGAAAACCTGTCTCCAGTCAAAGGAGCAGGAAAGGGGCGGCCTTGCAAGACAGAAAACGTATAGACAATAACCATTCTACTCCAACCAAACACCACAGAAAAAAGCCTTGGCCTCCCCCCACTGCTGCCAAGCAAGGCTGAATGGGGAGGCCAGATTTCCACCCTCCTGAGCCTGGGCCCGACACCCCTGCCAGGGTGATGTCAGCGAAGTCGGGAGCTGGAACTTTCACTCCCACAGGCGACCACAGACCCCTGCTCCCGGGTCAGTGGAGACCACATGGGGAGCCTGGACCTCCCCCCTCTCCTCAGGGTGGCATCAGGGAAAGCCTGTGGACAGTCAGGATTTTCACCATGGTGTCAGGGAGCTGGAACTCCCACTCCCACCCAGCAGTGAGCGGCGCCCCCCCCCACCCTTAGGTGTCCCACGAGGTTGCCTGGGGGACCTGGGATCTCCCCCCACCTGGCAGCATCCCTGCTGCCTCTGCCAGAGCGGTGTCAGGAAAGCCGGCTAAAACAGAAGGCTTAATGAAGACCCAAGACACATAACACCCAGAACCCAGAAGAACTCAAACCGAATTAAAGAGGATTATCAGCAGAGGCTAATACCTAGAAGATGATGTGAGAATTATCTGGCAGATTTTAGAGCAGCCATGATAAAAATGTTCCATGAGCAATTTCAAACGCAGTGGAAATGACGGAAAAATCAGAAGGCCTCAGCAACAAAATAGCAAGTCTCAGCAAAGACACGGAATATATGGAGAAGAACCAAATGGAAATTTTTAGAACTTAAAAATGTAATAACTGAAATAAAAACTCAGTGGATGAGACCAAGGAAGAGGACAGAGGAAAGAATGAGTGAAGCAGAAAACAGAATCACAGAAATCACCCAGCCTGAATAATAGAAAATAGACTGAAAAAAACGAACAGAGCCCAGGGCCTGAGGAACTATAATAAAAGGAAGTTCAAGTCACTGAGTCCCAGAAGGAGAGGAAAAATTGGCTGTGGCTGGAAAGTACTCAAACATTCTTGAAATAATAAAGTTAGAGAAATGGAGACCAGATTTGTGGCCAGGAGTTGAGGAAGAGGCAGAGGTGGGAGAGGGGATGGGTGTGGCTATAAAAGGGCAGCATGAGGGGTCCCTGTGACAGAAACGTTCCCTGTCTTGATGGCAGCCGTGTCAATTCCCTGCTCATGACGTTGTACCATAATTTTGCGGGATGCTACCACTGGGGAAACTGGGTGAATGATACAATGGGACCTCTGTATTCTGTTTTACAACTGCATGTGAATCTACAGTTATCTTAAAAGAAGTTAATTGAAAAAAAATAACTCTGCGTGGGTAACCTCTCATCTGTAAGTCCTGTTTGCATTTTCTCTTTTAGATCTATGCTACCAAGTTGCCCGGGATGTACTGATTCATATTCCCACGAGCAGAGTTTGGCTATCCCCTCATCAAAATGGGGTACATAATTTATTCTTTAATAATCTTTGTCAAGCTTATCAGTGAACTTTTCTTAATTATAAGGGCATAACCTGCCAGGGCAGCCTAGCACAAAAGACAGCACTGATTAAGTCATTGTGATGGTTCCAATCTCACAGGTAAAAAATTACCAATTATATAAGTGAAAAATTCTTAATATTACTGAATTATTATTTGTTTACGTTTTTTTCTACCTATCATGAACCCACTTGCTTTCACCTTTACTAAGTAATGAATGAGTAAATGAATACTAAAGCTATTTGCAGGTCAAGTTTTTTAGTCAACAAGTTTAGATAGGAAAAAATTAGATAATCATCTAAATATGGGCCAAAGCAGAAGTATAACAGGGGTTAAAATAATACTTTTACATTACCTTTAAAAACCAATGGCATAAAGATGTGAAAAGGAAGATATGGTGTAACAGACCTTTACTTAATCTCTAGAAGTGCTACCAAACAAAATCTGAATATAAACCAACATCTACACAAAAATCATGCAAAGTCAGGCTGCTCTGAGACTCCCCTGGTGTCGGGACAGCCGTCACACTGTCATGTGTGAGTACTGGACACATATCCCATGGGTCCTCCTCCAAGTGTCACACATCTGAGAAGATCGCTGACAGGCAAAGTTGCTCCAGACAGAAATGCAGAGCTTCAGTCGTCAGAGTGGGCGAGCTCCCCCATAGGGGCAGTACTTCTAAAATGACTCCACACGTTTATATATTCAAGCAGAAGTCTTTCTCTTTCCTATGTTTCCCATAACGGCATGCATTGTTTTCTGAAGCCGCCTCGTGATTTGCACGTAGTGGTGTTAATAAATATTCTGCCCACTAATTCATTACTTTTGCTGCTACGGGGACAAGTCAGAACAATGTGGACTCCAGAAGGAATCTTGATAAGCCATTTGAAAAACTCTATCTTCATCTGGTTCAATAATTGTTACATGACTTAGTTTCAAATGGAACTACTCATTAGCAATTGCTGATCAATGTGAAAAGAAAAAAAATTTCATCAACTAATTCAGCAGCTTCAGATGTGGAAAAAGAAATCGTCACAACAAACAAGTGGAAGAGTCTGATCATTCGCTTTCAAGCCGCACATGGTGGAACTCCAGGGTAAAGCTCTACTATGTGATGCGCTCAGCACAAAACTGAGAAAAAATAGTCCAGCCCTTTCTACCAGAGTGCAAATGTTGCAAGATATCAAGAATAAAATTTAACAGGAATTGTTTTTCTTCTACTGGTCCCTGAAAAAAATAAAGTGATGCCCCCACCCCTCTTGTTTGTGTTCAGGCTATTTTTAGGATTTATACGACAGTCCTCATAAAGAAAGGCAGATTGCTGGTGTTAATATTAGTTTAATAATAAGTCTCCCTTTCTGGAAGAAAAAAAACAAAAAGCATCCAATGAAAACCAGTATGATGATACTTTCTGGAAGAAAAAAAAAAGCATCCAATGAAAACCAGTATGATGACACCATCCAAGTTGCCAAAACTCAAAGCTGAAACTCAAACACTGTTTCTTGAACCAAGGCAAATATTTGCTCTGCTAAAAGAAAACAAGACTTTAAGCAGAAACTTCCCGCTGTCCTTTGAAAGGTTTTTTTATTAAATTAGAAAATATTTAATGTCCAACAATGAAAGGAGTAGTCCCAGGGTCTACATGAAGCAATTTACAGTCAAGCAAGGCGTTTTTATTTAGGTCTGTGACTCTTTCAAACAACTACTTAATGTGAGTATTTCTAACAGACCATGAAATGGCTTATTTCACATGTGAGTAACGTGGACAGCAAGCGCCCTATACCAAATTTTAATAAATTTGTTTACTACTCATACAAGTAGTAAAAAAATAACTTCAAATGAATTGTAGAAAGTGTTAGCATCCTTAACTGCATCCTGGGAAATATTCTAATACGCATCATCCCTGGAGTCCAACCATCAACCCCAGCTACTGTAATTCCTAGTATAGTTGAACTAGTATTTCAGAAACTTCCTACAAGTTGGTGAAAAACATTTTAATTGGCTAATCTCTAAATATTCCTGAAAAACACACTGTAAAACAGTAACTGCCAACATTCTACTGAACACACTGTTCTAAGTGCTTAAACATGCAAGAATATACAGTTGCTGTCAGGATAAAAGGGCATAATGTGGGTATTACCACTAATCCCATTTACAGCCGAGGAAGCCAAGGCAGAGAGAGGTTAACTGACTCACCAGAGGTTACCCAGCTTGTAAATGTCGGGTCTGAGATTCAAACCATGGTGGTCTGACCCCAGAGCCTATACTTGCGGTTGCCCTGTTACATCCCTTGTGCTTGTACACAATTTGGGCTCAGTCACTCAAAATATTCATGGGATTTCACCAATATCGGCTCAAATACCACAACAGTCAATAAGTGGTGGGTTTTCACTTACTATTTAAATGTTTCTCCCATGTCTGACAAACTGCTTTTGTACTTATCTAGAAAGTTTCTCTTGCGTGGAAGCAGAGGTTTAAGAAAGACAGAGTGATAAGCAAACTTTAACCTCCAGGACATCCTATTATTCCCTTCCCCTGGCGAGGGTCTTAGCGCTTGCTTTCTTTTGATTAGCATTTCCTTCCATTTTTCTTCACATTATTCATAACCCAGCCCATATTTTCCCACCGTAAACAAATCTCACTTCCGTGGGGGAGGTTTCCTTCTAGTTCTTTAAAAGAAATTAATTGGGGTTATTTTTCTCCCAGGCTGATCCCTAATGACCCAATGAACTGTTTATTTTAATTGCACCCATGTGCCTTTATATTGGGAGGTTATGAAGGCCCAATAAAATAAGGAAGGCAATTAGAACTGCCAGAGAGTGCCTGGGATGCCCAGACCCAGTGAAATACACACTTTAGCACCTTCTGATAATTGCACATTTATAAGAGGCAAAGGACAACAAAATGCTCTGGGGTTTAAACAATCACAGTGATCTGAATTCAGGCTGTAAGTCTGTACGTCTTTCAAGCAAAAGCTCCTTTCCCCATTTCCACATGGGTCATTTGGTGCAGTGAGCAATTAGAGAAAGAAAGCAGCAAAGCTAGGTTACTTTGTGTAGGTTTAACATGCAAAAATACCCACAGTTTCTAACTCAGATAATGGCAGGCATTGTGAGAAGGAGGCAGCTGTTTTGCTTTTTTCTAAAGCTCACAATCACTATTTACTAAGCTGCCTTATTCCACTCAGATTTTTCTTAAAACTTATGAATGGGCCCAATTAAAAAAAAATCCTCTTCAGAATATTGATGCCTGCAAATCTGCAGAGTCAGACTCAGGAGCTTATTAACTGGTCACAATGAATGTACACCGTCCTCAGGCATCTGCCAATAATTGAGGCTGTTCCATTATTTCCAAAATAAAAATAAACATCACTCTACTTTACCTAAGGCTCTTGGCCCTATGATCTCAAAATTCAGCGACACATCTTTTCAAAACTGCTATGTGATACAGAATTAACATGAAAAATCTAACCACGTCACATCAGAAGTTTTTTGAGAACTAAATGTATACCGGACGGATATGAAGCACACACTAACGAGAAGGTATCTGGACGCCCCCTTCCCTCCTCTCTTCAGACCTCAGCCCTTTTCCACGTTTGCCTGACATCTTCCATGTCAATCAACACCCTCTGTGATGGTGGCCTGACTGTTCACAATGTCCCTACATGGTTGCTGAATTCCAAAATGCAGGTTATACCAGTATAAAGGAGGCAAGCCTGTACATAAACAATCTTAATGTCAAAAGATGGAAACATCTGAAGAGAAAGCTGCTTGGAAAACAGGACATTCAGTTATTTTCAATCTAGTTGAATTTAGTCCGGTTATTCGGGGACAAAGCATCAAATCTATAAATTTAAAAACTACCAAGTCATTTGCAAGGCCCATATCCTCACTCCATCACTCGTGGTTGGGTATGTCAGGGGAGGGATCTGGAAGGAGTAGCTCTTAATAAAACAAGATGTGCCTAAGGTATGCAGAAAAAGATGGACTGCTGTCAGATCATGTCCACGGTTCAGGTGGAGAAGAAACAGAATGGTAGATCATTTGTTTAGACAACGTAAAACAAATCATACAAAATATGCAGTTCATATCCAAGTCTAAAGATTTTTTTTGCACCATTCCTTTTGTATTTCATGGATACATTATCACTGGATAAAGAGAAAACAAGTATTTTAGTATCAAACTGTACTCTGGTCCTAATTCCAAACATCTATAAATGGGCAAGGTTATAAAACAATTTTCAGTGATATATTAGGTCCTTTCTAAACTTGTTAATTATGAGTTTAGAAACTATTCTTTTGAGTGCAAAACTAAATCTCTGCCAAACCAGAAAGACAGGTACCAGTGTGTTCTTAAATTTGCCGAGAGAGAGAGAGAGAGAGAGAGAGAGAGAGAGAGAGAGAGAGAGAGAGAGAGAGATTTCCTGATCCTTTCAGTTTACTTGCCCAAGTCTCACAGGCCTTACAGTTGGAAATATCCTCATACTTCTATTTTGCTGCAATAATGGCGCCTTCCTTCGGATTACTGAAGGAGGTTAGAAAAAAATGGATCACCTCCTGCCTTAGGATTTTTCCTCTCTGCCTGATTTATAAAGAGTCCCTTTAGGGAGGTAGAATGAGATCTACCTTAATCTACCAGGATTAAGTCCTGGTTACAACTCCACCACACACTAGCTGTGGGACCCCAGGCAGGTCACCTCCCACACACTGCATATGCTCCTCCCAGCTCTAAACGGTACATCTCAGCCTTAATGGAAAGGTATTCTCTTCTTTCCTTTTTTTTTAAATTGGCTTAAGTGAATTTTATTGGTTTTCTTTGTTACTGGAGGTATTCCATTGGGCTGACTTGCAGGCATTTCAAAGGAATGCACATACAAGTACAGAATAAATACATATAAACAACCAGAAGATATTAATATATCAATAGCACTAATATTAGTTATGACCTACTGGTAGTGAGATACTTTTACTAAACAATCTCCCCCTCTCTCACAAGGAAGGCTTGAAGGATACAGACCACAGTGTTTGCATGTTCTTGCTTCCACGAGTTTTTCTGTATTCTTTCACAAGGTCTTGAAACTTTCAGTAAGGAATGATTTTATCCGGAAAAAAACCCCAATAATTGTTATTTTCCCACAGGGTATATGTTTTAGATTCGAGAAAACACAGACCAACCTGTGGAAAACATTTGCAAAACTCTGAATAGAACTGGGCTACAGTTAATGACCTTGGCACCTGGCAGAGCTTACAAACCGGTAGGCGCTCAGCCTGTCACCTGCCCTTGAAAGCAGCTCCTTTGCCCCTTTCCTGTTTGCCCACTTCTGTTCCCTTCTAACCTTAGAAGAACCTAATTATAGGAATGCGATCACTAAGCAACTGAAACTAACTCCTGACTTACGTTCTCCTGAAAGCGCACCATGCCTTGTCTAACCTGTGGATTCTTTTCCTACGTTTTAAGAAGTAAGAATGAAGAATTAAGCAGTTAAAAATGACTAGCTCTCTACCCCCAACAGTCCCCTTAGCAATCCTGCAGGAGATCATGGGGGCAAGATAACATGGGAAGAGAGAGTCAGCCAGTCTGCCCTCCATGGACAAGGATGCAGAACCCAACCTCCTGCCTCGATGATTCACTGAGATTCTTTTCCCTTTACAAACTGTCATGGCTGAGCAGAATCTTCAGAATTGGTCTCTGGACACAAGTCCACCTTCTCCCCAGACTGCTGGCTTTTCTGATTAAAGCACTTTCCTTTCTACTGACACTTGCCTCTCGAGTTATTGGCTTATGAGCAGTAAGCAGCCGAACCTCGGTTTGGTTACACCCTTATTACTGTCTTCCTTCCCCAAACTAGCCAACCACAGTCAGCTTCTCAAGAAAATTCTACTCCCAAGAGGACAGAATATTTGTCGTGCTATTTAGAGAAGTCTTCAGTGCCAACTATGAAAGGTCGAAAGAAATTTTGGTGAAAAACAATCCAACTCTTTTCAAATAGTTGAATAAACTTCACAAATAAACACGCTTATTATCCTATGATCATGAGGCATACAAATTCCTCCAAACTTTGAAAACAGAGCCATGCAAACGCATTCCTCAGGCATGAAGGCCTCCCTCACAAAAATGTCTGAGGCAGGCCTTTTGCTATCGTTGTATTCCATCGGCTTTTGTGATTCCAGAGCACGGCACTGAAATGAGGAGTGAGGCGCCATGTTTTAGAACTAGATAAATTACACTTTTACGGCAACCTTAGAGAATGAATTTTGGATGCTCTACACGAGCTGCTTGATTTGTGTTTCTTGCTTTTGGCTGGGATGTGCAAAGGCTGAGTCATCCACCTTCCCAAGCCCTGTTCCACAGTACACAGCAAAACCCTACTAACTCTGTCAGAGCAAGTCTGCAACAAGAGGCTGATGACTTAATATAAATATTCAGAGATTTCCATAAAAGTTAATCAAAACATGTATTACAAGCTTCTAGATCCAGGACCCCCCCCCCCTTTTTGCCCACAGTCTTCTGAGAGAGCTGTGGCTAAGGGGTGGGGTCTATAAAACTCTCTGGAACCAGCAACCATACGAGTTGCAGACAGGTCAGCAACGATCATTTTTTCCCCTTTCAGTCATCTTCAGAAAAAAAATACATCACCAACACAACTGTTTCCTTTTTAGAAAGAATTCAGCCTTTCTTTGCCATGTACATCAAGGAACAGTTAATAGTGACTTACACGATAACTCAAAATATTTACTCACACACAGATTAGACGCAGCCAGGGCATAAAATTAACATGAGCAGCATGCACACATGTACACAAAAGGCATTTTGTCTGGACGGCAGGAGAACGGTGCTAGTCCTGCCGGTGGCTGACTTGCTGAGCCTGGGAGACCAGGAGGTAGATGGCTGCCAACAATGTAGAGATGAGCCTTGCCCGGCACTCAGATGTCCAAGTACCCCAGCTAAATGCTTTTCAAACCCCTTCCGTTGTGGAAGCATAACCAATGAATGGAAATACCACCCACCATCATCTCTGATCAGGTGGAGGCCCTGGGAGCAAGTGGAGGAAACGAACTGCCCGGACGCCCAAGTGTTCGCCTACCTGCTGGGACCTCAGGATGGCCGCGTCAATCTCCTCCACCTTCTGTGTGATGGTGTCGCTCACCAAGCGGTAGCGGTCATTGTCCTCGGCCACCATTTTTTCCAGCCCTTCCCTCGCTCTCCAGGGCACCAGCTCCAGGAGAGCAGAGCTCACTTCGTTAAGGGAGTCCAGCAGGGCTTTGCTGCTCTTAGCTTCCTTCTTTAGCTCCTGAAAACAGAAGGAAGAAAACAAAAACCTGTGGGAAACGCCAAGTCTGAACGGGCTTCTCCTCTAACTGTCCTTGGGGCTAAAGTCCTTCACAGGCCAACGTGATGCATGGATCACCTTAGTGCCAGTTACCCCAGTTCTATACCCCTTGGTTACTTAAAGCTATTTTGCAGAAAGGAAAGTGTTCCCTGAGAAGTTCCAAAGAACACTTCCTTGGTCAACATGGCAAGACTTTAGTTTTGAAATGTAATATAAATGTTTAAAAATTGGGAACCCGAACCTGGCAAGTTAACCCAGCAAGTTAATCCAGCTTGCTGGTAACCTTGAAGTAATCAGGTACCAGAAAACTAAAGAGGAAAGTCCAAACCAGAATCAAGTGACCCTCAAAACAAGGACACACTGGCTTTAAATCATCCCAGTTGAATCATTATAGGCTCAGTGGACCTGACCTCCCGGACTGCCTTCACCCATGTGTGATCGTACTTCAGGATGATAAAAACCGAGGCGGACAACTCTAAGAAGGATGATCAGCATGAGAGAATACCACTCTTGCAATATAATTAGAAAAGCCACCTCATGCTTGGCATCTATCTTATAAAGGTATCACTATTCTAACCAAATTATGTGTATCTCTGAAACAGTGATCATTTTCTTTTTTTTTTCTGTTTTCATCATTCTGTTTCTATAAGATTCGAGAAACAAATGACAATATGCTGTTTTCACGTCTGGGCTCCTAAAAGTTTAAATAGCTGATCTGCTGCCAATTTCTGTTGGGTCCACGCCCACCAAGGCATCCGTAAGTATATTAGTAATGACACGTGATAAATATCACTTTGCCCCTGTGTGAATAAGGCTCCCTGAGAGATAACAAGCAGATCCAAAGAGTGTATAAATCGGAGCGTACTTTTTGCCTCGCGTGTGCTTGGCTGGAGGCTTCTCCCTTCAGAACCTGCGTTTCGTATGCAAGCAACTCGACCTCCACTTTGTCCAGCCAGGCGCACAGCTCCTCGTGCGTGGAGTGCAGTCGCCTCGCGAGCTGCAGTGCCTGGTCCAGGGTCTTGGCGACGTCCGCGCTCAGTTTAGTGATGTCTTGGTACCTCGCTTTAATGGCTTCCAATTTATCTTGAATTATTAAAACTTCATCACCTAGAATTTCAAAGGCATGTCATATCTCGTGAAAGGGGAAGAAGAGTTCTTCAGCTAAAGAAGTTCTGACCCAAGAAAAGCCCTTTCCTAGGTTTGAATTTTTCTGAGGATATCTGGAGAGTGTAAACAGTTCTGAAAATGCAAATATAAAAACTGTAAAGGGCTATGTGGAATGCACCAGCTTTGCAACTATTTGTATGGTCTTTCCGTTTTCAAGCATCGGGGTTAAAAACTGCCTAGGTTTGCATACTGAGTTTGTGGCTTACTACCTTGCACAAGATACCTCACCTCTCTCTGTGCCCCTGGTTACTTATCATTACGAATAGAACCTACTTCATAAAGTTGTGATAAAAATTCAATGAGTTTATATTTGCAAAATGTTTAGAATAGTGACTGCCAAATACATACATTTATATATGTATAATCTATGCATGTGTGTGTGTGTGTGTTAAAAATAATAAACTCAGGGCTTCCCTGGTGGCGCAGTGGTTGAGAGTCCGCCTGCCGATGCAGGGGACATGGGTTCGTGCCCCGGTCCGGGAAGATCCCACATGCCGCAGAGCGGCTGGGCTCGTGAGCCATGGCCGCTGAGCCTGCGCATCTGGAGCCTGTGCTCCGCAACGGGAAAGGCCACAACAGTGAGAGGCCCACATACCGCAGAAAAAAAAAATAATAATAATAATAATAAACTCACCTGCACTATTCCAATAGATCCTCACCTGCCTCTATTTAATTTTCAGACACACAGAGAAATTGTGTCCTGGGCTTCAGAGTCCAAGTGCAAGGCTCTCGATACTATATCAAATTCTTCCCATTCATAATGAATGGTACCTGTCCCCCACCACACACATGTGCTGAATTGGATATAAATACAATGAGACATTCCTACAGCCAAAGGAATTACTAAAACAAGGTAATATCTGTTTTCTTGGTGAGTTCAAGCACAGAGAAATGAAACCTGGGTATAGTCACAGTATGTGTCACTGAATGCCATCTATCTTAAAAATTTAAAAAGCTGTCTACAACCTATGTGCTCATCTAGAACAACTGCCTTCCACAAGTGGAAAACTAATGTCACTCTGCCATGGGATTCTCTGACCAATGCTTGGTGTTATGAGTAATACACAAAACTTCCATTAAAAACTCAGTGAGATCATGAGAAAAACAATGAAATCATAGTCTAAAACCCCCTCGGTCGGCCTTCAAAGCATTCTCCAGGATGAAATCTTGGAGTGGCCCCAAAATTCGAGTGTGCTTTGTGTTTTTCCCCCATCTCTAAAATATTTTGAAAGCAACACAAAATACTCACGTCATGAGGATTTGATTTGAAAGGTATCTCACCTGTTGTTCGTTTAAGTAGTTCTAAACCATTTAGTAAGGCCTGATCTACATTTTGTTTTCTGAGTAGGATGTCCTCTTGCAGAACCTAAAACACAGGTATCATTTTCATGCGGGGGGGAAAAAAAATTTAAATAAGCATTGGCATTATCAGTTAATCTTATTTGAGGAAACACCTTTTCAAATATTCCTCACTGTTCTCATGTTTACCCAACTTTTTACCACCACTGTGCCCATGTCTCAGTTCATCTATCATAATTCACTCCCCTCTTCAAAAAATGGGCGATGTGGAGACACTGGAGTACTGGTTAATTATGGGCCTTTGTATACAAAGATGAAATAACAAAATAAAAGTCAACAATCCAGCTATTGGATAAATTAAATCTCTTCTTACATGTGACTTCATTAAAAGTAACTGAATACAACACTACTTACTATATATAAAATAGATAAACGACAAGGACCTATAGTACAGCACAGGGAACTCTGCTCAATACTTCGTAATAACCTATATGGGAAAAGAATCTGAAAAAGTGTATATATATACACACATATATACACACACATATATATATATGTGTGGTGTGTGTGTGTGTGTGTGTGTGTGTATATATACACACACTGAATCCCTATGCTGTACACCTGAAACTAACACAACATTGTAAATCAACTATACTTCAATTTAAAAAAAGTCACTGTATACATAGGTAATGTCTTATTTGAGTACAGCAACTCACCTAAATCATAGTGAACATAAAATAATACAGAAATAACGAAGACTGAGAAAATGAGGACAACTGAAATGAAAAAATAAAGTAAAATAAATCAAAATACCCGCAGCTCAGCCTGCTGTGTCCACAGCCCCTCAGGGCTGGAATCCTGGACCGAGAGCCTCCTCAGCTTGTCATGCACTTCACTCAGCCAGTTCATCAGCTCCACTTCATCTTCCCCAAAAATCTTAGCATTACACAGAGCCTGCTGGAGAAGCTCAGACCTGCCGTGGCTTTTCTCTTGAATCTCAATGTACCACACTTGAGAGGAGTCTAATTTACTCTGCACCATATCTTTATCCTCCCTGGAGCTCAAAACCTTTAAGGACTGGCCAATGCTAATGGCCTGGTGTAAATGTTTATTATGATGGTTGATGTCATCTTCTAAGGCCTAAATAAAGTTTAAAAAAGGAAACAAAAAGAATGGACAAATAAAAATGACAACATAAATTGAACAAAAAGCTGACACATGAAATGGGTCTAAGGTTGCACTGATGCATCACACAACAGTACAAAACTCAAATGCATGTCATAAAACCACAAAGGGCACGGAAAACTGGATCTCACTAACGTGTGATGGGAACCTTACTTTGTGCTGGGCAATTTGTTCCTCCAGCTTGGATGCTTGGGTTCCAATGGGTTCGCTATTCGCCAGCCTCTTTTCTGTGGTTGTCAGCCACTCATTCAGTGGTTCTAAGGTTTCGTGAAACTGCTGTGCTACCACTGAGATACCTTCCAACTGACGATTCCTGAAAACGTGCCAAGAGGAAGGTCATTCAGGGATGAGAAACGTGGGAAACTGTCAACAGAAATCTTCACTCATGCTCCCGTGTTCCACTCCAAACAGTTTTTGTAGAAAACATCTAACATTAAAATTAAAATCTCTCACATGGAGAGGACACTTTAAAATATTTCTCCTATTCTCCATGCTTCCACTGCGGGGGGCCGGGGTTCAATCCCTGGTCGGGGAACTAAGATTCCACAAGCCACGTGACATGGCCAAAAAAAAAAAAAAAATCTATGAAAAACTTTAAAAAATAGTTCTCCTATTAAATAAAAGTAAAGCTGAACAACACATCAACCTCAAGGGCCTAAATCTTGTGAAAGTCTTAAGTAACCTGGTTGTAATACTTACAATAATAATAGGTATAATGATAGTAATGTTATAATAACAATAGTAGCCATAATAATGATAGTAATAGGTAATACTTACTGAACATATATTCTGTGCTTTATATAATAGTTAACTTCAATCGGAGCATCAGTTACTGAAATTGCTTTAATCAAATGGTCAAAATTAGATTTAAATTTTGGAGAATAACTATAGCATCCCCTGTGCTGGAATTACTAGTGAGTCCTCCTTTAAAAAGTACACTGTCAGGTATATTTCCCCAAGGCAACAGTTAATATTTTATGGACTAAAATATCATGAAAGAGGAGAAATATTCCTCAGACTTTAACTTGTAACAGAGTTTGAATGCTTTTAGAAAACCCATTGTTTCCTCCCTTAAAAAGGTACCACGTAAGTTAAAACCGACTTGCACGGTCCTTGGTTTTTATCTACGGCAAGTGATTGTGCTGGTCTGTATACAGAGGACCTGATGCTGTATCCAATCCTGTGAATTATTTTTGCTGGGACCAAGAGCAGCTGTCTTCACCTGTTATCATGTTTAATTCTTAGAGAATTACATGATTTGAGAAATGAGCTTTCTATGGGGACAAACGGAATTATGGACAACTGGCACATGCTACCGAACATAATTTCTATACCTTCATATCACAAATTACACATGCATATATTTTTAAAACCTTCAGTTGAAATACATTTGCTCTTTTTAAAAAAATGAATAAAATTACTACATTATTTTTGACTACTGGATGATCACTATTTATGACTCTTTCTTAAAAATTCTAATATCCAATCACCTAGAATCACTAGAAAGAACTATTTTGTAACTAGGTTTAATTGACTATGATTTAAATTGTAAGGGAATCTATTAGTCTGTGTGTGAATCGTAGCATCACCACCATCCCTCCACTTAATACCGCTGTGAGGAAGGTTTAGGGAAAAAAAAGGACAGTCATGGGAGTGAAGCAGAGATCTAGACTTTCATTCATTAAAAAAAAGTATTGAGAGTCTCCCCCATGGCAGTAATTCTGGGGCATTACACAGAAGGAATAATCTACTGACACACATTAAAGAATAACATGAAACTTCCAGCCTCCTTCGGAGCCCCTTATTCAATGGTCCTAGAATGATAACTCCTTCTACTCCGTAATTCAAGATTGGACAAACTCTTCTCTGCACCATCTTAGTTCCAAAGAAGGTAGGAATGTATGGAGATGCTCATTCTCTTCAGTGGCTCATCTATTTCCAACCCAGCCAGTGTACACTTCAGTGTAGCTACAACATGACATCGGTCAATGTGGTGCCAGTGAAGAGAATGAAGAAAGAACTATATTCAATATCTTATGATAAATCATAATGGAAAAGAATATTTTAAAAAAGAATGTATATGTATGTATAACTGAGTCACTTTGCTGTACAGCAGAAATTCATACAACATTGTAAATCAACTATATACTTCAATTAAAAAAATTAAAAAGAAAAAAAACGAAGTGTAATGAAGCCCGGTGGAGCCACGCTCCAGCTTCTGGCCCTGGTAGATGTCACAGTGCCCTCCACCTGCCTCACTTCCCAGATAACTCCCACTCCTCCTTTAAAACAGAGCTTAGCTATCACTTTCCTGCCCCAGGCCAGGTTCCTCCTGTTCTCTGCTTCCACAGCACCCTGTGCCCAGGTTTCACTTTGAACCATCACATTTGTCATTAGTCTTCAATGGCTACGAAACCCTGCTAGGCTGTCCCTTGTCTGAGGGCAGGGATGATCTGACCAGCGCACCCCTGCGGAAGGCCCAGCTCTGCCTGATGCACAGTAGGCAGGCGATAACTACGTTATAAATGAATGAACGAATGACCCCCAAAGGAAATACTCTTAAGAGTTGGGATAGATTTGGAGACTACAGGACACCCCCATGGGGGAATAAAGACAGAGGTGCCATAGCCCTTGCCCTCCATGTTCACATACATGATAAACACAGGAAAATAACAATTTGAAGAAAAGCATTACCAAAATACAAGAAATCAGTATGAACGCCATTGGTGCTCTTTCCAAAGACTGGAAGCATTTACCTTGTTTCAGCCTTATTAAGCAAGGCTGCCCATCTGCTATCCAAGAGACTCAGTTGTTTCAAAATCTTCACTTTATCTGCAGGTTCTGCTGTGGCGGCAATTTTTTCTCCTTCCCGTTTGATCACCTCCACAGTAGATTTGCGGTCATCCAACAATCTCTGGAGAAGCTTAAGACACAATAGTAAATTTAAAAAAAAATAAATAAAAAGAAAGGAAACAAAGCGATAATTTTATCAACATATGGAAAACATACACAAAGTACTTGTGATATGTAACAAAAATAACTTTGTGTGGATTCACATACAAAAGGACCTGAGAAGTACGATTTTTTCAAAAAAACTCATTTTGTTTAATGATTCATTATCATTGTGTCAAACATTGCGGTGGCGGCTTTTCATACTAAATAAAACAAATATTGATAAGGCCACTGAACCATTCGTTATTAACTTGTTAATATGAAGTAATGGAGTAGAATGTGCCGCTTAGGATAACTCCTCTGCACTGAGAGCGCAAGATCCCAATTATTATAATGAAATGGGAATGCCCTAAACAATCAACAGTGATCTGTCCCGTTGAGATAGAAAAGGTCATTATAAATCACTGCTGTTTTCAAAACCTTTCCCCATATTAAACAATCCAACGCAGAAGGGAAGTTGAAAGTCAGACCAAGTTCACAAGCTAGTGAGGCTACAACTAGAGGCTCTTGGTTGCTTTTAGGGGGTAAGATAGCTCCTAAAATTCTTTACGAGGATGAAAACTAAAAAGAGCCTTTAAATATCATTTCCACAATGAACCGAGGGGGAAACATGTCAGAAATCCCCAAAGCTGGCTAAGGAAGACTAATATTTCAGGATTGAGCCGTGGAAAAAATTTCAATTTAATGCTTCATTTTGAGAAACCTGGAAGGGAGTGTTTGACATAGGTAGCCAGAAATCAGGATTCCCTTCCTCCAATGAATCAAAACAAGTATTTCAGGAATAAGTGCAATCCCCAGGCCCTGTGTGAAGAGCAGTGAGGAAGGCACAGGTGTACAGAATGCTGAGTACCGCACTGCTTCCTTAACCTGACCCTGACTGATGCCTAAGGACCAAAGGCACAGACAGTCACCCAGAAGTAACAAGGTGGAAGGGTATTTTCTCACTGTCACTTTGGGATCAAGGCCACCACAGCAGGAAGGGAGGGGAACAGGGCTAAAGAGAAGGGGAAGAGATGCCCTCTCTTGACACAGGTCAGAGCCATCATAAAATCAAAGTACAACAAGTGGTTTAGGCAGTAAAGAGAACAATTAAGTGGATTACTTTTGGTAAACTTTAACGAACAGCTTCTAGCAATTAAGAAAGCAAAATCAATAGACAGGTTTTTTTGGCTAAGCACAGTTCATTAACTCTGGGCAAATAATAAATGTTTAAATCGTGAATGGTAGCAATTATACTATTATATTTAACACCAGATTATAGTATATATTTATTACATTATATAAATTATACATATATATTATTTTATTACATATCATTATATATTACCATATTTTTTCAAAAATCAAACAAATGCAATGTGTTTCCTGTTATATTTCTTTAATCCATACCTGTAAATCTATTTCTAATAAGTTAATTTCCCAAGATACTAAAGTCTTCGAAGAATTTTTAGAGAGAGTAGTACTGGGTGTCAAAACCCAATTAAGCCTCTTAATCCAGTCTCTTCCTTTTAAAGGTCCTGTCTTTTTAAAGAGAAGCCTTATCAGTGTGCTGTGTGCCAGGTGCCACCCCCCCACGTGTCATTTCAAGTCATGGCTGACAAATCAATACTGGACAGGTCACTAAATGCTTCCTAATGACCACAAAAATTGTACATGTGGCCCCAAGTAGTGACCATCCCTCTAAGAAGTGTCTTTCCAACTGGGTCCTGTATTTGCTGAATCAAAAGACACAGCAGTATGGTTCTCAGCGTATGTGAATCAACTCTCTGCCATGTCAGTACAGGCTGAACCATAACAAACTGCCCATACTGACTCTATAAAATAGGCAATTGCATGTGCATCAACCTAATACACAGGAGAACAATATTTCTGTTCGAAGTCACCTTTTCGGTAAGTGATGTCTTCGAACTCAACTACACTATTTTTTAAAATTGTACACACACACCCCTCCACTCAGCACTTCCTGTCCCCCACCCTCGCACTCTGTCTCTTGCTAATAACTCTTATCTCCCATCCCAGTGTTATTTATCGATGGCTAATGTAACACCATTTACGTGTTTACTTTGTTTATTGTCTCTCTCTCTCCCCGTTCCTCCCTTACCACTAAACCTTAAACTCGATGAGGAACGTCTATGGTTTGTAGTCAATGATATATCTCCAGCACCTGGAACGATGGCTGACCTGTGGCAGATGGTCCACAAATATTTGTTGAATGACTAACAAAACAATGTCTAGAGCATTGATTACCAGTTAACGAGGATATCCTATTAACACAAATAAAGAGAGTCACAAGGTGAACTTTTACTCTCATTGTTAAGATTTAACATGAAACAGTACGAAAGCTCCGCTAACTTACTTTCTGCTCTTGTATCTGGGCCTTCACCACCTTGAATTCTGCCGATGGGGGCTTCTGATTGGCCACAAGCTCCTCGGTGTCCACCATCCAGCTGAGTAGGGACTCCAGGGCATCCTGGAACCTCCCGCAGTGCAGCAGGGCCTCCTGCAGTTGGGCTGCTCGCTGGGCCACCTGCACAGCACCAGGGATCCCCAGTTATCTACTGCATTCATGAAAAATGAAATTTGCCCACCAGCCAACACTTCCATGCTCATCTTCCCATCTGGTCACAAATTTTCTTTTCCTTCTCACTTAAAATTCACCCAAAGCATTGCTAGTGGGCAGGATACAGATGGAAAGGAGACAAACGCAAAGTTAGCAAGTAAGCCAAGGAGATAAGGTTGCCATCTCAACCAGTCAGTGCAAAAGGGGAAGGCTTTGAGATTCTGGAAGTATCCAATACATTTATGATTAGCAATGAATGGTTCAAATATTTTAAGGTTACTGAAAGAAACAGTGCCTTATTCATTTTTATCATTATCCCTGGGATTCATTCTTTATTTCCTACTGTTGAATATTTTTTTAAAGACTAAGATTTAAACAACAATATTATTGTGGGGAGAATCAGAATTACGTTCTGCTAGGCAAAATAACTATGAAGTATCCAATTAAATTCTGCTAGATCCAAGCTCTATAGAGTCCTTTCTTGACAAGCCAGCGCCTTTGTCGCCCAGTAAATGGAGTCTCTGTGTTCTGCATAGAGATATCCTATTGCCCCCTCAAAGGTCTTTTCTTTTTGGGCTGAAAAAGTAGTTGGCAAGATATTTTAAGCTCCATGGAAAGTATTCACACCTGACACTGCATCCCAGTTGTATTTGAGGAGTGCTGTGGTATGAATCAAACTCTAAAGAAGGATAAATGTCATTCTGAGATCCAGCCACTGCTTCACATTTCAACGCAAGGAAAACTCCAAGAATAACCCCCCACCACGACCATCACTAGATGAGCACTGCCATCCCAAAATCCTTTTCTGATCATTTCTGTCACATAAAGAGCTGCCACTGTGCGTCAGCGTCACCTTCTTAAGATATCAGAGCATTATTTTCCAGTGTTTTCCATCATGGGCATTTAGAAAAAGGTGGGATCTACATCTTATCAGTAAAATAGTATTTGGACTTAATGATCTATAGCGAGGTGCAAACCCTTAGTCCAGGGCAAACAGACACAGAGCTGTACTGTGTGACCTATTACACAGTATGGAGTGAGTTGCTGACATCTGAAAATTAGGTTTCACATAAAAAGTGAGAGTTCCAAGTTCTTTGCAAAATAAGTAAAGGATTTGGCAACAGGGAGCCCAGATCCCTATGGGACACTGATTATGGAGCCAAGTAGCCCCTGTGCCCTTGGAGGTGCGTGTGCTCCCACCAGCCCAGGGCCAGGATCCTGGCCGCCTGCCGTCACAGCTGTGCGGTCAGGTCCCTAGCCTCGTGGGGGCAGTGGGTGGGGGAGGTCCTTCCTGCTTCTGTGCTGCCCAGCAAGCCCTGGGGGCATCTAGGGTGGGCTATCAGTTCATGGGGATGTCAAGGAACAGGCAGGTTTAGGGAAGCTTGGCTACTAGAAATACGACTGGTGGTCACAGCAAATGCTGGAGAAGAACAATCCACAGAAATGACAGCAAAGGGGGTGGTAACGTCACCTTCTTGTTGAGGGTCTTCCATCGTGCACTGGCATTGTCCAGGTCCCGTTCCAAGGCCTGGGTGCTGGTGCCCTTAGCGGCACTCTGAATGAGGCCTTGACCCAGCCAGTTCACATCCTGCTGTTTAACCTGCAAGGGTTCAATCTCTTCTTTTTGAAACACCTGCATTGGAAAGAACAATAATTATATGAATTATAGTACCTAACAGCCACCAAATATAAACATCTGTCCAATCATCAGGTATAGATTATTAGAAATAAAGATTTTTGTTGCCTATTCATGTGTTACAGCTGCTTTATGAATAATAATGAGAAAGTAAACTAAATATAAATTCACAATATTATCAAAACCATTCAGGTCAGAAAGAGAATGATAAATACCGTATGATGTCACTTACATGTGGAATCTAAAATATGACACAAATGAACTTATCTACGAAGCAGAAACAGACTCACAGACATGGAGAACAGACTTGTGGGACTTCCCTGGTGGCGCAGTGGTTAAGAATCCACCTGCCAATGCAGGGGACACAGGTTCGATCCCTGGTCCGGGAAGATCCCACATGCTGTGGAGCAACTAAGCCCGTGCACCACAACTACTGAGCCTGCGCTCTAGAGCCCACAAGCCACAACTACTGAAGCCCATGCACCTAGAGCCCATGCTCCGCAACAAGAGAAGCCACTGCAAAGAGAAGCTCATGCACCGCAACAAAGAGTAGCCCCCTCTTGCCGCAACTAGAGAAAGCCCGCGCGCAGCAACGAATACCCAATGCAACCAAAAATTAATTAATTAATTAATTTAAAAGAGAGAGAACAGACTTGTGGTTGCCAAGGTGGGGGAAGGGATGCACTGGGAGTTTAGAGTTAGTAGATGCAAACTATTACGTATAGGATGGATAAACAACGAGTTCCCTTACTGTAGAGTACAGGGAACTATATTCAATATACGTGATAAACCATAATAGAAAAGAATAGAAAAAAGAATGTATGTATATTTATAACTGAGTCACTTTGCTGTACAGGAGAAATTAACACAACATTGTAAGTCAACTATACTTCAATTTAAAAAAAAAAAAGAAGGTATAGAAAATGCTAAGGAGCAAAATGGTAACGAGGGCCCAAGATGAGCCTTCCTGGCAAGAATCCTTATAGGCCCTTCCAAGGATGCCTGCTGCTAACTGGCAAATGACATTTGAGACTCAAATTGGAAATGGAGGTCACTGACAAGAAGATGACGTGAGCCAGAGGGGCAAATACAGGGAAAGAAACAGAAAAAAGAGGTAGATGGGCACTGCAATAGTGTGGATTCCTACACGTCTAGCCCCTCAACGCCTGTCAAGATGCCGACGGGCTTGCAGGATGCACGGAGGCCTCACCCCACGGATCTGATCACACAGGGCCGGCACAGCAACCCTGGTCACCCTTGGATCACTGCCTGCTCTGTCAGCAGTTTTCCAGCACTCTCCCTGCCAACTCTCCATCCCACCCAACTTATAGGCCCTGCTGCCTGTAACTGGCAAAAGATCTAATTAATGTATTAGGGTAAAATGCAAGTTCCACGAAAGCATAAATTTCTCTTTTCCTTATAGTCGTTCTATACCCTGGACCTACCACGGTACCTAGCTTGTAATATGGACCTGTTAATGATTTGCCAAATGAATATCAGCATAGAAAATTTTATTTATATCTTGGGGTATATGATGATAACCCCTCAATAGATAATACTGGGGGGGTACATCAATTCTTTCACAGATAATACAAATGTTTTTAATATAGGGCTTGAAGGATGCTAGGAAGGCAAATAATTTAACTAAGGAAGGAAAGCTTCAGCTAGAGATTAAGGTAAAACAAGGTTTGGGGCGCTGAGTCATTATACAACAGGCCACTATATAAGTATATCAACAGTCCAAGTGAATGAACAGTTAAACAGAATATATGAAAACAATAAAAACAAATATCAAAATAGGACTTAAGAAAAAATTACAGGCACAGTATGGAAAATAATTTTGAAAGATGTAGAGGCTGCCAGAGACAAACTCTGCCGACTCTGGAGCAAGCCCAGCACACAGGATACTTCTGTGTTATAGTATGAATGAGTAAATTAAAGAACAGCAAACAAATAAATGATCATCTCTTCTAAAAGTCCCCTCTTAGCAAAAAGCCCAAACTTCTTCCACAGAAAATCCAGACAGTTTCTACACTGGCTAATTGTTTCTATATAACAATACTCAGTATAAAAAGTCAACTACACATAAACAAAGAATTATAAGAATTCCCCAAATCATTGGGAAAAAATTACCGTATGTCTTTCATGATTTTTAAAAAAGACAATAATTTACCTAATAAGTCAATAGAAACTTACAGGAAGGTAGTGAAAACAGAATTTGGTGCTATGATCCTACTTCTTTTCTATACCACTTTCCAAGTTACTGTTTCTAGGAACTAATAGCTGTAGATATGTTTTACTACTTACCAAAAAAAAGAGGGGGGAGGGAAACTGCTACATTTTTAATTCCAGGAACTTGTCTGATACATAAGGATGCAGGGGAAAGTTTTATTCTCCCTCACAGCTAATTTTCAGGGCAAAACAAAACAAAACAAAAACCTAATAAAAACGTTCCAGTAAATTGCCTTAATCCCTGGACTTGGTTTTAAAGAAATGAATTTCAGGGTTGCCTATCAGCGTAGTTCTGGGTGAGTCTGTGGTAATTTTCTCAAGTGCTAACAAAAATACACTAAGGTTAAAAAAAGATAACTACTAAAGAATCTATATACTCCTAACAGTTTACTTTCTACAAATAAACTGTAAAAATACAGTAAAAAAGAAAAAGTACTCTGCTAAGCTTTCAAACTAGCATGCCATTTAATGCAACCTCATGGAAAGGGCATCCCTGATTAGAGCAATTATTTCATAGACTGATAGTGTCCAAATTCCTTATCTCTCAGTAACAAAATACCTAGGAAGAGAGACTCTCCCCCCAATCTAACCCATGAGTACACAAACACAAGAGAAGCTTAAAATAAAATAAAATTACCTCTGAGGCAAAGTTTACCAGAAGAGCTTAGGAAAAGGACCAAAATAGCTGAACTTCAATCTAAGTGGGAAGAAAAAAATTACAGGCTTGACAACCAACCTCTCCCTATTACAAAGCAGTACGCTTTACTTGCTTACCTCACTCACCACTTACCAAAAGTGAGGGGCTATACAAGTGAGGGGCAAAATACAGCACAATTACCTCTCTCCCCCATGCAGAGCTACTGAGAGAATATTTTCAGAGGTGTAAAAAGTCCTCAATTTGAGGAAAGCACTTCTCAGACCAAAACAATACTGTGTTGGTACCTTCCTAAGCCCGTTCGAGCTTAATAAATCCAATATAACTGCCCTTAAATGGCTGGGTCTTAAACCACAATTTGTGGAAAAGCCTGAGCCTAACATAAATTCACAGTGGAGGCATTCAAATGAAAGGGAACAGCCACCGTCTCTACAACCAGGAGCAGGACTCCAAACAGCTGGGGATAATCACGCTCCTCAAAAACGGTCCCTAATTAATCTGTTGTTATGATCATATCAATATCTGTCATCTGGTAGGGTACTAGTCAAACCCCCCCAAAGACAAGATCGGATTGACCATGATTGGAAACACCAGTGGCCACTTGACAACACTACCACAGACCTTGGGCATCACAGAATTTCCCATCTCCGTTAATTACCTGAACTGAGTGAAAGCCATTACAGACAGGGTCCAAGGTTCCTGCCCGGGCCCTTGTTTTTCGGGCAGTGGCTTTCTTTCTTACTGCTCTGAATTTGGGGGAGCATTGCATAGGGATCGCATCCATCTCCTGGGCAGAAAGGGGAGCCTCCATGTCCTCTTGAGATGCTACGTTGGATTCTTCCAAATCGTATTGTGTCAATAATGTCAGGTTTTCTACTAAACTTGCACTACCCCCATCTACATCATTTCCCCCCAGATCTGTGTGAGGGAGAGGCAAATCCTCAGGAGAACCTCCCATAAATTCCCTACTTCGTGCTGTGCTTTGTAATTCTCCTGGTCCATATGTTTTTCCTTCTTCTCTGGGGTTAGAAATACACTTGTTTTCTCCCTCTCTTGGCAAAATGAATGGGTCAGCCTTAAGAGTGCTCTCTTTGACATCATTCTGCAGGCAGCAATTTTCACCACGGATTTCTCTTTGACCGTTGACACGTTTTGTTTCCTCTGGTGGAGAAACATCATGTAAAATCGTTTTGAAGTTGTCATCAAGGTGGGCGCTTCTGCATGAAAGCAAGGGGATTTTCTGTTCGCTGATGGAATTAACAGAAAAAAAGGGTCTATATTGCTCTGCTATGTGAATATCTTCAGCAGAAGACAAGCTTCTAATTCGGGATGGGTCTCCAGGTAAAATGCCCTGTTTTTCTTCCCTCTCGGCTGGAGGACTGCATAACCCAGAGTCATCCTCCTCCGACGTGAGAGAATTACTACCCCCTCTGCACTTGCCAGCCTTGGTAACAGCATCTGACAGATCAGGAGGTTCAACAAAAGAGCTTTCACTTTTGTTTGCATAATCCATAAAATTGGCTGGGACGAACATTCGCCATGACCGTCTATGCTCTTTCTTTTCTGCGTGAGATTTGGCTTTGGGTAATCCTGTGCTTCGGATGATATCGCTATTTAGTTTAAGGGCATCAAAGATCATCTTTTCATCGAGTTTGTGAGTTTCACGGCCTCTCAGCTCAAATGCACTGGAAGAAGCAAGGGCACCATTGGAGCATAAAGAACTGACATCCAGTGTTCTGTGACTGTAGGGTAAAGTCCGATCTGTGAAATGCCTGGAAGACAGGCTCCCCTTGGAACCAGAGTCGATCTGCTCATTCAGCCTAACCGTGTCGTAGATGGAGCGCTGCGGGACGTAACAGTCCTCGATGTTGAGGTCCTCCTCTTCCTCACCCTTCCCTACACAGGGGGGATTCTGACGTAAACAGTCCGGTCTGCTCAGCGGCTTGCCCATTTTGGAGACAGTTAAAACAAATATTGCAGCTCTTGACACAGAAAGTGGGAAATAAGGAAATGCATCTTTCAGCAAAGCACACTTCTGAACAGAACTATAAAGTGTCTCCAGCCCAAGGACGCATCTCACATAACACACGTCGTCATAGATGAGGTGTTTAAGGCCAGCAGCAGGGCACCGGTCTACTTTGCAACCCTCCCTTTACCTGGTGGTTTGAGAATGACTCTCAAAAATAAAGTGCATCATGAGCAGAGAACAGAAGTCTCCTTCCTCCTCCTACCCAGAAAGGCCCCCAGAGTTCCCTTTCATGTACTCCAAAACACAGAAAAAAGAAACCAAATAATGCACTTAACAGTGGCTCAAACACTTAGAACATTCCATTGTCGGTCCATTTCCCTTTTTATTCTAATTTTGCATCTGAGATTTCCAGGTTAAAATTTCCAAAGGAGCCAGCATCTTAGCTGGCTGAATGTTAATTTCAGCAGTGCTCTGGTTAACTGTAATCCACTTAAAGACGGCCTGCAAAACTCCATCTCTTTTATAAATAAACCAAGGTTCAGAAACTTAAAAGACAAACCCAGGGACCATGGACTGTTCCAATGAAGGCACAGAACAAGTCTTCAGAGAAAAATAAGTTAAGTCTAATGCGGTAAGAAAGTTCAAATTTTCTTTTACTCTTTTTGGGAGTAGCTATAAATAATCTTGATTCGAAAGGCAGTCTTTCTACCCATATTAAGCTTCTTCGAGACTATTCAGAATTATCCAAAGAGGAAAAAATAGGCTTTTGGGCGGCCAGGCCAGTACAATCCAGCGACCGTTTAAAGTAAACACAAAGCACGGTGTACTATAAACTCCCCTAAAAAAAAAAAAAAAAAAAAAGCCGTTTTCAAAGACTCTTATCTGATCCTCCTTAAGACGACGGATCCACCTGAGGCAACTGCAGCAGAGAAGAGCTCCGGGCTTCCTCTAAGGCTCGGGCTGCTGGGACCCCGCCGGCCTTGAAAGGCGCAGCTGGAGGCGGCGGGCGGGCGTCCCGAGCCCGGGCGCTCCCGGGGGCGCATCTGCCGCGCGCCCCTCGCCGCCGCGGGGCCCGGGCTCCCACTCCGCCGCTACGCGCTCCCGAGACCGGACTCCGTGGGCATATCCCCCGGACTCCGACCCCGTCCGGCCGGGAGCCCTCGAGCCTTTGAGGGGGAGGTGCCCAGAGGCGGGCGGCTGCGAGGCAACCGCCTGGTGGTGACATCAGCGCGAACCAGACCCGGTCCTGGAGGCGCGGGGAGGGCGGCGCGGGTTCGCGTATCTGGTAACTGGGGAGGTGGGGGAGGGGCGAGCAGAGGCGGAACAGACACCAGGAGCCCCGCCGGGACTGCACCCCTGGGAATAGGAAACAGGGATAAGGGCTAACAGGTCCCCATCCTTCAGATGAAACCATACTCCCGTGCGCTGCAGCTGCGGACTCTTAGACGTTTAGTGTCTGCAAATGCAGAGCGCGCATCACTTTCAAGTCGACTCTTGTGTCATTCTTTTCAAAACCCAAGTTCAAGTAGAACTGTTCTCCAGAATCAATTATTCCTAAGCTTCTTCGAGAAGAAGAATATGAATATTAGCGGACATGAATATTAGTCGTTACTAATAAGCATGCATTCCTCTTGAATTTGATGCAAGACTCAGGCAAAGATCAAGGGCAGTTAAATGACTCTGGATGTTTCATTAACAAAATCACACCCACTTTTTTTAATCTACTGAATAAACACTCTTTAAAAATACTGTTTGAAAATTAACTCAGCAAGCCAAACCTTAGCCTTTGGGTGTGTGTGTGGGGAAATTTCATAGATTCATTTAAATAAAGTAAAATCTATCCATTCCTTATCTTATGAAATAAGCAACCATGCCAGAGTAGCAGATAGAGGGCAGATTTTCTTTCCTCAATCTCACAAAATAATCATTTGAACATAAGTAAAACTGTGCTGGCCCCAAGTGAAGACAGTTCTATTAAAAACAACCCTATACTTTCTCTGATAACTTTACAGAAAAGATGTGGGATGGACCTTTTTTACCTTTCATAAGAAAATATTCCAAAATGATTTTTATAAACCTAAGAACTGAATCTTTGAAAAAAAAAATCTATCCATAACTGGAACTCTACAGGTTACACACCCATTCAACAATTATTAGATACAACTCAGTATATGGCCATCATGAAGTTGGAAAAAATATCTATAGCCAACTAGAAGGGAATATATACATAATAAACAACCCATCAACATGATAATATCAATGCCCACTCTTCAGAGTCAAGAAGTGAAATACTGCAACAAGCACCTGATCCTGTCTAATCACACAGGCTGTTGTGACATGTGGATCATAAGACAAAGAAAAACGTGCCCACAGTTACCACGTTTGAACAGTGGGTCGTGCCCTAGGCTGGAATCAGCAGAAACTAAGGGTTTGACTGTCAGTTGCCACTCCCTTCCCATATAAGCTATTTATTCATGGCTACATGAATAATAAAGTTTCCACAGAATGTGGACCAGGGCCCTTCTCTAAACAGAGATCCTCCCAGAACTTTTCATAAGAAAAAATGGCCCTAATTCCGCCCAACTTAGGCTCTAGATCTGGATCATTAGCACAATTCTATTCTAGTCTTCTAACCTTCTGTAAAGCTAAGAACAGCAACCTCACATTTCATGTGGATAGTACACTTTTAAAGCTACATAGACAATTCATTCATAAACTCAACCATTCATCAAACAGTGCCCACTATTACCAAACAGCACGGAGAGCCCTGGCAAAGTGCTGGTGCCCAGAGATGCAGCACCCCCGCCCCTTCATGGCTTACAGTAAAGTGGAGAATATGGATGAGAAAGTGAGCAGAGTACAGCTGGGAAGCAGGAAGTGCTATGGGAAAATGTCCTCTAGTTGATTATGTTTAAGGATGTGCCATTTATTTAATAATTGAATTCCTATTTTATTAAGTTGATTTCAACTAACTCTACAAAGGACGATCCTAATAGATTCTGATTCAACTTGAAATTTGTACTCTTAATATTACATTGGTATTGATGACAACAACTTGTATATTTATCTTTGTGACTTGGAATCAGATTCCAAAGATCTATCTGGATAACATAAAAGAACTCACATTTAGCGCAGAACTGGACTGGCTGAACTTTTCTTCCTAAATTTGGTTTATGCAGCTACTTTCAATGCTATGGTCTCTAAAGTTAGTAAAATCGAGATGTACTGAACTGTGTTAAACGCTAATCGTGATACCTAGCTCTCTCACATTTTCGTAAGAGAGAAATACACAATGAATAAAATGAGTAAGGTTCTTCTGAAAAGTAGTCAACAGTATTATTTCATACGTACAGAAATCACAATGTTAAACTGGTCTCAAAACATAACTTTACACAGCCTACTAGATGTGATTCAGTTAAAAAATCTTCTAAAGGCAGATGATTTTAGAAAAGTACACAAATACTAATTGAATTATAAGCAAAACAGTATAATTTTCTCATTCTATATTTCTAAAATTAAATTAAATCTTTTAAAAGAAAAGTTCCTGAAAAATCTTACCACAAAGTACAATGATCCACATCATAGAAAAGGTAAAAGACTAATTTTACCAACTGAAACATGGAGTTTTTAGAGCTGAAAGGCTAGAGATATTAGGAAATTCAAGTGCAGTAAATGGACAATGTTTGTGAGTAAATGCACTATTATCCATAAAAACTGACCAAAGTATCTTCCTGGCCCAGGTGCTCCTGAAATATGGATTAGAAGCCAAACAAGAGATGTGGTTTTTTTTGCTGTGAGTACAAAACTAGGCCTTAGAAACAACAATTTCTATTATTCTTTCAAAATAGATATGCCATTAGCTCAGGAAAACGGAAAGCAACCTGTGTTCTTAGTTTTCTGATAAACTGATAAACAGCTTCACATAAATGGGTCAAGGGTTTTCAAGGATAGTCATCAGATGAACATGCAGTAGCTATTTATTTTAGTGGAAAATAACTTATATTTGAAGGAAAATAGGATATTCAGACCCCATGACAAAAGCAAACAAATTCAGAAACACTTAACAGGGTGACTGATCTTGATGGGAATTTATCTTGAATGTTAAGGAGGATCTGTAATATGCACTCCTCTTCTTCCTGGAAGTTACCATCACAGCATTTACCTACCCGAAGCTATTATTTAATGAATGATTACAGACCTAGACAAACATTTAAAAAACATTAACCCATTAAATTTTCTTATCCAGAAACCAACGCATCATTTCGAAACAACAAAGCAAATTCCTCCCTCTCTGCTCCCATTTCTCACACACACACACACACACACACACACACACACACACACACACACACACACACCCCTTTAAGCAACTTTCCATGAGAGTAAAATAAATTATGTAGATCTCCTTTTATCTAAGGAAGGCCCATGATAATGACAGGAGATGCTATAGCCTGGCGCTTTGTGTGTGCTGGTGGGTGTGTCTGGGCTGGGGGTGGCGGGGAGAACCACTTTAAAATGAAGATACAAATTTATCCAGTTAACAACAAAACCACCAAAAAATCCCCTGGTATAAAATCTCTGGCTGGAACTGCATTCAGAACAACCTACATGAACTCCTTGATCTTTTTTTTTTTTAAACTGGAATATAGTTGAGTTACAATGTTGTGTTAGCTTTAGGTGCACAGCAAAGAAGTGATTCAGTTATATGCATATAACTGAATATATATAGTATATATATACCATTTATGACAAGATATTGAATATAGTTCCCTGTGCTATAGTAAGTCCTGTTGTTCATTTTATATAGTATAGTAGTATGTATCTGCTAATCCCAAACTCCTAACTTATCCCTCCCTTCCTCCTTTTTTCCCCTTTGGTAACCATAAGTTTGTTTCCTACGTCTAACTCCTGGATCTTAAATGAAGCCATAGGAGTTAAGAGGCCACATGACACCAAGAGCATGGCGTTAGTTAGAAGCAAACATGGAAAGAGCCCTCGTGCCACGTTCCCCACCAGGACAGCCTTTCGGAGTAGGAAGAAGGCCCCACTGGCTCTGCTGGTGTGTGTGGTGCGACCATGGAGTCTTACGAACCTTGCCATCACATCAGCGCCATCGTAGTGGCCTCGTGCAGCCTCTGCTTTGGTGGGCCTTCTGTGTTGCCCAGCATAGGTGATATTCTTTCTTCCTAACATCTTAAAGCCACTCTGATATAGCTGACTGAATAATGTGACCTTCCTACAAAGCCCATGCATCAAAGTACAGTTTCTATAGTGAAAACATTGTCACCTTTAAAAATACCACAGGAAGATGTTACAAAACCTCCCTGATAACACAGGCTCATTAACAAAAATCCAGTCAAGTAAGAATATTTCCCCAAGAAAAACCTCTTCTGCGACAGCTTTACTGAATTTGCTCCTGTTTTTGACAAAAACAGAGAACAATTTGTCATTGACCTCTATGTAACAATACGGGCCACTGAGAAATCATTATTAAAGTATTCTTTGGACAGTTTAATTTTATCTCTAAAAATATGGTGACATTACAGAGGTTGTTGTAGGATCATTTAATAAATATCTTAAGAGGATACTTGGAAATTGATTTTTTTCAGCCATACCATTTACAATTAGGACTCAAACCTCCCGGCTTCCCCAGCTTCACGGCGCCTGGCATTCTAGTTCACCCAACATGCTCAGGAGGATGCCTGGGTTCCACACTGCCTTCCCCTGGACCAGAGAACATTTATCACAGCACAATTACATGTGTTCCGGTCTCTGTCTCTGGTTTCAACTCGGTTTAAAAATTCCCTGCTTTTAGAAATCTTTGGTTCAGAGAGACTTGTACCAGTGATGTGTTCATTTGTGGGAACAAACCAAATGACAACTGGAGAAGCAACAGAGTGGCCAGAAAAAACAGTAAGCAGGCTGTGGGTAAAACTTTTTACCACGGCCTAGATGGAGCTGGGGAGGGTCATATATTTAGCTGGGATGTGACTGTATATGTTCGCTAAAACATCAAGTTTCTGTGCTCTTCACTGAAATGAAATCAATTCAGTGTGGGGATAATTGGCTGTTGATGACATCAAAGGAAGGGCGGCACCTATTGTATAGAGTTGGTATGTCTTTGAAAAATAAAATAGAAATGTGGAAACGTTAATATTACCTGATAATGTAGTTTAGATTTGAAGATAATCTTGAGCAGGAATCTTTAACAGGAGGTAGGGATAGGGGGACTTTTTCCTTTCTGCCTAGGAATTTATGACAGTGTACACAGAATTTAATGCAATAATACAGAAGTATAAGTAGAAAAACGGTACTCTGGGTTATCAACAGTAATAGAAAATACCTCAGTCTTTAGACATTTTAATCCAATGACTAATATTTAGAAGCAGGAAAACAATCCACATTGTTTAAAAACCTAGCTAAAGTAACATAAAGGGTAGTACCAATCTCTTTTCGGAAACTTCGAATAGCTTTCACTGACAGTGAATTAGGACTTTTGGTTCAGAACAGCATTTGTTTTCAATCATTATGTTTGTGTTGGTATTAAACATGAATTAATTTTATCCTGTCAAGGACATTAACTGCTGTTTCCTAGGTTAAGTTTAAGGGGGGGAAAAAAAGAATGGAACCCAAGAGGTCTGTCTTACCTAGTTTAAATAATCCATTATGCTCCCAGTGAATATAACGTACCCCGACTGAGTAACTGGGTAACAGCTATAAAGCTCCAGAAAGACTCTGAAGGCAGCTTATTCTATAGTATGAAAAACTGTCATAAGATTTTACCCATGACATTAGGTTAAACAGAAGCTACCAGGTAGAGTCATGTCAAACTGCATCATATTTCAAAGTCTGTAATGAAAATAGACCCAGTACTTCGGTGCTTTTCTGTTTTATTTTTAGAAACTATAAAATAGCAAAATACTAGCTTTTTACTCAATGCAAATTATTCCACTTAAAGCAATTTTTAAAATCTTCCTAAAATATTATGTTAAAACTAATGTCCATGGGCTTCCCTGGTGGCGCAGTGGTTGAGAGTCCACCTGCCGATGCAGGGGACACGGGTTCGTGCCCCGGTCCGGGAAGATCCCACATGCCATGGAGCAGCTGGGCCCGTGAGCCATGGCCGCTGAGCCTGCGCGTCTGGAGCCTGAGCTCCGCAACGGGAGAGGCCACAACAGTGAGAGGCCCGCGTACTGCAAAAAAAACAAAACAAAACAAAACAAAACAAAACTAATGTCCAACCAAAGCTTAATCTCCAACAAAAACTAAGTGAAGATCTGAATTGAGATAATTTACAACTTCAATCAAAAATGACATAATCACTAAGACAAGGAAATGTTTGGTGCTGGTGGTAACTGTCATTATCCTCATCACAACATCTAGAGATACATTTCTAAGACAACACACACACACACATTCACCTCCTGTTATCATAGTGTCTGGCTTTACAGAACACGTTCCTTAAGTGAGTGTTCCTGGTGCTCTGGGTTAAAATAAACAATGGCTGATTGACAGATGAATGGATAAAAAAGATTTGGTACATATATACAAAGGAATATTACTCAGCCATAAAAGAGAAGGAAATAATGCCATTTGCAGCAACATGAATGGACCTAGAGATTGTCATATTGAGTGAAGTCAGACAGAGAAAGACAAATATCATATGATATTGCTTTTATGCAGAATCTAAAAAAAAAATACAAATGAACTTATTTATAAAACAGAAAGAGACTCACAGACATAGAAAACAAATTTATGGTTACCAAAGGGGAAAGGTGGGGGGTGGGGAGAGATAAATTAGGAACTTGGGATTAACACATACACACTAATATATATAAAATAGATAAACAAAAAGGACCTCTGTATAGCCCAGGGAACTATACTCAGTATTATGTAATAACCTATAAGGGAAAAGAATCTGAAAGAGAATATATATATATATATATATATATATATACACACACACACACACACACACACATATATACATATATATATAAAACTGAATCACTGTACTGTACACCTAAAACAAACACAATATTGTAAATCAACTATACTTCAATTTTAAAAAATCAGAAAAACAAACCAACCAACAACAATGGCTGGTTACTCAGGCCACCCAAATCAGTCTCCAGCAAAGATGATTTGAAAATTTCCCAGAGAAGTGTAAGATGTACAACGTGATGAATAAAGTTGACCAAAACACTGCATTATATCCACCAAAACATCCAGGCTCTGACACTTACTACCCGTGTGACCTTGGGAAAGTCACTTCCCCTCCCTGGGTCTCTGCTTCCTTACAATAAGATGGGGATAATGACAGTACCCAGTTCTCAGGACTGTCAAAAGGATTAAAGACAGTCTAGAGTCATGCTTGACACACACTAAGCCCATAATAAATGTTAACTGTTGTAACTGTTAGTTTTTAGAACATACACTGGCAAACACACACACAAAGAAAAGATAATCAGTGATTGTGTAAGCATATTTACCATAATATTCTTATTGTTTTTTACCTATGGCACTGGCATATACCAAATGCAGATGACTGTCTACTTGGAAACTTTCATTTCAGTCACTGGGTCTCAAGACACTGAGGGTATGTCATGATATTCTTTATTACTGAATTTCATTAAAATCAGTCAACTCCTTAAAAAGTAATGAGAAAACACATAGACACAGCACGCCAAGTGGCTTATTTTAGAAGACATGATCACTTTGTTTTTCTTCACAGTCAAATAAAGCAATCTGTGTAACCATGAACAGTAACGATGCTTATTTAGTGCTTTTCAGTTTGCAAAATAATTTCAAAGCAACGCGTGAGCGAGCCCCTCCTATCCCTTGCTTTTGCTTCCTTTCCGAAGACCTCTCCACAAGCAGAACCATGTTTTTCACTGTCCCCATGCCTGGGGACCCAAAGAGGGGGCGTGGACAAAGCAGCAGCACCGATATTATTACTTTTGCTCATTTTCCTATAAGTAGTTGAAGCAGTGAAGAGAGATAAAGGCCTGCTCTCTTTTTCTAAACAAAGTCACAGAAAACCCAAAGAAATGATAACGTTTCACAAAAGCATGCTCAACTTTCATCAGTACAAAGACCACCTGATCACTGTCATGGAAGCGTTCAAGCTTTGTCAGGTCCCACAGAAAATTCCAGAGACTCACTCCTAAGCACCCCCCTACCCCCTGTCTTCCAAGCAGCAACTGTCACAGAACTTTGTTTCTCTAACAGACCGTTCTCTTATATGAAATCTTTATTTTGCAAACCACAGTGTGAAAGTGTGACAGGGCAATGAAGTTAAATCAACAGTGAGGCAGCTTCCTTCTCCTTCCAGAATCAAGGCCTAAATACAGAACCGCAGGTTCTTAATCCCTGAAGAAACTGGGCTTCAAAGGCACTCTATAAACAGCAAACAACCATAATATAACAAAGAAGAAAAAGAAGCTACTTTGAAGTTACTTTTCAAACTTCAGTCACCTAAAAATAACACCACGAAAGAGAAACAAAGGAAAGACTTTGTCAAGTATAACAGCACAGAATTCAGGAGGTCTATTTGATTTATATTCATTTCTCCTGGGAAATGATTTGTTGTTTTGCAAATTCTGTTTCTATTTAATCCTATTTGATGCTTCATGCATCACTGCAGCCTTTACTGGAAAGTAAAACTTACCTCATGAATAGAACAGGATCCCCTGCAACCCTACAGGTTCCTGTCAGCCCTGTGCAGCAAAGGCTGGACAGCTAGGACCCTCCCTGTGCAGGTGACCCTCTCTCCAACGAGATGCGAGGTCTGCACCTGCTACCCTAAGCGGATTCACATCACTGACCCTGGACCTGGCCCACCCTCTCCTCCGACTCCATCATCAGGCATCACTGGGTGCTGCCAGGCGGTACACGTTTCTCAGCCCCAAGGCGCTCAGAGTCCCATCAGAAATAATTTACTCCCAATCGTCTGGGGCCAGGATTACAACAAGGAACTCTACCCCTGCCTTTTAAAATAGGAACTTGGGGAAGAAATTCAATTAAGAAGGAGGAGAAGACTATAAAAAGGGAAAGAGCAGGAAAAGACTATAATTCACCATGAAAGAAAATGCTGGGACGCAAACATGAAGAGAACACACTTTTGATGTGATGGATGGGCCTCCGCGGTTGACTTTAAAATACGGACGTGGTCACTCCAGAGGGCAGCTGTGAGTGACATCAGAAACAGACACCAGCTTTCCAAGCACCCTTTGACCTCCTAATTCATCACAGGCCTTATCCCATGAGGGCCCAAAGCCCCAGGAAGCTTGGACTCATCCCACGTACCTGGATATCCCCTCCGCCCACGGATGCTCATTTAAGCTCCAACACTGCATGACAATCCTACTTGAAGATGCTACAAAATAGGCCATCTCCTTCTATACCGATCAGTAATGTCTTTGAATAACCAAAACGCAGAGTACAAAGGAAGCACCCCCTACCTTGAACACATCAAGCTGTTGGTTAATCAACTCTGTTTCCATGCCAACAGGGCCTTGAGACTCCTCGTGCTCTTCAGCCTTCTGGAGTAGAGTAGAAAATTCCTTGAGTTTGCTGTAGAATTCTTCAAGGCGCGTGATGGTCCCTTCCACCTGCTCTTCTCTGGCTTGTGCACGGTCCCGAAGCTTGTTGCACTGTTTGCTTAAAGCCTCCAGGTCCCGTTTGATGCCGACCAGGTCAGGAGAGGCTTCCTCCGTGGCCAGCATCATCTTGCAGGTCTTATTGGCATTGGTGTTGCTTGCGATGAGCGCTTCCAGTTTCTCCAAGAAGGCTTTAATAGCCTCCCTTTGCTTCTGCAGCGTTTCCACATCTCTCCCCACTGGGGCCATGCTGTCCAACTCATCATCAAACTCCGCAAACTGAGAAAACATCTCTCGGATGGTGTTCTGGAAATGGCCGATGCCCTGAAGCTTGGTTTCTAAGAAGGAACACTTTTCATCCACCTGCTGGCTGAGGGCGCTGTGCTCCTGGACTAAGGCTTCTGCTTGGAGGAGAACCTCGGAGGTGCCCTTGGAGTCGGAGGCCCCCGCCACAAGGTCCTGGGCGAGCCCCTGGGCCAGATCGACCTGAGGCTTCAAGGTCTGAAGGGCTTTCTGCTGAGTCTGCAACACAGTCAGGGACTTACTGCTGTGAGCCTGGGGCCCCAGAGAGTCGTGCATATCTAGCTGTTCCTTTGCACACTGAAGCTGCCTCTGAGCTTCTTTGGAAACTTCTTGAAATTCTTTAAATTTCTGGGCCATGTTCTCCAGAGAGAATTTCTTCCTGTGCACTTGCTCGGTGGCCATGTCCAACTTCTGGAGCAGGGATTCCTTCTCCTCTGCCACCGCCTCTTTGTCCACTTCACAGACACGGAGCAGGCTGCTGGCTGCACTGTTTAGCTGTTCCACCATCCCGAAGTGCTGGTCCCTCTCCTTCTGCAGAGACTTTAACTGGGCAAGAGATTTCTCTGTCTCAGCAGGATCCAAGCTACACTTTATTTCCTTGAGGCTGTTTTGACACCTGTCTATCCATGGCTGGAGCATCTCCACATGTTCTTTATACTTGAGAGCTTTTTCCAGTGAATCTTTCACCCTGTCTTCTCTTTCTTTCACCTGCTTCTGAAATCCATCCCAGTTGGTTTTAATCGTGTTCAGTTGTAACTGTAACGCTACCTTCTCAGACCCTTGTGTTTTTAGTAACAGGTTTTCACCTTCCGCCATGGTTTTCTCATAAATGTGAGACTCGGCGGTCAAAGTTTTCCTGAAGTCTTTCTGATCTTTCATTAATGACTCTAAGACCTCGACTTTGGCTGATATCGGGGGAGATTTGTTCTGTTCTTCCTTCTTGGTATCCAGCCAAGCCTGGAAATCTCTAGACATTTGCTGAAATTGATGAGAGCTGGCACAGGCTGACTGAAGATGCTGGACATGGTTCTCTAAAAAATAAAACCACAGACATGTTTATTTTACATCAAAATGTTGAATAAATCTGCAAAAAGCCAAGAGAAAAACCACCAAATAAATACACAGAATAATCTAAACGCAAGGGCTACTAGCACTGACTATGAGAACGACAAAAGCGCTTACGTTATGGACAAAGGCGGTGGGGGAAGGGCAAGAGGTGAGGACTATGGCAAGAAAAGAGACAATAGAGGCTGGATACTAGAGCCACCTCCATCCTAGGGCGAAGAAGTGACAACTGTTCAAAGCTCTAGGTGATGCTGATAAATAACCAATCTCTTATTAAATGTGACTTTTCCACCTGTGTGATTTTTTTTCCTTTGGCCCTGCAGCATGCAGGGTCTCAGTTCCCCAACTAGGGACTGAACCCGTGCCCCCTGCAGTGGAAGCGTGGACTCTTAACCACTGGACCGCCGGGGAAGTCTCCACCTGTGTAATTTTTACCCATCATGGAGGCAATGTAAGGCAGCCCATGGGGACGACATGGGTCTGGATCCCAACTCAGCCTCTCAAGAGCTGGAGGGCCTAGGGTGAACGATTAAACCTCTGGGCCTCATTTCCCCAAGTGTGAGCTGGCAACATTGATAGAAGCTGTCGTGGGAATGAGGTGACAGTGCGTGCAAGTAAAGCTCTGAGCTGAATGCCTGTCACGGAAGAGGGTTCCTAACAATAGTCACCATCACTGTAATCATCATAGGTAATGTTTGCTATCCATATCACGTCAAAATCAAGGAGTAAGTCTGAAACGGTTGCTATGATCAGTAAACAAATCCAATCAATTATTAAAAAACATAAACTGAGTGCCTAGTGTTACTTGGCAAATGACAAACAGCCACCAACGGGCTCTCCTCTGGCCTGCCCTTCTCGGGCCCAGGAACTGCTGCTGCTGCCTTGGACCATCCTGGGCTCAGCGGCCACAGAGTGATGGCTACAGCAGGCGAGAGAGGAAATCGTGCATAATGCTTCTCTCTCACACGTTTCTCTGGAAAAGCTTCCATGATGGAGCCAGACGAACTAGCTGTTATCAAGAAAATGATGCCAAGCCTTTTTTAATAACTGTAGTCGTCTCCTTTTCTGGTGAAACAAGACTGTCGCATAGCATAAACACTGACACCTTTAAAAACCAATTTGTTTTTTTTACGGTTTTTTTAAATTGAAGTATAGTTGATTTACAATGTTGTGTTATTTTCTACTGTACAAGAAAGTGATTCAGTTATACATATATACACATTCTTTTTCATATTCTTTTCCATTTTGGTTTATCACAGGAGACTGAATAGAGTTCCCTGTGCTATGTGGTAGGTCCCTGTTGGTTATCCATTCTATATAATATCCTATGATAAGCCATAATGGAAAAGAATATTAAAAAAGAATGTATGTATATGTATAACTGAGTCACTTTGCTGTACAGAAGAAATTAACACAAGATTGTAAATCAACTCTACTTCAATAAAAAAAATTTTTTTTAATAGTTTGCATCTGCTAATCCCAAACTCCCCCCTCCATCTCTCTTCTACCTCCCCTGCCCCTTGACAACCACAAGTCTGTTCTCTATGTCTGAAAGTCTGTAAAAACTAATCTGGAGTACCCGAAGTTTCCATGGGCCTATGCAAAGTGGACTTTGCCGGCACGGGGTCCGCCTATTATCTGTGCAGAACTCCCCGCCCCTGCAACACTGTGTGTGCATGTGAACCCAAATCTACCCTCCTTGCATGCACCTCTCACTGTGGGCAGGTTCACTTTAGGGGCCTGGTTTCCCCAACAGCTTGGAAATAGGGAGTTCACTGATCCCTATTTCCAGGAAATACATGCATTCAAAGAAGACACACAAACCTGCTTTTAGTTCAAGATCCTTAAATGATTTTAAGATGCCTTCCAGTTGCCGACTAAGTTCAGCTTTCAAGTACTCTTCTTTAACCAGGGCTGCCAGATCCTCTCCCAGAGCCTGGGCCACTTTGATCTGCTTCGTTTCCTGCTCTATTTCCTGCTTCATTTTCTGGGCTGTTTCCAGCTGCTGGTTCATCGCGTCAGGGTGTGTGCTCCCGGCCACACTGCTGCTGAGTTTATTATCCAAGTCGGCCAGCTTATCGGAAAGGCTTCTCAGCAGGCTTTGATACTGGGTGCTTTTAACAATGGCATGGTCGATCCGGTCACATCTGTCCCTCAATTGTCCTGTGAGGCTGTCCCATTTTTGGGTCACAGCTGCTAGCTGTTCCTTCACAATCCCGTGGAAGGATGGGTGCTCCCCAGGTCTGTGCAGTATGCCCTGACCAGCCACTGTTAGCTGTTCATACTGAGGTTTCCGGGTATCAAATTCTTGCAGGAGAATCTAAGGTAAAGAGGTGATGAGGGCAAATAAACACACAAATGACTAGAGAATTAATTACAAAAAACATACCTTTAAGTTTCTAAACAGACAGAAATGGTAGCTAATTATCTAGTTTTTATTTTATTTTTGTTACTGCTTTCCTAGCTTTTATTTCAAAGGCAGTCCAATTATCGTATACTAATCCAAAGAGCAATGGTGCTTCACAGAGATTAACATTTTGTCTAAAATAATATCCCCCAAGGGAGACAAAAGAGAATAAATATTTTTGCTAGTGTGGGGAAAAGGAACAAAAATTCATGTACAAATTTTCACACACAAAGGGAAACACTGCTTTTAGACAAGTTTACATCACACTAACACCAATTTGATTTCTTCCTATTTGCATTTTTCTTTTTACAGGATTTTTTTAAATGCTCTATAGCATTTTACACCAAAGGAAATACACAGTGATAACAGTGTTAGGATATACAAACTCATGGTGTATTGATTTACAAAGGTTCTTTTTAAACATAAAATCGACGTTTACAGTCTTTTTTGTAAAGATTTAGCCAATAAATCATGTCGCTCTGAGCGTGCGGGCTCACACTGGCTTTCATTATAAAACGAATGATCCCCAAATGTCCTTCTTTTTTTTTTTTTTTTTTTTTTTTTTTTCCTTTCTACGGTAGGCGGGCCTCTCACTGCTGCGGCCTCTCCCGTTGCGGAGCACAGGCTCCGGACGCGCAGGCCCTGCGGCCATGGCTCACGGGCCCAGCCGCTCCGTGGCATGTGGGATCTTCCCGGACCAGGGCACGAACCCGCGTCCCCTGCATCGGCAGGCGGACTCTCAACCCCTGCGCCACCAGGGAAGCCCCCCAAATGTCCTTCTTTTAGTAGAATATTTTATCTATCTCTGGGAGACTATGGTTAATTACTTCTCCTCAAATGTTTCTTTATATCTGTTGTTTCCATCTATTCAGATGAAGAACATACATGCCTAGGACAGCATGTGACTCAACTACCCAGACTGTTGTGTATTTTCAGAGCACAGATCAGCTTCCATGCCCCAAAACCACCACCTGCACAGAAAGAAAGCCCACCGAGACCACAGCGGAGCGCCTGCGACTACGTCTGACTTACAATTTACATACGTTTCTCCCCCTGTGGATTTATCTGCTCATAATTAGATAAGTCTAACTAACCCTGCAGGTTTCAAGGTTCCTCCTCTTCTTCCCTTCTTCTTTCTCTTCTTACTTTGTCTCCCCGACTCAGGGATGTTTTGCATGAGCTTTATAAGTTTCATTATCTACTACCACAATCAAAATGAATAAAACCTCAAAGGAGTCATTTCTAAACAATATACTAGCTTCTCATAAAAATGTTATTACTTATGCAATCATATGTTATTAATATGTATGTTATTAATATACTTCAAAGAAAGTCCTCTTTAACAGGGTCTCTACAAACCACAATATGACTGAAACGATCAAGGGACCTGACCATACTCGTGGGCTCAGTGGACCCCTCAGGGATGCTCCAGGGATGCTCCAGAGCTTTGCTTCTCTGGGGGTTTCCCGCCAGCCTCACGACAGTACCTCGTGGGCATCTGACACATTACAAACCCTCCGAGACAGGCAGAGCACATACCATCCAAGGTAATGTATTTCTAATGAAAACATCTGTCTTGTTCAGTCAGGTAGGACTCACCTGCACCTGCTGCCTTTGTGTGTTCAGCATATTTGGGTCAATCGACAAGGGCCCAAGGACACTGACCATCAGTTCTTTTTCCACAAGCCACTGTTTTAACTGAGCCTCCACAGTCTGGAATTGGGTTAGATTATTTGAGGATTCTTCCAGTTTCTGTCGTCTATCAACTGTTAACTGATTGAGGTCTTGCCACTGAGAATCTAGAAGAAAAAAAGATAAAGGATGAAACAGATTTTTTTTTTTTTTTTTTGCGGTACGCGGGCTTCTCACTGTTGTGGCCTCTCCCGTTGCGGAGCACAGGCTCCGGAGCGCAGGCTCAGCGGCCATGGCTCACGGGCCCAGCCGCTCCGCGGCATGTGGGATCTTCCCAGACCGGGGCACGAACCCGTGTCCCCTGCATCGGCAGGCGGACTCTCAACCACTGCGCCACCAGGGAAGCCCAGATGTTTGTTTGTTATACATTTAATACAACTGTATCTATGAAGATTGTAGGACAGGGCTCTCCTTACATAGTCAATTAAAGACTAACCTGTGCGTTAAGTGCATTTAATGATACAGATTTTATGGTCCCAATGGTTTGTGTCAACTGAAGTATAAGAAAAATAGATTTGAATCTGATGGAAGATGCTGTAGATTATGGAATATTCCTGAGAACCCTCATTCCTTCTAGAAGTCCTACAGAGTCTGTTTATTCAACTAGAACTGACCCACTAGAACAATGAACATGTATCCTTTTCTTTAATAGCAAACCTTCAACGACCAGATGGTGGTAAGTGACTCCCAAATGTGTGTATCTACACCCAACCATGCTCTTCTACGCAAATCACACATCAGCAGCCAACTGCTCAGAAGTTACAATAGGAAATCTCACCAACCCCTTAAATTCAATGTTGGAGGAAAAAACTCACGATATTCCTATCAAAATGGGTAGGTTTTTCTGACTTTTATACTTCTTTTGAAGGTTATTCTCATGCATGTCATGAAATGCCATAATTCAGGATGTTCTTTCATGACTCTCCTATATCCTCAATCACAAACCCTTAAACACAGTGCTTCCATTCCCAATACCCAACTCCACATTGGTCCTCACCATCTTTTGCCAAGACCAGTACTTCTCAAGCTGGAGCTGCATCAGAGACCCCTAGAGGGTCTGGTTGCACAGGTGCTGGGCCCACCCCTGGAGGGACTGATCAGCAGGTCTGAAGTGATGTCTGAATGTGCATTTCTAACATGTCCCCAGGGGATGCTCTGCTCTTGCTGCCAGGAGCACCCTTTCCAGAGCTGCACACCTAGACCAAGAGCCTTCTAACCAGCTTACCTGCGATTCATGATCCTCAGCTGCAATGAATTTGGTTCTAAAATAATTTCCCTTAAACGTCACTGAATATGTCACTTCTGGGCTCAAACCCCTCAATAATTTACTCGTCACCAACTAGACGGCAAAATCTGATGACCTCTGCTTGACCTCCAGTGTCTCCCACAAAAGGGCCCTCGTGTGCTCATCTGAAAAGGTCTGTCCTCCGAGAGGAAGCCCTCATCTGCCCGCTGATCACATGTCCTCATCGCAACAGGCTGGGCGCACAAGGGCCCCACAGCTCACATGCTCCATCCCTCCCCTTCTGTCCCTGCCCCATCCCGCTTTCATGATCCCACTGGGTCTCACTCTCCACTAGGATGCCCTGCCTGCTCCCCCAGCCCTGAGGACGGCATGCTCCTTGAAGCCCAGAATTACAGACCATCTCTCAACACATGAGTCACTCAACACTGACCGTGTGAAGAGCTGATCTGACAGATTTTTTTCACCTAGTGTAATGCACTGAAGAGCTGCTTTTCATAGAGCCCAGCCCCTGAAACGTTTACCTAAACAACGTCACACTATATGGCGTGTTCTAGTCAATCACAATCTGATAATGAGATAATGCAACTCCAACCATAAACGGAGAAGGAGAAATATCAAAATCTTACCAGGAAGCTTTTCTGAAATATGCATTCCTCGCTCCCTCCGCTATTCTAAGATGTCTTGAAAATATTCCTTCGAGTAATTCTGATATTCTGACAACCACTGAATTAGGGCCCAATTAATTATAATGCAACAGAAGTCTCTATTGTTGGATTAAATACACCTTTCAACATTAAGATCTCTTAGGATGACTCTTTTTCTTTTACTGGAGTATAGTTGATTTACAATGTTGTGTCAGCTTCAGGTGTACAGCAAAGTGAAGCAGTTATATGTATAAGGATGACTCTTATTAAATTAAAACGTACTTAGAAACTTCTAAATTTATCACAGCATATCTGACTCTAAAGGAAGGACAAGATTTAGCTAAATATAATGGAACAATTCAAAGTAAAATGATTCTTGTGATAGTCATAGTTAAACATACTTAGTATGTGCCCGATACTGTTTGTCTGAGCTGCACACACATTAACTCACTGAATTCTCCAAATACTATGAAGTAGGGAAAATGAGTGTCACTGTCTTACACTCACTCCCATATCATTACAATAAGGAAAAGGGGTGATAAGATAACAGGGCTTGTGAAGGCAATTCTGCATCTCCGAGGAACAGTTTATATAGGGACAGGATGGAGATGGGAGGAGGACTCTGGGTAAAGAGCAAACCCCCAGACTCCTGTGGGGAGCAGCCTTCTCAGGCTGGTTGGGAAAGGGACCAGCAGCATGAAACAGGGGCTGGTGGGGTACCATCAGGAACTCCATGGTGGAGAAAGGCACCCAGCTTTTCCAGAAAAACAAACAAAAAGGACTCTCCACACTAAAATATAACAAATCATAAAAAATTAGAAGCACCCAAAACCTAATAAAAAATAAACCATAATGAAAACATGTGACTCAATACACAGCATTCTATCAACTGGTATCTACCTTCTTCATAAACATAAATTTCGTTACTGTGTTTAGTGAGAAAAACACAAGATATGCCAAGGCCTAGCACCATATAATATGAAATGACACTTTAGAATATGCAAAGATCGATTCTGAAACATGAAACAAATCCCAAAGTCAGTGAGATTGCTGGATAGATGTTTTCTGATAGAGATTATGGTTTTTAAAAAATGACTGTGCTTCTGTTCACGGCCTCTGGTGTAAGTGGTAACATACCTATTTCCGTCAACATCTGCTTCCACTTGGGGGCCTCCGGAGTGTCTGGGTTCTCCTCCAGCAGCTCCGTCAGCTTGTCTTTCAACTCCTGCACTTTGTTTACATTTTGCTTCAGTTCTGCCTCAAATGACTAACAAGGAAATAAAAAAAGTAACTTCATTAAAGTATGTCAACATCAAAAGACAAAAACACAATTTCAATAGAGCACTTTTTTCTCCAACATGACCAAAAGAGGGGAAACAATCCACTGTTAAAGGCTGAAGTGAGTGAGGACTGGATTCAGCAGTGAATTATATTTTCTTTTCCTCTTCATAACTATTCTTCAACTAGCTGATAACAGAATCCCAAGGAGGAATGATAGAGCTACAGAGATAATGACCCTCATCCCATCACCTAGAAAGAATTTCAAGGTATTCTCAAATCCCTTTGGAAAAAAAGGAAAATGACATCAGTATGATTGTAATTAATCAGAAAATCAGTCTTGATAAAGGCTGCAAGATTTGAGACTACTAGCAAATAAGCACTTTTCTGGACAACACGTTACAGAGTTCAAAGATAAGTTAGTCATCTGGAGACATTTTTGCCAGCATTGCCGAAGTGCAAAACCATTTTCCCAACCCTGACAGTTGTAGCAAGAAATACCGTGTATTAAACAAAGGGAAAGCATGAGCTCCCCTATTTTATACTGGACAGAACAGATTCCTAATACACTTAGCCCTTAAATACATCTTTTCCAATAAGTACTGGTTAAAATCCAAGACTTAAACTAATTTGAAGGTGGCAAAGTTGCTTGCACCCAACAGCTCACTCATCTTTATAACATCTGCGTGTAAAAATAAGTGACTATTAGCATCAATCTCTACAAAAAGTCATGTTCAACAAAGCTGGCGAACTATGTGTTGAAGGTTATAGAGCCAGAAACCAGAACGGGGCTCCTGACCCCCAGGGCTCAGTTCTGAGTGCTAATCTGTTCTCTCACATCTTCGGTAAATGGACCCACAGAAGATACCTTGTTCTGTTCAACTTGACTCTTCACAGCCTCAGTGTCCGTAGGTGTAGGTGCCTGATGCCATTTTGTGGCAGTGTTGTTCATTGTCTGTAACCACTGCATCATGGCACTTGATTCTTCCTGAGCCTTTTGCAATCTGGAGAGTTTGGTACTCAGTTCGGCTATTTTGTCTTTAAGTAAGAGGCCAAGATCTTCATAGTCATGGCTTATGTCAGTCATATCCTTTTTAATGGACGTTAATCCTAAACGTAAGAAGAAAAATTATATTGACACATTTTCAGGGTGTTTAGAGCTCTAGAAATAAAAATTTGTTTCACGTGCTATTTCCTTCTATTTTGTCAATATTAAGTCTACTATGATAAAGTCATAGAGTCTTTAGAACTAAAATGTTACATCATCTTACAATGCTACTTAATGACAAATACTTTAGGTACACTGCATAATACAAGTGAAATGAGATAGATATTTAAAATGGAATAAAAACCCCAAATCATGAAATGATGCTTATTAATTCCTCAGGCAACAAATTAAAAAAAAATAGCTCAAATAATGTTATCCCAAGTGAGAAAATATCTCAAATTAACCCAAAAGAAGGAAACATAAACCAAATGCCAAGCTGAATTACTGGATTTCATTAAGTTCAGATGAACAAAATTGCATGGAATGTTATATAAACATGTTATTTATGGAGAACATGACTATACTCATACCATTTTAATTCAAGTTTGAAATTTCGATATAACTACTTTTCATCCCTAAAAAGATTTTCTCTCTCTCTCAAAAAAAAGAAACACCAGACCAAGTAATTTAATCAATAAGCACTTAAAGTTACCATTTACCTTTATTTGCCAAAATATCCTGAGTATCTATGGCTGTTCCTTCACCATTTAATATTACTCCACCTGCAAAAATATTAAAACTGAAGTCATCATAGATTTCTATTGTATTTTATATATATTAATAGTAGGTGGCATTAAAGCAAATGCCATAAACACTAATTCTTTTAAAATGTTATTACTATTTGAAAATGTAAAATAATGATTCAATTTCAAAATCAAATGAAGGTCTGAAAGATCAAGCTATATCCTCTCTTTTGCATAAAATTTATTCTTAAAGTCATAACATGATCAACTTAAACAGTAGAGTTTCAGTAACTTTATATTATATACATTAATCATTAACTATTAATTTATAAGAAAATTTGGGGATAAGGTTGCTTTAAAGCTGAAGTTATTTTAGTGATACAGTCCCTGAAGCACAGAAGCTGGTCACTATGTGTGTTGCTTGAAGCATAAATGCCTGACGGACAAAAGAATGTCTGTCTCAAGTTAAGAAACTGAGAATTGTCTGCTGTAGTTACAGTGTTTTCATGGGTTTAATGGAGGTGGAATAAGGTAAAAAGACATGAGAGAAAAGTTAAAAGTAAAAGAAACCATTACTGTATCAATATAGAGGAAGGAGGTACAGTGGCTGGGGCACCTGGGCCCTGGCATATGTCTCACCTGAACTTAAACCCCAGCCCCACTAATGACTCCCTGTGAGGCTGCACAGGTGAATCCATCCCACCAAACTGCTGGGGAGAATAACACGTATCTCGCGAGACCACTGTGGGCATTAAAGACAATTACCCTACTGCCTAGCAAATAGGAACTACTTGGTGAGCCATAGTAATTATTTCTCTTTAATTCCATAAACACCTAGCACCGGTTCCTTTTTCATAACCAGAATATTAAAAAATCAATTAGACCTTCTCATGTTAGTATGCCTTAGCTCTCTATCCAAAACACAAAAACATTTCCCCAAACTAACCACACACGAACAAGCCTAAACAAAAACATTTAAATATCTGAATCTTAATCTAAAGTTTTGTCCCTTAAAAAAAAAAAAATCACACACACCGTGGCATTTCAGATGGAAGTGAAAATACCCTTTAGATACTCGAGATTAATTCCTACCATGCTTGGGAGGTGTCAAGAGTAGGAAAAAAATACTTTTTACTTATTACTAATATAGAATGGGCATGAAGAACTAACGTAAAACACCACAGAATTCCCTTCCTTTAAAAAAAAACAAAACACCTTGACATTTCAGGAAATCTGATTAGGAGAGAAAGGAGAGATCATCACACACTATACTATGAGGATTGCCTTAAATGGGATTAAAAGAGCAGAATAAACAGTGGGTGGAGATGGGCCCAGCTCAACATCAGCCTCACAATGGGAACAGCTGGGGGCTAAGCAGGGCAGATAAACCACAGAGGATCGTCAGAAACCCTCAGAATAAAGATATGAGATCTGCCTTTGGTCTTCTCCTGGATTATTTAAAACCTGATAGTGACAACAAATATAAATATGTTTTAAACTTAAAACTCTATCCACAACTTAATTTTAGAACCATTATTTATACATGACTCTCCCTTTCTGTTGAGAAGCCTGGTAAGATTGTGATTCAGACATGCTGGCTAACACAGTATAGAACTGTTTTCTTTGGGAATAGTGTAAGGAATAAAGCAGATGGGAAGAAATTAAGAGAGGTCCACTCAACAGAAAAGAACCTGTTTTCTTTCCTTACTTCCTTCTTTCCCAGGAGACCAGACTCATTTCTTTATCAAAGATTTCAGGGGCTTCCCTGGTGGCGCAGTGGTTGAGAATATGCCTGCTAAGGCAGGGGACACGGGTTCGAGCCCTGGTCGTGAGCCCGTGAGCCACAACTACTGAGCCTGCGCATCTGGAGCCTGTGCTCCGCAAAAAGAGAGGCCGCGATAGTGAGAGGCCCGCGCACCGCGATGAAGTGTGGCCCCCGCTTGCCACAACTAGAGAAAGCCCTCGCACAGAAACGAAGACCCAACACAACAAAAATAAATTAATAAACTCCTACCCCTAACATCTTCTTTAAAAAAAAAGAGTGAAGGGCTTAGCCATGGGAGCTATTGTACTTTGCTGTTGATCATTTGACTTGAACAAGTTTAAAAAAAAAAAAAAGATTTCAAATAGAATTTCTACATCCCCATCAATTAGGTAAAAACAAACTGGAATCTGATCTTTCCCCTTCCCCAATATAATGTTCCTTATTCTTACAGATGAATTTGGTTACATTTTAAATTGTAGTATTTAATAAGATGAAACCTAAGAGATCTGAAATTTGACCAGAACAGACACTTTTCCGTGGCAGCGTTTAGGTTGTTTAGAGATGCCATCTTTCTTGTCACTTTCCCTTCGTGTTTCTGAGGTTATTTTATGCATTAATTTTTAAAAATAACATACACAAATAAAATCAACATGGGTGGACCCAATTCATTGGTAAAACCCAATGGGTTTTACCACAAATGTAAATAAAGCACTTACCTGACTTAACTGCTGCTATGGCCTTTGCAGGGGTCATCACAGCACTTATTAGATTACACAGTGAGATCCCACTGTTGTTGACTTTCTGAATCTCTGGTGTTTTTAAGCTCCACTTCTCTTGTAATTTCTGGAGATACAAAAACACATTATTTTTCAGTCTTTGTAATCTTTTCCAAATTATACATTATAATTCAATGTCTTAAACATATCTTAAAACAGTGATGATTGTGGGTTCTGACTTATGGGATGGAAGAAAAGGACAGCATCTCTATTTGTTCCAATGGTCCAAGTGACTGTTAACACTGTTATTAGTGAGGAGTGGGGTGGGGTCCATCCTGAATTCTGAATTCTCCCAGCCACAGTGGAAGCCAGGCTAGTCCCAGCTGCCACGGGTTCCAAAGTAACTGTCAACTGTAAGTCTGCAAAACTGTACTAGGTAACAGCCAAGTTACAAAAAAAAAAGGTAGTAGAAACAATTTTAAAAAATGGAAATTCAGAATTCCATTTAATAGTGAATTTTAATCATCAAAACTTCAATGAATTTTAAAGGACACACAACTCCACAAATTTGGAGTGGAAAACTTGCCATAACTGGTCATAAGTTTTATGACTGAGTCAGATGACAAGACTCACACACTAGAGATTCAAAATAACTTCCATCTTCAAATACTGGTTAGAGTGATATATCCAAACTAGAGCAAAATGCTGAGTTGAAGAGAAGGATCTTTTACTAACATTATGAAAAATGGTATAAAAAATAAACTAAGTAGAGATGTGGTGGGGAAAGAAACTCGGACCAGTCAGCAACTCACAAATACGTCTCTTTAAAAAAGCAAATTAACTGAAAGTCTGTGTCCTTCTTCGAAAGGATCAGTTAAACCCGTCATGATTTCCAAATACCACCAAAATACACTGTACATACATGAGGCTCTAACTTATGTGCTATTAGATAAAAGGAAACCTCTCATTCCTAACACAAGCAAATGAGAAATTCTTATCAGACATGGACAGTGATTCACCTTAGTTTCTTCCAAAGATTTCCCTAAATCCTCTGCACCAGAAGAAGGCTGCACAATGGGAACTCTTTCTGTGGTTTCTTTTATCCACGACTTTAATGATTTAACCAGAACTTGAAAGGCATCCATCTGTTCTTGACAAGAAGATACAGCTTCTTTTCTAGATCACAAACATCATTGAAAAATTTAAGCCACAAAGGGAGACACTCCAAAGGACTAATTACTAAAAAGTAAATTATTATGCCCATTTCAAGCTTAACATTAAGAAAAAATCTTCCCCCAGGCACACTCCAATCCTCAGATACAGGAGGAAAGGTTTCATAGGTGGCAAGTGAAACCAGCTAAATTACTCCTTGTCTATTTCCTCAGTAAAGTCTGTAGATCAAGATAGGAACAGTTAAGATATTTGTAACCCATGTGTAACGGCACTCTATAATGCTATGTACACTCTAAAGCCATATAAACAGCTTTAACATGATTTAGAGCCAGTGAGCTTTTATCTGTCCGCTTTATATGGTGCTAAACACCAGCAGGCTGAGAACCAGAGGGGAAACACAAGTCACTAACATAAGGGAAACACAGCACCACCTAGTGTCACTACAGTCACTTTAGTGGATGGGTAAACTGGGTCTTTACAGAGAGAGAGGACAGGTTTGAGTTTCCAAAAATGAGGTGAGACCTAGTGATGCAGAACTTAATGTGCACCTCCCTCATGGATACTCAGAAAGCTCCACAGCGAACTATACGGATCTCTCTGTACAGTCTCTGTACACTACACAGAGGGAGGGCACACGCCTGGCACAGGTACAGCTATGAGGACAGTTAGATTTGGTAACTGGATACCATGTAGATGGCATGTGCACGTGTGCAGGTGTGTGGATTACTAGCAGAGAGTACATGGTTGGTAAACTAATCACCGATGACCACATGGTTTTATAATTGGACCCATCTAACAGAAGAAACAACCTAGAGTTTACCCAAAGAAATCAAGAATATTTCTTCTGTGCCATGTGAATTAAATAGGATGGAAATGATAGCTCTGTGAGTAGTCCAGACAGCACTCAAAAGTTTTAGGTAGACAATTCCAAAGAAATGACGAAGAATAATAGCTGAAAGAGAAATGACTACTTTCTATCTTTTGGGTGGCTTCTGTATGAACTTTGGCAAAACCAGATGTATATTCTCAACTAGCACGAGATCAGAAATATAAAACTCAATCAGAAGGCTCACACCCCTGTACAGCTTTTTACCTTAATTTAGGTTCATTCTCTTGTTTCTTACCTTGTTTGTTCATGGAATCATGTCTGATCTACAACTCTTCAAAAAGGAAACTATTTCACACACACAAAAAAAAAGCCATCCAGAACTATCCAGAACTATGCTGGAATGATGCATCATTTCTGAACGGAGCCCAGAAAGCAATGAACCATGGGCTATCTTTCAAGGTTATTTCTGCCTTTGCAAATAAAAATGTAATAGCCAAAGCCTTCAGACTACAGTGAGTTTAGACTACTTTCAGTAAAACACTACCACCACCATTTTCCTTACACAGTGCTTTCTATAAATACTTTCATGTAAGAAGTAGTGAATTTCCCTCCTAAATACTTTAACAAAAACTATACTTAGTTTTAACAGCAAAAAATTTATCAATATTAAAGTACTTATAAAGTAGCCCTAAGCTTTTTCTCAAGTTTCCAAAAACTGTTTCAGGTAGCTACATAACTAAATAAAAATCATGCATTCCAATTAGTATCAAGTAGAATAAAATCCAATTTCTTAAGTGGTGCTTACTTTTCTTTGACAGTATCCTCCATTTCCTTGAATTTCTTTGACAAATTATTTGTTTTTTCAAAAACCAGAGCTTTATCCCCTGGCAAGCCATGGCTGGAGATCTCCTTCAAGAGATTCTGCAAAACTTCGAGATCTTTCCTGCGTTCTAGCAGTTCAGAACTTGATTCCTACAAAGCATTTAGATATTTCATCAATATAAGATGTTGCTATGAACATAAAGAACAGACTGGTGGTTGCCAAGGGGGACGGGCTTGGGGGAGGGATGGAGGGGGAGGCTGGGGTTAGCAGATGTAAGCTTTTTATATATGGAATGGATACAGAACAAGGTCCTATTGTATAGCACAGAGAAATATATTCAATAGCCTATGAAAATACATAATGGAAAAGAATATTTAAAAAAGAATGTATATATATATATGTGTGTGTGTGTGTGTGTAACTGAGTCACTTTGCTGGACAGCAGTAATTAACACAACATTGTAAATCAACTATACTTCAATACAAAAATTTAAAAAAGTATAAGGTGTTGCTAGATCTTCAAAGGGCATCCCATCAAGATGTAAGTATGGGACCAGAATGGCTCCACTCAGAATTTCACAGAATGATCCTGCCTATGGTCTAAGCATAAACAAACATGCAGGCAGGCTGTTTGAAAGAGAACAGTTTAATTTAATTTAAATATGCACTCTTTACATTCTGCCTCTGTGGGCTCTGAAATAAGATATGTATATCACCTATGATATACAGAAAATGAGAGATGGTGTTCACTTCTGATTAATGACCAAAGGCTTCAAGGAGAAGATAAGCTTTGAAGTTTTTAAAGGAGGAAAGCATAGATCTAACCAATCCATCAGCAATTAAAATGATGCTTGTTAATCATAACTCTGCCAATAAATGTATGTGCTTGTCTTAGCTGTTGATATATTTGATCAGTCTTGTGAATTCCATGGGAAACATACCTGCATAAACTGAGACAACTCAGTAACATCCTTCTCAGGCACGTCTGCCTCAGTAAGAGCCTGGGTTTTGGTTTCTAAGAATGTCTGGAGCTTTTCTGAGAGGTTCTCAAACAGCTCCACTTTGGTTTTGAGTTCCTCCATTTGGGCAAGTTTTTCTTTGTGTTTGCGACTTGCTTCTGAAAAGCGAAGGGCTAAGTCCTTCATCCTGGCCTGCAGCGAGGATGCGGTGGACGGGTCTGTGGTCTCTGTGAACCTCCTCACTTTCTCATTCATGGCATTTATGCTGCTCTGCCGCCCCGCGATGTCCTGGTCCAACAACTGAAATGAACCAAATACCACACACATAACATAATGCTATTTACAAATAACGTCAGACTTGTAAAAATTACTATTCAGAACAACAGAAGTTTGAGGCACCTGTGACTAAGGAAGCTAATGGGAGTGACAGACAAGCTGATTGGTCCCTGGAGGAATCCCATCCCCAGTCCCCGCAAGGAGACTGGAGAACAGCTGGCTGGCTGCCCTGGCGAGGCAGGAGACAGCCGCCACTCAGCATCCCCGGGATCTCCTGCAGCCCAGGGATTATCCACGGTCCTGATTTTTCAAAGGCTAGACAACAACAAGACTGATCTGATTAACTTCCTGGGCAGCTGGCTGAAGCCGTGAGGAACAAACAGGACCCGGTGTGCGGGGATACCCTGTACCATGAGTGATGTTCATGAAAAGTACACAGAGGGAAGTCCCTCTCTGCTCCACAGAAAATCGCTTCGCACACTTGTCTCTATGCAAGCGCTACTTTCCATGTTTTTATATTCAGGAGACATCTCTTTACGCCTTAAACTGTCTGTTATAACAATGTTATAACACTATATTAGTTTCAGGTGTACAACATAATGATTCGATAACTGTAAATATTGCCAAATGATCCCCACAGTAAGTCTAGGTAACCTCCATCACCACACACAGTTACAATTTTTTTCCTTGTGATGAAAACTTTTAAGCTCTACTCTCTTAGTAACTTTCATACAATTATTTTAAATTTATCCAAATTTCCAGTGCTGTTTTAGCAAGAGATCCCAATAGTATATACAGTTCAAGTTCCTGGGAAGAATAAGTCTGTGTTTTTTCTTAAAGAGAATTATAAGGTTCTGGTCCCTGCCATCTAGAATGATCTTTATAACCCACGATTCATATGCTGAGGAAGATACACAGATAAAAGAGCAAATAATGTTACACTAACAAGAACATTCAAGTTCTTCATATATAGGTTTATGTCTACACATGGAAAAACCCAGGATATATGAATTTTAGGGATGAAAATGTGTAGTGAAAATCAGTGAAAGGCTTTGATATGGGCAGAGAATGAAAACATCCACACTTTTTGAATAACCTGAGATGCCGGGTTTATTTTCAACTAAAAGTGGTTTTTTGGAAGTCACTTACGATGTTTTTACTGATGACGTCCTGCAGAGCGGCGGAGTTCAAGGGCACAGGGCGCTGCTCTTCCAGCGAGCGCTCCACACCCGCCATCCAGTCCAGCATCTCATCCAGGCCGTCCTGCACACTCAGAGAGCGGGTCAGGGTTATCTGCAGCTTCTCGTTTCGTTCACTGACAGACTTGGACAGGTCATCATATCTCCCGACAATGTCACCTAGTCCAAAAGGATCGGGAAACTTTAACCACTAAGTTCTCTTTGCACCGTTCCTTTGCAAAACACACTAAGGAGAGTCACAAAAATTACTACACTAGAATTGGAAGAGGAAAAATGTTGAAATGATAAATTCATAATGCATCATCAGAGCACCACCAAAACCTGAAAAAAGAAAGAAAAGATCCTAGTGGAAAATAAAAAGCTAAAAATTTTTAAATAGTATATATGTGTAAATATAATTGTGTGTGTGTATGTATAATCTTCATTTGAAAAAAAGATTTTTGGATGCATAAACATTTGAATTGTCCAGAGAAATGAATGTGATCCAAACAGCCAATCTTTGGAATAAATATTGGTTCTCAACCTGACTTTTCAAATTAGCCACACTTGATAACTACATGGAAAAAAAAAAAAAGGTGACAGTCTTACAGAGCTAATCTCAAGAAACAATATACTCTTATAAAGATTAATTAAGAATTAACCTTTACACATAAAAATTATTTCAATCTTTCTTGCTCACGCATGCTCTCTCTGTCACGTACACACACACACACACAACACACACACACAAAGATTTAAGTTTTTCTCATCCTTCACATCCTAAGTAAAGTACTCAAACGCACAGAAGTTAGCAGATGCAAATGTACTGAGAAAATAGACAACACACAATGAAAATTCACATAAAATACAGAAGGTTGAGATGATGCTTCTAAGATAACACAGATAGAATGTATTTGATAAGTTTAATAGCAGGCAAAGGGAAAAATAAACAGTGTTAGGAGGCTGACCTGTCTCAGATAAGATTAACTTTACTTTCAATTCTAAAGACTTAAGATGCTTTTAAAAAAAAACCTTTCTGGCTAGTTTTCATTCATATATAAAGCTCTATATTTTAACAACCTACATTCTATGCTGCAAGACCAATGAGAAGTTCAAAGAACAGTAGTTTTTAATGTATTCACCTCTCCCTCCGCCGACTCCACCTCTCTGGAAAACAATGTTTTTAATCATCAATTTATCACTTACTGTCCAAGAATCTGAAAAGAATTTTAATTATTTCTGATACACTGTAAAATGTTTCAATGGAAGAAAATATTGACATCTCTATAAAAATGAAATCTCTTACATGCTTATGTTTGGCTCATGGTACATAATCCATATAAACAAACAATATTTCTTTTTGCTTGTTCTAATATTATATCATGAGAAAACAGTTTGACAAATTTTCACTGAATTGAGAGGTTAAGCTTGGATGATTGAAAGAGACAATTATGCTCCTTTCATGAAAACACAATGAAGCCCGTGAGAAGGGTAACAGGGAGGGGACAGAATTTAATATGCACCAAGATGCTGAGGGCAGACAAGCAGCGGGTTCAAGTACAGCCCTGATTTGAAAGTCACAGAGCAGATCATCTGAACTGCAGGCTGTGACTGGCAGGTGAGCTGTTTCTCAAATGGGCGGCTCTGTGCTTCAACAGGGCACCATCATATCTGTTTAGCTATGGTAAGTGATTTCCCAAGCAAAGTCAGCTATTTTAATAAAATTAACACACACAACATTGTAAATCAACTGTACTTCAATAAAAAAAATTTTTTTAATTAACACATTGTATTAGTTTATTTTTGGACTCCTTAGTAATAAAATATTGTCACTGAAGTAAATTCTTGACTTTAGTAATTAAAAAATATTTTAGAAAAAGGGACAAACAAAATTTACTTTAAGAATGTTACTTTTTTGGGGGTTTTTTTGGTTTTTATTTTTTTGCGGTATGCGGGCCTCTCACTGTTGTGGCCTCTCCCGTTGCAGAGCACAGGCTCCAGACGCGCAGGCCCAGCGGCCATGGCTCACGGGCCCAGCCGCTCCTCGGCATGTGGGATCTTTCTGGACCGGGGCACGAACCCGTGTCCCCTGCATCGGCAGGCGGACTCTCAACCACTGTGCCACCAGGGAAGCCCAAGAATGTTACTTTTTTAAGTGGTTGGTTTTCTTAGAAGTCAAATAGATCTTAGAGAAACTCCTCTATATCTTAAATATCTTTCACATATTCCTAAAAAACTATGCCGGAGAGAAGCTGTAGTCTTAAAATAATGTAACATGGATTTTAAACAAATGAAAGTGAAATTGTGTACAGTTAACAATGGGAAGGTGTCAAAATGCCTCTCCAAATACCAGAATTACATATAAAATCGTCTTTTCTCCCCCAAGCCCCTGTCCCAAGAGCAGTGGTTGCCAAGGTGGGAGGTGAAGACAGTGCTCTGGGATACAGGATCATTCGCGGTTTTATCATCTACTTTAACATTTTATATTTTGGGGTCTTATAATGTACATAATGTGCTAAGATAGCAATAGGTGTATGTAATTAATAAATACATGTGCATCTCTGAGCATTTATATACACATGCTGAAAATTACGTGACAAGGTGCACGATCAAAATACTCTGAATGTCTCTAGAGAACAGACTGGAGGTTGCCAAGGCGGAGGGGGCTGGGGGAGGGATGCAGTGGGAAGTTGGGGTTAGCAGATGTAAACTCTTATATATAGAATGGATAAACAACAAGGTCCTACTGTATAGCACAGGGAGCTATATTCAATAACCTGTGATAAACCATAATGGAAAAGAATATTAAAAAAGAATGTATATATATATATATATATATATATATATATGTACAACTGAATCACTTTGCTGTACAGCAGTAATTAACACAACACTGTAAATCAACTATACTTTAATTAAAAAATATTGATACGGACTTCCCTGGTGGCTCAGGGGTTAAGAATCTGCCTGCCAATGCAAGGGACATGGGTTCGAGCCCTGGTCCGGGAAGAGCCCACATGCTGCAGAGCAACTAAGCCCATGAGCCACAACTACTGAGCCTGTGTTCCAGAGCCCACAAGACACAACTACTGAAGCCCGTTGCCACAACTTCTGAAGCCCACGTGCCTAGAGCCAGTGCTCCGCAACAAGAGAAGCCACCGCAATGAGAAGTCTGCGCACCGCAATGAAGAGTAGCCCCTGCTCGCCACAACTAGAGAAAGCCCATAAGCAGCAACAAAGACACAATGCAGCCAAAAATAAATAAAAATAAATTTATTTTAAAAATATTGATAAAAAATTGCACTATATCAGTGTTTAAATCCATGATGAAATACTGTAACAGAAAATGTATAATTTTTTTTGGTTGTTTTTTACATTTTCTTGAAACAGTGCAGGACTTTATGTCATATTACTGATATTTCACCTCGAGGGTTTTTGCCTCTTTGAATATGAAATCCCGTTGGGCAAAATAAGATGAAATATTTTTCCTGTAGGTTAGAAGGAGCATATCATACACTGCTGGAAACAAATCATCTGAAAATAAATTTTAAAAAAAAGATTCTGAATGTAAGAAAGAAAAAGGTTTGACTTCTACAGAGTGGTTTTAGAAGAGCAAAGCTTCATCCTTCTCTTTACCTACAATTTCAACTCAGATTTTAATGCCAGCTCTCTTGGAGTGAAAGGTATGTTAATCATTTGCTATGTTAAAGTTTTTATTTCACACTGAGAAATATTTAATAACCTGAAACCACACATTAAATATAGGAAAAGTAGCAAAGTCCAAACAAAAAATATAATAAGACAATAAACAATGTTAATTGATAATCCACTGTGCGTTTAGTTTAAACTAAATACTGTGAGTCGATACAAAGGTAATATACAATAGCTCTATCCTCAAGAAAGGCACCACCTAACATAAGAGGACGCAAAAGCATCGCTGTAACTCGACAGGGTTTCTAGGATCACAGAGGAACCCTGTGAGGCCACTCAAAGACCCCACGAAAAGGAGAAGCAGGAACATCTCAACCTCCTAACCCCTTGGCTCCTCCTGCTTTTGACAAGAAGATCCCTGCAAGAGTCTGTTGAGTCTGTTCTGGCCTTAGGTTGAGAGTCTAGCTGGGCCGAATCCCATCAACCAACAGAATCTTGTTAGGTTCTACTTTCTGTGACTGCTGCATACATAAAGAGCTTTTTGTAAGTCAACTATACTCTAATATAAAATAAAAAATAAAAAAACCCTAAATGTAAGGCTGGGTATTATAAAACACTTAGAAGAAAACATAGTCTTCTGAATGTCTGCAACAATGAACGATTTATGTCTTTGACATAAATAGTAGCAATATCTTTTTGGATCCATCTCCTAGAGTAATAAAAATAAAAACAAAAATAAATAAATGGGACCTAATTAAACTTAAAAGGTTTTGCACAGCAAAGGAAACCATAAACAAAATGAAAAGACAACCCACAGAATGGGAGAAAATATTTGCAAATGAAGCAACCAACAAGGGATTAATCTCCAAAATATACAAACAGCACATGCAGCTCAGTATCAAAGAAACAAACAACCCAATCAAAAATTGGGCAGAAGATCTAAATAGACATTTCTCCAAAGAAGACATTAACCAAAAGCACATGAAAACATGCTCAACATCACTAATTGTTAAGAGAAATGGACATCAAAACTACAACGAAGTATTCACCACACACCGCTCAGAATGGCCATCATCAAAAAGTCCACAAACAATAAATGCTGGAGAGGGTGTGGAGAACAGGGAACCCTTCTACACTGTTGGTGGGAATGTAAATTGGTACAACCACTATGGAAAACAGTATGGAGGTTCCTCAAAAAACTAAAAATAGAACTACCATATGATCCAGCAATCCCACCCCTGGGCATATATCCAGAGAAAACCATAATTCGAAAAGATACATGCGGCACTGTTTACAATAGCCAAGACATGGAAGCAACCTAAATGTCTATAAATGGATAAAGAAGATATGGTACATATATATATACAATGCAATAATACTCAGCCATAAAAAAGAATGAACTAATGCCATCTGCAGCAACATGGATGGACCTAGAGGTTATCATACTGAGTTTAGTAAGTCAGGCAGAGAAAGACAAATATCATGTGATATCACTTATATGTAGAATCTAAAAGAAAAATGATACAAATGAACTTATTTACAAAATAGAAACAGACTCACAGACTTCGAAAACAAACTTATGGTTACCAAAGGAGAAACGTAGCACGGAGGGATAAGTTAGGAGTTTGGGATTAACAAATTACACACTACTATATATAAAATAGATAAAATCAACAAGAACCTGCTGTACAGCACAGGGAACTCTACTCAATATTCTGTAATAATCTATATAGGAAAAGAATCTGAAAAAGAATGGATATACGTATATGTGTAACTGTATCACTTTGCTGTACACGTGAAACTAAACACAACACTGTAAATCAGCTATACTCTAATATTAAATTTAAAATTTTTAAAAAGAGTTTTTGCTACATTTTCTAAATAAAAAATTAAAATTTAGGTATGCAAACCACACAGCCCAGTCCCCACTCCCAAGATCCTAATACACCTGCCAAGGAGGGCGTGCCTCTGCCCTGACCGAGAAGGGCCACTTCACAGTGAAAGGACATAGTGACGCAGAATATGCGAGCGAGCGATGTCTCCGTATCTACTATGAGACCTGCATTTAGAACGGACATGTAAGACCAGACATGAGGAAATGCCACTCACCCAGTGTTTTCTGGATGTCGTTCTTGGCGGGAAGTAAAGATCCCCTGGCGTCTAACAACACTTCAGCGGTTTTTTTCAGTTTCTCTACAGCCACCTGCTGACTTGATATCTGTCCCTGTAGAGCCTGGAGGATTGAATGCCTCAATTATATTCAGTAGGACTAAATAACGGATTTCCAATATGAAAAAAAGATTCACAGTAAGATAAACTGGACAGAGCAGACTTGTCATCAGTAGAAGCTTACGCCAGAATTCTTAGAATAAGGCCAGTTATAAAGTGACATTAGCAAAACCATCAGCCAGTCGGGAACATTCAAGTTCAGTCCTGGAATAAACGCTCAGCATATGCTCATGATAACCGGCCTGATTCCTGATCCTGAAACCCTCCACCCTCAGCCTGAGTTCCCCTCAATCCCACTCCCAGACTCTATACAATGCCCCCACAACCACCAGAAAACAAAGACAAGTAAAAAACACACAAGCAGCAGAACCCCTTTGAGACCATTTCTGACTCCAGGGAAGGAGATAATTAAGGACTTACACATCCTGACCCAATGCTGAGTCATATTTATTTCCGTTAATGCAACGAAAGTTACTTAACAACTAACAAATTCCAAAAAAGCTTGCTACGTTTTGTGAAAATACAAAAATCAAACAGACACAAAGCTTACCCATGGGGATCTTCTAGTCTAAGGCAGGAAGTGGTAAGTGTCAAAGATGAATAAGAAAAAGGTTGAGGGGGGGAGGACCTGGGAAGGGAGGAGGGGCCTCCTCTATGGGGTGGCCCTGGGGCAGGTCCTGGGGAAGGTGTGGATTTGGGCATCCTCCTGGGGCTGCATCATCACCCAGGTGGTACCTGAGCCTCTTCCTTCCTTCCCACCTGCAAACCAACCAGCAAGCCCTGACAATTTCACCTGCTTAATATTTTTTTCAAATATGGCTCTGGTTCTGTATTTCTGAATCACTACAGGACAATCTCTCACTGAACTGGAAAAAGCCTCCTAACTGTGCCCCTGCCTCCAGTCTCTCCCTTCATACAGCCCCTGATATGTATTATGGAAGACACATACCTGACTGCACCACTCCCCTCTTAAAATCGTTCATAGCTTCCTCTTGCTTCAGAATAAAGGGGATACTGGAGCCTGCCATCAATTGTCCAACGGAATCTATTTCTTAATTTTATCTTCAATCTCATCTTTCTCCCCTTCTTGTTCCAGAAGCATCCCACGACACAGCTATCCCTCAGCGATTTGCCCTTGCTGGACCCAAGGCCCTAGCATCTCTACACACAGATCTTGGGAGGCGACCCTGAGCTTGGCTCTTACCTGTAACATTCAGCTGGGAGGCCTTCTTCCCTGTCTCTCCTCACCCCGAGTTGGAGCACTGCCCCCAGAAGTTCCCACACATGCCCTGTGAATAACACTGCACTGATTTGTCTCTTCTATCAAACTGGAACCTCCTTGAGAACTAGAAATTGATAGTATTCAGCTTTCTATTATCACTGCCTAGCCCAGTGCTGGGCACATGGCATTAACGAAAGTTTCTGGAATAAACAACTGAATGAATAAGTAAATAAATGAAGATATCAAGTGTAAGGTTTTAAAAGATCCCCCTCCATTTCAGCCTTCAACAACAACAACAAAAAAGCAAATGTCTAAAGCCAATGGCAAAATTTTCCTCAATTAATTCTCATATCCAGGAAACTGTGATAATATACAGGCAGCTGTGCATATGTCCAAAGGCCCAACAATCTATGACCAGCATGGGATCTGTGATCTGAATACCAGATCCTACAATTGTTCTCAGAGGCCAAAGAATCTGCATCAGAGTGATCAGTTTGGGAAATTCTCCCACAAGTTTAGTTGCAGTTAAGTGTAAGAAATTCCTCAAAATAGGAACTTTACCTATAAACGGACTGAAGTCTAAGCCACACGTACAGCTTATTTGCATCACACAGTTATACAGGAAATGAAATAAATTTAAAGGCACCTCCAAAAATTATTTTTTAGAATGTGGGTTCCCCAAGGACAGAGATAGGTTTTTGAAGACACAAAGGGGTTAAAACCCTAACAGTGGGCCTAGAACATAAATGTCTTTGAATGAATAAATTTATTTAAAAGTGATCATGGTTTTACAAAACATCTAGTACCAAAGATGGCCCTACCTACCATCCTAAAACTTAGAAATGGATTACAAGAAAAGCATCTCTTCTTCACCTCTTCTCTTCAAAACATCCTATGCCTTTTCTCTTCATAATTATGTTCAAGAGAGTCAGTAGTTTTCAGTTCCTAACGTTATCAGGTTTTAATTTAGCTGTGGTAGTGGTTTATAACACTACTTCGGGACAAAACTGCAAATTAAAGTATTCAAATGGGTGCCATATATTGTTTTTAATGGATTTCAATGAAATCAAAACGTGAAAGAAGCATCTGTGACAGGGAACACTGCAAGATGATGACCTTGGTCTCCAGCCTGGACCAGAAAAGGGTGAAGCTTACAAAGCCGTGGGCACTCGTCCAGCTCATAAAAGTTTCCTGACATTCATCACCCTCCCAGAGATCAGAGCAAGCCTGGAAGGTTGATGTTGTCAATGTTCCCTGGCCCCATGCCTGGCTCCAAACCCAGACCTCTAGAAGGGTCCCAGGATCCTGCCTTTCTGTGCTTTGTATGAAGCTAAAATCTAGTTTTGTCCACTGATTATGAAGAGCATCATTCTAGCCCAGGGGTATCAGACTGCTGACAACACAGCCAACAGCCACTCTAAAAATCATGCTAGTAGCAATGTGTTATTGCCCAAAAATATTTCAAATGTACCCACTGAGTGTCCCAAATTACATTTATCATACAACAGAATATAAGTAGAAGTGAGTATTGTAAATGTAGAAAAGACTGATTGTTTGGTAGTAGTCTTATGTGTTTGTATTACTGTTAAAAGAAAAATGATTGTAAGATGTGGGTAATAAAATGAAAGAAATGGAGACTCCTTAATCCTCATAAAAATGTATCCTCTCTACCTGCTGAGATCATCTTTGCGGAAAACACATCCATATGCCAGGAACAACTTTAATCACGCATTTAATTCTAAAATTATGCTGCGGCTTAATTGGAATTAATTCTCCTTTGAGACGTTGCACTCTTTTTCTATTTCTTTGGCTGCCTGAGGACTAGAGGAGTCTTTCCTCAGCACATACCAAGGTAGTATTCCAGTTCTAGAATTAATCCATGTTTCCATTTCATTAAAAAGCCATAGCATTCATTTAATTTTTGTTTGTTTTTTTTGTTTTAGTTACATTAAAACTACTTTTACACAGGATGTAAATCAGTTTGTTAATACAGACCTAACTTAAAATGTGCTATGTCTATTTCACAGTTTCCGATGCTAAAAATACCTAACTTCCTAATTAAATGTAATACAAGCAATCTTAATAATTATGCCGCTCCTGTCATTTCCTATTAAAATAATGGCCTTTATGTCACAACATCTCCTCTGCCAACATATACTGCCCTTGGACCCGTCATCCCGTGGGGACCAAAAGCTTCATTAAGACAGATCTGTTCTTGGGCTTGTCGGAAAGAGAGAGAAAAAACCAAACCAAAAAAAAAAAAAAAAGCCTCCAGACTGAAAATGCACCCCTGAAGTGCAGAAGCTGCATCAACGTCAGGGCTGACCTGGCCCAGGACATGGCCCTGGTGCCTGTGTAGCGCTGGGTAAACTCCAGCCCAGGAAAACACAGAGTTCTCCATCCTTTCGGCCCCAGCCCCTCTTTCCTCCTTTCACCCCACACTTCCTCCCACTTCTCTCTGCTTGGCCTTAACCTGCCACAGTTCACCCCAGGGTCTCAGGCAATACCTAACATTAAGCTAAGTCAGTAGGGTATCTGCTTCCCTTGTTAACGCACAATAATGATTTCTGACTCTGTAACTAACAGATGCAACCAAATTCTGAAAGGCAGTAGTTTCACTGGCATTACAGTGTTTGCTTTCTATCTAGGCGGAAATGAGCTATTGCTACCCACCTGCTAAAAGGAAGTACAGAAAAGATTTAAAACATGAAACTTTCAAACTCAAAATTATTGGTCACATGGAAGAAGAATAAAATTTTTCAAAACTTCTCTCCCCTCACATGAGGATTTTAAAATATGCTTGGAATGTAAGAAATGGCTAGACTCTCTCTGCCACTGTGGGTGGGGCTGAGATATTTACACAATTCCCCCATCAAGTTTGAATGTTCAAAAGGGCAGGTGGCCTCTCTGAGAAGTGGGCAAGGTGATAACTGAAGTGTGTACTTCTGTGAATTGGGGGTAACCCAACAGGAACCCACACGGAGTGTGACAGTGACACCCTCTCCGTCCCCCGGTCCATTCATGAACAAATGTTCATCAAGGACCTACGAGGGCCCAGGGATACAGAGGTGAACAAAACAGACCAAGCATCTGCCCTGTGGAGCTTGGTGGTAATGCAGGAGAAGACAATGAACAAGGATGGGAGGGGAATCTGGGGGAGAATGGGTACGTGTATATGTATATGTATGGCTGAGTTGCTTTGCTGTGCACCTGAAACTATCACAACATTGTTAATCGGCTACACTCCAATATAAAATACGAAAAATAATTTCGTATTTGTAAAGATCACAAGTGGCCCAGGCAGGACTGGTCTTTGTCTGGGGATGAGGAGGTTGGGAATACGAACCATGACAGCAATGTCAGATCACAGTATCCTCTAAACCACAGTAGAAGCTAAACCACAGTAGAAGCTAAACCACAGTAGAAGAAAGAGAAACGAACAGACGTCAAGTTGTAACTCCCCCCAGAGGGAGACACACATCTTCCCATCCCTTCCTCCCCTGCCCTTGGGGGAATGATCACAAAAATGGGGGAGAGCGGAGGGCATTCCACGGGACTACCTTGGGGCTGGATCTCTCTTTTCCCTCTTTTCTTTACCTTCATCTCTTCTAGCTGCCTCTGAAGATTTTTAGGGTCCACGGCAACAGGTTCAGATAAGTGTCTGCTCGCCGTGGCCTCGCAAGCCTGGAGCCCAGAGAGAAGCCCACATGAAGCATCTTCATAGTGTTGGTATTTATCCACCAGATCTTTGAGGTTATTCCCAAGGACATTGCACTGAAAATCGAAAGAGAGAAGGGTGGGGATTAAAATCCACTACTTTTATATATAATCTTCAGGACCTATGGGTTACGCCACCTGTAAAACATCAGATTTCAACCAAAGTGAGCAAAAACTGTAGGGTGAAGATTTTCCCCTTTATAGGAAGATGCTTCCTCTAACAAGTCAAAAACTAACCAATTCAAAAACATCTGCATGAGGGCTGGATCTTAATCCAGAATGAAGGGTTTAGGTGTCAATCATCAGAGGGGGCTCGTCTCCACGGAGTTTACACACCACGTGTATAGTATGCATCAGATGGAAAGGTTTTCAAGGTGCTTCATAAATCACTTCTATATGCTGCACAAGACACAAGGAGGGCAAATAATCTAGACCAGAAGGAAGCCAAGGCCAACAGCCAACGATGCTTTTCAAGATATTTGTGCAGCCTGGTCAGCTTATATTCTAAACAGGGACATGTTTTCTCAGTTTTGCTTTTTTTAAAACAAAACTCTCTTACTGGTCCACGAGAATAATAAAATTGAAACAGTCTGTTAGCTATTAAGTATTAAAATAATACACAGACCAAATATATGTGTAAAACGAATTCCTTGTGAAGGGAATTATCTGAGAGGAGGCTTCAGTTCTCAAGCTTCAGAGGCTGCAAAAAGCAAACCACTCTGTTTAGACTCAAAATATACTCGCCACCTGCTGGGCAAAACAGGTATTACAGAGTTTTACAGCTAGGGCTGCCTGGAAATCACTCCAAATGAACTTAATAAATAACTTTACGTTCCTAATCTTTAAACATATTTTTCAGAAGTAAAGCAGATGAATAAGACTGAGGGAAGTAGGATGAAAATACTTTATTTTCCCTGCTTCAGTTTTCAGATTTCTTGCTTCTAATTCCAAAACTAAAGAGGACAGAACGAAAACTACACGCACAGATTCCTCATGCCTTAAAATGAAACTACCTTATTGCACAGAAAAGGAAACTATAAATAAAATGAAAAGACAACCTACGGAATTTGCAAACGATGCAACTGGCAAGAGCTTAATTTCCAAAATATACAAACAGCTCATACAACTCAACAACAAAAAACCAAACAACCCAATCAAAAAATGGGAAGGAAAAATATAGACATTTCTCCAAAGACACACAGATGGCCAAGAGGCACATGAAAAGATGCTCAACATCGCTAATTATCAGAGAAATGCAAATCAAAGCTACAATGCAGTATCACCTCACACCGGTCAGAATGGCCATCATCAAAAAGTCCACAAACAATAAATGCTGGAGAGGGTGTGGAGAAAAGGGAACCCTCCTGCACTGTTGGTGGGAATGCAAATTGATACAGCCGCTATGGAGGGTCCTTAAAAACCTAAAAATAGAGCTACCATATGACCCAGCAATCCCACTACTGGGCATATACCCTGAGAAAACTATAATTCAAAAAGATACGTGCACCCCTGTGTTCATAGCAGAACTATTTACAATAGCCAAGACTTGGAAGCAAACTAAATGTCCACCGACAGATGAATGGATAAAGAAGGTGTGGTACATATATACAATGGAATATTGCTTAGGCATAATAATGAACAAAGTAATATCATTTGCAGCAACATGGGTGGACCTAGAGATTATCACAGTAAGTAAAGTAAGTCAGAAAGAGAAAGACAAATACCATATGATATCACTTATATATGGAATCTAAAATATGACACGAATGAAGTTATCTAGGAAATAGAAACAGACTCACAGACATAGAGAACAGACCTGGTTGCCAAGGTGGAGTGGGGTGGGGAGAGAAGGATTCAGAGTCTGGGATGAGCAGATGCAAACTATTATATAAGGATGGATAAACAACAAGGTCCTACTGTATAGCACAGGGAACTATAGTCAATATCCTGAGATAAACCTTAATGAAAAGAATATGAAAAAGAATATATATGTATAACTGAAACACTCTGCTGTACAGCAGAAACTAACACAACATTGTAAATGGACTGTACTTCAATTTAAAAAAAATGAAATTACCTTCGTGTAGAGGGACCTGAAGCGGTCAGTGGCACGGTCTAGCCTGCCCTGGACCTCCCTGTGGGTGGCAGAGGTATCCAGGTGGCCCTGCTCAGCCCGGCCGCCTCCCTCTCTCCTGCTGCAAGACTTGGCTGCTTCCAACACTCTGTTCCCAGAGATCGTGATGTACCTCAAGTCACCTTTGTGCAAAATGACATCTTCCGAGAAGCTCTTCTGCCTCTTCAGTTTGGCCGTCAGACCACCGAGGTCGTCGGCACCTGCTTCCAGGTTCTCCAGCTCTTGTTCTGACTGCTGCAGCCACTGCTCAAACTCGCCATAGTCGGCGTCGAACTTCTCCAGCTCCTCCTGCAGGGAGTGGGTCAGCCGCATCCTCTTCTCCGATTCAGCCAGCGCGCTTTCATAATGCGCCTTCAGCTCCTTGACGTTCCTCTGCAGCTTCTCCTTTTCTTCTGGGCAGAGGTGGTGGCCCTGCTTCTCCAGCAAGGCCTGGGCCGCCTGGGTGGCCACAAGGACAGCCTGGTGCTGGGCCGCGAGCTCCGCATGCTGGGCCTGCGGGAGAGCAGATCAGGCATCATGTGGATGCAGGACCCACAGACCCAGGACCCGCAGGCCTGCTTCCCATCAACCTGTCTAGGGTGCCCGCTGTTTCCCTCTTAATGGTGAACTTCCTAAAAGCAAAAGCTGCTTTGTGAGCAGCTAATTTTAAAATCTAATTTTAAAATTTCCAATCTTCTCTGGAAAGTACTGTTTTTGAGAAGGTTGGAAAAAATGGAACGAATTTCTGTTCCAGCCTTAAAACAAGCATCTACAATCTGCTCTCATTTTACTCATCCCTTCCCTACGAGCCCCCTGAAGGGATTGTCAATGTCTTTACCTAATTATTGATCACGGAAGCACAGTATTTTTTCTTAGGAAATGATCCTGAAAAGATATTTAATAGGAAAAAAAGAATCTATAATTTGAAACCTATAAAAACACTACGATCATCAGTAAGCAAGAACAACATACATTCGGAGAAGCCCAAAGGAAGTTAAAGGAACACATATAATAAAGGAGCATCTTGGAGCTACTCAGCTGACTGGGTCGCAGTTTCCTGCATGTGGAAAAAGGGACAATAACCCTACACATCACAGGTTTGCTGAAAGGAGCACAGGAAACCGCACACAGAGAATGCTGCCTGTTGAGCCTGGTACATGTCAGGGATCAAAGTCCACCCTGGAGGCAAGAGCAGAGCATCTGGCAGGTCACAGGTGTGGGGCAGAAAGGTCACAGGTGTACACAGCTACCCGCCCTCAGCCCTCAGCTGTGTGGGCCTCAGTGGCTAGAGTCCCTTCCTCTCCAGCCATAACCAGCTTCTTCCATCTACCCCAATATGCCATTAAAATGTGGTAAACAGCATAATGGAAAAGAATATAGAAAAGAATGCATACATATGTATAACTGAATTACTTTGCTGTACAGCAGAAGCTAATACAACATTGTAAATCAACTATACTTCAATTAAAAAAAAAAGCATAGTAATCCTTTTGGGCCATTTTCCACATTTCTTGTAATGTCTGACGTGGAGCCATACAGCCTGATCCCATCACCTCCGAGCTCCCTCTCTGACCTGGCCCTCCCCCTTCCCTACACCACACACTCGGCCTCCCACCTCTACCCCACCCCCACCCGCGGGCACATCTGGACCTCTTTCTCTAGCTGCTCTCTTGTCTGGTTCCAGCTCTCCCCTCAGACACCTGCCTGCAACCCCTACCTCCTCTGAGTCTTTGCAGGAATCTCATCCCCCCATGTGGACCTACTTGGACGAGGCTATTAACCCTGAAAGGTGGTCCCACCCCATCTGCCCATCCGTACCTAACTTGGCAAAAAGTTACCACCTTCCAGCATCCCACAGAATTTGGATGTTTACTGCCTGCCCTATTATCGTCACCCCCCAGCAGGCAAGCACCAAGACAGGGAATTTACTTTGCTCACTACCTAGAACAGAGCACTCAGGGGTTGAGAAAATATCATTCTATGCCATCAAGTGAAAAGGGCCAAGAAGCACTGCTGTGGGACAGCTGTTCCCGCGAAGTCTGATCCCAGCCGCCAGCCGAGAACAGACTCATCAATCCTTGTCCCCTTGTCTGTGACAGCACCTGACACACAGTGGGCACAGGACAAATACTTTTGTCTAAATAACTTTTCTCCCGCAGGCTTTTCTCTCTCTTCGGTATCTGAATTATATTTATACACCATCTCCGTGGTCAGACAGATGTATATAATACCTATAAAGTCACCTGACCCATCCCTTCCTTTTACAGATGAGGGGAGACAGGCTGGGCCCAGAACACGTAGCGCAGAGAGTTAGTACGAGAGCCCTCGTGTCTCCCGAGCCTCTGGGCCATCTCTCCACTTTGCCAGGAGAGCAGGAATTTGTGAAGCACTTTCAGATTCTCATACTCTTAGCAGTGAAAAGTTCAGAAGGCAAACTTCATGCTGTGGCTAAAAACAAGTGTTTCCGGTAAGGCACCTGTATGTCTGGGTCCACCCTGGTATTTTTTACTCCTTTGGTCAAGTTACTAACCTTTCCTGACTCCTTTGTACCTGACTCACAGGTTCCTTTAGGAATTCATTAGACTTTTCATTTTAAGACCCAATTACAGTCAGGTTCTGGAATAGCCCCTTGAAATTGTGATGTAATGAATATCCCAGCTCTTCTGGTTTCCTTTCTACTTCCTGTACTAGAAGAGCTTCACAGAGGGCATTCTATTCCCAAGACTCCAAAGACAAAGACTCGGAGGCAAACAACAGAATTGCAAATGTTCCCGAGGCCCAGGCATCTGCCCATCAAAAGCCACACACTGAAATAAAATGATCAACTATGTGACTCTTTAAAAATGGCTTTCAAATGTTCCCTTGGCTCCTGTAGCAGCATTAATGTTAGCCTTAGATTTTTCATGCAGTGAATTTTCACTCCTCCTCTCAGCCACAGCCTTCACCAAAAAGATGACCTGAAGTCTGGAGAGACATTGAGTAAACTCAGGAGGGCACAGCAAGCCCGGGCTGGAATTTAGCAGAGGGACTGAGCTCACAGCCTAGTTTAAAATCCCAACTCCACCCCTTACTAGAAGTGTAACCTCAGGCAAGACACCTCATTCTGTAAGTTACAGCTTCCCTATCTGTAAAATGAGAATGAGAATAACATTAATAATAATAATTTCATCACCATAGTAATGATATTCTCATTTGACAGAGTGGTGGGGAGAACTAAATGAACACAGTAATGAGTCAGGATGGGAAGAGCTCTGAAGAGTGCCTGGTCCACTGTCACTGCTTTACGAACATTAGCTATTATTGTTATTTCTATTAATTCCTTACAACGCTGCTTCACGGAGAAGAACACCACATCCAATGATGTATTTCCCACTGTTTTTCACTTGCTTAGAATTCTCACGATAACTTACATGGACATACTGATGACCCTAAAACAAGGACTTTACTCTCAAGGGTCCCTGAGGTTTGAAAAGATAACTCACGTGCTAAGTGCTTCCTGTCTTTACAGACCTGAAAATAGACTTTAACAAGATCATCTGTTTAAAACCACTCACCTTCATCTTCTGGTACTGCTGGTTCAGGTTCTCCTGGGTGGTCGCTATGTGCCCATCAACATCCATATCCAACAGGTTACCATTAACTTCATCCTCTTCTCCCATCACCGACTTGCCGTCACCCTCTTGAATATGAGTCCCGTTCTGTTCAATGACCTGTTTCTGTTCCATACCTGCCCTTCCTGAGTCTCTGTCAACATTTGCCAACCAGTCCAAAAGGTTTTCGATTTTGGTTTTGCTCTCTTCCAGCTGCTTTACAGCTGCAACCTGGGCAGGAAAGGTCACAATAGATAACCTTGAATGTGGGCCGAGGCAAGAGTGTTAAGACTTTCCAAAAGCAAATACTTAGATCACTGAAAATCAGAGCAGGGAAATTAAACCAGACCCACAATGAAAACTGAACACACTGAAATTAAGCCTTACAGCAACAGGCAGTTACCCTGAAGTTTCCACTGTTCTTAAAAACACATTCCAAAGTTTTAACTGTACTTAATGGACCTCACACATTTCACAAGTAGAAAGCCTGACAATTCCACTTAAATTGTTTTTAAAAGTTTAACAAAGCCTACAAACTATTATGTATAAAATAAATAAGCTACTAAGATATACTGTACAACCCAGGGAAGATAGCCAATATTTTATAATAACTCTAAATGGAGTAAACCTTTAAGAATTATGAATCACTATGTTGTGCACCTGACACATATAATATTGCACATCAACTATACCTCAATAAAAATTTTTTTTTTTAAAGTTCAACAAAGTCAATTCTTCAAACTTTGTAGTATTTGGTCAATTGCCTACATGAAAACCCAGAATTCTAGTCTCTGGTGCTAATCATCACTTATGACCACCTGATACCACATAATAAATCAAGGCGCTGTTACACTCATCATTTTCAACAAAGCCGTAAGAACAGGGTACCACATATTTGAATAAGGACCTTTTCCGTTTCTTCCTTGATTGCTGTCGTCACAACTTTATCCAGCTCTTTTTTCGACTGTTCTGCCTTTAAATTAAGCTGTTCACACTTTATCTTAGCTTCATTAAGTTTCTGTTCAATCAGAGCCTTATCCTCTCGCGACAGTTTTTCACCACTCTCTTTTAAGAAGTTCTCTGTGTTTTTCACTATTTCTGCCAATGCCTGTGCACTTCCTTGCATATCTTTCTGTAATTCCTTATAACACAAAAGAAAAATAAAATCTTAGTAAATTACTACCTATTTAATTCTTCCACAATTGTAATTCTAAAACAGGGTGGGGGGGCAGAGAAGAATCTAGCACATACAGGTTGTTAAAGCATATTCAATACTCTGTTAATTTGAGTTGGTTTATTTAAATCACAATATTTAATATAATTTGAAACCTCAGAGAACACTAAAGAAAGGTATGAGATTTGCAAGTTTAACAAATGGATGTGGTTTGTAAAACACTGAAAACAATTAAGTATTTACAAATGTAATCTATACATATTTGCACATATCAGATTTTTTTACATTATGTGAGTACATTTATAAAAGCTTTAAAATACATGGTAATATTATATGTTCTGTTTTTAAACATTTAATTTTAACATATATCTGCTGCTCAGGATAAAAACAAATAGTTCTCAAAATTATGAGCTAAATTATTCCTAATGTAATTTCTATACTAAGATGATGACTTCTTCTAAATACCAGAGCTCTATAAAATAAAATGTTTGCTTCTTTGCCCTAGCTGCTAGGAAGCTCAGAGTAAGATCTCTCCTCAACAGTTACAGCTTTCCTTCGTCTAGAGTTCTTTATGTAATTTTTCCTCCTTTACACTTTCATTCTCTATAGAGTACTATGTTTAACTCTTCATATTGTTTTTCTCCATAGTTTTATTTTAAGCCTCCCCAAATTTTTCTAGGAAGTATTTGAATTGAAAGAGATACTGTCCAGTTTTCCAAGCACCACTTAGTGAAGAGACTGTCTTTTCCCCATTGCATATTTTTGCCTCCTGTGCTGTAGATTAAGTGACCATGAGTTTATCTCTGGGCTATTTATCCTGTTCCATTGATCTCTGTGTCTGTTTTTGTGCCAGTACCATACTGTTTTATTACTATAGCATTGTAGGATGGTTTGAAATCCAGGAGTATGATAACTCTAGCTTTGTTCTTTCTCAAAGTTGCTTTGGCTATTTGGGGTCTTTTGTGGTTCCATATAAATTTTAGGATTATTTGTTCTAGTTCTGTGAAACATGTCATGGGTATTTTGATAGGGATCACAATGAATCTGTAGATTTCTTTGAGTGGTATGCACATTTTAACAATATCAATTCTTCTAATCCATGAATGCTATGTATCGAATACAAAAAATACAAGGATATATTGTACAGCACAGAGAATGAAGCCAATATGTTAGAATAATTTTAAATGGTGTATCATCTATTGCGTTGGCCAAAAAGTTCGTTCTGGTCTTTCCATACGATGTTACAGGAAAACCCGAACGAACTTTTCGGCCAACCCAATATTAAATGTTGAATCACTGTGTTGTATATCTGAAACTAATATAATATTGTAAATCAACTATACTTTAAAATAAATAAATATTTTTTAATAAAGAAAGAGACACTCTTTACTGAGCCACTACTATATGACATTAACTGTGCTGGTCACTTTACATAAAATATCTATTTGAGTCTGACAATAACATGGCAGTGGAAGTTTGAGCAAAGGCAGTGAGGCCCAGAGAGATTAAGGTACAAAGCTGACAATGTGTAGAGTCTGGGACTGGATGATCTCGTTACAATGAGAATGTTCTTTCTCCTGACACCAAAATAAAACTTTATCTGTCATTATTGTTTGTTCCTCCAGTGAAAAAAAACAAATTCCAGAGAACAATGAAAGGAATAGGATGGGGCTAAGAGAGAAAAAGAACCCAAACTCATGGCTATGTCTCCTGATTTGCAAGTGAGTTGGGCTTCAACAGATCCAAATTCTAACTCATCACACAAGGTATTTCCACTATCAAATCTCCTTTATATCGCCTCCACTCGATGTCTCACGAAAAAAAAAAAAGCCAGGAAAATTACGTGGCTTGTTGGAGCTGGACGTATGATTCTTAGTATAAAGTTTCAAGCTCAGGTCTGGGGGCGTCTTGGGTGCACCTTGCCTCCGAAAAGCTAAAATGATGACTACTTTCCAATAACCTGAACTGCTTTCTAAATACTTGTAATCAGTCTTAACATCAACTCAACCCACTAATGCAAAGCTAGATTCTACCTCCTGCTTGGACTGGTACTTCTTTAACTCAGCCGTGCCATCTCCAATCATGAAGGCTTCCTGATGACCAATAAGGCGGTTCTCGGTTTGGGTGAGGAGGTCACAGATGCCCTGGAGTTTCTCTCTGTACTCCTGCTGACGCTCCTCCACAATCTGAAGGGAGCAAAAGCAAAGCCTCGTGAATGTGGCCACCAACTCACTACTGTCATAGCTCTTTACGAGAACACATTTTGCAAGTTTCCTCTATGTACGCTCTCCTAAGTATGCTGTAAACATGATAGCAGTGGGGTACACACTGAGCAAGGTACACAGAAAGTGAGAGCATGTCTCATGTACAAGGAAGGAGATCCCCTTTGGATGACAGCTCAACAGAACACTGGTCACGCATATGTGTAAGAGATGGAGCTTCTGACTGACAGGAAGAAACATCCCACTTTCTGAAGCTCTTGAAACCTGCGACACACACAATTAATTCTGCAAAATGATATCAAAACAGAAGTTAGTCGTGATTTGTCTGTTAAAATATTCGATACATGTAAACAGGTTACCGTGCTGGAGACCATGCTTGTGCTTCCAGAAGTGATCAAAGGAGCCTTGCACGCAATATCTCTCCTTAATCACTGTGGCTAATTCCATCCCCTCCTCTGCTCATTATTGCTATTGGATGGACCACCTCAACATAATTTGTTAAATCACCCTAAGAGATTAATTCAGCCATTACTTGCATCTTTTGTTTTCCTTTTATATACATACTAGTTATTTATTCTATAGCCATAGATCATGTTGACTAGGAGCCTGACACATGCCAGGCAAGGTCCTGAGGGTTTTAAATTCTTTCTTTCATCGGTGCCCACAATACTACCGGGCAAGCACTGCTACGATTTCCAATTTCCCAATGAGAAAACTGGTTCAGTGACTTGCCCTGGGTCCCACAGCAAGTGAGTGGTATAAATGGGGTGTAAACTCAGGCAGCCTGGCTCCAGAGCCTGGCCCTACCCTGCCATGCCCACCCACCTCCCAAAGGGAAAAGATACCCTTAACCTTCTCTAACCACATGTTCATCAATTTATCCCCAGAAATTTCTCAATGCATCTACATTTCCTCCTCCTAGAAAAAAAATCAAAACTCTCCTCTGAAAACAGTAGTTTGAGGGAGGTCATGAAAATTAAAAGCAACTAATTATAGCCTTCTCATGGCACACAGTACTTTTATATATTGTAGGATTGCTATATTATACCCTGTTCACTCATTGCCAGTCCAGAAAATCTCTACTGTCTTCTCTTATCCACAACCCCTGGGGTTTACATTACAGGTTTCACACTGAAGACCTAAATACCAAGAATTCCCACTCCGCAAAGAGAGGCGGACCTTCTGACGATCGAGATCTTGTTCTAGCTGTAACTGAGCCTCTAAATGTTCCACCTGGGTAGTTACTGATTCCTGCACATCAAGGAAACCCTTCTGAGTTGTATTTAAGAGCCTCAGCAGTTGTCTGCTTTGGGTGGGAGACAGATCTTGTGCATGTTCAGAGATGAAGAACTGCACGTCAAAGGCAGTGGTCTCCAGCTGCGTTTTGGTGTGTCCGAGGTCTTTTAACACATTCTGTGAAAAAAGTAGTATGAGTTACCAACAGCGAGTTAAGCCACAATAGAAAGTTTCTATTAACAATAACATTTATTATAAATATGCTTCTTCTATCAGGGATTCAAGCTTTTATTGACATTTTTTCACAATTCACTGAGTCAAGCCATTCATTCGTACTGAATGGTAGTGATGAAATTATTTCAATACTATGGTCATTAATACATTAAAAAATAATCCCTCTCAGAATATATTAACCTTGTCTGGCAGAGTTACTTGAAATGTAACTCTGCCAAAAGGTAAAGATCTAACTTGTGTACATTTAGCACATTGAAGGGAAACAACATTAAAATACTGAATGGATAAAGAAAATGTGGCACATATATACAATGGAATATTACTCAGCCATAAAAAGAAATGAAATTGAGTTATTTCTAATGAGGTGGATGGACCTAGAGTCTATCATACAGAGTGAAGTAAGTCAGAACGAGAAAAACAAATACCTTATGCTAACACATATATATGGAATCTAAAAAAAAAATGGTTCTGAAGAACCTAAGGGCAGGACAGAAATAAAGATGCAGACGTAGAGAATGGACTTGAGGACACAGGGAGGGGGAAGGGTAAGCTGGGATGAAGTGAGAGAGTGGCATGGACATATATACACTACCAAATGTAAAATAGATAGCTAGCGGGAAGCAGCCACATAGCACAGGGAGATCAGCTCGGTGCTTTGTGACCACCTAGTGGGGTGGGATGGGGAGGGTGGGAGGGAGACACAAGAGGGAGGAGATATGGGGATATATGTATACATATAGCTGATTCACTTTGTTATATAGCAGAAACTAACACAACAATGTAAAGCAATTATACTCCAATAAAGATGTTAAAAATATATTCCTTGCTAATATTTATAATATCCATGTAATTGTGGCAGCACATACACGAGACCATGAGAATTTAAAACATAAATCCAGTAGGCCAGAATTTCAGTTTTCTGACTCGCAGGCCAGGAGTGTCACTGCCCGCCATTCATGAGGGATGCTGTTCACATTAAGAACTTGGGGAAGAAAGGCATGACAGAAATGATTAATACCATGAAGCAGCTACAGGACTGATTTAAATGATTGTCTTTATGTGACTGATACATACATAAATACATAAATACCAACCTCAACATGCAGTGGTAGTAAGAGTTTTATAAAGTCTGCAGGGACCTCATCAGAATGACATCTGTAAGGTTGTGATTATTTTATAGCTGAGTCAACTGTGAACAAACACCTCTTAGAGAAAAAGGAAATAATCCTTTATAGCTTCAGCAAAGTCACATTTTTTCTAAACCTTTGTTACATTCAATCCACAGGTTTTCTGATGTACTTGGTCTTATTGACTTTGACACTTGCCTTGAGAAACTCCAAGCTTTGCTTTACGTGTCCAGTATTTTGAACCATCATGACCTCCACATCCTTCACAGATGTGCTCATCTCTGATATCCAACGTGAGAACAACTGAAGTTTGTGCAGAAATTCTTCATGGGAAACTGTTAGTTTAGACTAGAAAATAAAATTGCATGTTCATTTCTGTCTGTCCCCAAATTTCAAATTCCTACAAATAATGATCCTGTGTTAAGAGCTTAACAGTTTATCATCTTATGACTAAATTTTCAAACCCTCAGTTTTCTCCCAAACACTAGTTCTGACTCAACGTGAGACGGTCTGGTACCTACCATCTCGGAGTCGATAGCCAGCACGATGTGGTTCATTCTTTCTGAAGACAAGGCATGGAGGGAGGAGAAGGCCGTCTGCAGACTCTGGAGGCTTACACTCAGGTCCTCGAGCTGTCCCCTGGGGAAGTCACCTGGCAGAGACTTTAAAAACTCTTCTGCCAGCGTCATGTCTTTTCTTAAAATCACACCAATTGGAGCCAATCCCAATTCAAATGTCTGCAAAAAATATACATCCCAGATATACCTAGTGAGAAACACAAATATAACTAATATTCAAAATATAAAAATGCTCTTTTTAATTTTCCAAATTAATATCAGCTGACTACCCTCCATAACCAGCAGCAGACAATTCTTACCTCTAGCTGTTTAAGTTGGTTCTTCAAAGCTTCTAGATTGTTATCCAGAGACTCCCGGTTACCTAAGGGAGGCCTCATATCTTGAAGCAAAGCCAAATACTCGCACATCTTTGATCTGTGCTGTAAACACTGCTGTAGCTCATTGGAAAACTAAACACAAATGTGGACATGTTAATTCAATAGGCTTTATGCAGATTTTCAAGCAAATAAAATGTATGGGATTATTCCCAAATGCAGCTACTTCCTTATAAAATGTAAAGTATACTTACTTGTTCCATCAAGCTGTCTCCAGAAGCCATGTCTTTTGACCCTGAAATACATTCCAAACGGTTTGGGGATTCAGCGCATAGCTCCTCCAGCCTCCCACCTCTTGGCAATGCTGATGCACAGACAGGAGAGTTTTCTGGTCCATTTTCTTTCATATTTTGTAAATTAAGGGAATGGGGTTTTTCTCTCTTGCTGTTAAGATCATCAAGAATGTGTGGCTTTTCATCCATCATCTCAGAAGCTGTAGATGATTTTTGATTCAATTCTCCACCCTGTCCTCCTTTCTCTGAATACCCATCAGCAAGCAGCTTGCAGAAAACATTTTCAAGTTGCAGAGGAAGAACTTCAGATGTCCTACCTCTTTTCTCTAGATCACACTCCATCTGAGTTAATTCTTTCATCAATTCAAATGCTCCCGTAATTTTCTGGCTATACTGATTTTGCTTAAGTATATCGAGAAGCAGCTCAGACTTGAGGTTTGCAGTACAGAGCGGATCCTCTTTGCCCTCTGCTTTTAGTTCTGGCGAGTTATTCATGGGGGAAATACCATAGTCACTGGTTTTAGAGTCGCCAGACACACCAGATGCTTCACCTACCAATGATGATGAGCTAACTCTTTTAATTAAGTTTTGAATTGAAATGTTAGTATCTGCACAGGCTGAAGGTTCTCCAAGCTCTTGAGGATTCATATGACCTTCTTTCAATCTACCTTTTAAGATGTCCTCGACATCTTCAATGGAGACCTGAGATAACGCAGGAATCTGAACCTCGTTTTCCTGGACTCCTGGAGATGAGGCTGGTTCTTTTCGTGCCTGTTGCTCAATTACTCCTTTCTCACTGTTAATTTCTAAGGATGAGCAGTCAGTGTTTAAAGTGTTACTGGAGTTATTTCTTGTTCCATCTGCACAGGGTTCTGACTGCACAAAATCTGTATGTTTCCCAAGGCCCTCTGCATCTATAAGAGGGAAGACTGAAGGTGTGCTTTCATCTCTTTCTGGTGTGAACTCAGGAATTTCTGATCCTCCTTCTGAGACACCTTCTTTAGTAGGAAGATCCTTCTGTTGGACCATCTCCTTTGGAGGTAAGTCTTCATGGGCAAGAGCTGCCTTTTCTTTTACATTATTAACTCCTAATTGCACGTGCTCATTCCTGGGAGGGGAAGCTACTAGAATACAGCTTGGGGTGTCTTCATTTGGTTTCAGTATGTCTTTTGCTTTCACATTTTTAGCACAGTGTTTTAAATAAGTAAACAGATCAAGCTCTTTTTCAGGTCCATCGGTGGTTGAATCTTTCTCAATCTTTGTATTCCTTTCAGACAAGGTCATGTCTGAAGTCATGTCATCAGTGATCACTTGGGAAACTGAGGAATTGAAAATTTCTTCATGATTCTCAAATTGAACGGGACTTTTGCTAACTATTGTTGGCAGATTCTTTGGTTCATCTTTAAGGGCTACTGTTGCTTTTTTAAGGCTTCCTTCCTGATTATGTCCTTCACTGTGTGTGATGTGTGGGAACGGAAATGGACTATTAACTAAATCAAGACTCTCCCTTGTACTTTTACTGGGCAAAAGTCTGAGACATTTATTATCTTCTACAGGACCTTCTATAAGCACTTCTCCTTTACCTGCACACATTTTATGAACCAATGTTTCATCTTCTATTAGTATATTGTTTTTGTCAGCTCTCCTTTTAATTAGATCTTTTCCATTGCCTTGAGGATCTTGGTCAGTTACAGAGACTCTGGATGACAAAAGGCTTTCCTCCGCAGGTTTTACTATTAAACTGGGCTCAGAACAAATGTCTTTATCAGAAGATGAGTCACCCTGAAGTGTCACATTCTCATAATATGGATTTCCACCTTTCACAGAGTCCATAGATTCTGGCCCTTGAATCAACTTAACCCCTGTGTTCTTTAGATCATCCGCTAGTTCAGAAGTTGAACCGACACTAGTATTATATAAAACACCAACAGGGCTTAAAGCGTTTTCCGATTCAGTGTCTTTCATGACAGACAGCAATTTATCCTTAAGGACCATCTCATGATTCAACAGATCTTTGCTTTTTCGAACAACCTCAGTTGCATATTCTGGAAGGTTACTTCTTTCAGGAACCAAGCTACTTTTACTACTTGATTCTGGCTGCAAAACATTTACACTTTGCTGTTTTTCCAAAGAACTATGATGGTGCTTTTGATCCGGGAGAATCGTTTTATTGCTACTTTGACTTGCATGGCTGTTTCCCGGTTTGGGTGCAGTGGTGACACACATGGGGACATCCACACCCTCAGCCTCGTCCTGGCACACGGGCTTTCCATCCTCACCTCCTGCTCCTTCTTCTTTGGCATCACCACCACCATCATCAACATCGTCGTCCTGATCATTACTGTCACACTCAGAGTCCCCATAACTTTCTTCATTTTGCACAGAATCTAAACGATCGGGATCAGATTTAAATTCTTGCCCCGTTACGTACTCTTCTCTCCCTCTCCAACAGCCAGCATCCTCAGAATTTAATGGAGTCCTGAAGCTCTCTTTTCTTCCTACAATTTCATGGTCAGTCAATGAGTCAGACTCATCACCTTCAAGGTCATCTGTGCTGTCCTGTTCTGATATGATTTCCATCAACCGTCCATTCACCTCATAGGAGGCAAGTGAATTTAAATGGATTCTTTCACCAGAATCGAATTCTGCTTTCTCAGCAACTATGAGAAAATCCTGCTGAGACTGTGCTTCTCCCCTCACACCTAAGCTATCAACCAGTCCCCCTTGGGTCCCCAAAGAATGTTCATCCTCTTTAGAAACATCATAAAAAGCCTCTCCAGGAGGAGCGGCCCAGTCATCTTCCTCTGGCAGCGTGTCATAGTCCTTGGGCTGCAGACAACCATGGTCATCACCTTCCAGAGGCAGGGAATCATGGTCATCATCTTCAAACAAGGGCGTGTCATAAAAGTCAGCATCGCTGTCTGTATCTGTTTCTGTGTCGCTCTGCTGATCACCCAGCAGTGATGTTTCATAGTCACCAGCACTGGCGCTGACAGCCCCTTCAAATGATGGGGTATGAATGTGAGCCATGTTGATGTGATGACTACCACCCCTCAGGGGCAGGGCACAGGAGGACCCTTCCACCGTGGACTCACTTTGCTCGTCTTCGGGTTTCTGATGAGAAGCAGCAAGCATTTTTTCATCATTCTGATCTTGTACCTGAGGATTACTATAACCAATACCGAAAGAGTTTTGTACAGTGTTTTCTCCCTGTAAACTGATGTTGATAGCTGCAATTCCCAGAAACTGGTCTTGAAATTTTTCTCTTATTCTTTGACCCGATAACATGGTTTGGTCACTGAATGGCAATGTAAAGGCTTCACATTTATTTCCATTGTTCTCTGCAGTGTGTACATCATGAAAACTTCCCTGACTGGTCCTCAGTTTATCATGACTTAACAAGGCACTCAGCCTGGGGGAATAGTCCAAGAGACTTGAATCCCTACTAATATTATCTTCATTCACCGTTTCATTCAAATCACAGATTCTACTAGTTTTTGATTTTACTATAGGACTTATCAAATCACTTGCAAAGTTTTGAAGGTTTTTAGAATGACTACATTCATCTGCATGTCCCTTTGTTTCTATTTGGCTTTGATTTTCACTGTTTTCAAGTCTGTTTTCAGAGTCTTGTCTGAGCAGGCTAACTTCAGCAAGTCCAGGCTCTGTTAAATGTGATATCAAACTAGGAACACACAGGCTGGATGAATCCTTAACTTTATAATCAGTTGCCAGTATATCTGCCACGTTTTCTGACTGGCGAAATTCACTCCTGGTAACGTTAGTTCCCAGTTCCTGAAACTCTTCATCTATGGCATTTTCAGAGGTTCCTTTACGTTTAGGTTCTCTGCAATGACATTTATCAAAACTACCTGGTGTAGCTGTACTTTCACTCGTTTCTTTACTTGCAGCATTATTCAGAAATACGCCAGGGAGTCTTATGACATCAAGACATTCTTTTACAGGCGTGTTCTCATCAATTTCTGCACCACAGCCTTCCAGGAGCATCTGAACAGCGTCATTCAAGCCTCCATCGTACAGCAAAAGCCTCTGCCCTGTGTTTGCATCCATATAGCTATTTATCATCAAATAAGACAGGAATAATTTTTTAGTTTGTTCTGAGCTCTGAGTCGCCACTGGCTCTTCTCCATCAAAAACATCTTCTTCTTGCCTGTAATCATGGACCATGGATGGCTGGAATTTACAAAAAGAGAGCCATCTTCTGGAATTTTCACAAGCTTCGAAATCTCCCAAATCTGGCATTTTATCGGGCAGCGTTATACTTTTTAAAATTGATGCTGTGTGATTATCTATGATTCCGAGTTGCGTGGCAACGTCCAAACCAATGACTTGAGATGTTTCTGGAATGTAAAGAGCAGCGATTTTCTGCCTGCCGTTCAGGATCTTAGACGCCAATTCATTGGTAATCAACTCCTGCTGCAGGGAAGAAGATATAGGGAATATCTCCCCAGAGTGAGGCCAGATGAGGCCCACATAGCCTCGCTGAGCCTCGAGGACCAGAAGGGCACTGCTGGACGTTATCAGATCACATTGGACTGCCTCATCGACAGTTAAACGCTTGGCGGGGTTGCACTGGATGATTCCGCCTGTTTCCACCTGGTAGGTGAGGATACTGTTGGCAGTGTCTCTGTCCATCACCCCCTCTGCCACGGCTTCTTCTACAGTCATTCTCTGACCAGACTTGGAATGGATCAGACCTCCTGAAAGCAGCTGCGCACCCAGTAACCTGAACATGGTCTCACGGTCTATGAGGCCTTCATGAGCTGCCCTTAAAATGCTTAAGTTTCTCCCACATTTTAACGTTATCCTGCCTCCTTCTTGTGGCCTCACAGGCAGAAGCCGCACCCCTGTGTTTTCCTGTAAAATACTTCTTTGCATGATATCTATTAAAGACACCTTCTCAGAGGTGGAGGGGTCGATAAGATCTTTACACAGATTCTGCCGTTCCAGGATTTTAGAAAATAAGGCAGAGGAAACCAGGTGCTGCTGGAAAGCCTTCTGCAGCGTCAGCTGTTCTCCTGTGGCCGGAATAACGAGAGAGCCCGTGGAAAGCAGGATCTCAAGAACTCTGATGGCCATGGGTTCTGAGATCACACCTTCAGCCAGAGCATCCAGCACTGGAACTGTGGTGGACGACACAGCAGAAATAATCTCCTTCGTTTCACTGAGTTCTCGGAGTTGGCTAAGAACTTGCTCATCAATAAGGCCATGATTTTGGGCATCTTTGAGGTCAAAGCATGTTCTTAATTCTGGTGAAACAAGCCCAGAAATCATGAGCTGGGTCTCAAGCAATCGGATCCCCGTGTCATAATCAATGAGGCCTCTTAACACGGCCTGAAAGACAGAAAGGACTTCTCCCGTGCCCTGATCAATGGTGCCTGCGATGACTTTATCCAGCTGAAAGGAAAGCATGAAGTCTCAGTCAGTGACACGAGGGTGGGCAGAGCGTCATGAAACTTAGTTTGCATTTTCTTATAAAAAAGACACTTCGACATAAAAATCCTCTACTTACCAAGACGCGGCAAGGCTGTGAGTGTTAAGCAGCTCAAATGCACAAGTGATCTATGTCAGTGATCTATTCGAGAGCACAGGATGTGATAAAGCTTTGAAAACGACATGCATCTGTGAACTGAAAACTTCATATCGTGTACATTAAGAAGGTTAGTGAGGACACAGGAAATGATGAGGGTGAGGAAACAGGACACACACCTAGAAGGCAAACCATGCTCTCTGCAATCGGGTGAGATTAGTCTCCTGACACAAGAGAGAGTTTCAAACCCCATGCTATTGATGTTTACAGCATACAGACTTCTTCACAGATAGCCAAAACCCATGAGCCAGGAAAATCGTTACATACCCTCAAAATACGACAAATAGTATGTAAAGTACTCCAGGGAGTGAGGGAATTGAGTATAAAGATAACTTTTTGAACACTGGATTTTGTGTTGAATATGTGTTGTCAAGTTTTAAAAGTTTAAGGATAGGCCAAATTTTAAGCTATTTCTGTTATATTTTAAGAAGATGCTAGAGCATCCTCGCTAAAACATATGGCCCAGTATTTCTCAAAGAAATCTCATGGATATCTCTGAAAATCAGACAAATCCCCTAATACTCCAATGTCACGTTTAGAGGTGACTCACAGACTATTTTATACCATCATATTTATATAGTAGAATATCTATCATATCTATATAACATATATCTATATAACAGTAGAGGAATGGCTTTGACAGAGAAGAGTTAGAAAAATGAATGATTCCTTCCTTTTACCATGCAAGGCAGAGATTAAGATGTCACAGAAATTGATGACAGCAAGTGTAAGACTGCATTTAATGAACAACACTGAAATCTCCTAGTACTTAAATAAACCCCACCCATGGTTCTTCCATGTACACAACTCAAGGTCATTTCTTTGTCATTGACATATATTTCTACAATCATGCAGTTAAACTAAAAGTCTTAAAACAGCCTCATGTTCTAAATAAATAACATTACCTTCTCCTCTACCTTTATATCTCCTAAGGTTTGTGATTGTTGTAGTTGTTTCAGAGATTCACTAAAGAGTAAATTATAACTTTCTTGGAGAGTTTTCACTTGTTTTTCCAATTCATTTCTTTCTTCGTCTGTCATTCTAAAATAACCAGAAAGTACGAAAAGACGAATATAAGTCTTCAAGTGATAAAGATGACACACTAGCCTCGATGATTTTGCAAAGAATACTTTTCTAAATTAGCATAGGGTTATAAAATATAATACAATCTCATATACAGATTACTCAGGTCTTAGAATGGTTGTATATGAAAATTAAGGATGGCCCTTATGACCCTAAAAACATCCAGGAATCCTTCTCTTGCCTGGAAAAGGACTAAAGGAAAAGAGTATAAACTAATATATCAGCACCTCTCTAGCATATACAAATTTCTAAAATAACAACTGCTGTTGTCTGACAGAGGGAAAGATCCCATTGTTAGTTCCAACATGGAAAAGGGACAAGTAAGGTACCACGACTCAAGATGAAACTTGTTCAAGGAGAAGGATGAATAAAGAGGAAATTTATAAGGAAATTAACCCAATTTCCTTATAAATTTAACCTAAGGTACAACATAAAATCATTCTAGAGTAATTCTAAAGATGACAGACAAACAATATTTAAGAAAAGGGTAGATTCCTTCCCTGTCTGAGGCATTAGCTGAAATATATGAAGTGCCTTGTTGCAAAAAGTAGGACCAAACCACAAGAAATTAAGTTGCCACAGTTCTCAGCTAAGAAAATGAAGAACGTATTTACACACATTTTCCAAAAGGTAGGTCTTGGAGAGTAAGTACTACTCAGAATCAAGACTTGGCTTGGCATCTTTACTCACTAGCTACAGATCCTAAACTCTCTGAGCCTGTTTCCTCATCAGCAATATATGGGGGTAGTAAGTACATTTCAGGATTTTGGTAAAGACCAAGAGTGATGAAAAGCGACAATTAAATAGCCAAGTTTATAGTCTTAGGTTATTATATTACTAAGTAAATTTGTGATTGAGTCCCATTTTTAAACTCTACATTGCAATTTACCATCCTCTACTTCGCTAAGAGTTTTGAAGACCACTCCCCTACTTCAAATAAAAGACCTAATGAAAACCAACATACTTGTCTCCGTGTTTAGCCAGGAAGAGCTGCATAGTTTGCAGTGCTTCAGATAATTGTTCCTTCTTGACTGATATTTCCTCACTGGAAATCTGCGAGGTAAAGAAAACACACTCAAGCTCTTCCTTCACAAAGATGACACAACAGTCATTTAAACAAACTCCAAGTTTTCATCAAGACCCACACGATGGGAATATTTTCAGGTGATCTGAGTAAATACCCATCACTTATTACTGGTTCACAGGCCTGGATAAGAAGACTGCTTTTGAGAATGCACGATGAAGGAAAGTCCCTCCCTCTAACCCTAAGGCCATCATTTCCACGAGGAAATAATAATACCGCGTGATATGGTTCTTGCATTTGTCCCAGCCCAACCACGAATAGAGAATGCCTTAATGATACCCCAGGTGGCCAGACGTTCAGCACTGGAAGAACATTGCCATCCTCAAAAAGATACATGAACATGGAACAAAAACCTTCCCTTCCTTCCCCCAAGCTCCTGGATACAATGCTCCTTTGGAAAAAAATTCCTCTCTAGAAGTATTCCTCTCTAGGTTTGCAGGTCAAGATTAAATAATTTCTATTACTAGGACTTCACTTGCAAAAGTCGCCTGTGACAGAGAAATAAAATTGACCTGTTTACTTTCTCCTAATTCCTCTCTGTATCATTTCTGAAGACCTAATATCAGAAAGTAAATGCTATTCTTTTAAGTGAGCAGAAATGAAATGATGGGACAATGAAAAGGTGTATTTTCCCCAGACGTATTCTACTGAGAGTCAGCCTAAAGTCTATTTCTCATGGCTATAGGTAATCATGAGGCAATACTGATTTTTTGAAAGACACATTTATTACTGACATCAAATTACCTTAAATATCCTTCAACAGAGAGACCATCGAGTGTTATTTAAGATTTATAACTGGGGCCATGATCTGCATTGCAACGGTATCTCTCTACTTCTATGTCTGCTAGGTCTAAAACTAACACTGGTCGGTAAAATTTTGGAGAATTTAGAACTACAGAATGAGGAAATACCAAGCGTTTATAAACCACGTTCCTGAAAAGAAACTTGTTCTCTCAAGAAATCCTTGTTAAGTTTGTGTCCCTATTTTACCTCTTTTCCTATTTGACAGGGGGAAAATGAAGAAAATGTTTTAAACTAAATACTCGCATAAAATTGCTTTGAAGGTTTTGGGTTTAAAACACTAAATGTAATTTTCCTTTCCAACTTATTTCCCCCACACTCTATAAAATGTAGTTTGCTAGACTATGAGCTAAGCTGGCTTTATTTCAACTGAATGAGAATTCAAGTAAATACTCAGGTCTATAAACCTCTCCCGGGGGAACCTCAAATAAGGTTCATCTGCCTCATGCCATAGGTGAAATGAGACAAGATGTTGAAGCTTTCTGTTATTGGATTATGTCAAAAATGTCTGTTTCAAGTGATGACAAGTGTGTACTGATGCAGAGCTGGAAGGGAAAGCTAATGATTGCCTCTGTAGTTTCCACAGGTCAGGCAGGAGCAGCAGGGCAGTGAAGGAAACATAATCGAGAAAAATACTGCTTACTTAGTGGAAATTTATTTTTTAAAATATAGTAGCAATTCCAGCATTATCAGTAGCAGCAGCAAAACTGCTTAACTCAGTGCCCTAAGAGCTTCAGGTGGGACAGCCCAAAGGACACCTCAGAGCAGTAACATCTCACGAAATGCGGCCACTCAACTTATGTCAAGTAGTGGGGTTCAGAACACAGCCTACAGAACTAAAGACTTCATTTAGGGAAGGGAAAGAATCTAGAATTTCCAGTGGATGATGGGAGAACACTTCTTTCGGAAATAGAAAAGACCCAGAAAAGCACAACTAAATGCGATCCTCAAATGTTAACATCTAGGTCTGCAGTTTGTTGCTCTTGAAACTTTTTGTTTCTATTCAAAGAACGAGCTTGCAACTCTTTATGACACAGAGTGCATGAATGTACTCAGGGCACCAAACAGAGTGACTCTGCTCTCCTGCAACGTTCGTCAAAGCGATCAGGAAGCAGATCTCACTGTGAGGAAAAGCAGTCCCACATATTGGTTGACTAACAGTGAGACTAATATTGATGAAGTCCAGGTTTTGGAAGCTTCTTCTGCCACATACTGTGATTCCTTGGGCAAGTTACTTAACGTCTCTGATCCTCATTATAACTGCATATAGAAATGGGGGAAACTAAAGAATTAAAGGATTTTTTTTTTAGGTGGACTGTATCAACTCAGTAAATTCTCCCCACTATAATTATTGATATTATCATTATTATTAAACCAGGACCTCGGTGAGTACCTTTTGCTTAAAGAAGGAAGACTTTTCAGCCTTCTCTCCGTCTTTCAATGTCTTGCTGATATTTGATACCCATTTTTGTAATTCTCTGGCTTTTTCAACATGCTCTTTCTTTTCTTCTTCCAGTGACTTCTGACAGGTGTGAGTGGTTAAAAAAAAAAAAAAAGATATATTCCAGTAAATTACCGAGCCATTAAAGTGATCTCTCCACAGAAAACAAGGATTTAAAAATATTTTTTCATCACACACAGGTTATCGAGATATTTTATTCATTTTTTACCATATTCAACACGTCACGTAGCAGATGTACTTCCAAAATGTTTATGGTAGCAAAGCAAGCTGTGAGAAATAGTCTTGAATGATCAGCCTAACCTCCTAGCTAGTCTATTAATATGACACATTTAAAAACTCAACTTTATTCATGAAGCACTAAAAGAAATCTGAATTGCTGCCTTTGCATTAGCATTACAATCATAACTGTCATGACAGAAAAGTAACAGACAATGGAAAGCTGAAAGAATAAAGTCTACACAAAACAAAAAATACATAGAACGAAGAAAAACCTTCCCTCTCCTCCAACACATAACCCATTCATAATGCTGCTTTTAATTACAAAGTCGTAACTAGAAATGGGAGATGGTGGTAAAATATAATATGTAAAGAAGATTATGACATACAGAAAAACTAAAAATGTTCATTTTTCAAGGCAATCTGAAACACTACAGCCTCACGGATGTGAGAACAAGTTTACATTTTCCTCTGCGATTCCACGGTTCTTTTTTAAGTGCTCTTTCAGTGAGTGTAATGAATCATTTAATAAATGGGAACCCTGACACCAGGCTGGATCCAGGCAGTGATGCAGAGTTCTGAAGAAAGGATGCTGTAAACTCGCTGGAGATCCTCAAGCTTATCCCATATTCCAGGTAAAATACTTTTATTTAGTTTGGGTAGGAGTCAAAAAACGAATCTCAAAGCTAAATGGAACCATTATGAAGAGCAGTAAATCTTTTGTTATTTTCCATTTTAAAAGTATTCTCTCTTGGGCAGAATGGAGTCTAAAATCCAAGCCTCCTGACGTTTAGTCTAAAGGAGTGATGCAAATTCTTCCAGATCAGGAGACAGCAAACTATTCTGGAAAGGACCAGAGAGCAAATATTTTAGGCTTTGTGAGCCATATGGTTACTGTTAGAACTACTCAACTCCGTCCTTGTACCCAAAAGTAGCCAAAGACAATATGTACACAACAATGTGTCTGCATTCCAATAAAACTTTATCTAAAAAAATTAAAAAAATTTTTAAATTAAAAGTATTCTCTCTTCTGAGCAGTCAGGTGTTTCCAGCCCTCAAGAAATTAACAGTGCTTCAAGCATGTCACACAATTACTAGGCCGTGGATCTCATACCATCAAGCTGTGGACAAAGCAGACGAACTAGACAGCATCACCCCTGACTCTGGTTCTATAAACAGGTCCTATTGTGAAGAATAGTAGAGGCTGGAAATCCCTGTCATCAAGGGCTCAGACACTTCTAGGAGTTTAAGTCCTGTGTGGAAATCAAAATCAGCTTTTTCTAAGGCTTCTTTATATGTCAACTTTCTTTTCGTTTGAGGACAGAGGATGTTTCTGGCATAGGACTTTTGATCTTTGAGCTTTGTAGCAATGAAGACATCTATAATCCCTACTTGGAGGGCTTCTTCAATTGACAAGCGGGCCTGGGCCTGGGGCTCAATCAGCCCCCCTGTCAAGTACTGAAATTCCAGACAGCGGATTCCCATGTCCTTACTTATGATATTTGCACTCACAGCTTCCACCACTGACATCACTTTGTTATTGATAGGGTGACTGATCCCCGTGACGACTAACTCACACTGCCGCAGCTGCTGCGCAAACCCCTCGTCCACCAGGCCTCTGTGCAAGGCCTCGGCCACCCGGTACCTCTTGCCAGTCAGAGGGTCAATGATGCCCCCGGTACTGACTTGGGCTTCAAGGCATCGGAGGGCGGTGATCCGATCAACCAGATTCCGACGTGTGGCCTTTAGCACAGAGATCCTTTCCCCACTGGAAGTCAGCCAGTACCCTGCCACTGGACTGCGCAAGTCCTTCTTGGGGGCTAACCTGCTCAGCAAGGAATCAGCAAGTTCTGTGAGTGTGAGGAAGCCTTCCTGATACTTTTCGATGGAGGCTTTGTCAATGGTTCCCTGCTCTATGGCCTCGCTGATACTGAACTGTAATCCTGTCTTAGTATCGGTCAGTACACGACAGGGACGCCCACAGGACTCAAAAAACGTGGCTTCCTTCCATTGATACTGCTGCCCTGACAGCTCAAGGTAGGTACTTTTCTCAATCAGGTTTCTCTGGAAAGCCTCGTAGGCAGTCAGTTCTGCTCCTGTCTTAGTATCGACGACAGCAATCCTGTGAGTTTTCGCTACATTGAGATTGGAAATGTTCCTCTCCCCAAATGGAAACAGAAAGCACTGCCCGTCTACGTCAAAGACACACATGCGCAGTAACTCTGAGTAATACAGGGTTCGCTTATTATTGGGATTGGGAAAGGCTCTAGTGTTGCTGGATGGCTCATGTAAAAACTGCAGGATGGCGTTATTTAGCAGCCCCTGCTGCAGGGCAACTTCTGGAGGAACCCGAATGCCCCTCACGGGGTCGATGACGCCCCCACTGGCAATCTGCACCTCCAACATATGTTTGCCCCTTTGCCTGTCAAGCATTCTATTTTCCATGGCTTGGAACACTGACAGTGTCTTAGAAGAACATGGATACCCCAGGGCCGCCTTCTCTGCCTCAAGGAGCCTGATTTTGAATTCGGGGTCAACCACACCTTTAAGGATTGCATCCTCAACAGAATAGGTCTTCCCTGAAAGGGGGTCAATTATGAAACCCGTGGCCGCCTGAGCTTCTAAAAATGCTAAAGTCATCATCTTATCGATGATGATTTTCTTGGCAGCTGAGGAAAATGAAATCTTTTCTGTTGTGGATTCTAGGTAAAGCCCTGCGATGGAGGTGGCTTTTGTCAAAAACTTGCTCAGAGTTTTCTGGACTTCTTCAACGGTCTTAAGGCCAAGTCGCAGCTGCTCAACTGTTTTCATGTCCAGAAGCTTAGCTTCGACCAACTGCCTGGCCGTCACAGTGTGCCGGAGCCCTTGGAACTGAAACTCATCATCCCTGACCGAGCATGCATGATCACCACCAAAGTTCTGAAAGGTCTCTGGTTCTGAGCCCTTCTTAAGAAAATCTCTTTTGAGTCCACCCTGTGCCCTGCACCCTTCAAGCAGCCATTCATCAGCACCGGGGACTGGGCTCCTTTCTTGCTTTAATGCCGTGACTTCTGTGTGCATAGCATACTGCTTGTTCTTAGCTATCTGTAACGGGAATTTATAAGACGTTAAAAGTCATCTAAAGAACATTGTCATGTTACCCACTCTTAATCCAAATATAATTCCTAGAATAACAAAGATGAGATAAGAGAAGAACACTTTCAAGCCCAAGAGGGTTCAGGAACAAGAAATATTATTTTGACAGTCTGAAGTTTAAACTTTAGATGACAATTAAGGTATTAAAATGTTATGTCTAAAAAAGACAGGAGGTAAAATCTGTCCACAAAACGTGTTAGAAATTAAAGTTAACTGCTTGGTTTTTCTAGTTTTTTTTTTTAGGGTCAAATTTTTCGGAATAGAATCCCACAGATATGACAGGATAGCCATGACCTCTGTGTTTTTCATCTCAAACATTTAAAAATTGAAGACTGTAGTTTGTAGTAAAGATTCAAGTAAATCACTAGAAAATGATAGCATGATTTTCTGTTGGACTACAAAGAGCCACTCACATTCAACATGGTTAAAAAATGTAGCCTAGCAGAGAAAGGAAACAAGAGCGGAAACCTGACAGAGGGTAGCTGACAAGGTTCCAGAATCCAGGGTATACCTCTAAGGGTGCCAGAAGCGTCACCAGGTCTATTTCACACTTGTCTTCTTGACACCTGACAGCGTGTCTGGAATTGTACAGACCTTGATTTCTTAGCTTCTCGATTTCTGACGGTCTTGCAACAGGGTTCATCTCATCAAAAGTTATCTGTAATTCGGTGCTTGTTTGAGAAAAGTATTCAGAGTAACACTGCTGACTCTTCTCTTTCTCAACCGGAGCCCCTGATGGCCCGCCCTGGCCCTCCTTCTGCATCTGTTCAGCACCCCGATGTTGCCATCTTTCCTCCGAAAGCTGTGGTTCCTGAGTCCACCTCTGTAGAGGGGACCTGGCCATGGAGGGAGAGGAGGAGAAGTCCCCTAGGCGCTGATACTCCTTCACTGCCATCTCAAGATGTGTCTTGAAGGCTGGGTTCTTTTTCTGGATTTCACACTGGAGCATCACTAACTGATGCTCCTGTTCTTTTATCTGCTGATCCATCTTTTGCTTCAGGTTTTCCACCTCCCGTTTCTGGGCGACCAGCTCATCTGTGAGCTTCCGACATTTCTGGTAGTGATGTGCCTCCCCATTCTGCCCTCGGTGCATCTGCTCACGATATTGCTGGAGCTGCCTCTCAAGTTCTCGGATATTTGTTTCACAGAGCTTCGCGTTCTCTTGTGCCCTGAAGTTTTCCCGCTGGAGAGACACAAAGTCAAGCTGGATGCCCGAAATATCATGTTCCGTGATAACTTTGGAGTCCATCAGTTTTTCCATCTTTTTCCGAAACTCCTCTGCAGAACGTTTGAATTTCTCAGATTCCTCCTGAAACAGAACCATCTTCCTGTGGGTCACCTGCTCCTCTAGGACTTTTAAGTGCAGTTCGTCTTGCACCTTTTTCAATCTGTCGTTCAGGTCCTGCACCTGTGCCCACTGCATCTGCACTGCCTGCTCCCCAAGGCGTTTCTCCTCTTTGGATGCACTTAGCTCAGCACTCAGACTTTGCACCTCCTTCTCCGTGTTCTGGATGATGAGGTCCTGCTGGTCGCACTTCTGCTTAAATTCACTCACTAAATGTTGACTTTGGGCCAGGTCTTCTTCCAGGCATTTGATCCTCCTCTGGAAATCCTGTTCTGTTTTCGTCTGTTTGTGCAAGTGTTTGTTTGTGGCACAAAGCTGGTCTTTAAAACCATCCGCCTGGATTTTCAGTGCTTCACATCTTTGCTGGATGGCTTGTTTCTCTAAGACCACATTTGCCGATTCTGCCTGAATTCTCTCCATCATTAACTTGGTTTCGTTATTCTGCCTGGTGAGCTCATCCACTTTGTGCTTTAGTGTGTCTGCACAGTCATTACTTCTCTCCAATTCCTCTTTAAGCTTTTGGATTTTCTCATTATTCTCCTTTTCGGCTTGAATATTTTGAAGCAACTGCGCGTGGCTTTTCTCAAATTGTTCTTTCAGGTGATCTGACTTTCTCTGGCAGGATCGTGCTCTTTCGCCAGAGAAGTCCTTGTCATCCTGCAAAGAAGTAACTTGTGAATTTAAATGCTGGATGCTCCTCTTGGTGACGGCCTGTGTCCTGGTGATCCGGTCCACCTCCCTCTGCAGCTTCCCTTTCTCCTCCTGCAGAGATTCCAGTTCTAGCTCATAGTTGTGCTTTATCCTCTTAAGGTCATTGGCCTCCTGCCTGACCTCTTCTGCCTTCCCTGTGGTCTGGCTCAGCTGCCTGTCCAGCTCCCGGAGCTGCCGAGAGAACCCCTCCTCCGCCTGGTCCTTCCTTTCCAACTCCAGCTTGAGGCATCTCAGTGCATTGCTGGTTTCACCCAGTTTTTCTTTGAGCAAGCGAGCCTTCTCCTCCGATGAAGTTTTCTTGAGCTGCAGGGCACTGAGTTCATACTTCAGCTCCCTCATATCCTTCTCAGCCTTTCTATCGGCCACTGTCAGCTCATCCACCTGCTGCTTCAGTTCCTCAGCCTGGGTGCTCGTACAAGCTGGCAGTGGGTTTTCTTTGTACGAACTCTGCATCTCGATTATTTTTCTTCTGGCTTCCGATTCAATTTTCTGCTTTTCCTTCAGCTGTTTCTCCGCCACCTGTTTCTGGAACGTGAGGTCTTTCTCCATCTGCTCGACCAGCTTCAGGAGCTCCTCTTCGTGGTCCTTCTTTCTCCTTAGTTCCTCCATCAGCTTATCTTTCTGTTGCTCCACCTCGTGGAGGCTGGAGTCTTTCCTCTTCAGATGGTTCTCCAGGGCCCTCCTGGTGGCGGTGTGCTCCTCCAGCTGTTTCCGGAAGCCACTCAGGTTCCTCTGCATGGCCTCCCTCTGGGCCTCAGCCTCGGCCGTGAGCCTCCGCACGCGCTCCAGCTCGCGCTGCGCCGCCTCCTTCTCCCCCTCAACGGCCTCCAGCTCCCGGCGGTACCTCTGGGCCTCGCCCTCCGCCCGCATCTTCTGCAGGGTGATGTCCGCTGCATCCCTCTGCTGCTTCCTGAGCTCGTTCTCTGCTGCCTCCCTGACCTTTGGAAGCTCCTCCTCAACCTGGGACTTCTGCTTCTCAAGCTCAGTCAGCATCCTCTCCAGCTCTGTTATCTTCCCCGTGAGTTTGCGATTCTCCAGCATCGTCGCCTCCTGCCGCTGGAGCAGATCTGAATACACCCCGTGCTCAGAAGCCTCCTGACACCTTTTCATCTATGAGAGACGTTCAGAAGGGTCAAACCCATTCGACTCCAATCTGTCTTTAAGAATCTGAAGCCATGCTCATGAAAGGACTTACACAGACCAGTGAAACCAAAGGCAGAACAAACCCCACCACCAACCCCACCACCATCTGCAGAGAAGAAGCTTCAGAAAGTCAACAGTCGGAGAAGACAAAAAACCCTGCGTGTCAGGTTTTCTAAATCAAGGAATCTTTTCTTTCTTTTTTTTTTTTTTGGTCTCTTAGGAATAATTCTGCTTTTAAAATTAGCTAGCTCAGAATTTTACAGCAAGAAGGAAGCTTACAGTATGACCCTCACCCCAGATGAGGACACTGAGGTCCAGGGAGGTTAAATAATTTTGAAAACTCACACAATAGGCAAGTGACAAAGTAAGAACCAAAATTCTCACAACAGTCCTCTTTCTGCTCTCACACACAACTCAGTCCTGTGGGCTGAGAAGAACATACAATGTATAGGAACTGAATGACATTAGAGAATTTAGTTTTCATTTTCTAGCCCAATGGAAATTTGAAATGATATTTACATTCTCCTGTCTTAATGGTGAAAGAAGCAAGATACAGAACTTTGGAACAGAGAGCCAATTGAGGAAATAATACTTAACATAAGGAAGGAGGAAAATTATATAAAAATCTGTAGTTTCTACAATCAAATGCCTCACTAATTTATATTTGCCCTACTATGATACTTACAATAGTCAGAATTGCTAATGCAAAGGCACCTATAGTCCCTGGTGGCTTTAGAAAAGATGTGCTTCATGTACTCACTGATTTTGTTGTTGTCCTTAATGACATGGCTCATATGAATCCACTTTGGCAAGAACCTTCAGATACTCCATAAACATAAAGATATTTGTTAAATATAAATGCTTGTAAAAGTGTACTTAGGGATTCAGATCCAATTAAGAAAATGTGTTTACTCTACTGATTACAGAATCAATCTCAGCTGGGAGAAATACACTTGACTACAGAACATGATCAGGGCTAGTTTATAATCACAATTTAATTTCTCTTTATTAATACCATAAGGTTATTAGTGTCATATCATCAGCTCAAAATCATCATAGTTAGAAATAATTTAAACAAAAGGAGGGAAATTATTCTAAATAGCAGATTTTATTTTCATTGAAAAGTCCTGGTAAATCTCAAGAATTTAGTTTGTATTATAGACCATGCATCTTATTTTTCTTCCTCTCATTTCTTGATCCCCAATAATCTTGATGAGAATTTTAGATGTTTCCTTTGCTAACCTAAATATGATTTTTAATAAGAATTCATATAAAAAAAATCTCATCACAGCCTGCAATATTTAGTGTTCTATTTTCTTTATTTTCTTATCAGGGTCAACTCTCAGTGATACTGAAGCATTCTATCTGCTTACACATTAGGTGTTCAACATGTTTTCAGCAGATGATTTCTAAAAGGGTCTTTCTCAATTCCTCATCAAACTCTGTTTAAAACTTAGCTGTTGCTCAGAAGTTGTGAGTCCCTCCCTTTTTTTCTTGGTCATGTTCTAAGGTTTAAAAAAATGAAAATTCTCTCAGAAAAAAATGTCTGTTGTTAAACTCTCAGTGTTTTGGAGTCATTTTAGTGACTGATAATAATCTCATGTTGCCTGGATAACTCTGAATTTTTTAGCAAATATTAGAAAAATTACTAGAAACAATTTAGTCCTATTGCTGATTTGCTTTCTTGTATATCTCAAACTTATTCAAATAAAAATAACTTCAAGTTTTATCTAAATGTTCCCCAAGGAGACATGCTGTCCTTTAATCTCAGCAATTAACATTTAATATATTTTGCGATCAACAAAGACTGGAGAAATATCTTTATCCACCTATCTATTACAGACACTCTACTAATATTTCTGTAACTAATTTGGTATTATCTTTGAAATTAACTTGAATCCCTCTTTGATTTCATGTTTACCATGGAAAATTCTGCTCTCTGACCAAGATCTCTCATGTGAGTATAGATAGACCCAGTTTCAGAAACACTACTCTTTGGAATCTGAAAACTGAGCTATGTATCTTTTGTAAGATATTCTATTATTAATATCTTTAAGTGGTGAATTTTTAACAAGGAATTTTAAAATATGCTTTAAATTATAATAATCTTTGCATGGTCTTCCATAAGCTACATTGTTTTGACTTTAAATTCAACATACTTTTATATTTCAAAGGATGACAAGCATAATTTTGGATATATTTCAGGCTTTTTGAAATATCTTTTGGTTCTATCAACTTCTATTCTACTTCATCAGATACATTGAGCAAATTGGCTCATATATGTGCAGACATACATTGTAAGAAAGGGAAGGGCTTAAATTATTTATATTACATTTAACTACAAAATACACAATTTAAAAGATCTGTATACCATTTAAAATGGAATCATATATATCTCTTAAAAATTAAGAATGTAAAAAAAATATGGACTTTCCTTCATAGATGAGAAGTGTATGTCAATTATTTGAATGTGAAAATATTCTGGTTCTCCTTTCTAAACCCAAAGGAAGTTAGTTATAAAGACTTGCAAGTAGCCATGTTAGTGATTTAGTTGCCGAAAACTATTAACTCTGAACAGACAAAAGTAGTTTACAAAAGCGGTCATAATTTTAGAAACTAAGAAAGCAACATCTATTAGACATTTACTACCATTTTGGTTCTCTCATTATATGAACGGAGTTATACTAAGTACAGTCACCTACAGAATTTCAACAACGGTCTAATTTAAATGGCTAATGCCCCACAATTTACTTACTACAGCATTTGGTTTACTATTTTTGTCTGTTCTGAGGTTAGGAACAGAAAGCACATTAAGATAATAGAGCAGAGCATACTTTCAAAATTAGATACAATAGCCTTTTATGAAAATATATTTCCATAAATAACTCCTTATTCTTTCTGTTTCTGAATATATTTTAAATGCATAATCAAAGGCACTGAAGTTCTCCAAATTAGAATGGTATTTAGTCTTTTTAATATACACCATATCTTTTTGGCAAAGCTAAAAACAAAACCAAAATAACCCCCCCCACAATTCTTAAAAAGTACTACCATTTTGTATAAACACCTGCTACTTCTAACTTAATGGCTTTCATGTTTTAAATCCTTGAAGATGTAAATTAATTTAAAATGCATAAAACAAATGTGTTTATGTAATATTTCTGCAGATATCATAACAGTAGTAACTATACTTTAAAGAACAATACTTCTCAACTGTGAGAAAACTGAAAAACATTCTGCTAAACTGCCAACATTCCATAATTTAAATAGAACCACTTAACGACATTAACGCTCTCATACTAGAGATCTAGAGTAAAAATAAAATTTTTTTTTTCCTAAAAGGTTGTTTCTCTTTTTTTTGTAATGTTTTTCAGTTCGAGAGAATCTTAATAACAAACCAAAAAATCCTACGCCTCTACTGTTTTTCACTGTAATTTTATAATTAATCACTCATACATCAGCTCTCAACCACGTGAGTTTATCATGAAACCCTCTCGTGGCTCCTTTTCAGTAACCTGCCCATGGTTAATGGTTACCTCCTCCTCCTCCAGACGCTTCAATGAGTCCCCAGCAAATTTAATATATTGTGTCATGAGGGTGACCAGAGCCGTATACCGGGTCCTCAGGTCCATGAACTGCAAGTAAGGAAAAATAAAAATAAAAACAGAATCTCCAGTTGCCCTAAATGAGCTGAATGAACACTGAGTAATAATTAAAATATTAACTAGTCTATGGGACAGGGAAGTTCACGACTCCCCAGCAATGATAACCGAGTAGGAACGAGATTACTGCTGTGCAAACCACAGTGATGGCAATCCTCTTCTAAATTTGATCATGATACACATTTATTATTCTCTGCAATTCATTCATCTTGAATGAAGATTTTCAAAGGTTTTTTAAAACCCTTAATAAGATGCATTGTTATAGATAGAGAGCATCTGTTTGGGATGATGGAATGTTCTGGAAATGGATTGTGTTCAAGGTTGTACAACATTACGAATGTACTGAACGCCACTGAATTGTATGCTTAAAAATGGCTAAAATGGTGAATTTTCTATTATGGACATTTTACCACAATACAAATATATAAATGTAAAATTGCTAAGGTGTTGCTTCTCTCTTTTACACCCTCCCCATCTCTGGACGGGTATCACCTCTTGAATGACGAGGTCTGCCGAGCTCTGCATTCTCCGGCGTTTCACTGGAGACTTTTGTTGTGAATCCACCATAGCCCGGTAGGTCATAGTTTGTAATTCGTAGTCCTGTATAAAGGAAATGGTAAGATTAATTAAAGCAAAGCACTAACCCTTCATTCTATAGTGATTTGATGCAGAGAAAGGGCATCTACTTTCACTGAATAAGTCAAGAAAATATTGCAAAACTACATATCAATCCAATCCTGACATGTTTCCAAGGTGGTAATAAAAATCAGAAACATTTAGGGTGGCCAGGAAAGTTCCTAAGTCTCTTTAGAAGTTCATGGAGACATATAGGGACAGCGTGCCAGTTATTTTCAGCCTCCCTCTCCTCTAGTTAGGAAACGAGACTCCAGATCTGAATGGGTGAAGCTGAGGTGTGGTGACTTAGAGCACAAGGTAGACGTTCTCCCATGGAATATTCCAGCAATACTTCCATGGAGTACTCCAGCAATACTTGCATGGAACACTCCAGCAAGGAGGGGAGAGGGGAAGCAAAATGGTAAGAGGCGGATTACAGAGCTACATTTTATTCTGGTGCACATGGGGGTGTGGCCAGGCTGTGCACGTGTGTGACACAGAGAGAGAATGAAAGAACCAGGAGTCATCACGTGACACACACTTTCATAAAGAATTAACAGATAAGTGAAGATTCTCTGTTTCACTTTTTAACACAGACTGAATGACCTGCAAAGGCTTTAAAAGTATACCGTAGAAGCACCTCCCTGAATATCTGAACATGAAATCTGATGCAAGGAACTGGTCTTCTCACCTTCACTGCAGTGGAGTACTGCTCTGCGTATTTCTGACACTCATCCATTTTGCTCTGTTTCATTTCTATTTCAGACACCAGCATCTATAAGCACACACAGGTTAGGAGAAAAAGGACAAGGAACCCTATGCTATCCAACAACTTGAGATCTCAGGCACTAAGAAATATCTACATCACTTAAGACTACAGCTCTCTACCCCACTGCACTTTTTCTTTTAATCGTAGCCTTTATTTATTGATTGATTTATTTATTTGGCTGCACCACATGGCTTATGGGATCTTAGTTTCCCAACCAGGGATTGAACCTGTGCCCTGGGCAGTGAAAGCACCAAGTCCTAACCGCTGGATTGCCAGGGAATTCCCTCTACCCCACTGCACTTAATGTCATCTGCCTCATTGGGTAAAGTCCAAGCTTTCAAGATTAAGCCACTATGTGACACCCCCTCATGAGGCTTCCAAAGCAGAAATTACTAAACTCCATGGGAATTATCCACAAGTAGACTTGAAACCCTTATCCCCCACCTAATCCTGATCTAAAGAGAGCTAGAAATTACTGGCCCTCAAGATGGAACAAAAATCTCAAAGCATTTAACTCTTGGTCACATGTGGCTGTTTAATTTTCTATGACTAACCTTTTTTTTTTTAAATTTAGGATCCCATGAAACTATTGCAGCCAGCAAAGTACCAGAGAGATTTCCATACCTACGATTAAAGGATCATTAGAAACTTGAACTGTCGCAACATGCAACTTTCTTAAATCAAAATAAGGGATGGATGTAGGTTTGAGTGCAAATTTTTAACATTTCTGATTTATTCCCTGCCTTCCTTGAAATAGTTGCTGACTTATCTTACTAACAAGAGAAAGGAAGGTCAAGGTCTGAGTGACCAAATGCAGACACAACCCTAGCACAAGGAACTGTGTTTACACACCTTCTGTTGATTCAATTGTGTGGCTAGGGTTTTACTGTTTTCAGGCTGGTTTTCCTGAATCTTTCTCTGAGTAGTTTCAACTTGCTGGATCCAGTCATCTAAAGGGTGATAGGTATCTTTGTAGTATTTCAGCGACTTCCCAATGCCTTCCAAGTCCCGTAACCTAAGAGGTTAACAAAGGAATAGTCACGGTTTCCGAGAGTAACCAATAGGAAGGTGGAAGGTGTAGAAAAAAAGGGAGGGACAAAGTATTACTGTCCTAAGATGCACTAAGCACAACAACAGGGGTGTGTCAAGAATTCGAGGCCACAGCATCCCAGGCCCATCTCCAAGGGCACCTACACTGCCTTGGGTTGAATACAAATTCTTTTTCTCCAGGACTTGTGCAATTTATCGGTACTGATTATTCTAGGGACAAGCCCGAGAGACTAAAGCTGAAAAGCAGGAAAACTGGAAAGTTAACCATAATAATTATCAATCAGCAAGTCTTGAAGACCTAAAGTTTGCAGCAATGGCAGTTCACTTCTGAAAAAATGACATGGTAGCAATGAATGGTTCAACATGGACTCAGAGGGTACTTTCTAGGAACTGTGATTAAACACCCCAGTTTCTATGATTTTAAAACCACTACATTAAACCTACAGATCATGTATTTTAGAGATTAGATACTAAATATTTAAACATAATTTATTTCTCACAAATGGTACTATATAATAAATGCATTTTAGCTGCATTAATAAAAACAAAAAATGAATGAGAAGGAACACTATTCCATTTCTTTTAAGATGAGCCCCCAAAACCATCCCATTTCTTTTCACTTTTTTATTTCAGTCAGTGGGCAAATGATTTTGACTTTCTTGTCTCTTTGATTAAAATGAGCATTAGGACATTTCAGTTTCTTTACGCCTCCTGTCTAGTATAGATGCTACATCCGGCCCTAGGAAATGCATGACCCACCCTCCTCTTACTAAGTTATGGTTATTTTGATATTATCAGTGGTAATAATTAGAGAATTCTCTAATAATTAGAGAATACATTGTTTTTTCCTTCAGAAAAGGCAAGTAGATTAACTATATAAATGCCAGAGTACATAAACAGTTGTAATAACACAGAACAGAAAAATAACTTACTTGGAAGTTAAATATCTTACTAAAGGCCACCCTATAAAAAAGAAATGTAATTGGACAGAGCTCTTGCAATTAACACAATTAACTACATATGGAAATTAACTCTATGGAATGAATTACATACGGAAGTAAAAAGCCTAATACATTTAGACTTTACCCAGAATGCAGAGATTAAATCTGAGCTAAAACTGAATGAAAAGGGTGCTAACCTGTTGTCAATCTGAGCATGAACATTCTGCCACCTCTCAACCAACTGATCTGCTTTTTCTTTGTGCCAGTCAAAGTCAAGGTCACGCTCTTTGTAGGTTTTAAACATCTCATCACTGATGGTCTTTGCTCTCTGTAGCTCATCCTCCAGTGCATGGAAGACTTCTCTTTTTTCATCCACTTCAGATCTCCATTGCTAAAATAGATCAATTTATAAAGTTACAAAAACGTATCAACCGCTCATTGTGTAAACACATTATTCACCTAATTTTACCATTCATTTACAAATGACTGCTATAAAATCAGACAATGGAAAGAATATCTTTCATATACAAAATATTACATTAGCTTGAACCTTATAAAATTGCCAATATTTGACTGTACTTTGACCTAAAAAAACCAACAGTTTTATAGAGTTCAGTCTAACGAAATTTGCACATCAATAAAATAAAATATATTTCATAAGCAAGTCTGCTACCTCGGTAAGTCTTTTTCATTGTTTGTTTTTTAAATATCTACTGATCTCATTGTTTAAAAATGAACACATGCATTAAAAAATCACTGAGAAAACTTCTCACAATTGGTTTACAATATCTTTACTCAGAGCTTTATAAATGGAAGAAGAGAAACAGACGAGTATAACTATCAGCCTTTTTCCTTCTTAGATTAACTACTCTACTCATCTTGATTTCTTAAAATAACTGCCTCTTTCCACAAGAAAATCTATTACCAATAATTTACTTTTTAGCTTCAACTCCTCTTGCTGCCGACATGAACAGACTATAAAAACCTACTGTCAAAAAGATCCAAACTTCAAATGAAAAGAACTCACCTCAAACTAAAAATGAATGAACACACTCATTTACAGTAAGCCATGGTACTACAGAGACAGGACATGGAATGGACAGAAATGTATTCAAGTTCAGGTATTTAATGCTTGATGTCTGAAGACCTGGGCCAAGTGCTAGAGAAATACTTTTAAAGGATAATCTTAAAAAATAGCCAGCAGTGAAAGGCATACCTTTAAAGTACTCATTAGATTCTCAATGTTATTCTTGTCAGCTATAACTGCTTCCTCTTCACACAGTTTAGTTTCATAGAATTTTACAAGGGCTTCTGCAGCATGAGTGTTTTTTAACACCAAGTTGACAATTTTCAACCTGAAAAAGAGAATTAAACAACACCCCCTTTTGGTAAGTGTTTATTTTCCCACAATACAGTCCCAAAGCACCATGAGGGTGCATGATGCAGCATGGTCTTCATCCCGAGACACTGACACTTTTATTACAAGATTAACATCCCACTAAGTAAGTCAGACAGAGAAAGACAAATGCCATATGATATCACCTATATGTGGAATCTAAAACATGACACAAATGAACTTATCTACGAAACAGAACCAGATTCACAGACATAGAGATCAGACTTGTGGTTGCCAAGGGGGAGGGGGTTAGGGGAGGGATGGAGTGGGAGTTTGGGGTTAGCAGATGCAAACGGTTATATACTGAATGGATAAACAACAAGGTCCTACAGTAGAGCACAGGGAACTACATTCAATATCCTGGGATAAACCACAATGGAAAAGAACATGAAAAAGAATGTATATATGTGTATAACTGAATCACTTTTTCTGTAGCGGTGACTTGGCAATAAATAACACAACACTGTAAACCAACTATACTTCAATAAAATTTTTAAAAAAGGATTAACATCCTGCTAATGGTCTTCTAACAGAACCCATGTCCTGCCCCCACAGTGGTCTTCAGCAGGAGATTCCAACAGCAGAGGGGCTTCTTTCAAACCTAATTTAGACCAAGCCTGGGAGGAAAGTTCTATAGGCTACAACAGCTGAGCTACCAAAACTACAGGCAACATGTGGGAAGATCATTAATGCTCTAGTCTCTGAAGCTCACATTCCCTTTCAGCATGAAGATGCATCATAAGTCCACAGAAATATTTAATATATTTGTTATTAAGAAAAATATTTTGTATTCTTAAAAATGAACATTTTTGGCTAAACAGCCTATATATATAAGTGGCACTTTTATGAAGCCAGTTTAGATTATTTCTATTAAGGCAGTGGTTCCATACTTCTCTATGTAGGTGGAGGACATGGAATAGACGTGGTTCATGCTCTGGACGACCACGCTGAGCTCGGATCGCAAGGTGGGAGCCGTGGAAGAGGCGGCCGCTTGACTGAAAAAGTCGTCGCATTTACTCGTGATTGTGGCCAAATCGCCTTTAAGTCGCTCCAGCTCTTTCTTTAGTTTCTACACAACAGAGAACAAACATGAGGATTAGGCTATCACTCCAGATGGTGTCTGTTTCTTCAAACACTTTAAAAATACACATTTCCCATTATGACCCTTAACTTAAACACGTACGTATTCTTTTTTCTTAATTGAAGTGTAGTTGATTTACAATGTTGTGTTAATTTCTGCTGTACAGCCAAGTGATTCAGTTAAACACGTACATACATTTTGTTCATATTCTTTTCCATCATGGTTTATCACAGGATATTGAATATAGTTCCCTGTGCTATACAGTAGGACCTTATTGTTTATCCATTCTATATATAATAGCTTGCATCTGCTAATCCCAGACTCCCAGTATTTCCCTCCCCCACCCCCCTTCCCTTTGGCAACGACAAGTCTGTTCTCTATGTCTGTGAGTCTGGTTCTGTTTTGTAGATATATTCATTTGTGTCGTATTTTAGATTCCACATATAAGTGATAACATACGGTATTTGTCTTTTTCTGATTTACTTCACTTAGTATGATCATCTCTAGTTGCAAGACATTTACATACTCTTTACTTTTACTTTATCAAAGAAATGAAGCCAAAGTAGTCAAGTTTCATAATCAATCATTCCCTCACTGTCCATATCCTCGGGCCCAAACATCTAATTCAGTGCTTGTGCATCGAGCAGGTGAGAAACTGTGAGAAGCCCTCGCAGCCTCCACATAAATGGGTGAGAAAGCACGTGTTCCTGTGTTTACCCAAGTAAGGGAGAGAACTGAATTACAGAATCCTCGTCTGCCATCAGCGTTAAGTACATAGGCAGACCTCATCAAGTGACCCCTGGCAAAGGGAGCGTGTGAGAGGTCGCAGAGTCGACAGTAAAGGTCATTAAGACAGTAATCTGTGCTAATCTTGTCCCCACACGCTTCTCATCCTTACCTCCTGCTCTGAGATTCTGAACACGCTTTCGTGAAGGTCGTCTCTCTCCAGGGGGGTGCGGATCTGTCTGATGAGACGGTCTTCACAGCTCTCAAGCCGAAGCCTGAGGTTTCGGACTTCAGAGATGTAGAGATTATAAGCTGATTCCTCTTGCTCCTCTGTGAAAACAAATGTAATGTTTAGAAAATACCTCATTTTCTATCTTTTGGATGTTCTCGTTCATGATTTAACATGGCAGTTTTTCTACTACTAAAACACAGCTAGTCAAACTAATGTTACCAGTTATCACCACAAATATACCCCAAGGATATAAATCTTGAAATCGTGGACATTACAATTTATGAAGATTTAATAAAATTTCCCCAATGTCACTTAAAGTACCAATATGTGATTTATGATGTCTAAGGAAAGTAATATATTGCTCTGTTTTGTGTTCACAAAAATATGAATTATGTTAGTAGCAGATTAGTAATAAAAACTAAATTAAATCCTTTACAATGAAAGGTAAAGATTATGTTAATGTTTAAAAATTTTTTAAATAGAGTATTACTACTAAGTTTTTTTGGTCTCTAAGTTATATCAAGTGTTTGGAATAAAATTTATATTTAACAAAAGTTAACAAGACAAAATCTTTTCCTTCAACCCCTGTATAAAGTTCAGGTTTGGTTATAGGAAATCTCTGACCTTTGCTCTCAGTTTTGCTGTGAATCTAAAACTCCTCTAAGAAAAAGTCTTTAAAAAATCCAAGTTTGGTATACGGAAAAATAATTGAAACTTTTCTGAAACTAAAAGATCATCACTCTGAACATTACATTGCAAAACAGTGAAAATGTTTAAAAGTAGATACACTAAGAATTCATTGTCATACGACTTGGTTGACATCTTTTTATTAATTCATCATTTGGAGATAACTGAATCCCTCCTTGAATCTTCCTACCTCAAACAGGCATTTAATGTTCCAATCATTGCTTCTACCTATTACAGGTGGACTGACAAAATATACCTAAGACTGAGATTCCCATTGATAGCAGAAAATAGCCTGGACTAAACACCCATGGAGAAAAAAAGGCAAGGATTCCCATGCTTTACCTCTTTCTGCAGATTTAAGAAGTTCTTGATAATACTGCTTACACACATTAACCTCCTTTTCCAGTTGTGTTATATCTGAACCTGAAAATATTTGGGATTCCTGGCTATCTTCGAGAAAATCTTCAAAACGAGACTGTAGATTACTCAGAACTTGCTGATGTTCACCAGGTAACATTGTCTTTATCTAAAGAAGACCAGTGATCCATTATAGAACTAAGAGTAAAATTTCAAAAGGACAGATCTCAAGTGGGTCTCATGGGACATGAGTTTATGTTAATAGTCATAAATAGAAAACCACTGGAAATTAATTTTTTCTTCATTTACAATCTTAGGTTTTAAAAGATGAGAAAAAACAAGACTATAAAATTTAATAAATGAAATCAAACTACACCCATCTCTATATGCCCAAACACTATACCATGTCTCCCAATGAAAATGTAAGCCCTGAATGAAGTATGGGATTTCCAGATTCCCCAGTCCTTAGAAGATGCCTCGTATACAGCAGACATAGGACAGATATTCATTGAATGAATGACTATTATCATGGATCTGCTCGACTCCATCTTACCCCAGAGAAAATACAAAACCCACCCCTCGAGACAAGGGGCCCAAATCTTTGGACAGGTTAGGTGGATGTGCAGATTTATACTTACTGAAGCCACATTGCTAGCTCGGATTCTGTCAATTTCATTGACGAGATAGTGCCAGGAGACCACACTCTTCATGTTTATGTGAGACTCATGCCAAAGGGTTAGGACGTTCTGATACTGCTGCTCAATTCTGAAATATATGAAAGAAAACTCAGATTCAGCCTTTCCACTCCCTCTGAACACATGCTACAATTTTTCTTTGTGTTTGTGACATATACTAGGTTTCCTAGTTCTAGGTCCTCCTGATCCTATGAGCCTTGTCAAAGCACTGATTGTTTCTTTAACCTTCAGAGAATTCCACAGCCAGGCCTACATCTGGAGCTAGTGTGCACAAACCTGTTTGCAAAGTCGACCGCCTCTTTATTTGGAGGAGGGACACTGAAGCACACAGACGGGACCATGGCTTCGTTCCCAGTGGGGCTGATGACCTTCCACTTAGCACGATGAGAGTTGTTCGCCAAAACACATTCATCATCTTTGAAAATGGTTATCTGGTTTTAAAAGAAGAACAGAATAACAAGATGAGGTCACTGTGGTACTCATCTTTTTCCACATCCAATCTTGGGATTTTTTTTGTATTTTTGAGGTGGAAAACTTTACCACTAATGAGCAATATGACCTCATTTTTTAAATATATGAATAATGCCAGAATCTGGTCTGTTTCTAGCAGTTAAAGTACCTCAATTTGTCTGTAGTCACAGATGGCTTTGATCGGAATAGAAGTTTTGAGTGGACAGTCAGGATTTCTTGGCTTCAGCTGAATGATTGTTTTTGCTCTCCCCATCAGGCTTGCGACTGTGCTTTTATACTGCAAAAGCTCTTCTTTCTCTTCCTAGGGAATAAATCAGATGGATTTTAAAAGTAAAAACGTGTGCACTCTGTTCCTTTAGGGCTTTGCCTAAACGAACTTCACCAGAAGAATCTTCCCTGACCACCTGGTCTAAGCTTTCAATCCCTCCCCACCCGCGCTGACATCTCTCTTCCCTTGTTTTGTTTGGTTGTTTCTTTCCTCCTTCGCATTTACCACTATCTAACATACTATGTATATTTACTAATTTATCATGTTTACTGAGCCCCATCCCTGGCATATAAGCAGGATTCTTGTCTGTTTTGTTCACTGTTCTATCCCCAGCACCTAAAATAGTGTCTGGGATACAGAAATGCTAACAAGTATTTATGGAATGAATGACTAAACACAGACACACACAACACAGTGAAAGCATTTTAAAATATTCAGGCAATCACATGAAAAACACTTTTGTTGTATTTGTTACCAAAAAACACTAAAACTGAATGTTTAAATGCTTGATTGAGGCAGAAATATCAAGAGTACCAATGAAACATGAAGTTCTGCACATAGAAAATATAATAAAGCACTAATCTAGTCCTCACTATACATCACTGATGAAACTTGCAGGTTTTCCTGTTCATACCATTGATTCCTGAACGAGGTCCTCCAGCTTGTGAATGCTGCTGGACCTGTCACAGCTGTACTTCCGCTGAATGGCGTCTTTTAGATTCCTCAAGTAATCCGTGGCTTCTTTGGCATCATTGAAAAACTAAGGAAAGATGAAAACTGGCAGTTAAAGTGTATGTAATGTCAGCAAAGCCCAGAGTTGTCAGTTTCGAGTACCAGAGCCCTGTGTGGACCCCTCCTACATGGGAACAGAATATGATCACAAGACAACTTAGCCAAAATCATTCCTTTAACCAAACACCAGTTCTTGAACTTGGATGATGATGAATGAATTCTAACTGTCCGTCCAAAGTTTATGTCTATAGAGATCAGACTGGTGGCTGCCAAGGGGGAGGGAAGGTGGGGGGGGATGGATGGATTGCAAGTTTCGGATTAGAAGATGCAAACCGGTATATGTAGGATGGATAAACAACAAGGTCCTACTGTATAGCACAGAAAACTATATCCAATATCCTATGATAAACCAAAATGGAAAAGAACATGAAAAATAATATATACATATATATATAACAAAGTTTCTCTGTATACTGTGGTTTTGGTTCGATATTATTTTGACTGAACTTCTATTTCACTTTAGGGTCCAAACAGCTGTTAATCAGGGGTGAAATTCCAAGAATATTTTAAAATTTCTGAAGAACAGAAAGAAAGCTCTCTGTAATGAAATAGTTCCTTAATAAGAGAAGCATGGACAAATTAAAGATTTTCTGACATTTTAAGCATTTTTAAAGTATTTCTTCCTTACTAGAATGCTTCCATTTACCCTGAAGAACATATATCCCTATACCCTACAAAGAAAACATTTTGGTTTCTTTCCCCTGAACTACATACATGCATCTTAACAGTACATTATGGAAATGTTTTCTGTAACTCAGCCAAAATTGCAATACCATCGATCGACATGGTGATTCTGCGTCCATACCTCGAAATAAGCGCTGTTATCCTTTATGTGCTTCTCTACGCACTGGCAGAGCTGCAGGATCCAGCTCCACTGCGTCTGCATCGCCGCTCGGTAGGCCTGACAGGTAAAACATAGCCACTGTTGCCGTCTGGACAGTAAGACACACGACTTACTTCTCAAGCATAAAAGACTCTAGTGTCTACATAGATGATGAGAATTCTTTAACAGAGTAAGACTTGAAAAATCGGGGTAGTCAAATGTCCCTCTAAACTATGAGTTTCCAGTTGTACAAAGCCAGCCCTAAAAGTTTAAATATAAATTTTTCAATCAGTCCAGTCACTTTCTTTCAAATTTTTAGCTTCTTGACATTTTTTTCTTAAAATATATGGAAAAAGCTAGCTCTGGCTGTTTGTCCATGAAAACCTCTTTAATATTAGAAATGGATGCAAGCTATCCCAGCTTTTTTTTTGTTTTGTTTTTTTGTTTTTTGTTTTTTGTTTTTTTGTTTTGTTTTTTGCGGTACACGGGCCTCTCACTGTTGTGGCCTCTCCCGTTGCGGAGCACAGGCTCCGGACGCGCAGGCTCAGCGGCCATGGCTCACGGACCCAGCCGCTCCGCGGCATGTGGGATCTTCCCAGACCGGGACACGAACCCGCGTCTCCTGCATCGGCAGGCGGACTCTCAACCACTGTGCCACCAGGGAAGCCCTATCCCAGCTTTTTAGAAAACCAACCCTCCACCTGCCAACACTTGCCTATATGGCATCTTCAGATATGCCTCTTTCATGACATTTTCCTTCATCTTCCTTTTTTCTGAATTTTTCTATTACTGGATCATAAAATACCCCTCCTGACACAAAAATACATGGTCTGTAGTTTTCTCTGTCTTTGCTTCCAAAACTAGTCTGGAAGCTCTTGGCAGGGGTGGGGGTGATTTATTTGTTTGTTTTTACTGGGACTGTTTGGGGAGGGTGGAAAAGGGCATAAGCAATCCCTTATTAGTGTAATTCTGGAATTACATTCAAGATAATACTAGGGGGACTTCCCTGGTGGCACAGTGGTTAAGAATCTGCCTATCAATGCAGCGCACACGGGTTCGAGCCCTGGTCGGGGAAGATCCCACATGCTGTGGAGCAACTTAAGCCTGTGAGCCACAACTACTGAGCCCACGTGCCACAACTATTGAAGCCCGCGTGCCTGGAGCCCGTGCTTGGCAACAAGAGAAGCCACCGCAATGAGAAGGCTGCACACCGCATCGAAGACTAGCCCCTGCTCACTGCAACTAGAGAAAGCCGACGTGTGGCAACGAAGACCCCAACACGGCCAAAAATTTAAAAATAGAAAAGATAATACTAGGAATTTTTATTTCATACGTTTTTACTTGAATATTTATGTACCACTTGGTGTCTCTTTCTGAGAGCAAAAATATTGTAGAAAAGACACCTACTTACTAGAAAATATGCAAGAAACACGCTTTCATATTTAAGGTTCAGTTCACTGGCTTCCGGAAGAGGGCGCCCTTGATACTCTAATGACTGTCTTATGTAAGCCTGTCCTTCCTCCTGGAAAAAACACTCCTGCTGAGCTCTGTCCAGGCAGCTTTCTGGGTGGAATGCATAAGGCAGCACTGGAAATCTGGCAACACATCTGGATCACATTACCTGCTCCCTCCAATTAAGCTACTTGAGTAAATTGGCTATAAAAGATACATCATGCATGGTCAGATTATTAGTTTCTTTTTCACATAAAATATAAAAGAGTTAATAATTAACTATTATCCATTGCCCACAAGACATTGGATGGGCCCATGGAATCATAAGGACAACTACGGCTTAATTTTATTGTTCCAGAGACTTTCAGTTAATTAGACTAACAGCTCTACCTAAAAGTAATCAGGTTCACATCCACGTTTTCCATTCCCATCAAAATTCTCAACCTACAATCGTATTTCCTAACAGCTTTCATTCCTCTACTCCAAAGAATATCTATCCCACTTTCAGTTGATCATCATAGAAAAGTATATCCAGACCCTTCATGATTCTAATTTCCTTTCCCTGGTGCCACCCTACCTTCTGTGTCTTTAACATTCCTATGCAGCATTTCCTGGGGATGAAAACCACATTTTTATATGAAAGAAGGTCACCTATAATATTCCCAAGACCACCAAGTGAGGCCTAGAATTTTATGAATCTTTTGTGTCACGAAGACTTATTTCAGTGAACAAAGACTCTCAGATTCCTTTCTTCAATTGCGTGTCCCATTGTAAGCATAGCTTCATTTTTCTTCCTCTGGAAATACACCACATCTGTCCATGTTACATGCTTCTCGCCCTCTTACATCACCCCCTGCACATTCAGACAGTCACTAACTCTAACCAGTAGATATCAGGCCCCAGAAGTAAACACACCCCACCCCACCACCACCCCACAGGCAGCCTGATAAACCCTAGGTCAACCCTCCCCTTCTGGGTCTGAAATGTGTGTGTTACACCCTGAGGAAACACCTCACAAAACCGGATCATGAATACAATTAGTAAATTAAATAATAATAACTAATACTTCTTGAAAACCTACTGTGTACTAAGAACTGAACTAAATAGTAAGAGTACATTCTTCTTCTTCTCACACAACTCTATGGGTTAGAAGCAATTTCCCCCATTTTAGGTAAGTGAATGGGACCGAGTAAGGTTACATCGCTGGGGCAGTGTCATATGGTTAGGAAGAAATATCAACCTCAAAGCCTGTCAAGCAAGATCCTTTACAGTTACTGTACTACATCTCTTTGGCCACAGGGGTTGACAAAGTACCTTTATTGGAAGTGATGAGTGGGTGACACACTTCAGCAGAACTGAAGGCAAATCAGTATGATCTGTCAGAAACATTCTTTTTGATTCAGGTTATAATAGAAGTTTGATAGTTTGCATTTTTCAATTTATCAACAATAGAAGAATCTGAAGGGTAATAATCAAATGTCTGTATTCCACTGTGACTATTACACTTTCTGACTTACCTCAATGGTTAATCGGGCTGGGTGATTTTCCAGAAGCAGCTGCTCTGCTATCTCCTGAACTGATTTAATATTTTCTTCCTTTTGATCAAGTTCTCTCATTAATTCCTAATTTAAAGAAACAAGCAAGAAATATGTTAGAAAATGATAAAACCTGAAATGCATTTTTAACATCTAGTTACAGAAGTCATACTCACAGCGTGGTAATCTTTTTTCCGGGCTATGTTGGTATTTCTTTCACTCCAGTCATAAGCAACTTCCCCCTCTTCTTTTTCATTCAACCAAATAAGCTCATTAGTTGCACGAGTTACAAAATTGTGGAGTGTATCAAGGTGCCGTTCCTGATTCCTGGATGTGTTCTTTACAAGGAGAATCATTGTAAGAATCGTGTCTTTGCCACATAGAGGTAAAGGGAACAGGAAGTTAAAAAAACTTACCAAGAGTTTTGCATACTGATTTTCTAATCTGTGCAACTTTTCTGCATAAGTTAGTTTAAGAGGTGCCGTCATCTGGATCTATAACATGGGATAAAAAGATGGCAAGGTTAGGAATCTTAAGGAATTCTGATTCACAAGCAATGTATCGTTTACCCTGTTGCAACAGGGTTTTTATAGAAAGAGGAGAACAGAAGCTGGGATGAAATACATACAGATTTCAAATTCACATACCTCACTGATCTTAGCTTCTTTGAGGCTAGATTCAAATTCTTCAATAGCTTGGTGAACATTTTTATGATTTTCTAAATGGCTTTCAACACTTGGCAAATCTGATCCCCATTCAGTGCGGTCCAGCTGCACCTTTAAATAGAAAGATATAAGGTTTGAAAAAGAAACTGGTAGCAATAAAGCCTGAAATTCAGGTAAAGTAAATATTTTTACCTGCATCTCATCAACCCAATTCAAAAGATCCTGAACAAATTTCATGTTGATTTCCTCTTCTGTTAAATTCTGATCCAGTAGAGACGACTTGAGAAGGGGCTTTCGGATCTGCATCAGCTTCAGAGTTTGCAGGGAATTTGTCTCCACTCCTGAGCTGAAATTTGGAACTAATCCTGATGGGAAGCCAGGTGTATATGCAGGAGTGACAGATGGGGTCAGGCGAGAAGTCAGCCCTGATGACAGGCCTGAGGTCACGCTGGACGGGGTCAGGGAAGGCGTTAGACCCTGGGTCAGCCCTGAGTTCAGACTGGCATTTAAGGTCTGTGCAAACCCTGAGTTTAAACTCTGACTGATTCCTGATATCATGAGCTTCGTCTGCTCCGCTGTCAGCACGCGGCCTTTGCTGTACACTGAGGAACATTCATTCCTTAAGGCCAGGATGTCATCGCGCAGTTTTGCAACCCTGAAAAGAAAATCAAAAGGGATAAGCTATAATATAAGAGGCATTTTTCTCAAAGAGTGAACTCTAATGTAAACTAGGGACTTTAATTAACAATAACATATCAATATTGGCTCATCAGCTGTAACAAATGCATCACACTAGTGCAAGACGTTACTAACAGGAGAAGGGGCTTTGAGGGGGGATATGGGAACTCTGGACTTTCCACTCAATTTTTCTATAAACCTAAACTGCTCAAATAAATAAAGTCTATTTTAAAATGTCATTGTAATCACATTGATAAAAGTTTGCATCACAATTTTTTTCACTGAATATTGCACTATAAGTACTCTGCATATTATCACGATTTTTATAACTATATTTTATAATGAACATAATTACTACACTATAATATGATCATTCTCCTACTATTTGACATGTAGGATTCCAAATTTTTGTTACTATAAAATATTTCTGACATGAACAAAGGCTTTTTTCCCTATATTTATTTAGATATTTTCTATATTTAGAATTACTATAGATTCCTAAAAGTGGACTTACTGGGTCAAAGCATCATTTATAATTTTTGCTTTATATATCTCATGTATTTAGATATTTACATATATAATATATATAGTATTCAACCTGAAAGGTTCCATTCCTACTCCCAAACCTACTTCTCAGAGATACAGATGTTTATGCACATATATTTCTTCCAATACTTTATTAGGAACATTTTCATGATAAGATAAACAGAAAACTGAAATGCTGACTTAAAAGATAATTTTCACATACTGTCCCTTTTTCAAATATCACACATGAATATTTCAACTGTATGTTAGTTACTACAGAGTTAAATATTATATGTATCATAAAATTTTTTTCTATTACTTACCTTTGAAGAACAAAACCTACTAAACACACCCAAATATGACAGAATTAACATGACACACATTTTCAACAAAAAAGAGCTTAAGAAATATTTCATAAAATTGTCACACTCTAAATTCTTAATGCAGGTGCCACGAAACAGTCACCCAGAAGGACAGGGCTGACCAACAAGCACTCTTACCTCTGTACCAACTGGTCTGCCTGGTAGTATTTTCCATCAATAAGAATCTGTACATCAATTACATGCTGGCGTAAAAGGTTCTCACATTCAAGGACATACCCGGCAATTTCTGCTTCATTCTGAAACTGCACCCCAGATTCTAATCTTTTAGAATCCTGTATTTTTGAAAGAACTCAATATTAATTCTATATTAATTAATTAATTAAACAAGTTTCAAAACTAGCCTCAAATATAAAACTCGAAGTATTAGAACAGAAGCTACTTGGATTTTCTCTGTTTTCCCTTTTGCTTCAAAAACATGTTTTCCCTCAAGAAAGCAAAGTAATCATAATCTTTAACAAACTTTGTTTCAGTAGACCAATCTACCCAACGTTATGCAAAGTTTTAGTTCATCCGAACACACTGACCCACCTACTGCAATCCCACCAGCTCCTGAAATGAACTTACAGACTGGAGAGCGTTTCGAGCAAGCATCAGTTTGTCTTCACAAATGACACTGCCCCTCTGAACTCGGCTGGCAATCTGCTGCAACATGTCCAATCTAAAAGAAGGAACGAGATAAAATAAAGCCTCTCCCTCTAAAGTCATAGAGTTGGCCATCCCTGAAAAATGCAGCCCACCAAAAGAAAAAACACGATCCCACACCAATGACTCCATACCTGTGTCCATCAAAGGATTCATTGCCAAAGCTAATGCAGGAATTGATCAGCGTTGGGCCACAATGAACTGAGAGGAAATTTTCATTTGAATCAAGACTGGTTCGTGTGCTAGTCGTGTTACTAAACACAGAATCACTGCTACGGTAACTGTAACTACTGCTGTGCATTCTTATCCTTGCAATGATGTTCTTTCCTCCACCATTAAAAGTAGACTCAAAAGTAGAAGGTCTACAAAAAGCGCTACTTCTAACGGTGAAGAGTGGCGGCTGAATGGTACAGCTTTTAATGGCTCCTTAAATATGCTCCAACGTGCATATTCAACACACAGCAAATAATACACTGATAGCTATTCAGAAGAATCTCGCCTAGAGCCATGGCTTTACTAGCTGAGGTCTGCCTTTTGTAGCCTGCACTAAAGCCCTACAAGTATGGACAAGGCAGGCTGACTGGGGCGTCACTGGAGAAGACTTGCCAAATATTTTCACCAAGAGTAATCCATTTGCAACTGCCTCAAAAACAACTCTGATGCCTCCCAGGAGCCCAGGTACGATTAGAAAAGGTTATTCCGGCAAATCATCAGCTAAAAGAACACAAAGAGTCAATCAGATCCTGATCACAGCTTTTTGGGAAAGGCCAGGTCTGTACTGAACAACACAGGGTTAAAAACTGATACTTACAAGCACCTATAAACAAATGAGTTTGAGGAGAAGCAAAGTACTTTTCCTTTTTAACCACCATGGTGTTTGTTGATTAGGTTAAATTAATAGAAAATTGTCCGTTTACCTTTCTTTATAGGATGAGCTCCCAGGAATGTTAGGTCTAATCGTACTGAAGTTACTTTACATTTTTAAAAGCCAAAGTGCTAAGAAGAATATCAGTGCAATGCTTGCAAATTTAATTTGTCTGTGCTTATTTTTCCTTCCTATAGGTTATTACCTGGCCTAAGATCATTGGCTCTTTCGCATCTGTTTTTTTACACACTCCCACGCTGCACAGCTATTATTTTGCAATACAGAGTTAATGCCAAAAAAAAACTTGTTGCATCAAGAAAAATGAAGGCATTGAATCAGCCAAGCTCCTAAATATTTTCCTGTCCCTAACACTGCAAGGCCAAACTGTTGCTTCTCCACCTAGAGGTAGATACTGTTCTTTTCATAAGGCAAGAAAAGGAAATTTGAGAGTGCCATGTCAGATATAGTTAGTAAAAAGAAAAGCACAAATAGTAATAGCAGCCAGCACCTAACATTTCTGAAGCAATTGTTACATGCCAGGAAATTAACTAATCATTTAACAGACACACTCAGAACCACCAAATGCAGTAGGTCCTATTACATCCTGTTTACAAAGGAAGAAACTGAAGCTTAGAGAGGTTACTGAATCTAAGATTACAGGGCTTGTACACTGAGCTAATAATTCATCCAGGATTGACTGGCTCCTAGACCTCGAACTCTTAACCATAGCATTCTTTCATTAACATATATTAAAATCCAGCTGCTATTCTGTCGACTAAAATCTACTGCGTACTCTTTCTGTGGCATCCTTTTCCACTCTTTCCAATGAGATGCTGAGCATCCCATCTGAACCACCCAGAATTATCTCCTCCATAAAAGGTCCATCCTGGGTATTTCGAGCTTGTTCTGGTTCTAATGATCTAGTTATGTAGACAGAATATACTGCTTTAACAAGAGTGTCATCAGTGATTTAATAAAGGCCTGACAAGTTAGACCTGCCCCTATATCTTCAACACATTAGTTCATATTTCTTCCATGTGGAAGTTACGAGGAGGCGCAGAGAGCCTCAGGATACTGATAGCAGGCAGGGTGTTAAGTGTTGGCGACACGAGGAACTACAAAAACAGGAATCTGTCTCCACGTTACTAGAGCTCACAACTGTAGAATGGGCAGCCCTTAACCAATCACAGACACAAATACAAAATTACAACGGAGATGACGGCTATGAAGGAGCAATCCATATAAACAGGAGGGTTATCACCAAGACGTCTGAACCAACCTGGGAGACTGTGGAAAGTTTCTGGAGGAAATTACATTGAAGCCGAGATCTGAGAAAGACGAGGAGTGAAGAGGGGATGAAACAGACTTCCCAGCCAAAGGATCAGACAGTGCAGAGATCTCATAAATGGGGGAGGCTGGGACCTTGGCAAGTCAGAGCTCCTGAGAGGCAGACGGCGTGACCGCACTGCAGAAGCGAGGCGGCGTGGGGCCAGTCGGGCCTGAGGGCGATGCCTGGCCTGACCACCGGTCCCCAGGCTGTAAGGCCAGCCCCATGGACTCAGACCACACAAGCCCCACAAACCACAAGTCAGGCTGGGATGTAAGGACTACCCCAGAGACACATCCATCCAACAAATGTGTCCTGAAGACCAAGCAGGACCTTCCCCGGCAGCTGGGTGTAGCGGGAGAGAAAGGATGAAGGTCAGTGATGTTTTCAGGGCAAAAAAGCAGAGAGGGAACTTAAGCTAGCATTTACTAAGTGTTCTCTAGAAGCGGCCTCACTGCCCTTCAAATAGAGGGTTCACTGCCCCGTAGAAAGAGGGCCGTAGCCAAAAATACAACAAGAAACAAGATAAGTTCATGGTTAGTCTATGTTATGTATGGATGAACTTCTGGATCCAGGCCCTGGCAACTTTAAAGTCAGTTGGAGAAATTCTCATGGGTCATCTTGATTGGCTTTAAAACCGTAACCATCGTACGAGATGAGATTTCACACACCAACCTAGGCCCTCTTCAAACACTACTTCACCGATCCCTCCTCAAACCTGCTGGAAGAGTTTCTAGATAAGAAAATGGAGAATCAGAAAGGCTAAGTGACTTATTCAAGGTCACACAGCCAAGTGAATGAAAAAGGTAAATGTTGGTCTCCAAAGCTTAAGTTCTTTCCATGACACAGGCTGACCCCTCCCACTGGACACCCAGGGCAGAGGCCATCCCCACTCACCTTTCCACTTCGGGACGAAGAGCCTTCTCCCTCTCAAGCATGGCAATGATGAGCTTTCCCCACTCCTTTTCTATGTCATTGGGATGATAACCTTGAAGGAGTTTGATGCGTCCAAATTCTATCCAAATCTAGAGAAAACAACAACAAAAAAGTTAATGTGAAGCAAAGACATAAAAAATTATGTTTCTTACATCAAGGTATATTATTAAAGGTAACATTGGATACCTTATGATACCACTTATATGTGGAATCTAAAATATGACACAAATGAACTTTACGGAATAGAAACAGACTCACAGACACAGAGAACAGACTTGTGGTTGCCAAGGGGGAAGAGGGGTGAGGGAGGGATGGATTGGGAGTTTGGGGTTAGCAGACACAAACTATTATATATAGGATGGATAAACAACAAGGTCCTACTGTATAATAGCACAGGGAACTATATTCATTATGCTGTGATAAACCATAATGGAAAAGAATATGAAAAAGAATATACACATATGTATAACTGAATCATTTTGCTGTACAAGAGAAATTAACACAACACGTAAATCAAGTATACTTCAATAAAATTTTTTTAAAATATTACATTTGACAATACAAAGGAAATTTCTGCTTACCTCTAATAATTTATACAGGCGTTTAATTTTTGATTTTTCTGTCTCCTTTGGTGGAATTTCTGTTTCTTTAAACTGTAAATACTGATTATAAAGTGCCTAAAAAGAAAGGGAAAATAAATGAAGGGCCAAACTTCAAAGACCTGTTTTCATTATCACATAATGTCACCACTTCAAACGCTATTTACTCTGTCGCGTGCCCTCGGTGGCATTCCTTTATAAAACAGACACTCAAGGACGCTGCTGATTCCCAACCAGTCGGTAACCAGGCTGTATGGGATCTGAGGAGGGTGTAATTATGGCTATGGCCCTGATTCAACATAGGCTACCCAGCCATCTGGATAGTGAAAACCACAGCAGTATCTACTATGGCTCTACTGACAATCTCTCATTATCCAAACAAGAAAATACATACTTTAAAAGATCCACTTCCCAAATGCCGTACTTTAGTTTTTAGTTTTTGGAAAAATCATCTGATGCAATTCCCATAAAAAGGGGTGGGGAGCATTCTCCTCTATTTCATGGTCTATCCTTGAAAACAGAATTCTCATCAGATAGATAGGACTAAAATTTTGTTTCAATATCCCATTGGCCAAATGAAGCAGATCTTATAAGTAAACGAGACAGATGCTATTGGTTGCTGCTATTATTATAAAAGTTTGAACCATATAATTAAATTACTATCTAATTTATAGATATTAACTTGGGAATCTCTTAGATATGTTTATTATATTTATTAACAAGGACCTTATAAAAATTATGTTGATAAAGCATCTCCACATTTAATAAGTGTATACTAATTATTTCATCCTAATTCATGCTGCTTTAAGACAAGTCCCTGCAAACATTCAGGCAGACACATTTCTTTGAAGGATTCCATTTAATGTTTTGCTGGCTAATAAAATTATTTGGTATTTCCCCACAATATATTCTTTTCCTGTATCACGTCCTATCCCAGGCAACAGTCAGTAATCTGTGTAGTCACTCGAACTTCTTTAATAATTTAAGAATCTGTATTAATCAGAAGCCAGCAAGAATTTACTCAAATGTCTGGACAAAAGGAATCCATCTGGAAATAAATGGAACTTGAAATCTGAAAATTGGTTTAAACTCAAAATGCACCATTTCAGGATGTCCATAGGTGAATAAGCACGGAATGCCATCACGGGCTACCCACTGTTCACAGTAGACATGCTGATAGAAGGGGGAGGAAAGCTTTCCTGCCAGGAGAGGTTCCAGCCACAGAGGGAGACATCACACAAACAGCTTCAGAGAGAACTTAAACAGCATCACATCGACACACGCCAAGGAACTTTGCGCCAAGGACAAGTTCCCCGTGGCAACATGAATAAAAGCTATTCCACAGATGTTCCGTATAGACGCATGGACACAATTACTAACGTTAACAGGGCCCACCGTGGGTTAGGACCGTTTTTTGCAATGCTAGTCTGATCCAGAAAACAAAGTCTGCAATTCAAGGAATTAGACTTTGTTATTCATATTCGCATTACCCATTTCTTGAAATAAAGTACACTACTTTGCTATGACAAATCCCAATGTACAAAATGAGACAACTTATCTTCAATACGTTTCTATATCTGTACTATCTTTTAATATTTCTATAATGTCTCTGCTCAAAGAGATGGACCCAGGTTCTTAGGTAGTAGTAAATGTTCTACTAAACCAGGAACTCATTTACTCTGGGAGTCAGATATGTATTTTCGAACTCATGGTGAAAGACGGTATGTACCTCTTGCCGTACCACAGGAGCCTCTGAGGCTGTTTTTTAACAGGATGTGACCACAGGCACAGGCCCTGCCACGGTCGCATTGCACAAGCTCCCGCCCCCCCTCGTGCCCCAGCCATCTGCTGTCTCCAGGCATCTCCCAGGCACCAAAAAGAATCTGGCAACGTCACTTCCAGAAACCTTCCCAAATTAAACCTTAAAACTCTCAACAATTCAAACCAAAGGGACTACAAATTTCTTTAAGATGTTGTCACTATTATCTTTTAATTATTAATGTTGACTTCCATTTTCTCTGTACAATAGGAGACGAATAAATAAATAATTTGCCTGATGATTAGTACCTTGCCAAGGGCAATTTTTCTTCAATTTCTGAAATGACAGAACCATTTCAGCATTATTTAAAAGTTTAATAATAAACTCAATCCTACTTAACTTCTATAGGGACACAGACCTTGAGTTCTACAGGATTATTAGGAAATGTTCTCTCGGACATAGTGGTCACATGGTGTCTGATCCACTGGACGAGGTAGTTGACCATATTCTGGTATTCAATCCATTTGACTTCAACATCCTACAACGAGAAGATGGCAGAGAAGGTCTATATCTGCACATTTTAACATTCACGTCTAACACAATCTGGCCAGAGGTCATTCTGTGGATTTGCAGGGCTTTAAGCCTGACGGAGAGGACCAGCTCCATGTTTTCTTCCTTTCCACCCGGTCCCAATCCTTTCCACTTAAACAGCCTTAAAAACACACGATCAACATCTGACCACTAAGACTAGCCTAAGGAGTGCCAGCTCTGATCCAGGGATCTAGGCTGCCTGAAGCACTGTGTTACAAAGGCTTCAGAGGCTGCATTGAAATGTAGCAGAAAAAAAAGAACACTGTGATCAATTTGGGGTGTTTTCCAGGTACTCAAGAAAGGCACTCAAAAGGCTTATAGCCTGCATAAGCCAGGTTAGTTGCCCTCTCTGCCAACCTTTCTAAGTCCACCTTATATCTGAAGGTCAAAGAGCTACGCGATACATAGGAAACCAGACAGGAGCGAAAACTAGAGGAAATGTACATGTGGGATGATTCAAGTACTGTTAGGCAAACTTTTTTTAAAATGGAGGAGACTGGAAAATTGTAAACTGCCTTACTCAATTAAGTATTTGATGACTGCTTATGATGTTCAAAGCATTGTGCTAAGCATTGTAATAAAAATATAATACTTCAAGACATGATCTCTTTTATCAAAGAGTTTCTGTCTAGATGAGGACTCAGAGAGTCATAATATAAACAGTTACGCAAAACGAAAAGCAGCATTTAAGAAGTGTTGAAATAACGGAAACGGGTATGTACATGTGAGGCACTGAGGTAAGAATCAGGTGAGCATAAATGTGCCTCAAAATGATCACTGAAGGTTTCCTGGGAGAGGGAATCCCTGAGCAGTTGTACAATGACCAGTAATTGTTGGTGGCTGGCAGAAGGAGCAGAGAAAAGATGGGGGATGGGGGTCAAGGGAGTCAGGACTCTGAAACAGAAATGCCCCGGACACCACAAACAGTTCACGTGGGGAATGATGTGGGTAAGCAGAACTGATAAAAGGCAGAATTGTGGACGTCAGAACATCTAGACTGGGTTGAACCTTGCAAGCCACATGGAGCCACGGAAGTTTTTCTAGCTCACGTGGCGACAATGTGCAGAGTTCATGGGAAGAGAAAAACAGTGGAGAAAGTAAGCCAAAAGAAAGCTCTCATCCTCATTCTAGTGAAGGGATAAGAGTGAGGAACTGGGTACAGGCAGTGAGAAGACCAAGCAAGGAACGGCCACAATAACATTTTGAAGCAACACTCGACCCTGAGTCACTGGCAGACACTGGAGCAGAGGGGGAGCATGGGACCAAGTCACCTGGGGACCAGCCTTTGTGAGAAAGAACATGAGGAGAGAATGGAAACAAGCCTCAAGCAATAGCACACAGAGGCGAAATAAGAGACCCAAAAGGGGAGCTCCCAAACCTTCTAAGTGAGACAGAATAAAGGAGAAATCTGCAGGAGGAGTGGAGAAGTCAGGGTGAGGGGGGTCCCCCCAAATGCACGTCATGTACAGGGTGTCCTGTCCTCCAGAAATGCACAGCACTTGTCAGCAGGACCAGCACAAAACGCACTGCTGAAATGAACTGCACAGACTTTGGGAAGCAGTGGACTAAATAAAGAGCCCAAAGCTACTCGTCAGAGACTGTGTCCTGCTACGAAGAAGCTCCGTTAATTTGGCAAAATCAAATCGCCCTCCTTCGGGCCTCACCTTTAAATGAGAAACCAACTCAGAGCTACCTTACCTCCTGGGATCACGTAAGTTAAAAAACTTGAAAGTGATTTCAAAAGTGAGATATTCTCTGCATACCTTCTCTGCAGAGAAGGATACCAAGTAGGGCAGCTGTAAAACAGCAGTAAGTTTAAAAAGAAAATCTCTAAATTAAGTGACCTATTAACTCAAATCCTTTAAAAAATATTTGATAATTAAAAACTGTAAATTCATACAACTTGACAGCAAAAAAAATAATCCAATCGAAAAAAGGGAAGAAGACCTAAACAGACATTTCTCCAAAGAAGAAATACAAATGGCCAACAGGCACATGAAAATATGCTCAACCACGCTAATTATTACAGAAATGCAAATCAAACCTACAACGAGGTACCACTTCACACTGGTCAGAATGGCCATCATTAAAAAGTCTACAAATAACAAATGCTGGAGGGGGTATGGAGAAAAGGGAACCCTCCTACACTGTTGGTGGGAATGTAAATTGGTGCAGCCACTATGGAGAACAGTATGGGGGTTCCTCAGAAAACTAAAAATAGAATTACCATAAGATCCAGCAATCGAGCCTCATCTACCAGAGGGCAGACAGCAGAAGCAAGAAGAACTACAATCCTGCTGCCAGTGGAAAGAAAACCACATTCACAGAAAGACAGACAAAATGAAAAGGCAGAGGACTATGTACCAAATGAAGGAACAAGATAAAACCCCAGAAAAACAACTAAATGAAGTGGAGATAGGCAAACTTCCAGAAAAAGAATTCTGAATAATGATAGTGAAGATGATCCAGGACCTCAGAAAAAGAATGGAGGCACAGATCGAGAAGACGCAAGAAATGTTTAACAAAGACCTAGAAGAATTAAAGAACAAACACCTAGAAGAATTAAAAAACAAACAGACATGAACAATACAATAACTGAAATGAAAAATACACTAGAAGGAATCAATAGCAAATAACTGAGGCAGAAGAACGGATAAGTGACCTGGAAGACAGACTGGTGGGATTCACTGCCACGGAACAGAATAAAGAAAAGAGAATGAAAAGAAATGAAGACAGCCTAAGGGACCTCTGGGACAGCATGAAACGCACCAACATTAGCATTATAGGGATCCCAGAAGGAGAAGAGAGAGAGAAAGGACCAGAGAAAATATTTGAAGAGATTATAGTTGAAAATGTCCCTAACATGGGAAATGAAATGGCCATCCAAGTCCAGGAAGCGCAGAGAGTCCCAGGCAGGTTAAACCCAAGGAGAAACATGCCGAGATATGCAGTAATCAAACTGACAAAAATTAAAGACAAAGAAAAATTACTAAAAGCAACAAGGGAAAAATAACAACATACAAGGGAACTCCCACAAGGTTACAGCTGATTTCTCAGCAGAAACTCTACAAGCCAGAAGGGAGTGGCATGATATATTTAAAGTGATGGAAGGGAAGAACCTACAACCAAGATTACTCTACTCACAAGGATCTCATTCAGATTCAATGGAGAAATCAAAAGCTTTACAGACAAGCAAAAGTTAAGAGAATTCAGCACCACCAAACCAGCCCTACAACAAATGTGAAAGGAACTTCTCTAAGTGGGAAACACAAGAGTAGAAAAGGACCTACAAAAACAAACCCAAAACAATTAAGAAAGTGGTAATAGGAACATACATATCGATAATTACCTTAAATGTAAATGGATTAAATGCTTCAACCAAAAGACACAGGCTCGCTGAATGGATACCAAAACAAAATCCAAATATATGCTGTCTACAAGAGACCCACTTCAGACCTAGGGACACATACAGACTGAAAGTGAGGGGATGGAAAAAGATATTCCATGCAAATGGAAATCAAAAGACAGCTGGAGTAGTAATACTCATATCAGATAAAAGAAACTTTAAACAAAGAATGTTAAAAGAGATAAGGAAGGACACTACATAATGATTAAGGGATCAATCCAAGAAGAAAATATAACAATTACAAATATATATGCACCCCCAACATAGGAGAATCTCAATACATAAGGCAAATGCTAACAGCTATAAAAGAGGAAATCAACAGTAACACAGTAGTGGGGGACTTTAACACGTCACTTACACCAATGGACAGATCATCCAGACAGAAAATTAATAAGGAAACACAAGCTTTAAATGACACAATACACCAGATAGATTTAATTGATATTTATAATTCATTCCATCCAAAAACAGCAGATTACGTCTTCTTCTTAAGCGCACACGGAACACTCTCCAGGACAGATCATATCTTGGGTCACAAATCAAGCCTCGGTAAATTTAAGAAAATTGAAATCATAGCAAGCATCTTTTCCAACCACAACACTATGAGATTAGAAATAAATTACAGGGAAAATAACATAAAAAACACAAACACATGGAGGCTAAACAATACGTTACTAAATAACCAAGAGATCACTGAAGAAATCAAAGAGGAAATCAAAAGATACCTAGAGATGAATGACAAAGAAAACATGACGATCCAAAACCTATAGGATGCAGCAAAAGCAGTTCTAAGAGGGAAGTTTATAGCAATACAATCCTACCTCAAGAAACAAGAAAAATCTCAAATAAACAATCTAACCTTACACCTAAAGGAACTAGAGAAAGAAGAACAAACAAAAGCTATAGTGGAAGGAAAGAAATCATAAAGATCAGAGCAGAAATAAATGAAATAGAAACAAAACAAAAACAATAGCAAAGATCAATAAAACGAAAAGCTGGTTCTCTGAGAAGATAAAACTGATAAACCTTTAGGCAGACTCAAGACGGAGAGGACTCAAATCAATAAAATTAGAAATGAAAAAGGAGAAGTTACAACTGACACCGCAGAAGTACAAAGCATCATAAGAGACTACTACAAGCAACTCTGTGCCAATAAAATGGACAACCTGGAAGAAATGGACAAATTCTTAGAAAGGTGTAAACTTCCAAGACTGAACCAAGAAGAAACAGAAAATATGAACAGACCAATCACAAGTAATGAAATTGAATCTGTGATTAAAAATCTTCCAACAAACAAAAAGTCCAGGATCAGATGGCTTCACAGGTGAATTCTATCAAACATTTAGAGAAGAGGTAACACCCATCCTTCTCAAACTCATCCAAAAAATTGCAGAGGAAGGAACACTGCCAAACTCATTCCTTGAGGCCACTGTCCCCCTGATACCAAAAGCAGACAAAAATACTACAAAAAAAAGAAAATTACAGACCAATATCACTGATGAATACAGATGCAAAAATCCTCAACAAAATACTAGCCAACAGAATCCAACAACACATTAAAAGGATCATACACCATGATCAAGTGGGATTTATCCAGGGGATGCAAGGGTTCTTCAATATATGCAAATCAATCAATGTGATACAGCATATTAACAAATTGAAGAATAAAAACCGTATGATCATCTCAGTAGATGCAGACAAAGCTTTTGACAAAATTCAACACCTATTTATGATAAAAACTCTCCATAAAGTGGGCACAGAGGGAACCTACCTCAACATAATAAAGGCCATATATGACAAACCCACAGCAAACATCATTCTCAATGGTGAAAAACTGAAAGCATTTCCTCTAAGATCAGGAACAAGACGAGGATGTCCACTCTCATCACTATTATTCAACATAGTTTTGGAAGTTCTAGCCACACAATCAGAGAAGAAAAATAAAAGGAATCCAAATTGGAAAAAAAGAAGTAAAACTGTCACTGTTTGCAGATGACATGACACTATACATAGATAATCCTAAAGATGCCACCAGAAAACTACTAGAGCTAATCAATGCATTTGGTGAAGTGGCAGGATACAAAATTAATGCACAGAAATCTCTTGCATTCCTATACACTAACAACGAAAGATCAGAAAGAGAAATTAAGGAAACAATCCCATTCACCACTGCAACAAAAAGAATAAAATACCTAGGAATAAACCTACTTAAGGAGGTAAAAGACCTGTACTCAGAAAATTATAAGACACTGGTGAAAGAAATCAAAGATGACACAAATAGTTGAAGAGATATATCATGTTCTTGGATTGGAAGAATCAATATTGTGAAAATGACGATACTACCCAAAGCAATCTACAGATTCAGTGCAATCCCTATCAAATTACCAATGGCATTTTTTACAGAACTAGAACAAAAAAATCTTAAAATTTGTATGGAGACACAAAAGACCCTGAATAGCCAAAGCAACCTTGAGGGAAAAAAAGGGAGCTGGCGGAATCAGGCTCCCTGACTTCAGACTATACTACAAAGCTACAGTAATCAAGACAATATGGTATTGGCTCAAAAACAGAAATATACATCAATGGAACAGGATAGAAAGCCCAGAGATAAACCCACACACCTATGGTCACCTAATCTATGACAAAGGAGGCAAGGATATACAATGGAGAAAAGGCAGTCTCTTTAATAAGTGGTGCTGCGAAAACTGGACAACTACATGTAAAAGACTGAAATTAGAACACTCCCTAATACCATACACAAAAATAAACTTAAAGTGGATTAAAGACCTAAATGTAAGACTGAACACTATAAAACTCTCAGAAGAAAACACAGGAAGAATGCTCTTTGACATAAATCACAGCAAGACCTTTTTTGACGCATTTCCTAGAGTAATGGAAATGAAAACAAACAAAAAAAAACCAAACAAACAAATGGGACCTAATGAAACTTAAAAGCTTTTGCACAGCAAAGGAAACTACATATATATATATATATATATATATATATATATAAACCAGGAATCCCATGCCTGGGCGTATAGCCAGACAAAACTCTAATTCAAAAAGATACATGCACCCCAATGTTCATAGCAGCACTATTTACAATAGCCAAGACATGGAAACAATCTAAATGTTCATTGACAGATGAATGGATAAAGAAGATGTGACACGTATACATACAATGGAATATTACTCAGCTGTAAGAAAGAATGAAATAATGCCATTTGCAGCAATGTGGATGGACCTAGAGATTGTCATACTGAGTGAAGTAAGTCAGAAAGAGAAAGACAAATACCATATGATATCACTTATATGTGCTATCTAAAATATGACACAAATGAACTTATCTATGAAACAGAAACAGAATCACAGACATAGAGAGCAGACTTGTGGTTGCCAAAGGAGGGGGGTTTGGGAAGGCGTGGAGTGGGAGGTTGAAGTCAGCAGAACTATATTCAATATCCTATGATAAACCATAATGGAAAGTAACATAAAAGAATGTGTGTGTGTGTGTGTGTGTGTGTGTGTGTGTGTGTGTGTGTGTATAACTGAATCACTTTGTTGTACAGCAGAAATTAACACAACATTGTAAATCGACTATATTTCAATTTTAAAAAGTCATATTTAAAAAACTGTAAAAAGCACTGTCAGAGAATTCAGTCAGTTCTGAGTCAGCAGCTTCAGAATGGAAAAATCAATACTCACGTTTGCACCAATGCCTTCACCACCTTCAGGGACTTTGGGAAATGCGTCATAGAGAGATGATACATAAGTTATTACTGATTTTTCATCAGGTGAGGAGACATCAACATCTAAAAGCAGCAACATGAATTATTTCAAAATGCTGATCAATTACTTTGTATCAGACTTTCCAGCCCGTGGACATCTGGTCAAAATAATCACTCACCTTCAGGATCCAGAAGTCTTATAACACCGATTTTTTCTGCTACATAGAAAGCGTGCTCTAAATTTGCAAGGTTGCTTTGAACAGCAACAGTATTCATGTCTATCAGGTCCGGCCTAGGAAAAAAGGCACCATATTAATGGTGTTTTTCACTTGCCAATTCAACATGAAATTTACATGTGTACCTATTGACATAACAACTCCTGCAAATATTATTACGAAGCCTGTGTTGAAATACAGAGTTTTTCATCAAGTCTTTACCAGTCTGTGAACTAAAAACGTCCCCTGCCATATCAGTAAACGAAGGATGTTGCAGCCTTGAAGCCATCACATTACAGCCACCCCGACCTTGAGTCCTAAGGGAACTCAGGAAGGAAACAGGATGCCCGCCATCAAACTATTAGACATTGCAGTCACCCCTGATGATGCACCCTGAGAAGACTCAGAATGAGAAAAGCAGGATACTGGCCCCAGACTGCTGAGGTGCATATCAAAGGAATGATTTCAGTAAGCTCAGACTCTTGCATCTTCCCATAGAAAAGCGCTAAATTCCTTAACTTGAGATGTCTGCTTTTCTTTAATTAACAGTAATCATTTGATGTTCCAACTCCCTGGTCTTTGTTGCTCCCCACTTGCTGGCTCCCCACTTGCCTCTTCAGAGCAGTCCCTCAGAGCTATCTGAGATGCTGTGTCCCGGGATTAAGTCCTCAGTTTTGTCCACCAAATAAAACACAACTCTCAACTTTTAGGTTGTACATTTTTCAGTCGACACTCGCTTCTCTCAGAAACTTTTGTGTGCCAAAAGCAAATGTAGGAAAATATAACAATTTTAATGTATAAACTTTCAGCAAAGTCTACAAATTCCTCATGATCAGAATATATTGGGTTGGCCAAAAAGTTCCTTCACGTTTTAAGTAAAAGTAAAAGACACATTTTTTCATTTTCAGCAAGGACTTTATTGAACAACGTATTCACCGTTTTGTTCCACTACCTTCTGCCATTTTTCAGGCAACTTCATAATTCCATCTTCCCAAAACTTTTTATCTTTTTGAGCAAAGAACTGTTCCAGGTGCCTTTTACAGTCTTCCAGGGAAATGACATTTTTTCCATTTAAGAGAATTTTGTAAAGACTGAAATAAATGGAAATCCGAAGATGCAATATCTGGGGAATACGGTGGATGAATCAGAACTTCCCAGCCAAGCTGTAACAATTTTTGCCAGGTCACCAAAGAAACATGCAGTCCTGTGTTATCCTAATGGAAGATTATGCATTTTCTGTTGACTAATTCTGGACACTTTTTGTCGAGTGCTGCTTTCAGTTGGTCTAATTGGGAGCAGCACTTGTTGGAATTAATCGTTTGGTTTGTCCGGAAGGAGCTCATAATAAAGGACTCCCTTCCAATCCCACCATATACACAACATCACCTTCTTTGCATGAAGACCGGCCTTTGGTGGGGTTGGTGGTGGTTCATTTCTCTTCCGTTCCATATCATTGTACAGTATCCACTTTTCATCACCCATCACAATTTGTTTTAAAAACGGAACATTTTCATTTTGTTTAAGTACAGAATCGCATGCGGAAATACAGTCAAGAAAGTTTTTTTCACTTAACTTATGTGGAACCCAAACATCCAAGCTATTAACATAACCAAGCTGGTGCAAATAATTTTCAATGCTTGATTTGGATATTTTGAGTATGTTGGCTATCTACCGCGTGGTATAAGGTTGATTGTTCTCAATTAATGTCTCGATTTGATCACTATCAACTTCAACTGGTCTACCCGACCACGGAGCACTGTCCAGTGAGAAATCTCCAGCATGAAACTTCACAAACCACTTTTGACACATTCGATCAGTCACAGCACCTTCTCCACACACTACACAAATCTTTTGTTGCGTTTCAGTTGCGTTTTTACCTTTCTTGAAATAATAAAGCATAATATGCCAAAAATGTTGCTTTTTTTCTTCCATCTTCAATATTAAAATGGCTACACAAAAATTCACCAATTTTGACAAGTTTCTTTTTTTTAAATGCACGCTGATATGATAGCTGTCACAATACAAGCTAACAAAATTGCTTCGAATGAAGTTAAAGACAACTAAGCACTATTAGAGGCATCTTAATGCAAAAAAGCAACAAACCTTTTGGCCTACTCAATATATGAATATGTGTCGCATTCAATCTGTTTAAACTCCACTACCTCAAAAGCACCCATCTAATCCAACTTCTTCTCATCCTGGGAGCAGAGATCAAGCCCCACCTCCTCTGTGGTGCCTTCACTCATCTTTCCAGCCCTCATTTCTTTCCCCTCTGTTCCCTGAACTCTTTATAGTCTTGGGCCTGTGTCAGTTAATTTGGCACCTGGAATAATCACATACTTCTTTGTCCTCTAAATTCACTGTTCAATGTGCAGGCACATCTTGTTTCTCCTTACTGGTCAACTCTAAGACTGCAAGAACCATGCGGTTTTAATGAACCTCTGTATTTTATCCTTCTGCTGAGATAAAGAGTGGCGTATACATTGTAGACACTTAATAAATATCTACCAATAAATTGGTAAGTAGGTTGGTTAGTAAATTGAACCATAAATGAAAGACTAAAATAAGCATTAGCTTATATCTTCACGAGCACACATTACACACATACACACCCCAGATTTCACCTCTTTCTAATTTGTGAGACTTCCATGATGCTCTAAACCACAGGGATAATTGAGGCTGGCTCTATCTACACATAAGACAAGAAAAGACTTCCTGAATACTCCTTGAATACAAAGTGACAAAACACAGTAGCTGGAAACTTAACTCAAGGCTAGAAGCCAGTCAAGAAACTTTCCTCTCAAAACCAAAGCATTAAAAAAATGCAGAAACAAATGTGAAAACAGTAAAGTCTTCAAAAAGAGTGGCACCCACCTCTAAAATCTCTAAGAACCTGTTTCTCAACATCTAAGGAAAGGCTCTCTTTCCAACCTCCAAGGGCAATCTGCTTTTCTCAAAATAACCCTTTGAGGGTCTGCAGAAAGAGTGGGAGGGCTCAGAGGTAGTATGGGAGGATGAAACACAATTATTCTGAATACTATGAGAAGACTGTTTACATGAGGAAAATGTATCATTTATCTTAGGGAGGGAAACAGAAATCTGTACTCTTATTTTTATCTGATGAGAAAGCAGACCTCCAAAGAAATCTACTCACAGTTTTATAGCCCTTTGAAGTGTTTATAACCTTGATTTTTTTTTTTTTTTTTTTTTTTTTTTGTGGCGTTGGGTCTTCATTGCTGCACGTGGGCTTTCTCTAGTTGTGGCGAGCTGGGGCTACTCTTCATTGTGGTGCGTGGGCTTCTCACTGCAGTGATTTCTCTTGTTGCGGAGCATGGGCTCTAGGCACACAGGCTTCAGTAGTTGTGGTGCATGGGCTCAGCAGTTGCGGCTCGCGGGCTCTGGAGCACAGGCTCAGTAATTGTGGCGCATGGGCTTAGTTGCTCCGCGGCATGTGGGATCTTTCAGAACCAGGGATCGAACCTGTGTCCCCTGCATTGGCAGGCAGATTCTTAACCACCACACCACCAGGGAAGTCGAGAAGTGTTCATAACCTTGAAATGTAACTACCTACCTACCTATTTCCCAGGAATTATTTGGAAATTCTTTAATTCTTTTCACATTACCACCAATATGATCACTGAAAAGGGAACCCACATTGATTACACGAACTATGAATCTACTGACAACAACATAGGTAAATGACATACCTAAAAATAACATTTTTTATTCACACAGAAGTATTTTGAAGAATCTTCCAACTTCAAGATTACTAAACAGGTGTGGATGATAGTCTAGACAAAAACAAACCTCTGAAGTTCAAAAAATTGTTTTGCGTCCACAAAGTTCTGACATTTTAAAGAAATAAAAAACCAACGTTTCTGAGTTTGCCAAATCTCCCGACAAGAAAGGGCACGTTACCATGCAAAGCCTGCCATTAGCAAAGAAAGTAAACACTGAGTAATCCCCGAGAATGAATAAAGTCATTGAAGAATATAGTTCTCCACTGAGAGAACAAAACATAAAACCTCCTTCAGAATGACATAGTTGTTTCAGCACAAAAGCAGCTGTGTAATGCATCAATCTGGGGTAAGTCACCTCTTTTTTCATGATATTTAACCCTTTAATGGCACAAAAGCTGCAATGGTTTTCCTCCACTGAAAGACTGCAGTAGACAAATCTTAATGAAGGAAAATGCTTTTTTAAAACTACTGCAAAAAAGTAGCAGCCTCCAAGTTGTCATAATTCTACCCTCCCCTGGGGTCTCGTTTCAGTCTCCCATCCTGCTTTTCCTCAGTTGTTTGGAGCTTCCAGAAGTCACATGTGCTGTGACCTACCTTTCTTTCTCCTTCATCACCTCACTGGGATCATATAACCCTTAAAAACTTCAACTATTTTCCACCTACAGAAGATTTTTATTTTCATTCTAAAGGTTCCATTTCACTGTAACATCTCCCTTTTGGGGCACTTTCACAGGAAATTTTATTCCCATCTGAGGTTTGACTAAGCAAAGGCTGTGAGCAGTGAAGTTCCTGTATTAGTTTAGATAGTTGAGTGTTAACTAGTGTAATTTCCCTGTTCACTGAAGACCACTGAAAATCGTATAATGTAATCCTCTGCCACTAAAATAATATATACTAGTCTTTTTATGGAAAAAAAGCCATTGTGACTCTTACTTGTATTATTATTCTATGATACTGTAACTTTTCTCAATGACTCGATCATCATGGATAGCAGTTTTTAAAACATATTTATATCCCATCTTTTTCCCATTAAATGAGTAAAAACAACTTACAAAGAAATAAAAACAAGAGATGGTCACATACATTTTAAATTAGAAATATAAAACCAAGATAAGGCCATAAGATGAAGTTGAAAGAAAGGCCAAAAATTGCAAACCACTTCTACGCATGCTTAGTGTCTTTGATTTATTCCCAAAAATACAGGACAAAAAGGTATCAAATGAAACAGTAACTGTCATAATGCAAAATAATTTTGGATAAAAGTAATGCTTATCTTGCATACAACACCCATTTTAAAAGTGCATTCTCCCTGGACAAAATAAGATATATATACACCCACAAGCATATATACATATATATGTATGGTATTTATGTATATAGAGGCATTTGGAGAGAGAGAGAGGTGTGTGTGTGTGTGTGTGTGTGTGTGTGTGTATAAAATATAAAGATATCATCACCCACATTGATAGCCAAACTAATGGAACATTAAAATTCTATAAGAGATTTTTTGGTATAGACACCCCAAGTAACTTTGCAGTCCTCAAACACTTTACTAACATATTAGCTCACATAAGTATTAGATATGATTCTGAGAGAAAATCTGACTTAGTGTCACAAATGGCTGAAGATTAGGCTTCCATATTTTATCACGTCCAACACCAATGAGCCCAACTACAAGGAGCATGAAGCAAAGTCAAAATACCTGGAAAGAAAGTCCTTAGAAATTGCCATCGGAACATACCAGAGAGGGCACTGATAAAAGTTAGCTAAGAAAAGAATACAGTAGCGCAGACACAAGATTACCAAATCCTGAACCAAAAATGTGACAACTGCTGAAAGGACATATATAAGAAATATCAATAGTCAAAGTCCAAATCAGGATTTGTTTCCAAAGTATGGAAAAAAAGATTTAAATTCATAGAGTTTGTTACAACTTAAATATCCATTGACAGATGAATGCATAAAGAAGATGTGATATATATATATATATATATACACACACACACAATGTAATATTACTCAGCCATAAAAAAATGAAATAATGCCATTTGCAGCAACATGGATGCAACTAGAGATTATCACACTAAGTGAAGTAAGTCAGAAATAGACAAATACCGTATGATATCACTTACATGTGGAATCTAAAATAGGACACAAATGTACCTATCTACAAAACAGAAACAGACTCATAGACACAGAGAACAGACTGGCGGTTGCCAAGGGGGTGGGGGGTGGGAGAGTGTAGGAGTGGGAGCTTGCCATTAGCAGAGGCAATAGAGCAGAAATTAACACAACATTGTAAATCAACTACACTTCACTTTAAAAAAAAGGAAGGGCTTCCCTGGTGGCGCAGTGGTTGAGAGTCCGCCTGCCGATGCAGGGGACACGGGTTGGTGCCCCGGTCTGGGAAGATCCCACATGCCGCGGAGCGGCTGGGCCCATGAGCCATGGCTACTGAGCCTGTGCTTCCGGAGCCTGTGCTCCGCAACGGGAGAGGCCACAACAGTGAGAGGCCCGTGTGCCGCAAAAAAAAAAAAAAAAAAAGGAAAAAGAAAAAAAACACGCACCCCTATGTTCATAGCAGCACTATTTACAGTAGCCAAGATATGGAAACAACCTAAATGTCCATGACAGATGAATGGATAAAGATATGGTACATATAAAAAGAAATTTCATAGAGTTTGTTGGGTTGTATTGGCTCTCAGTTGGCACTCAGCAGTCATTTATGGAGTGAGTATAGACTTAAGTCTTGGCTACCCAGGATCTGAACCCTCAACCTCTGTTTGAGAAATTTCCCTTTTACAAACATGAGGGAGAGAAGCAGAGTCCATTAATACAAAACAAAAACATCAGGTTTTTCTTATCTCTCCTTTGCTCAGGAAATGTCCACTGCACACTTCACCCCAACGAGATGACACGACCTGGTCAACTCAAATTCTCCTGCAAGACTTGGTTCCACCACCGTCTCCTCCAGGAAATGCTCTTCTCTGTTTCCAGTGCTCTGTGCTACCTTTATTTCTGTAGTTACCACAGTTTGTTACAACTATGCATTTGTCCATCTCTCACAGTGGACTGTAGGCTTCCTGAAGGCAGAACCCATGTTTTATCCACATCTCTATCCTCAATATCCAGCCTAATGCCCAGCACATGAATACTTGAAGAATGAATGGATAATAAAGGAACAGATGAGCTTTGGGGACTGAAAAGTACCACTAATTCAAATTTCTGGAGATAGTCTCCATTTTAGGTTTGATCCTTTTCTTTTCACTAATTTCTACAGACAAAGCCACTATCTAAGGCTTCCAATCAGGATTTGAAATCCTCATCAAAATCCATGGGGAATAGGATCCGATATCACAGCTCCTCCATCACCCAAACAAATACACATGGTTTTGAGGTTTCCCAAGGGCTTTTCTCTACTGAAAACAATCTGGAAAATAGGCGTGGGGTGAAAACAACATGCAAGGGATCAATTATAACATTTTCAAAAGCACTAATTACTGCTCCTGGGCTCTGAATCCTCCCTTCTCATGTTCTCATGTGCACTCAGCTTCAGCTTTTGGCCATGTTCCCAGCTGGGATGTCTTATAAAATAATAACAGTCACAAAACAACAACAGGGATTCATATGTATTGATACCTACTATGTGGCAGGCAGTGCACTACAGGCTTTAAAGGCACTGTTTCACTTTATCTTCTTGACAACCCTGAGCAGCAGGGTGTGTTATTGTCCTGAATTTACAGATGGAAAAACTGAAGCTTAAGGACATTACATAACTTGGACAAGGGCAGAATCTGACAAGGAGCAGTCAGTATTTGAACACAGCTCTGTCTCCATGCAAAGCCCGAGCCAAAATGCTGCACTCTGCTGGCATTATACACTGAGAACTCATCAAATAGTTGTGTCCAGTATGAAGCTGAAAAATCAGGATAAAGAAAATACAGATGAATTCATGCTTCTGCTACTGGGGAAAATGATAATGATGGTAATTCCCAGAAAGAAACACCACAAAGTGTATGTGCGCACACTGGCATACTCAGAAAAATAAACTGTAAGCATTAAGATGTAGCTCCAGCTTGTTAACAAAACAAGTATTCATCGAATATACGAACGCTTCCCGTACTTGGAATGGTTTGATCCAGACTGGGGAAGGCCTGGTCATCTCTATTTTAACAAGGTTCTCCCCTTCCTCCAGGTGAATCTTATCAGGGAAGTTGGGAACTAAACCATCTTAGAATTCCCCTAGTCTCTAATCTTTCCTTTCAAAATTATTAACATTTTGTACTGGAAAAAAAATCCTCAATAATATCAGATATAACAAGACAAACAGGACAATCACAAACATGCTTTATACCCTCAACCAGGAGACAGCAAACCTTTTCATTCTTTTCCAGTGTTGATTTTTACTGTTTAAATCTAGAGGCAAAGAACACACTTAGGCCTGGAGTGGCGGAGGGGGGTGTTTCATGCTGGTCTAACTCTGGAAGACACTATAAAATGATGACTTCGGGAAAAGATACCATTTGGTAACATATTTTTTAACTTTTAATTTTTATTTTTTTATTGAAGTATAGTTGATTTGCAATGTTGTGTTAATTTCTGCTGTGCAGCAAAGTAACTCAGTTATACATATATATTCTTTTATATATATATATATTTCCATTTCCATTACAGAATATAATAGGATATTGAATACAGTTCCCTGTGCTATACAGTAGGACCTTTTGGTTTATCCATCCTATATATAAAAGCTTACATCTGCTAACCCCAACCTCTCACCCCATCCCTCCTCCAACCCCCTTCGCCTTGGCAACCACCAGTCTCTTCTCTATGTCCATGATTCATAACAGATTGTTTTAAAAATAAAATCAAAACCACTGAAATAAACCTTGTGGTTTGAGATATCTGATCATCTGAAAGGACACTGAGCCATAATTTCCTTTCTTAGCTGGAAAAAAAATAGAAAGTAGAATGGTGGTTTCCAGGGGGGAGAGGGGAGTTCCTCTCCCCTCTAGGGGGAGGGGGAGGGGGAGTTCCTATTTAATGAGCACAGAGTTTCAGTTTTGCAAGATGAAAACAGTTCTGGAGACGGATGGTGGTGATGGTTGTACAATATTGTGAATGTATTTAATACCAGTGAACTGTATACTTAAAAATAGTTAAGATGGCCAATTTTACTTTTACCTTACGTACCATGGTCCCTCAGTATCCACGGTGGATCAGTTCCAGGACCCACAAGGACACCCAAGTCCACAGATGCTCAAGTCCTTTACAAGCCCCCTTGTATAGGCAGTTCGGCATAAGTGGATACAACCAGCCCCAGATCGTGTAGTATTTCTGATCCCTGGTTGGTTGAATCTGCAGATCCCATTACCTATGGATACTGAGGGTTGACTATATATTTTACCACAGTTTTTTAAAGTTTCCAAAAATTATTAAAGACAAATTTTTACATATTTGAGAGAAAAAGTCTATACTGAGGTGGAAAAAGTCAAAGGGCTGTGATTTAGTCCTAACTTGCTTTGACTTTGAACACACATCCAGACACCTGTGTCACACTTCCCGTCTACAAAAAATGTGTATGGGGTGGAGGGAGGGCATTGGGGGCTGCTGCACCATATGGTTTGAAAAACCCCACTGATTTGCCCAAAGTCTCAAGAGAAGATCCATATGAAAGTACTTGGGGAACTAAGTATACAGAGCAATGTACAGAAGTTATTAAGAAGTTATCTATGGGCACACAAACAATGTAACACAATGTAATCAGAGAAGCAGAATGTGGTGCTTTGGTATGCTAATTATAAATAATCCTTCCCAGGCAACAAACTAGGTGTTCATCCATTCACTCAATATTTAATAAGCATCTACTATGTGCCTGGCAGTAAGGCATTAAGAATACAGGACTCTGATTTCATTTCTCTAATAATTAGCAATTTTGAACATGTCTTCATGTGCCTACTGGCCATCTGTATGTCTTCTTTGGAGAAATATCTATTTAGGTCTTCTGCACATTTTTCGACGCAAACTAGTATATACAGGATGGATAAACAACAAGGTCCTATTGTATAGCACAGGGAACTATATTCAATATCCTGTGATAAACCAAAATGGAAAAGAATATATATATATGTATAACTGAATCACTTTGCTGTACAGCAGAAATTAACAAAACATTATAAATAACCATACTTCAACAAAATTAAAAAAAAATTTTAAAGAATATTGGACTCTGTGTATGGAGAGCTCAGAGCTCTGAAGGGAGCTGGGGGGAAACCAGGAGAAAACCTGGTGGAAGAGTACCAGGCAGGAGGCAAAAGCACACATGTGCACTGTGTTAGAGGGAGCGTGCGTACAAGGGGACCAGTGCTCTGGCCACAAGCCAGCAAGCAGCAGGGGGACACAGGGAGAGACGAGGGTTGGATGAATGGCAGGATCCAAGATGATGCAGAATCTCATGAACTTCTTAAGGGATTTTGAACGTTTTCCCAAGAACGATGGAAAACTATTAAAATGCATTAAGGAGGATTAAGAGATTAAGCTTTCAGCTCTGACGTCAGACAGAGAAGAAATGTAAAAGGGTGAAAGTACTCCCAGAGAATCCAGGGAGAGGTCAGGGTGACTTGCAAAAGAACGTGGCAGCAGTGGGGAGAAGTGGACAGGCTGGGAGACAGAAGGTCAAATGCATAGAGCCAGGGGTGTAGGTACGGACGAGAGTCAACACCGAAGAGAAAGGCAGACAGGCAACCTTGAAGAATTCCCATGTCCACCAGCCTGTGAGACAGTCCGAGTGTGGAAAGGGTCCTGAGCAGGAATGGTCCAGGAAACGGAGGAAAACCAGGGCAGGGTGGGGCCAGAAAAGAAAAAGAGCATTTCATGAAGAAAAGATACCTGCAGTCAGTAGGGTCAAATACTGACAAATAAGATGAGGCCTGGAAAATGTGTCCTGGATACCCACATTTATCCTGAAATCACTCATGACCCTAGAAGAAGTGGTTTTGGTGGATTTGGGGGCCAGAAGCCAGATTCAAGTGGGTTGAAGAATAAGTATGGGGTGAAGAAATGAAAACAGAGGGTGCAGACAATTCTTTTGAGAAGTCTTCCCCTTTAAGGAAAGAAATGGTCTATGGCAGTAGATGGAAAAAAGCATGGGGTTGAGAGAGGTTTTTTTTAATTGTTTTATTAATGAAGAGGCTTCAGTGGGCTTAAAATCCAGTGAGAAAGATCTGTTCAGAGAGAAAAGTTTACTAGAAGGAGAAAGAAGGTTTCTGAGGCAACAGTTGGGATGGGGTCCAGAGCAGGGGAGGAGGGGACAGCCCTGGACAGGTGGAGGGAGGACGCCCATCAAACCAGGGAAAAGATGGCGAGATGGATGTAGAGGAAGGTAGGTTTGTACCTTTGGGAGCCAAAAGAAAGACTTTCTACCTTCTGGCCTCAAAATCCTCTGAAAGCAGGAGTGAGGAAGGACAGAGGGTGTGAGGGAGAGAAGGGGTGAATTAACATGTATAGAAGAGATGGCTGGGCAGAACCATGAGATTGGGAATACACCCTGAAGTTGGACTTTCTCCACTGTGCTTCATTTGCTGGGTACAGGCACAGAGCAAGCAGAGAGCTGGGCTCAGACAGGTCAGGCTTTGCTGGGAACCTGGTGTGTACTCAGCAGTACCGAAGGAGCTGAAAGGGATGCAGGGAGGGAGGGGGGAAGGGGGAAGGGGGAGGGAAGGAAGGAAGGAAGGAAGGAAGGGGGGGGAAGGGGGAAGGGGAGGGAAGAAAGGAAGGAAGGAAGGAAGGAGGGAGGGAGGGAGGGAGGAAAGGAGGGAGGGAGGGGGAAGGGGGAAGGGGGGAGGGAAGGAAGGGGGAAGGAAGGAGGGAAGGGGGAGGGAGGGAGGGAAGGAAGGAAGGAAGGGGAGAGGGAGGGAAGGAGGGAGAAACCCACTCCATTCACCTAGACATCAGTCTTAGCCCAACCTCTGTGCTCAGCACACAGCACACCAACTCACACACAGATACACGAAGCCACCCGTGTCACTTCCATCCGCTCTCAGATACATCACACAACACAAACATGCATTAACGATGCCTCACTTAGTCTATGATGGCAGGACAGTCACCGTAACAAATTCCTGAAGATGACTGTTTGGACTAAATCGTGTTCAGGCTTAGCATATTCTTACTGTTCTTATTGGTGGGAAAAAGCATCTCACCTCGGCCCCTTCCCCTCAAGAGGGAAAAAAAAAAGACCTATAATATGGTCCTTCCCCTCCCCCAGCAAATAACTACAAATGTGCAGGAGACCCACCCACAGTTGTGTAACTGGGTGTAGACAGTCCTTTATGCTCATATTTGGGTACATAGTGTTGAAGAAACAAAGCCAAGAGCTCCAAGGTAGCAACAAGCTATAAAAGTAACTTTCCCTTTTCTCAAAAGGAGATGTACGAATTTACTTCCAATATTCTTTTTTTTTTCCTACAAAGTGACTCTCTCCTACCAACAAGGCAGAAAGCAAAGAATGAGAAACACTATAAAGAACAGAAACATGTATATGTGTAACTGAATCACTTTGCTGTACACCTGAAACTAACACAACATTGTTAATCAACTATGCTCCAGTCCAGTATAAAAAAGAAATTAAAAAAAAAAGAAAAGAAACACTATAATTCACAGCAAGCTTTGTTAGGACTTCAAGATTAGAATCTAACGTGAGACATTAGAAGATACCTAATAAATTATAACTCTCACTTCTTCACAAAGAACAATTAACCCCATAACAGCCTCACAGACTTTACTAAACATAGAGAATAGTATTGATTTTGACAGAGTAACTCCTTCAGTTCCTATATTTAAGTGATCTTATGAGAGTAAATTATAAGTAAATCTAGGGGCTAGATACCACCCTCCCCCACAAAAAAAAGGGGTGTGTGTGTGGGATGAATCAACTTATTTACTCTGGGAGAAAATAGTAAACTACTTCTTTCAGAGAATAACATGAGAATATGAATCTATCAATGAGCCAAAATAAAAGAGGTGCTGCAACAAAACAGAGGGACCTATCAGGAAACAAGAGATGGAGAGCACACAGCCACTGGTCCTGCACTGCAAGAGAAATCTCAGGGTAGGAGAAGGTCAGAGAATGCTGAGGGGAAGCTGATGAAGGAAGAATGCATCAGGTTCGCAGTAAGGGGAGGCTTTAATCAAAGCCCATCTTCTCCGGAGCCTCCTAGCCACAGCCCTGTTATTAGTGGGTCAGCAGCAGCCTGGAGGGAGGGAAGGAAACTGACATTTATTACATGCTTCCTAAATCTGGTGTGACAGGCACGTTCTCATCTGTTAGCTCAAGACACCGGCCTCCCTCCCCGCTAGTATTCTAAATACACAGAAAAAATACACAGAAGAATACTAAAAAAGGTCACCGGATATGAACACTAACTCACATGCCTCTCGTGGATACAGATGCATTACCAGCCATGCATGTGAGCTCCCTATGGATTTTAAAATGTGATAATGTTTACAAGTCACCCACGTATGCCCTCAGAGTTCAAGTGTTTTAAGTTTATTTGGTAAGGTAAACAAGCAATTTGATTTTGCCTCACAAACTGAAATGTTTGTGACTTTTTAAAAAATGAACAACCATCAAGACTCTGTCTGCGTCTAGCCCATGGCCATACAAACCTTACCTGTGTACACACACACACACACACCCTCGTACCTCTGGGTTCTGCAGCCTGAGGGCAGACCAGGTTCTGAGAGAGAAAGAATCCCTAGTCAACACTAATCCAACTTCCTATGGGAACATTTCAAACCCTAAAGGGCCTCCTCCCAGTATTAAACCAGTCCAATCCAGTATAGCTTGTAAGGTGTGACTGAATCCAGGTAAGAGGCTGAATCACAGCCTCCAGGTCCTATTAAAGAAGATGACTCTGACCACGGCCTTACAGCCTAACCTTCCCAATTACAGCGTCTTTAAAGAATTAATAGAATGCTATAGGATGGTCCCATTAAATTTCTAAATCCAAATGAACACAATGAACAAAAATCATTGCTACCCAACTGCACACTCAGAGAAGTGAAAAATTCCTGGCTGCCTAATTAGAAAATATTTAAATGGCATGCTTCTAAAACATAACCTGTTCCAAAAATGTCGTCTTACTTGGGTAATAGATTTAAAACATGCTTGTGAAAAGAATGCCAGGGGCTTGAAAAGGAGAGTTAAATAAATGAATGCGATAAATTAAGAACAAGAAGAGGACAAGCAGAAACTAGTGAGCTGAAATAATTTCTCTACAAAACACCCTCAGCATTTCAGTCCTGACATACTTATTAGTATCTTGACGTGTGGCCACCTGAGGCTCGCCTGGCCCCACTGCACAGTCTGTGCTCTTTGTTCTGGCCCGTGGGTGCCCATTCTTGCCTCTGCCTGTCGGACAGAAATGTTTTCACGCTGAGTGATGCTGGGCGCTGCTGAGTTGGAACTTGGCATTCATCAGTGTTCCAGGGCAGGGACTGATAAAGTCAGACAAGTTGGGGGCTGAATTCAAGCTGGAAATCAGAGCTTTATTTCTCAGAAAGGAAAAAGTCCATTTTCCTGTGTGTATGAGCATACTTGAGAGCACAGAAGTCTCAGTTGAACCCTCTACTGTTAACACCTGCCTCGAAAGAACGTGTGCTACTGTCAGGAATTTCACTCCTCTGTGTGTGTCTTAACTCCTGGTGACTTACCAATCTGGTGTCTAGAGGATACTCCTAGAATCCCCTGGCTATTGGTTCTCAGTTAATTCTACTTCATCCTCTCTCGCTTTTAAGCTCCTTACTCATCAAATGCTCTTGTGACATGCTTGTCATCTAAGTCCATCAAATCCAAGTCTGCTTTGTCATTCTTTCAAATGAAAAGTAAGGTAAGATATCTTACCAGTTGTGATTTTTGGTGAAAAGGTTTTAATATGCTTTAAAGAAAATTTAAACTATATAGACAAAACAAGCAGAAACTAGTATAGATATATGATATTTTTATTATTTGAACCCTTTGCATGGAAAACTGAATATAACAAATAAACGTGCCTAGAAGGAATTAGGAACAGAATTTCCTAAGACAGAAGTAATATAAAAACAATGTATTTATCAGTGACCTATTTAAATAGAACCCACAGAACCATTCCTTGTAATCTTTTCTACTAAATCATATTACTTTATCATCCTTACTATTGAAACCGAGCAGGACCCTGTGGGGCTCCTGGGCAAGGAAGTTTTTCTGTCCCGCGTCTCTTGTCTGTAGGGAACAGATTACAGCCTCCATGATCTTCCCTGAGTCCCAAAGGGCAGATTCGAACAGCTGCCAATCAGGGAAGGGAGGGGGATGCAGAGACCAGAGAGGGCCAGCCCTGGGGCAGCGTCCTGGTTCCTCCTCAAGGGATACAGGTATCAATATCTTTGAGCTCTTTACAGAACTAAAACCCCCAATGAATGGAAGGTGTCAGCATTCTTCATTGCAGAGAAGACCCCCTGAGGCCAGATTAAAGGAACCAGAGAAGCTAATCAAGATTAGGAGATCACCTGAGACCAGATTAAAGGAGTACAGGCCCTGCACACACCCTAATCTTATCAGCAACCCCACCCTTGTACCACTGCTATAAAACTCCTCACCAAATCCTCCTGGGATGGGACACGCAGTTTTGAGGGGCACAAGTCCGCTGTGGCCCCCTTTACCTGGCAGAGCAATAAAGCTATTCTTTCCTACTCTACCTGGCAGAGCAATAAAGCTATTCTTTCCTACCCTATCCAAAACCCTGTCTCTGAGATTCAGTTTGGCACCGGCGCACAGAGGCTGAGTTTTCAGCATCACTATCCATTGCACAATCCAGGCTATCCACCCTCTGTAGGATAACACGACACACTAAAACTACAGAATAGTCCATTTGTGATTTTCCTCTTACTGGTACTAAGTATTTTAATGTTCTCTTATTATCTACAACTTTCCTCACTACATTACAGTTGTTGGTGATGCTATTTTCAGAGATGGCTGATTCTAAGTTAAACAATTAATGCTGTCCTCATTAATTTCTTACAAGGGACCAAGATCTTAGCTGGCAGTTATATATGATACTGCTCATTTGGTCATCTTGTAAGCAGATAGGGTAGGGGGTCCCCGGAGAAAGAGAACCAGGCACGGCTTTCTTTATGTAAGAGGAGCCATTTTTGGTCTAAGCCATTTTGTGATATAAGACTGGCCACAGTGCTTGCCCTTGAACAGATCTCAGTAATTAATGATCTTAATGGAACAAAAGAAAGCAGAAACATTGCCTGTTATCAGGCAAGAGAAGTAACAATAGCAAAGATAATATATCAGTTGTAAAGATTCCCAGTTCTGTTTCAATGGTGAAGATGAGCCTGAAATGCTCAACCACCAGATAAACTAGAACCTAAGGGATAACAATGGTGACCTTTTCTGACCCTTGTGACTTCAATCAACTAAAGCTTGGGCTCTGTCCACCACCCAAGCCCCTTCATGAATATGCATGTACTGCTAGCTTAAAACTTCCCCAATTTTGCTGTTTGTGGAGACACTGCTTCTGGAAAGATCTCCAGTGTTCTCCTTACTTGCTGCAAGTAAAATAAATCCTTCCCGATCTTTGGTTTGGTTGTGTCTTTTGGCTGGACACCCACCAAAAGGCAAACCCAGTTTTCAGGTAACAATTTCTTAAATCCATCAAGAATTTTCACATGTCTTTGCTGAATATCATTAGTTTTCAAGGATGCACTGCCACAGCTTCTCTGGCCAAAAGTTCCATTTCTTGATATGCAGTCTGCCTACAGGAAATTACCTAAGTATTTACATGGAAGTATATGAGGACTTGAGAACCCAGAGCAATCACCTCCATTATTTAAAAGTGTATGTGATATGGAGCACGTGAGTTACCTTCTGAGCCTCAGTTTAATAATTTAACAATTTGATAACAAATTGATAACAATGGAAATAGTGCCATCTATTTCACAGGACTGTGATAATTTTAAAAGCTACCATATATTAAAAACAGGCAGGACAGGAATTAATACCTGGTCAACATTCTGCATCTATTTCCTGGGTACCTGCTATGTGACAGTTACTTTCTTTTTACCTCCATGGAACATTCTTAGTGCGTAACATCTATAAATCAGTCTTATGAAAATTTCTCTTCATTTTTATTTCATATAGTAGTTCTTTCGAAAAAAAGAATTTTAGAAAATTAAGCTTCTATGGAACTTTTAGAATAAAAGTTAGTAAAGTGCTGTTTACTGGGGTTAACAAACACGCTCTCCACTTTCAAAAGTCATAATGTATAAGGGGACACTAATAGAAATATGCTAGACAATCACGTGCTTGACTCACAACTGTTGACAGTATTCACATCAATACAGAATCTGAAGGATGCTATTACCTTCCCATTTCAGATCTTAATTCTAAATCTTAGAAGATACTAAATGCAGTTGGCCCTCTGTATCTACGGTTTCTGCATCCTCAAATTCAACTAACCATGGATCAAAAATATTTGAAAAAAAATTCCAGAAAGTTCCAAAAAGCAAAACTTGAATTTGCTGTGTGCTGGCAACTATGTACACAGCATTTCCATTGTATTAGGTATTAGAAGTAACCTAGAGATGATTTAAAGTATATGGAGGATGTGTGAGGTTATATGCAAACACTTCACCATGCTACGTAGGGGACTTGAGCATCCACAGATTTTGTTATCTGCGGGGGTCCTAAAGCCAACCCCCCTGGCAGATACCAGGGGACAATTGTACACAAAAACCTTACTAAATCAGTTATTACAAATAATACTGGTTTACTCTTAAATGATAAACACTATTTTCCTTCTCATCTCCAGAGAAATCTCTCGCATTCTATCTACTGCAGGTGACCTTGTCACATCGGAGTACCATAACCCTCTTTCCATCCACTGCCTCAATCACGAGATTGTTTCCTGTGAAGCCCTCCTTCCCTCTTAAGGGCCTTCTCAACAAAGTATCCTATATGGTTAGACTTGGCATCTGAGTAGAAACCAAACCCATGTGCCACCTCAGATGATTTTTATTACAGAAGTCAAGTAAAATTCATATAAATAATAAAACTTTTTATCTGAAAAAATCCAAAAAGCCCAATGAAGTGGGTATATTTCCAGAGCGAATCCAAATAAATACATTACAAAATTTAAGAGAATAATTATCAAGTAAAAACAAATGCTAAGTAAAACACTACTCTCTAAATGTGATTAGTACTGCCCAATAGCCAAAAATCCGCTAACAGTGATTTCATAATTGTTCATAACTTTGTCTCCTTTGTTCCTAGAGTAAATCAAGGCTCTCACCAAAGAAAACCATGTGGAGCTCAATGCCACCTGCTTAATTCTTACACATACTAGGAAAAAAAAGTACTCATTTGTTTTTTAAGTAAAGAGAAAGGCCCAAGAACTTACAAAAAATACAGTTCTACAGATGAAAGATTTCTTCTAGTAAAAGAAACCACAGTAATTCTAGGCATAGGGTAACTGAACAAAACTTCAGCAACAAAGATATCTTCGAAGTATTTAAACCTGATATTCAGTATTTTTACCATGAACTCCAACAAGGGAAAACAAAGCACACTAGGAAATCCAAGTTCAAAGTTAAAGCTAAACATACTACTATATACAAAATAGACAGTACACAGAACTCTACACAATATTTCATAATAACCTATAAGGGAAAAGAATCTGAAAAAGAATAGATACATATGCAGCTGAATCACTTTTCTGTACACCTAAAACTAACACGTTGTTAATCAACTATACTTGCATTAAAAAAAAAAAGTTAAAGCTAAGCAATGTTCTAAAATGATCACTCTGTCAAAATAAAAGTTCAAAACAAATGACTTTCACAAGATCCAAATCTTTTCCTAAAGCAACGTGAGTTCTGTAACATTAAACAGGAAATTTTAGGATCTGTGACACAGCAGTGACTTATTTAAGTATAAAAATGCACAGCAGGTATATACCAATTGGTACTCATAATCCTTCCTAAGTATTGAAGAGACAATGCCTGGAGATCAGTTGTTTTTAAAAGTCAATTATTTTAGAAGAATAGCTGGCTTCTAAATGTTTTGCTTCTAAGCTAAAAAACTTCAGAGAGCAGAGCACACCCTCAAAATGCATCGTGACACACATCCTTTGGTGTAACAATCCAAATACTGTCATTCAAAGGCTAAGAAGACCTTTCCACCCCAGGTACAGAACAGGTGAGACTTGACGGCCTGTGTTCTAAGTCACATGGGACACAGTGTGATCATCACACTGTCTGTGACCATGAAGCCCTCTTGGCACCGTGTCCCTCAAGGAGAGCTGGCACTTTACTCTGGGCAACCACAGGATTTTCTTTTTAACTCAGCAATCTACACCTACCTCTACTGAAATGTTGTCCTGTAAAGGAAGCAGACTATGACAGCGCTTAAAGGGGACTCTTGGGTGTGGACCCATGGGAGACTCAGTTCAGTTCTATAGATGTCAAAGTCTCCAAAATAAAAAAGAGTGGGGAGAAAGGGGAGAGAAAGGAAAGGAAGAAAGAGAAAGGGAGAGATGGGGTTCCAGGCAAACAGACTGGGTGAGAATCTAGCTCTGCAAGCTGGTAGCAGTGTGACCCTGGCTAACCTGAAGTTCCCCATCTATAAAAGTGGGTGACAGCAGCTCCTGCTTTATGGGACTCTGGGAGATGAGTGAGATAACATAAGGAAAGCATTTAACAGAATGCCTCACATGCAGAAAGTTATCAAAATATGACCTATTCCGCCTATTGTTTTTATTGCAATCCAATAAGTTTGTCAGTTTAGTGAGTTACTCTATTTGGGAAGATATTCAGTTCTTCAACGACATGACATAATCCTTGCAAAACTAAGAAAAATAACGGAGATCAAAACATCATTTTCAGTAAAGAATTTCCAGGAATTTCATTTTTTGTAAGGCAATAGGAGTGTGGACTCAACAGGCAAGTACCTGGGTTTGAATCCCAAGCCTGACACTCGATGGTTTTGTGACCTGAAGCAAGTATTTACTCTGGTCTCAGTTTCTGTCTGTAACTCAGGGAGGACAAGATTCCCTTAGGGATGCTGTGTGGCCTGAGTGAATGAACATATGTAAACTGCTTAGGACAGCACCTGGCACTTAGTAGGTGCTACGTCAGTGTTAACTCAGATCTTGGGGTTAACAATTCTCACCGGGAAACTGATTACCACCCCGAAGTTGGCCATCGTTAAACCCAGCTGCTTACTAGAGTAACTAGATGAGGACGCTATGATATGGAAACTTGTGAGGCTTAATCTGAACCTTGACCTCACTAATCATCAGTTCTCTACATACACAATCTTGGTCCTCCACCTACAGATTCTACGTATCAGAGCTTACTCTCCACGAAGTCACTGACAAAATCCAAAGACACACCATAGCTCTGTGTATCTGAGTAACGATCTCTGGGTAGTGGAAATGTGATTTTTTTTTCACTTGTCTGTATTTCTAATGTTCTGCCATACACATTCAGTGCTTGTCTAATAATAAAAGGTTATTTTAAAATTTGGAAATGAAAGAAACACTTCTCAGATTTGTCAAAGGGGGAAAAAACCCAACAAATTCCATACCTGTATTTATGAATGATGGCATTAAATAGTTTTCCATCTCTCCAGCAGGTGGTGAAATTTTCACACTGAATCCCCACATAACCCTCTGTGGCCTGCTGTGTCCACAGTAACAATCTCTCTTTTGCAGACATGTCTTCTGACTCACCAGTAACATGGATGTCAGATATCTAAATGGAACAGAAAACATTAAACCATTAGGAAGGAAGGAAACTAACACAGATTAAGAACCTACTATGTGCCAAGCACTTTACAAGTGCTGTTTCACTTAATCCTCCTAACTCTCACTTGTAAGAGGAGTATATTTTTCCCATTTTACATATAGGGAAACTGAGTTTCAAAGAGGTTAACAGATGGAAAAGTCAGATTTAACCCAAGCATCTCATTTATTTTTCATTCCAAAATGTCCCAGTGTTGAAAATTCTCCATTCCACTTTACTAATTAGATCTGTTCAAACAACTTAAGCACATGTTTTTCCAAGTTCAAATGGATCAAAGCAGAACCTACAAATTAATCTACGTTACTGCCTGCAGAGAACTTGATCCAACAGGTATTCTGTGTAAAGAACAGAAAAGGAAAACAGCACCCTCTACAATTAACCACATTACATAACAATTTGGCTTGAGGTCTCTCTAATTTTCTCATGAATCCTCATTCAGCTTACTCAATGGGAAACTTTTATCAAATAATTTTCCCTATACTTTGTTTTCATTAATTTTTTAAAGTCTCTTCCATTAAACGATAATAAAACAGGTCCCCAGTTCACACGATTTACATCTGCAAGTCGCCCTTTGATAAGGGTCCTACTTAACCTGCTGATGATGACATTAAGGCACCAAGTGACCTCGGCAGGGGTCACACAGTGATTTCCAAACTGGGAGTAACACCGGCAAACTGTTCCCTCAGCCAGTGCAGGAGCAAAGCCAGGGGATCAAGAGGACAGGCGGCCAGCCAGGGTCAGATGGGAAGCAAAATGGAGGGGGGGGCAAGTCATCCTGCACCAGGAAGAAAATCCCTGAAGTCATGACACTGGCCCCAGTCCTGGCCGCTAGTCCCATAGCTTTGAACACGTCATTTTACATCTGTGAGTCAACATTCTCATCTATGAGGAGGAAGGAGGCAGAAGCAGATAATGTTCAAGACTCTTTTCAGTCTAAACTCTGAGAGGCTAAGACACTGTAAAAACAACACAGAAGGCAAAGGTCCAAACAGGCAGTCAGGCAACTGAAAGTAGAAAACCCAGACCAAAGATAGCCCTTAGTCTAGAAAGGTGAATGGATAAAGAAGATGTGGCACATATATACACACACACACACACACGCACGCACGCACGCGTGCACACACAGTGGAATATTACTCAGCTGTAAAAAAAAGAATGAAATAATGCCATTTGCAGCAATATGGATGGACCTAGAGATTATCATACTAAGCGAATTAAGTCAGACAGAGAAGACAAATACCATAATGATATCACTTATATGTGGAGTCTAAAATATGGCACAAATGAAGTTATCTACAAAACAGAAACAGACTCAAAGACACAGAGGACAGACTTGTGGTTACCAAGGGGAGGGGCGGTGGGGGAGGGATGGACTGGGAGTTTGGAATTAGCAGATGCAAACTATTACACATAGAATGGAAAAACAACAAGGTCCTACTGTATATAGCACAGGGAACTATATTCAATATCCTGTGATAAACCATAATAAAAAATATGAAAAATAATATATATGTATAATAACTGAGTCACTTTGATCTACAGCAGAAATTAACATGACATTGTCAATCAACTATACTTCAATAACATTTAAAAAAATAAAATAAAACAAAGAAAGCCTTTTACACTGGCCATTGCTTGGTGCAAACAGAAAGCCCTTTATTCCTACCGCTGCTCCAGGAGCCAGAGGACTAGAGGCCAACCCAGGGACGTGGGGAAGGGACACGTGGCAGTTAAGCCCACCCTAGGCCTACCAGCTCTGCCAGCACCCCGTGGAAGGGATATAGGCCAACACGCCTCTCTCCATCCGGTACTGGGTGAGACAGCCGTTCCAGGGAGCTCACACCCAGACACAGCCGGAGCAAGGCTCCCCACACAGGGCCAGTATTTGAAAGTGCAGGTGTACCTCAATTTAGTCATCTTTCCTAGGAATCTGTGCTCATCTCCACAGCACAGGAAAGAACTGTGTGCATGAACATGTTATATAGGATATATGGGAAGGATTTCTTTTTGTTTGTTTTTGTTTTCATTTTATTGAAGTATAGTTGATTTACAAGGCTGTGTTAGTTTCAGGTGTACAGCAAAGTGATTCAGTTACATATTTATATATTCTTTTCCAGATTCTTTTCCCTTATAGATTATTATAAGATAGTGAGTACAGTTCCCTGTGCTATAAGGTAGGTCCTTGTTGGTTATCTCTTTTATATATAGTAGTGTATATCTATTAATCCCGAATTCCTAATTTATCCTTCCCCCCGCCTCTCCCCTTTGGTAATTTTTTTTTTAAAACATGGGGGAAAAAAAAGAGCAGAAACATCGCCCAACTTCCAACTGACATTCTGCCCTAAAATCATGCTGGCGAGCCTTTCCAGCACATCCCAGGAGTTCAAATCCCATCTCTACCACCTACATGTTCAAGTTACTTATCTGCTTTAAGATCGTTCTCTCACTTGTAAAACAAGGATGATAACAGTCATTACACTGTGTTGTGCAAATTCAACAACACGGACACAGAGTAATGCCTGGCACACAGTAAGTACACTTTCAATTTGTTGGCTATTTTATTGCTATGGTTATTCTTTTTTTTTGACAAAGGGAGAAGCAAATACTTGGCTTTATTATTCTCCCAATTCTCTTAGGAAAAGAGTAAAAGATAAAAGTTTTCAAATTTGTTGCCTCAGACCAATTGAAATCTCTGAAAACAAGGTTCAGAGAAACGAATCTAGGAAACTGTAAATGAAAAGTTGAACCTCTATGCAAAATTTCACAAGAGCCTTTACAGATTATAAAATCAGCTTCTTTTGGACTTGTGGTTGCCAAGGGGGAGGAGAGTGGGGGAAGGATGGACTGGGAGTTTTGGATTAGCAGATGCAAATTAGAATATATATGATGGATATAAGCAACAAGGTCCTACTGTATAATAAATAGCACAGGGAACTATATCCAATATCCTATGACAAACCATAATGGAAAAGTATATAAAAATGTATATATGTATAACTGAGTCACTTTGCTGTACAGCAGAAATGAACACAACATTGTTAATCAACTATACTTCAATAAAATTAAAATATATATATATATATATATAAAATCAGCTGCTTCTGGGAACCCTAAGAACACAGGAGCTACGTGGGTGATATTTATAGCTATATGAAGAAAGGGGCGATAGCTGGGCAGAGGCGGGGACTGGTTTCTGCCGGGTCAAGAACGTTCCACGCCAGTCCAGTCACAAAGGTAACTACCTATTAACAAGGGCTGCCAAAACATTTCAACCACAGGGTTAAGTTTAATAGTTGCAGCGCTGCCCAGCACATCCAGGGAAAGATATTAAGAAGAAGAGTTTAGAGGTCTGAATATGGCTAAACATCAACCAGGAGAAAATAATATATTTTATTAAATAAGTTCCCGAAAGTTCCCAAATCATATTTCAGCACGTTATTCTCACACACACTGTATCAGACCATTACACATGCATACACTGATTCAAAAGCTATAGTTTTAAAGGGTATTTCAAATATGTTCTGAACCAAACTTTAACATATCGAAGACCACTATCACGTTTAGTCTTTCAGCTTCTCCTGGGATTTCCAATTAACTGAGTAGTAACCCCACAGGGAAATCAAGGCATTTTTAGATATACTGTTACCACTAGCCACTACCTATCTGAGTCTATCAAACTTTTCATGATACGGTGTAAACAAAATTAAAAAGCAAAATAAACCAAACGCTAAACGTTGTTAAGTCTGCCGTTGCCACTCATGACTCCTAATGTAAAATCTGTGCATTCAGCAAAACAGCCTGACTCTTCCATCAAGGGCAGGCCACGTGGGATTCTAGGAAGTAACCAAGGCTCCTCCCTTCGAATCCTGGAGGCACACAGAGAGCAGAGATGGTTTCAATTCCTGATGCCTGCATTCAAATCCCAACTGCAACCACTAAGAGGAATAAGACCCAGAGCTACTCAACGTGGATGGACCTAGAGATTATCATACTAAGTGAAGTAAATCAGACAGGGAAAGATAAATATATGATATAGCTTATTTATGGAATCTAAAAAAAATGATACAAAGGAACTTATTTACAAAACAGAAAGAAACTCGCAGGCATAGAAAACAAACATGGTTACCAAAGGGGAAAGGGGGGGAGGGATAAATTAAGAGTTTGGGAGTAACAGATACACACGACTATATATAAAAGAGATAAACGACAAGGACCTACTGTACAGCACAGGGAACTCTATTCAATATCTTGTAATAACCTGTAATGGAAAAGAATCTAAAAAAGAATATATATAAATATATGTATACTTGAATCACTTTGCTTTACACCTACAACCAACACCACATGGTAAATTAACTATCCTTCAATTAAAACAAAGAAAAGATTCTCCTCATTTTTAAAACTTACATGATGCCATAATAACATCTTCCTCCTGGAGCAGTTCTAAAGTTTAGACAAGATAATCTGCACTATCTCAGCACAGGACCTGGCAGATAGAAAACTCTACAAATGTCAGCTTCTCCCACAACTTCATGAGCAGTATTTGCTGCTTCAAGCCTCTCACCAGCGATCTGTCAGCTCGCATCTAACACAAGCAAGATCGTTTAGACCCAAGTTCCTTTCGAAACTGGAAGCCCTCATGCTTCTCATCCGGGTCACTGCTGCTGCCCCCCAAGTGCAAGTTCTTCCTCTCACTGAGCCTCTCCGGCCACGTTTCATCTCTGCTTCATCTCCCAGACCCAGACTGTCTCCACTCCCAACTTTCCGGAAGTATCTCTTCCACGGGAAACCAAGTCCACCTCAGCATCATTACCCTGCCCCGCTTCTGCCTTTTTACTGAAACCCAGGCCCCGCCACTGCACTGCGTTAACTCAAGTCCTGGACACCACCGGGCCCACGGGCAGGGCATGTGTTTCGAACGCTCCCAGTGAAAACCAGTAGTTTTCAAACCATTATCCATGGGCACAAAGACCTTGCCTTCACACAGCAGGTCACTCTTGTGCCACCACCTTCCTGCTGTCCTCAAGATGACCCACACTCCCCAGCGGTCTGACACCGGGCTGCTCTCCCCGTCTGCATCCAGGGCCCCATCCTCACAGGCCTTTGTCTTCCCTCCATGTCAGCCGGTCACACACACCTGTGGCCACAGCCTGGATCTTGTCACCTTGAACCCAACTTAGTCCACTTCAGGTCTGTACCTTCTGATAGCAATGTCCATTCTTCCAGTACTTTCATTCCTTAACTCCAGCTGGACCAACCACCAGGCTCAGCAACATCTCACATTCCTCCACTGGCCTGATTCTGCCCTGTCTCTGAGCCCTCTGCTCTCTTTACCTCCTTTTCCATTCGGTTTGCACCACATGATCCATCACTTCAACCACCATCCTCAACTCCCTCACTCCGTCCTCACCTTGCAACCACCCAGCCAAACCTCAACCCTGATCCAGGCAGCAGTATGTCTTCTCCAACCCTGCCCTGAGTCTTCTCCACCCCTGCCCTGAGTATACACCTGAACTAGAGGAAACCATACCACCACGTGGACTACTGCCTCCACGAATCCCAGCTCTGATCTCAGCCGGGGGCTCCAGGAAACTTGCCTTTTCTTTTCAGTGTCCTAAACAGCTGGTTTTTCTATCCCTCACAGCATCTCTGCCAACTCTTCCCGAAATGCCTGAAACTCGTACCCCACCCCCTCTTCTTTCCACATCTGGCATCACTTTTTCATCTTCTTTACAGAGAAAACAGTGACGCACATAAGAGCCCCCTCACTGTCCCATCTTGTCACCCTTGACCTTTGCTTCCTCCTGACCTGCTTCCCTCCTGTGAATCCTCCACCTCCTGGGGTGGGGGTCTCACTATCAGTGACCCTCCCCTCACCTGGGTGTTTTGCTCTGAGTATATAAGATGCCCAAGGCTCTTCCATCCTAAAATAAATAAAAACAAATAACCCTCATAAACCCAGTTTCCTCTGTACTTAGCACCAACTCTCTTCTCAGTAAAGCAACTGGAAAAAAAAACCATTCTGTGTTTTATAATCTTTATTATCTTTACTCCTCAACCCGTCCAGACTTGGCTTCCACCCCAAACACTCCACGAAAAGTAAGGAGAGGTGACCAGATAAAAAGGGAGGGAGTTCTTGCTCATGATTCTGTTTTCTCAGGAAAGAAGGAAATTAGACGGTTGGTGGAACGTCACAGAGGAAGTGGTGGGCACAGGAGGGGATGAGGCGCTGAGAGACGGCACAGGGTCATCGGTCTCTCCTCCAGTTCCCCATCCTGACCTTGCCGAGGCAGCAGTTCTGCCAAACCTGCTCATCTGCGAATTCCCCACGAACCTGGGGAGACCGAAGTACCTGATTCCAGGGATGCATGAGCTGCCCCAAGACTGTCTTCAAGGGAGAAGAGGGTCTTATAGCCCCATTTCTTCTGTTTCCCCATGGCCAACGATGAGCTGAAGCAACTATTATCTTTACTCAGGACCATCGCCTCTAGTCTCCAGTGTCAATACCAACAATACCGGGCTCAGGAGAGCTTCCCCTTCCTCTGGAACTAAGCCTCAGTGTCGGGACGAGTAACAGCCTCCTAACCAGCTGCACTGGACCACGTCTGCCCTGCTCTCACTCCGCAGGCACATTAATCCAGGTCAGTCTTGGCTGGTCTTCCCAGACCCAAGCCATTCTCCTTCTATTCCACGATCAAACCATACGAACGTCAGACCATGTGGACTAAACACTCCCTCTCTCCTCGGGTCCTCTGTTCAGGCTACTTCTCCCCTTGGAACATCCTCCCCATACCCTGCCCAACGTGGTCAGACTAGGTGCTCACTTACCATCTGCTGAGTAAGGGGTGGGAGACAGAGAGGGAAGGGGGAGGAAGGAAGGGAGGGAGGGAGGGAAGGAGGGAAAGGAGGAAAGAGGGAAGGAGGGAGGGAAGGAGGGAGGAGGGAGGGAGGAGGGAGGGAGGAGGGAGGAGGGAGGAGGGAGGAGGGAGGGAGGAGGGAGGGAGGAGGGAGGAGGGAGGAGGGAGGAGGGAGGAGGGTGGGGGAGGCGGGGAGGAAAGATCAGAAAAACGTGTCACGTTTTCATTTGGTATGAATGGGTTTTAGTCTCTCATGTAAACCTTGTCATCTTAGAAAGTAAATGGCTGCCAATTAAGCTCACTTTGCAATCATCACCAAACACCCCGACCACTGCCCAGAAGTGCCCAGGCGGTGAGCCCAGCCCCGGAGATTACTCTCCAGAGTCCTGACCAATCCCCATTTCTCTGGGTGTGTCCGCCTCTGTGTCTCCAGCCGCCCATCACCCCCTTTTGCGTACTCCTGGCCCCACGTGTCCCCATGTCTGTGTCTCGTGGCCCCACGTCCCTGGGTGTCTCTGTGGCCTGGGTGGGCCTTTCTGAGGTGGCTGCCCCACGCTCCCCCTCCTGCTGCCCCAGTCCTGCACACAGTGTTATTTATGCCCCCCCCAGCCCGTGACAGCCACCGCCATGCCCCTCACAGTGTCCCAAGGGAGGAGGGGCATCCCTGCCAGGAGCCCTCTGCCCATCTCCCTCCCTGCCTCGCAAGCCCCCGCCCACCACCCTCACGTGGCTCACATTCAACTGCCGGAAGTTTTGCTGTCAATAAAACGTTTGAGGATCGCAAAAAAAAAAAAAAAAAAAGTGAGAGCCCCACATTACCTAAGTGTCATCGAAATCATTTCTGTAAAACAGTTTCATAAACTTGACCCAGGACATAGCCTTGAAATGCCTTTTCAATGGAAGAAAACAAGCCATCACCCCCCATCTGAGAGTTCACTCCCAGCTGACAGCGGACTGGCCCTGCTACCTGCTGTGGGAATAGCCACAGCCTCCTGATTCTGGTCAGCTGAGGCTGCAAGCCTGGAAGTCCTCTGAGTAAAGTCAATGGCACTAGATGACTGGGCAACAGCCACACCTGATTTTTATGGATGTTGTAATGGTTCTGGCATGCAGGGAGGGGAGGGCACACCAACAGCCAACTTCCAAAGCTGACGCACATACTCCCTAGGAGACTATTCACATTTTTATTTATTTTATTCTATACTAGGCAAATATGCAACTTAAAAATTTTTTTTAAATAACTATAATTTATTGAAAAGGTTAAAAAGTTAATCAAATTTACTATTTAAATAATCGACATGTGACACCAGAAAGGCAATGTCTCTGAGGTTAAGAGAACTGAGAAATTTAACTTAGAGAGGCTATAAAAATAGTAAAGGATTAAGGAATCCGGGGAACTCAAACTGGAAGGTCACAAAGCCCTCTGGCAACTCCCTGGTTTCACTGGTGAACAAGCTGAGGCCAAAGGAGGTGAGGGGACTGGCCCAGGGTCTCAGCACTCGAACAGGAAGGGGCCGAGGGGATGGACCTATGTCTCCTAAATTCCAACTCAGAATTTGCAAGAGGAGAGTGAAATCTCTCCTTCATATTTAGAAAAGAAATCTACCCGTAAAACTCAGACTGATCTTTCCTCAGGAGGCCCAGTGGGTGCTCACTCTTCAATGCTGGAGAGATGTCTGAACCCGGGTTGGGTTAGGGTTAGGGGTAGCCCCCAGCTCCCCTCAACCCTAAGGTCAAGACCCTTCCCCTGGAGCTTCCTAGCCTCTACACTGGCAAAGCAGCTGCTACAGAGAACACTTCTCATTTTCAGAGGAGGACCCACCCCTGGATCTCTCACAGGAACCAAACGTCAGGGTTCACAGAGGTTCCCTCACTAGACTATACACACGCCCTTGACTGCCAGCCTCGCCACAGAGCAGCAGAGCTGTCCCTAGATTCACGTCCTTCCTCTTCTCCCAGAGCTGCTGCAATAGGCCCTCTGGATGCATCTGGACTGAGCTGCAAATAAACATATTAGTTTTACGACTCGGTCCCTCCCAGGGGTTATTTCTGTCAACCAAGAGGTTGACAGAATTTTAAGCTAATGGTGGAATTAGAGAACACACTCTCTGACACGTTATAGGTATTCACTAAACATCTGCTGAAGAAACAGTCAAAAGAAGAATGGACCTGGGGGATGAGAGGCAGCTCTGCTGGTGCAGAAGGATACCTTATGTCCAAGGAAAGAAAGAAGTGCTCTTCACAACAGGTGGTCACAACATGTGTCCCCTTTTTAACAGGAGCAGAAGACAGTGGTGAGACAGAAGTTATAAAGCGCCTACAACCTCCTGTCTTTCTCCCACATACTACTTCATTGAATCCTCAGAACAAGAAACCATCCTAGTTCACAGACATGGGAAGTAAGACCTGCATTAAATGTAAGTCTTCTGGTTTCTCCAAAGAAGACATACAGATGAACAATAGGCACATGAAAAGATGCTCAACATCGTTAATTATTAGAGAAATGCAAATCAAAACTACAATGAGGCACCACCTCACACCAGTCAGAATGACCATCATTAAAAAGTCTACAGGGACTTCCCTGGTGGCACAATGGTTAAGAATCTGCCAGCCAATGCAGGGGACACGGGTTCAAGCCCTGGTCTGGGAAGATCCCACAAGTCACGGAGCAACTTAGCCCATGTGCCACAACTATTGAGCCTGTGCTCTAGAGCCCGTGAGCCACAACTACTGAAGCCCATGAGCCTAGAGCCAGTGCTCCGCAACAAGAGAAGCCACCGCAATGAGAAGCCCACGCGCCGCAACTAGAGAAAGTCTGTGTGCAGCAACGAAGACCCAACGCAGCCAAAAATAAATAAATAAAGTCTACAAATAACAAATGCTGGAGAGGGTGTGGAGAAAAGGGAACCCTTCTACACTGTTGGTGGGAATGTAAGTTGTTGCAGCCACTGTGGAAAAGAGTATGGAGGTTCCTCAGAAAACTACAATAGAATTACCATATGATCCAGCAATCCCACACCTGGGCATATATCCAGACAAAATTATAATTCAAAAAGATATATGTACCTCTATGTTCACAGCAGCACTGTTCACAGTAGCCAAGACATGGGAACAACCTAAATGTCCATCAACAAATGAATGAATAAAAAAGATGTGGTACATATACACAATGGAATACTACTCAGCCATGAAAAAGAAGAAAATAATGCCATTTGCGGCAACATGGATGCAACTAGAGATTATCATACTAAGTGAAGTAAGTCAGAAGGAGAAAGACAAATAACATATGTTATCACTTATATGTGGAATCTGAAATAGGACACAAATGAACCTATCTACAAAACAGAAACAGACTCATGGACATGCAGAACAGATTGGTGGTTGCCAAGGGGGAGGGGGTTGGGGGAGGGATGAAGTGGGAGGTTGGGATTAGCAGATGTAAGCTTTTATGTATAGAATGCATAAACAACAAGGTCCTACTGTGTAGCACAGAGAACTATATTCAATATCCTGTGATAAACCATAATGGAAAAGAATATAAAAAAGAATGTATGTATAACTGAATCACTTTGCTGTACAGCAGAAATTAACACAACATTGTAAATCAACCATATTTCAATTAAAAAAATAAAACTTAAAAAGAAAATTTTAAGTCCTCTGACTCAAGAGCTCCTAAGTCCCCTTTCCTCTGCTACACCCAATCTGTAGCGACGCCCTACAGCATTTCAGGAAGAGTTTTATCTATCAATGAACCAGCTCATTTTACAGAAGGAAAAACTGATTTAAGGGATACACAGTGGATATGGGAATGGTAGTTGTCAAATGTTCTCCCTGCAGAACCCAAATCCCTACTGGCTAGTCACGAGTATCATCCAGGGAATTTCAATTCCTTCATATAGTTTTGTTAAAATAAACGACAGTTTATACTCTAATTGAGAGAGTTCAGGTATTAACAAGGATGAAAGCAGCAGGTTGGAAAAGGTGATCTCAAGATGCTTCCACCTCTTTTAACATAATTATTTCAAGAGTGAAAGTTTATCATTGGGAGCAAGGTTGTTGCAGAGCTGTGGAGGGTGGTGACCCATGTTCCATCCCCGACCCCACCGCTTACTGGGCCTTGGTTTCCTCTCATCAAGATGCCGACACGCACACATGGTTCAGAATGGTGCCTGCCCCACATGAGTGGAAGTGACTACACCAGACTGAGGATTATTCCCTACATTTTTTTGCTCACATTGCTTGACACTGTATTCAGGCAAAAGCAAATTCCACATTGAATGTGTCAAAACACTCAAATATTTCCAAGCCAAGATGTTTGCTTCCAAAGATAATCTCTTTAACAATGTTTCAACTATTTTGGCAGAAACCAATGTAATCAACACATTTTTAGAGTCTGCTTCCAAGTTTCAAAAAAGTGTGAAAAGGCTCCACGAAATATTCTTAACTGTAAAGACAGCACACATATTTTGAAAATGCTATCTGGTTAAAAACTGCCTTCCTAAAAGGAAGAGTTAAATTGAGGATAAAAGTAAAAAGTTGATAAAGTTCAAGTGCTAATGCTCTACGTTGATGGCTACCTTTAGCAAATGCTCATTTATTTCTTATTCAAATTATGGGGGAAACTAACACAGATATGACTATATTTCTTGTATAGTAAAGGATTTTAAACTTGGCATGTCCTTCATTTAACTGAAAAGATAGAGGCATTCTATTGCTGATAGAGATCCAATTCTGTGCAATGATTTTATAACTAAACTTTCACAAACTGGGTCATGAAATCCAAATGAAGACTAGAAATTTAAAAATCTATAAACTCATTTTCATTAAAAAAGATGAAATGGTTCAGAAAGAAATGTTAGTCAACTATAAACCAAATGACCTTTGCTTTCAAGATCTATAAGAGCAAAGCTACCGTGGAAAAGTAGAAATATTTAGATTTCACCCTAGTCCTTGAATTCTAAGCACGATTCTATAGCTTAAGATTCACAGAAGACTTGGTTAAAGAAAAAAATACTGAATAAATATTACATTTCAGTGAGGTTGAATATTAATGTATTATTCTAACATTTTGAGATACCTCTCAATTATTTTGTTTTTATAATTTAGAAAGTCAATGAATGAAAATATCTAACCCATCATTACTCAGATGCTGATAATGTAATTTGTACACTATCCACACCCTTCGCCACCCTTCCCTCCTTGGCTTCTCTCCTGTATGTCACTGCCCTGTTTACTGCAGTTCACCAAAGGATGAAAAGGAACATGAAAAGAGTTTAGTGTTCAGTAGTTAACACAGCTATATGACAGGGTGGGACGTTAAAATGACAACAGTCCCCCTTATCCACAGTTTTGCTTTCCGTGGTTTCAATAACCAAAGTCAAACACGGTCCAAAAATATTCAATGGAAAATTCCCAGAATAAGCAATTCTTAAGTTTTAAATGGCACGACATTCTGGGGAGCAGGATGAGATCTTGCACCATACCGGTCTGCCCCACCCCCAACAGGAATCATCTCACTAGTCACTTCGTATATGTCTTGGTTATCAGACTGACTGTTGCGGTATCCCACTGCTTGTGTTCAAGGAACCCTTATTTTACTTAATAACTTAATAACAAAGTGCAAAAGCAGTGATGCTGGCAACTTGGATAGTCTCCTAATGTACCTAATGTATAAACTTTATCATAGGTATGTAAGTACAGGAAAAAGCACAGTACATACACAGAGGGTTCAGTACTATCCAGTTTCAGGCCTCCACTGGGAGCCTTGGAATGTATCCCCTGCAGGTAAAGGGGGAACAACTATATTAAGCATCCTCATCCCCAAAGCCTTTCAGGTGACTAAGTTTATAGCCACGGTCCCCATCATTTATAATGAACAAACAATGGGATATAAGTGCCTAGTGTTGGTTCAGTATATAACAGGTGCCTAATAAATGTTTGGTAGAGGAATCAAAGAAGTGACGGATGGAGGAAGGGGTGAAAACACTCAACAGAAAGGTATGCAATGAAATGCATGGATTTGTAGGAATTTAAAAGTGAAAGAGCTGTATGTGGGGAAAGGTAGGGAAATGACATCAGTTCAAAGTTCAGCTTGGAGATAATTGTGGGTGAGATCCAAGCCCTTCCACGTCCTGGCTGAGTGACTTGAGCAAGTCACTACATCTCCTGAGGCTCTATGTCCTCCTCTGTAAATGCAGCAAACAACAGAACCATTTCATGATGGTTAAACAGCACAGTGGGGGGTGTCTGGCATGCAGTAGGACTCCACAAATACCATGCCTAATAACAGTCATGTCGTCATCCAGTCCCACATCCTCCTTTTCTGGAAAATGAAGCCGAGACCCGGAGAAATGTAGAAGGCGTCCAAGGCACACAGCTCTCTGGTGGCAAAGCTTGGCGAGAACTCACACCTCCTGCCTCCAGCCCCGTGATCCACGCTGCTTGTCAGAAAACCCATGATGAGGAGAAAATGAAGGGTGAAGCTGGTTCTCAGAACTTAGCATGTTTTCAAGAAACATGTGAGAGGGCGCCTGAAACATATGCAGTGCTCTCACATTCTGTCATAAGATATTCTGATACAGTTAAATCCAGGGTAAAGCTTCATCTGGAGATGATTCTAGCACCACAGGGACCCTGGGGTCCACTTGAGAATATGAAGAGTAACGAGCACCCTAGCCACAGTCTTGACCATCAGAATCATTGGCCCGCGGTGATCCATTATATTAGAATCACTAGAGTTGACATCCGGGCACCTATATTTTTCTTTTAATATTTATTTTATTTATTTATTTTCTTTATCTTTTTTTTTGTTTTTTATTTTTTGGCTGCATCGGGTCTTAGTTGCAGCACGCAGGATCTTTTGTTGCAGCACACAGGCTTCTCTAGTTGTGGTGCACGGGCTTCTCTCTAGTTGTGACATGCAGGTTTTCTCTCCAGTTGTGGTGCACGGGCTTCTCTCTAGTTGTGGTACACAGGCTTCTCTCTAGTTGTGGCATGCGAGTTTTCTCTCTCTAGTTGTGGTGCGTGGGCTCCAGAGCAAGTGGGCTCTCTAGTTTGCTGCAGGTGAGCTCTCTAGTTGAGGCACGCAAGCTCAGTAGTTGTGGCACATGGGCTTAGGTGACACCAAGCATGTGGGTTCTTAGTTCCCCAACCAGGATTGAACCCTCATTCCCTGCACTGGAAGGTGGATTCTTTACCATTGGTAAGTCCCCAGGCACCTATATTTTTAAAAGCTCCTTAGGTGACACTTACATGTGGTCTGTTAGAGAACCAATGACCTATAAATAGAGAAAACAACAATCTTGGCTGAGAGCAACATCACAAGACTGGGAAGAGGTGGGATTTGTGAAACTCAAGAAGAAGAATGCTTTGTGGGCACAGCTCGAGGGGAAAGGCAGGACTCCCCGTCACAAGTCCGGGAAGCATGTGAGTCAGACAAAGAAGGGGCCCTGCACAAGGTGCAGACCCTGAGCTCATCACTCCCTGTCCCCAAACGTGCTCTGCCTCTGCCACCTCTGTTGGCAACACTCATCCTCCCCAGATGAACATCAGCTCTTATAAACATCAACCCCTGTTCCAAGTTCACAGCATATCCTTCAGAACTCTGACAGCTCATCAAAGTAGGATGCTGTGTCATCATTTAAACTCAGCTACTCTCATCTGCTGTGTTCCCTTAAGGACCTTATTTAACCTGAGTTTCCATTTCTTCCTTCCAAAGAGGAACTGTCTATTTCACCTATTTAATACACTTGTTAAGAATGATCAAAAGACACAACGTGTCTGAAAGTGTTTTTCCACTTCCAAAGCAATATGCAAATCTAAGATGCTTCCTTTGTTTACTTACACCTCTTTACCCTAGTGAAGTTTTCACAGGTTATGAGATTTACATTCAGTAGATGCCCAAGAAGGGGCGGCTGAGTCTGCTCCACAGAACCCCAGGGCCTGGAGGGCCACCCGAGGTTGGCTTACGATGGCAAGGATTAAAGAGGAGGTGGGCTGGTCACCTAGCCTAAGAATGACAAATATCACAGGACCTGGGAAGTTCAAGTCAGAGGCTTAAACTAAGTCTAAGCTTAAGATAAGTTCAAAGAATTGTGCAATATTCTACTTTGGAGATTAACCCAAACGTCACTGAGCCCAACCGTGCACACACAAATGAATGAGTAAAAATGACTCAAATAGAGAAGATATGGAAAAGATTTTGAAGGGACAATGTCTTGCAAAGGAATGCTGGCTAACAGGCCATTTCTGGGATGGAATACTAGTGAAGGGGCTGAGAGCTCTCATTTGCATCCAATTCTGCAATGAAAAATGGAGAATCCAATGCAAGATAAAGAGGGCCGTGCACAGTTCTAACCAAAGATAATTAGGCAGAGTCCACCTCCAAAGTACCGGGAAGAGTGCATTTACGAGCAGCCAAGCTGTTGGTCTGACTCTGCCACCAGTCTTTATCTGGACCACGGGGAAGTTAAGATATCAAACTCCTCAGATAAAATAAAGACTATCCCTCATCAAAAAGTCTACAAACAATAAATGCTGGAGGAGGTGTGGAGAAAAGCGAACCCTCCTACACTATTGGTAGGAATGTAAGTTGGTGCAGCCACTAAGGAGAACAGAAATGGAGGTTCCTCAAAAAACTAAAAACAGAGCTACCATATGATCCAGCAATCCCACTCCTGGGCATATATCCGGAGAAAACCATAATTCAAAAAGATACATGCAACCCAATGTTCATAGCAGCACTATTTACAATAGCCAAGATGTGGAAACAACCTAAATGTCCATCAACAGAGGAATGGATAAAGAAGATATGGTACATATATACAATGGAATATTATTCAGCCATTAAAAGGAATGAAATAATGCCATGTGCAGCAACATGGATGGACCTAGAGATTATCATACTAACTGAAGTAAGTCAGAGAGAGAAAGACAAATATATGATACCACTTACATGTGGAATCTAAAAAAATTGATACAAATGAACTTATTTACAAAACAGAAACCGACTCACAAACTTAGAAAACAAATTTATGGTTGCCAAAGGGGAAAGTGGGGGGAATGGATAAATTAGGAGTTGTGGATTAACATATACACACTACTATATATAAAATAGATAATGGACAAGGACCTACGGTATAGCACAGGGAACTCTACTCAATATTCTATAATAAACTTAAATGGGAAAAGAATCTGAAAAACAATGGATATATATAAATATATAACTGAGTCACTTTGCTGTACAACTGAAACTAATACAACATTGTAAATCAACCATACTCCAATATAAAATAAAAAAATTTTAAAAAGTGAAAAAAAATAAGGATTATCTCATTCAGCATTTCCCTAGAAGATAAGAGGCTTTAAGTACCTCCATATCACAATTATTTAACAAATCTGACTGACAGGTTTATGACCTATTTTCACATGTATTTTCTATTGAAGTTTCAAAAATCATTAGCTACACAAAGTAGAAAGAAGGGGTAAAATCCTTGGCATGAGTATAATTCAAGTGGGAAAAAAGGCTTATGCACCACTAGGAAACAGATTTTATGAGTTTCCACTAATGAAAACATGTGAGGCTTACTTGAAGCCAAATTATGCAAAAAACAGATGGAAAACATATGTGAGCAAAGCAAGTGGTTACATTCATAAACACACAGCAGCCAAGCGGCTTTCTTTTTCACTGACCTTCATGCCAGGCCTACATAGACAAGGCCTAGACCGGATGCTTTCTTTTTAAATGTAACCACTGTAAAATGTAAATAGAATGCACGACATAACATTGGCAAGCCGCGTTGGTGGATACAAACAGGGGAACCAGCTTCAGGAGGACAAGCGGCCAAGGCCAATGATGACTGCACACCTAGACCCTACAAAAACCTCATCTGACCACTGGGTCAAGGATCTCTGCCCAGCAATACAACGATCTTGCCATGAATGTTTCATGTTCCATATACCACTTAACGTCCAGATTTTTTCCTAAAAGGCAAAGTTAGGAACAGCTTAAATGAAAAAGCCATCAGCTGCCAAGTGGTACCACGTACAGGACGTTGCTTGGGTGATGCACTTCTCAGGCAAGTAAATCAATATTCACTTACGTTTTAAAGACAAGTAAAAACCCCAGAGAAGCAACTTGTCTAAAGCTAAATATCCATGTTAGGAATAAAGATCACAACTTCCTGGCAGCCTGAGTCATATTCAGATTCCTATGACCCGTTGCCCAAGTGAGTTCTGATTTTAGACTTGGCCGGGGAGTAACTCACGTAACAAAGAGAATAGATTTGGGAAGTTTCATCTGTGCCTGTCACCCCCAAAGCACGCACACACACACACACACACACACACACACACACACACACACACAGAAGCATACACAGATACACACACGGAACTGAAAGCAATTATGTCAGTGTCCCTGTGTATGGAAACGGACAGAGAACTAGAATTGGGGTTTTGGATCAGCAATCAAACTTACAGATCAGCAGGTCAGGGCTGACTGATCATTGTAGCATCTCCTCCCTACATCTGTCTTGTCATAACTGCTTTTTGATTTAACTTTTGTTTCCAAAGGCTATTCCATCGGAAAAGTCAAGACACATGAACTACAGAAATTCAAAAGACGTGCGTTATCTTAGAGCAGTGGTTCACTGAGTCTTCCAACAGTAACAAAAATGTATAGGGTTTGAAATAAAGGTGGGATTAAAGAATGTACCACCAAAAATAAAATCATAGTAATCAAACCTAAGGCTACAAATGAAATGCACCAAGAACTCTACAGCTTTCACATAAATGAATATGAAAAGAATGTTTACAAAGGACAAATTATGGAACCTCAGCCAGGTGTGAGCACCTGGAGTCCTTATTTGCACGTTAAACTCAGGCTCTGTGCTGCACTTACCTCCTTTCCACTTGTGTCCTTGGAAGGAAAGGACACGTTATCACAGAGGGAAGCACATCTCTTTTTTTCAAACTGGAAATGATGTGTTGCATGAGGGCAAGATCTCTCCATGTTTTGCTTTTCTTGAACACCGCAGTCATTTTTTGATGGGTCTTCAGAAAACCCACTTTTTTCAAGCACTCTCTCTGTACCACAGTGAATGGAATTTAAGCTGGCTGCCTTTTGGAAAGAAAAACTATCAGTTCTTCTCTGGAATGTTATTTCTCTTGGGTTGACATCATCGAAATGGTCCTTCCTCTTTGCACAGTAGGGAGTGCTGTCTTTTTCTGAAATCCTTTCCTCTAGTTCACTAACTTTGACTTCTGTTTCCTGGTGTTGAGGAGGAGAAGGGCTCCCAGGGTGACACCGACCGCTCACCGTCTCATGCTGGACACCCGCTTCCAGAGTGAGGCTGGGGCTGGTACATCCCTCCTGCACCAGCCCCTTGGACCAGGGGGCTGCCTGCTCCCTGGAGACCAGGATGCTACTCCTCTTCCCTTCATTTTCATGGTTTGGCTCTCCTGACTTTGTGTCACCTACAGTTTTCTTGGTCGGTTCTCTTCTAAAGTATTTTCTTCTTCCAGCAGAATATTTTTCAAGGCTCAGAGGAGTTTTGGCAGGATCTAAATATTGTTCTTCTTTCTCCGCTCGGACACATCCACAGACATTCCCCATGTGATTTGCAGGAAATCACAGTTGCTCAGTGTCACTCATTTCAAAAGCCAGGGCTTACTCAGATCTCCATGCAGTCTAATTCCTCAGACTTCATGACCATCCTTTTCAGCATGAGGCCATTTTGCTTATGAGAAAGGCACCCGCAAGAAATGCCGTGGCATCCTGCCCAGCCGGTCCCTGGGTCTCATTAGACACCCCGTGGCTTACTTCTGGCCACCAATCCTCTTAGACAAACATCGCTGCTCACTGTCAAATGACACGCTGATGAGCTTTCAAGGCAAACCCTTAACTTTATTGCACGAAAAAATTCTGATCCTTGCTTTACTTTCAGTTTTCTGAAATGCGGTTACACTACCAAAGTTTGAATTAACCTTTGGAACCACTGGTGATTCAGCAAACACGAGCACAAACAGAAAGCAAATCCCAGTCAAACTTAGTTTCAAAGTGCCTTTCAAATTTAGTTTCAGAGATTCTCCACCATACAATTTTTTTTCTTAAGAAACACAATCTAATGTTGGCACTTGCCCCCCAAAAAAGGGCTCAAAAACCTCTATAAACTGTACTGACTCTTATTCAAAAACAGCAGCCATAAAAAAAGAACAGGATGATTCAACAGCTGAAGGAGAGATAATACATGCTAAATGCCTAAAACACTCTATTCAAATTGTTTCTAAAATCAATCTCTTCGAATAGTTTGTCATACTTTTCATATGACAAATTTCCAAGCCATTTCTCTTTTTATGATCATTAGGATTTTCATATGAGGAAATTGATAAATTTTATGATTTAAAGCACGGAACTCTTGGCCAGAAGAAACATCTGTGTGTACTTATACATGAATTAAGGCAGTTGAACTTTACTTGCAACTTTTATAATTGTACCCTAGTTAAATATTACACAGTTTTACCAGGGCCATGGTGTATACATAATAAATCAGTATGGAACCCGATGACCTAAAGTGTGCATATTTCTAACACTGAGTCATCAATATGGTAAAAAGGAAATTAGTATCGCATGACTAGTCTTTTGCATAAGCTGACTAGAGCCCACGAGCCACAACTACTGAAGCCCGCATGCCTAGAGCCTGTGCTCCACAACAAAAGAAGCCACTGCAATGAGAAGCCTGCACACCGCAATGAAGAGTAGCCCCCGCGCACCACAACTAGAGAAAGCCTGTGCGCAACAACGAAGACCCAACACAGCCAAAAATTAATTAATTAAATAAATAAATTTATCTTAAAAAATGGAAAGAAAATTGATAATTGCCTTTCTTTAGGTTGTCTTTAGACTGATCAAAGATGGAACTCATTTTTCTAAATAAAAATATTCAATTAAATAGTCAAGTTAGCAATGTGGCTGATATTTGTCAATAACAGACCTGCATGGTGAGGTTTTCCTTAATCATTTCAAGGGGAAATTAATCTCCAACAGAAAAATAACTGAATATCCTAGAAGACAAGCTGGTAAAAATAAAGCTTCAGGTTTGTTGGTTTGTTTCTTTTTAATTTGATTTTCAATGTCTTCATTGGCAATGGAACATTATTCAAGAGAATTTCAAAGTATAATGGCTGGTATTTACACTAACACGATGATAGAGGCGAAACCAGTGATTTGCAATTGCTTCCAGCCCTGCCAAACAAAGCAAATGCCCATTTTCAGGCCACTGCACACTGCTCCCTCCCCCAGGAATGGCCCCACTTCAGTCTCTGCCTGGTAACTGGCATTCCTCTTGCAAAGCCCATCAGTGATAATTTCCTTTATTCTCTAAGACCTTCTTAATCCTACCACAACACACCCTCCTCTACATCCCTATTCTTATTTGTATTGTGATAGACTCATCACCCCAGATTATAGTCGGTTTTACAAGTAGTCTCCCAAGTATAGAACAATATACTTCATCATCTGAATGAGACAGGCTTTGCTGCAGTGCTGCAGTGCTTGCACCTGGACACACCTCTCCTCCAGCAACAAAATACAAAGAAACTATATGCGACTAAAAATAACTGTGTGCATTTTGCAGTTGGGGCAAATTCTGGACAAAAGATACAAAGAGCCCAAAAAACCCAACTGCCACTTTTGAAGAGCCCAGAGCAAAAAGCAGGATACGGGCATGTGCCCCCTGCACTCAACATCACCTAAGCCACCCCTCAGCCTGACTCCTGGACACACCCCTACCCTCTCCCCATATAAGGAACAAGCTCGTCCTACCTCAGGGAACAAGAACAAGCAAGGGAACCTGTTGCTTGTTCCCCCTGCTGCTGCAGGGGCCCCAATAAAGCCTTGCCTGAATTTCTTGTTTGGTCTCTAGTCAATTTCTATTGATTAAGGAGGCCAAGAACCCTGGTCAGTAACAATTAGTATCTCTGGATCTAGCATATGGTAAATAATACAGGATTACTGTATTGATAATGCTTACCTTCTGTAACATATTCAATTTGCAATGCTCAAATATTTTTAAATCAATAAATAAGGCTCTGTCTTGGCATAACCAGTAAAATCGTTCTAATCTTAAATTATCATAGGACTAAGAAAAGTATTTCTTTAAATGAAAAGGAACATTTTAATTTTACCAAAAATTTTATATGTTTCATTTTAAATAAATCTTGGTCTAACTTTTAAATACTGGTGATAATTTAACAGTCATAATATCTTGTAACTCAGGTCCTAAAATACACTGGATTTCATAATATATGCCACAGGATCATATTAAGAAGCAAAACTCTTGGGAGTTTGGGATTAGCAGATGCAAACTGTTATATAGAGGGTGAATAAGCAACAAGGTCTTACTGTATAGCACAGGAAACTATATTCAATATCCTGGGATAAACCACAATGGAAAAGAATATGAAATAGAATGTATGTATGTGTACAACTGAACCACTCTGCTGTATAGCAGAAATTAACACAACACTGTAAATCAACTATACTTCAATAAAATAAATGTTAAAAAAAAAGAAACGGGCTTCCCTGGTGGCGCAGTGGTTGAGAGTCCACCTGCCGATGCAGGGGACACGGGTTCGTGCCCCGGTCCGGGAAGATCCCACACGCCGCGGAGCGGCTGGGCCCTTGAGCCATGAGAGGCCAGCGTACCACCAAAAAAAAAAAAGAAACAAAAAAAAAGAAACAAAACTTCTTTGGTACTTCTGTGGCTAGTTCTCTTCTGTCCTCCAAAGACACCTGAACCCCAAAGAGCTTTCTTAATATGTAATTCTTTTTTGAATGATCTTTTGCTTTACAATTCTTTCAATTTAGGGTCTAATCATACTGCCTTTAATTTCCAACCATTTACTCACATTTTGGTCTGTTACTTTCTGGTTTCTGCTCCCAGGAACTTGGGGGGACCTTCTCCAAGGTCCCCAATGTCTTCTTCCTAGACAAAACTACTAACCCGTACTCAATCTTAACTTTTTCAGGCTCTCCGGTTGCATTTCACACTGCTCACTGTTCCTTTCTACTTGCAATTATCTTCCCTTGGTTTAGTCAATACTACATTTTCTTGTTACTACAATTAGAAATGAAGAATGCTGCTCTATCTATTGGGAGAATGTTGGTAAAACTGACTATCATCTAGGGCCGTGATGAATCTATCTCAATATAAATAAAAAGAGGGATGTAGAGGAGTGTTGTAGGATCAGAAAGGTGTTAGAGAAAAAGGGAAATGCTCACTGATATTAGAGATAGGCTTTGCCAGCTGGATGCCAGCTGCCAGCCAGAGGTCTCCAACTGTTCCTTTTCTGTTTCCCCAGATGGAACGTCTTCCTCCTGCACCCCTAATCATGGGCCTTCCCCAAATTTCTGTCCTTTGCCCTCTGCTCTTCTCCACACGTGCTCTTCCCTTGGATCCTCTGAAGATCCCTTCTCTCTGACAGATTCAAGGATCACTTGTATTCTGGAAACTCCCAGGTTTATCACCTGTACCTCTGACTCCCCAGTTCTGCTCTGCTCACACATTTCCATCTGCTCAGCAGACAGAAGCCCAGGGTATCCCACCAGAACGTCAAACTCACGCAGAAGGTCACCTTTCCCTTTACCCTCACCTCCATTACTGGTTCTTATCTCCCAGGCTTAACCGTTCAGAGCCATCTTTAATCCCCTTCCTTCACCCTCCACACTCTGTCACCAAGTCCCTTCCTTTCTTTCTTCAAAACACCACCCCCTGGATTCAACTTTTCTTCCCCATCTGAGTCCTGCCTGGCCTCTATCACTCCACTCGGAGGGCACCACCTCAGCCTCTCAGCTTATACCCCTGACTGTGGCCTGTGATCATTTCTGATTTTTTTTACTGGAGCCCACAGAATGGTTAGGTGACTTGCTCGATGCCTTCATGGCCACAGATAAAAGAGCCAACGATGACACTCAGCTCTCCCTCCCTCCAGAGCCTGGGTGTGCCCCACAGGGGTTCCCACTCTGACCTTCAAAATCCAGACTCAGCCTGTATCACCAGCTGTCAGTAACTATGGGATTGGTTCCATCCAACAGGCCTCTAACCTCCCTATATGGGGCTCTTGCATTTTCAACCCTATAAGTTCTGGATCCCTGAGAAAGCTGCTGAGAAACACCATGTGAAATCTGCTTTTTTGGCCAGTTCTAGCTAGACTTCACCTGTGCTAGTAACAAGGTCTGGGGTCTGGCTCCATGACCAAATCCCTGCCTTGGGTAAGTACTCAGTACCCCAGGTCCCCTAAGGATGGGGTCCTCTAGTAATGAGGGTCCTGCTTCCACTTCCTGATACTGGATCTCCCAGCCATCAATAGCACAGCTAAGTGGACATTCACCTGTATTAGCTGCCCTGTCGTCTGGCAGGCTGACACCTGGTTACCTGGTCTCCTGGGACCTGGGTCTCCTCCTCCGAATTCCTACTGCTGCAACTCTGTTGCCTGTCCAGGTCCTGGAACCTACAAGACTCTACTTCCTATACCTGTCTATCCCTGCCAGATTTATCCTGTTCCCAAATGAGCCCTGACTACATTATTTTCCACCTACATTCTCCTACAAACCCTGTATCCCAGTCAAATTTTTTAAAGATTAGAAATAAGTCTTCTTCTTCCCAAAATTTGGTCCAAAACCCCAGCTCCTTTCTGAAGTTGGCAAGTTCTCTCTTCCTCCTGCAAGGTCCACCACACAGCTGTCAATCAGTAAGACCTGCTGTGTGCCCACTACAGGCCAGGCTCTGCGCGCTGCACACACAATGCTGCGTGGTCACACAAGGGATTGACAAACCCAAAGCCAGTTCCAAAACCAGGACTCACCCTAAATCAAATGAAGATGATTTTTTAAAAAACGCATCATTTTATAAAAACCAAAGATCAAGTTCAGCCTTTAACTGGCACTGGTAATTAGATAATAATTCATAGTTAATATATTTGCCTTTACTCTCCTTAAACCTAGTTTGAGAAAGTGGAGCGCTACAGGAAACGTGGATGGTTCCAGTTCAAGAGATGTCTTTATGAGAACGATACTGCCACCTAGTGTCTACAAAACTAGGAGAAAACAGCAGGCATAGTTGAGAAACTGTAATATCAATGAAACCTATTCTAAATAAGGATTGAATCATAAAACTTTTATGTATCTAAATCAGGTAATGCTGGCCAATAAACAAAGAAATGTGGCTACATTCAAAAAAAAGGAATCTCTGTCTTCGAACACTGAGATTACAAGTATTTTAAGCTTTCAACAACACGAAATGAGATGCCAAGTTCATTAGCAGCATGTTACTGAGAGGAACAATACAAATATATTGTTTAAGAAACAAAGCCTAAACATCATATGATATCACTTATGTGGAATCTAAAAAAAATGATACAAATGAACTTATTTAAAAACAGCAACAGACTCACAGACTTAGAAAACAAACGTACGGTTACCAAAGGGGAAGGTGGGGGGAGGGATACATTAGGAGGTTGGGATTAACATATTCACACTACTATATATAAAATAGATAAACAACAAGGACCTACTGTACAGCACAGGGAACTCTACTCAAAATTCTGTAATAATCTATATGAGAAAAGAATCTGAAAAGGAATGGATATATGTATAACTGAATCACTTTGCTGTACACCCGAACCGAACATAACATTGTAAAGCAACCATACTCCAATATAAAATTTAAAATTAAATTTTAAAAGAAAGAAAGAAAGCCTGAAATTTATCTTCCTCCTTTGGATGTGAATGTGTAATTCACCCTTCACATGAACCACCTGAAAACTAGCAATGAGGCTAAAAGAAATGACAGTTAAGAAAATCAGGCTTACCTGAAAGTGCAAAATTATTGTCCATATTAATCCCAAAGTCAATTTGGGATTTCCATCTGTTATGTCATCATTTCTAATGTTCACTAATTTCACCTGTTTTGTATGTGAAGAAGAGATAAAACAAAATATTTTTCAAACCAGCACGAGTTATTTTTACCTACATAAAAGTGATTCAAAATTACAGATACAAAAAAAAAGCCTGAATAATTTAAATAACAGTAATCCTTAAATTACTGTTTTACCCCCATCCCCACTCATTTTAGATTGCAAATTATAGAGAAACTACAAAGGAAAAAAACCTCAATATTATTTTGGTTTTGTCTTCTACAGCAAGTATTAAAAGTACACTTGTCAAAACAAAAAACACAATTCAAGCGAAAAGTCCTAAATAGTTAAGATTTTTAAATTAGAAATAATTTTGCCTTTTGAAAACAAGCGTTATTTTACAATTAAGTAGGAAACTATTCTGAACCATCAAATAATTTTAACAACTTTCTTACACTTCAGTCATAAAGAGTGTTTAAAAAAAAACAACTAGCACTATTATTCTATTTGTCTATCATAGATTGCTATTATTCTATTTGTCTATCATAGATTGCTACCAAGATAAGTAACTATATAACTCACTGGACATTTGGAAGACTGTTCAAAACTTTAAAAATAATACAATAATCAGACTTAAAGCTTATCAACTGTCCAATTATGCATTCAGGTAAATAAATGTAAGGATGATATTTAACATTTACTTCCTGGTAAAAGAATTAAATATCTATCATGAATTCAAGACAATGATACCTAACATTTTACTTCCTGGACAAATCACTGCCAAAAATAGTTCGACAAGGAGACATAATTAACCATTAATCCTTCTGTAAACTTCCACTAGAATTAAGAAGAGTAAGGTAAATACCAATATCATTTAAAATATAAGCACTGAGTATTTGCTAGAATTTAATAACTAAAAGCACTTTGATGCCATAATAAACTAAATGAAGGACTAATAGACAGTGTTTCCTGCTCCTCCTTGCCTCCTCTCTTCTCTTCCTCCTACTCCATTAAAAAGCGAAATTGTTGCCACCTCTGATTTCTCACTGTTTTCAGGAACTTTCAATTATCCTGAGTTTCTTTGATTCCTCCTTTTTCTACTAATTGAAAATTACCAATTATTTGCCTTATATCTCTATAATACACAATGGTACCAAATCAAGAGCAAATCCAATACGCTGTTCATTCTTTTCCATCATTTCTTCTGAAACCTCAAGCCAGTCGGGGATTGTTGTCAGAACTGTTTTATTTTTAACTACTTCTAGATTATCCAGTTGTATCTACTTATAAAAAATAAACTATTGCTTCCTCACTACTATGTATTAAAAATACATATGCCAAGTTTTTTAAAAGTATTATGTAAACTATCTTTTATAAAAATAAGGTAATTTTAATAAAAAATAAAGTAATGTCTCCCCACTACTAAGAACTGTTCATAGACATTCTTAACATTCTGTTGCTACTAAAATGTCATTAAATTCCTAGGCAAAAGCATTCCAGTTCCAACAGAAGGAAAACTCAGTAGCTCCTATTCAGATGGAAATGTAGCCACTTACACCTACTATTAACCTCCTTTTCTTTGGAACAAATGTTTAAAAACATTTTAAAACATCTGTTTCATGAAAGCACAAGTTTAATGATTATAATTCACAGTCAACTTTAACCTTTTCATTCCCTGACATGGTCCTATGCATATTTATTCAGTCACGTATGTTTATATGATTACAGTCTTTGAAAAACATCATACCTGGCGTCTTTTCAAATAGTCAAGTGCAATTTGTACATTCTGTAGTCTGTGAAAACGCATCCGACCTTTCTCTCTGGGCTAAGAATAGAAAAATGCAGGGTATAAAAAACACTGTATTTTCTGATACCACTGATCATGCTAAATACACATATGCTGAATATCCTATATAAATATACTGTATGCTCACCTTAATATGTCAAAACAGTATTTACTGCTTGGGTAGATCCATTAAATATTTTAATGATATTTTAAATTTTTTGTATTATCTGAGATTGAATTTAAACTTGGGATTTTTCTGAGTATTTTTTTATTTTAAACAGATCCTTTATTCCAAATATTTAAACAAAAGAAAAAGAGAAAATACCATGGAACATATACACTTTTCATATTCACTATCTTATAATTCTAGCCTACAGTTATTAGCTACAGATGCACAAAAAGAATTAAATACCATTCCCCATTTTGCCTTCTTAATAAACTTTAAATCAAGAAGGTTTTTATAATCATATATGTATGGCATGTTAATGAAAATGAGGTAAAGTAGCATCAGTTAGTATAAAAATCACCAAGAAGGAGAAAGACAGTGGAGGTTTACTTAGCCATGATAGAGGAAGAGAGAAAAGCAATTAAGGCCATGTAATATATTTCCTCTTTATTTTATTTTCGTTTTGCACAAAATCGGTTGGACTCGCTAATAGTTTTACACTGCTTGGGGATGGACGTGATGATTTGCTGTCTCAGGAAAACTGACAAACAGTTAACTCTTTTCCTTGATGCCATTTCCCTTAAGAAATGTCACAAGTTAGCAGAAGGAAAACGTAAGGAAACAGACCTGAGAAAATGTTCAACAAAAATGCAAAGAATGGAGCTGAAATTTACCACATAGTATCTTCCAAAGGGAAAAAAAAAGAAAAAAGAAAACTGACAGCTGAGCTGCTCAAACATGAATAGGTTGCTGAAGCCAAAGGCAGCAGAATTAAAACAGACAGCAGACCACAGAATGGGAAAATAAGTTCCATATAACAGGAGAAATGATGGTGATGAATTCTCCACTGGATCCACAAAAGCACAAATTCTAATAAAATCAGGGGGCTCTAGGGACGTGATGACAAAAGAAGCACATCTGTCTTGCAAAGGTAGGCTAAGTCAGTTGAGTGTCACCGGGATTAAACAGCTCTGTGAGCCCTGTCAGGATTCTAGCATTTTAAGTATTCCCCCCTAAATAAAATGAGACATATAAGGTAGGTAAAGAATGTCCCTCAAATACCTACTGCCAGTAGGAATGATTTAAAGCATAATCTTAAACATTAAATAAATGTCTGTAAGTTCCTTCAAATAAAACAAAAGACAGTTATGTTGGAAATATTAATTTCAGAAGTGGAACAGATCTGCATTACAATTAGTGGGCTGGTTGTAAGATTTCCATACTTATACAAAAGGTATATAAATTTCTTTAGCTCAAATGCCCTCCTGTAATTTAACCACATATGTTCGAATACCATGCAGTGCACAGAAATACAGAAATAAATTTAAAGAGAAAATATGTCCTTTGTCCAAGTTGCTGGTACACACACATCCATCTCCCTGCGGGTTTTGGTCCTTTCTACAGTTTTCTAAAAAGGAGCCCAAACCCGTGGGTTACACTATTGTGTTAGCGCTCACCGCATGTAAGGCTAGGTTAGTGGAGTTACGGGGGCGACACCTACCCCCTTATCCTCATCCTCCACATCCTCATGCTGTTCATATTCGCATGCTTCTGTGGCACTCACCAATCGTAAGGTCTTCAAAAAATCTCGTTCCCTTGGCTAATGAATATAACAGACAGAAGATAGGACAGCAAAGACACAAGACAGACCAGAAATGAAAAGAAGAGCATGAACAGAACTTAATGAAGGAGACCAGGTAACCAAGAAGGGGGAGAAATGTTCACAAAAAAGGAGATGATACCTGTGGAGGGGGTTAGACCATCTGTCAGAAAGTGATGCTTATTTCCTTGCTATTTGTGAGTCTTTTAATAGGGGGTTATATTATGCATCTAACTTCTGATAAGAAAAAAAAAAACCCAAAGGTAAAAAAGAACAGAAGTAGTATTTTAATTATAGAATTGATTATGTAAGCAAGGTCATCAAAGTACTTCCATCTCCCAAATGCACAGCATTTAAAGTCTGAAAATGCTTCATAATCTAACCAGAACTTTTTCCAGGCAGAATTCACAGCAGCTCAAAAGATGAATGCTGCAAAACTCTGAACAGTCTGTGCTGAAAACAAATTAGTCATATGCAAAAAGGATTACATGTTCTTCAAAATAAATTATGAAATTTAAAACTTACCAAGGTGTCTCCTGAAAGAACCTCTAAAAGAGAGATCAAATTGTGTCCGTCCCTCAAGTCTTCATAGAGATCATTCACGTGTTTTCGAACCTACACAGAAAAAAGCAATTTAAAATTTTCGGTCCTAGAACCCAGATCACCCTTAAGACTCAAACAAGAAAGGGGACAAGGAGAAAACATTCCTTCATGTACATGTGTTCACTCATGTAGTGTTTTTAAAAATATTAGTATTCTCTCACTACTTAAAAAATAAAATTTAGGGCTTCCCTGGTGGCGTAGTTGTTGAGAGTCCGCCTGCCGATGCAGGGGACACAGGTTCGTGCCCCGGTCCGGGAAGATCCCACATGCCTCGGAGCGGCTGGGCCCGTGAGCCATGGCCGCTGAGCCTGCGCGTCCGGAGGCTGTGCTCCGCAACGGGAGAGGCCACAACAGTGAGAGGCCCGCGTACGGCAAAAAAATAAAATAAAATTTAAAAACTAAAAAAATAAATTTCAGATTAATAATTCACACAAGTAAAACTGTTAAATTTTTAACACAACAGAATATATATAAATCTGGACAACTACATAGAGTTACAATTTCCAAAATACAGGCAATGCCCTGACCTGAATCATGATTCCTGATACAGCAACCAAAGCCACCTCAGCAAGAGGGGTGAGTTTTTAATCCCCCGGTTGGTCTTCCTAATCTCTGGGCCACAAAATCCAGGATGCCAGAGGCACACACTCCACACTTTAAAAATCCACAGATGTAGGCTGGGGAAAGGGTACATGAGACTCTGTATACTGTTTTTGAAAATTCCTGTGAGTCTATGGTAATTTCAAAATAAAATGTTTTTTAAAATTCATATACGTGAGGTCATAAGACCTCTGTCCAAAATTCTTCTGCACAGCGTAAATCTTCCTGTGGTGGAGAGTTTTCTTTTTTCTTTCTTTCTTTCTTTTTTTTGATACCTTCTTTTTTAATATTTTACTTTACATTGAAGTAATTTGATTTACAATGTTGGGTTAGTTTCAGGTGTACAGCAAAGTGATTTAGTTATACATATACCTATTCTTTTTCAGATTCTTTTCCCATATAGGTTATTACAGAGTATTGAGCAGAGTTCCCTGTACTATGCAGTAGGTCTTTGTTGATTATCTGTTTTATATATAGTAGTGTATATATGTTAATCCCAACCTCCTAATTTATCCCTTCCATTGGAGGGTTTTCATAACCACATTTACACTAGCTGCAAGTTAACAGGCCTCGTTTAAGTTTCTGATTTTAGAGCTCAAACCACCAAAGATTTCCCCCAAACTCTGCTAGCTGGCCACGCAGGGACACTTCCTGTGAATGAATGCTTGGCCCACTGTAAGGTGTCTGCCAGACAGACAAGGACAGAGCAGGCTGTGAGAATGGCTGTCCCACAGTGGGCTGGTTCATCTCCACGTTCTCACCTTTGGGTGATTCTGGGCTGCGTTACTTTGCGCTGCGCTCAGGAAAGGAGTCAAGGAAGTGGTCCAGAAAGAGGCAGAGACCAGCATCCCCCTTGCATCACTTGGGCACAGCCCTACATGCTCCCTGTCTGTGTGGTACACTCTGGAGGTTTATACACATGAGTCAAACTCCTTTGCGCTTGCAAAATGTCAGGTGAATATACAGCAGAAAGTAATACAGAGATCCAAAGTATAGTCAAAACTCTCTGACTACAGAGCAACCAGCAAGAAAGGGCCTAATGGAAACTAGAAGCAAGGCTTTGATGGGTAAGTCTTCTGGGTCTAAAAAAGAAGCTAAATTTTATTATCTTAACTGACTATCTACATGTTTTGCAGTATATTTTATCGTCAGAAAATATTTTTGATTAGTGAAGAAAAAACTTCCCTTAAGAGTTTCGTATCAAATTTACCACCTCCTATAACAGTATTTTGGGACTTTCTGCCTAAGTCACAGAACCTTTTAATATTCCATTAATTTAATATTCAATTATCCATCTATGCATCATTACTACAAAAAATATAGGCATTAAACTCAGGCCCAACAGCTCTAAGTAATTGCTAATTCCAATAGTACCTATAAAGTGGCAAGGAAAACTGAAACAGTCAAATTACTTTTAACCAAGTGTCCCCATTTTCACAAGCTGACATTTTTATTTTGATTTCCTAATTCCCAAGGAATATCAGCTGACTCTTTGGTGTCACAAGATACAACAGTAATAGAAAGCTCAAAAATACTTCATTTTTCTAAAAAAAAAAAGAGTATATCATAACACATTTCAGGCAATCCTTATTTAGAAAATCTATACATATCCAAATAAGTTACAAAGAGATTATTCCTTCCATTAAATATTGGGTTGGCCAAAAAGTTTGTTCAGGTTCTTCCATAAGATGCTATGGAAAAAACTTTTTGGCCAACTCAGTATTTACCTTCCATTCAATAAATACCATTAAATGACAATCCCCTGAAGTACTCAATTACATTTCAGAGATGAACCAATTTCCAAGGATCTTTTCAGGAACAAATCTATGACATCCATGACACATATGTGTGCAGAAAAGCAACTTTATGAAATGAGCACTAATACTTAATTTTCTACTCACATACTACTCACTGTAAGAATTCACCTGGCCTCATTCCAAGCCATGAGCTTGAATTTATAAGCCCAAGGGCCTACTTGAAAACAAGACAGAGGATGTCCATAGATGGATGAATGAATAAAGAAGATGTGATATATACACAGTGGAATATTACTCAGCCAGTAAAATGAAATCTTGCCATTTGCAACAACATGGACCTTGAGGGAATTAGACTGAGTGAAATAAGTCAGACAGAGAAGAACAAATGCCATATGACTTCACTTATAAGTGGAATCTAAAAAAACAACAAATGAGCAAACGAAACAAAACAAAAATCACAGATACAGAGAACAGAATGGTGGTTGCCAGAGGGGAAGGGGTATGGGGAGTGGGTGAAACAAGCAAAGGGGATCAAAACATACCAACTTCCAGTTATAAAATAAGTAAGTCATGGGGATGTAACGTACAGCATGGTGTCTATAGTCAATAATATTGTAGCACATACTTGAAAGCTGCCAAGAGAATAAATCCTGAAAGGTAACTTTGTCTGGTGATGGATGGTAACTACAGAGTTTTGTGGTGATCATATTGCAATGTATACAAATATCAAATCATGATGATGTACACCTGAACCCAATACAATGTTATCTGTCAATTATACCTCAATTAAAAAAACAAGGCAGAGGAGCTAAGCTTGTGAATTTCATGCACATCACTGCATTTAAATCTATGTACTCCTCTATGTATCTCCAGTGTAACCAGAAAGCAGACTAACTCTAAGAGCCTGAGCAGGGACATGAGAGATCACATATATATAAACAATATTATGCAGCTCCTGACCCTTGGCCAGCTGCTGAATCCCTCAAAATAGACAACTCCATAGTGCACGTCTGACATCTTCAGAAGGTACAGTAGGACACAAGTGCACGGTCAGGATGGGGTCCCGCAGGGCAGACCAACACACAGAGCTGAGTATGCCATGTGCTCTGGTCCCCTTTACCCACTGAGGCCTGCCTGAGTCACACTTCAATCCACATGCACTTCCTCTGTCTTTCTCACTTCAGAACAGTTAAAGATGGGGTGTAATTAATAGCCAAGACATGGAAACAACCTAAACGTCCATCAACAAACGAACGGATAAAGAAGACGTGGTACATATATACAATAGAATATTACTCAGCCATAAAAAAAGAACAAAATAATGCCATTTGCAGCAACGTGGATGCAACTAGAGATTGTCATACTGAGTGAAGTAAGTCAGAAAGACAACAACAAACACCATATGCTATCACTAATATGTGGAATCTAAAAGAGGACACAAACCTATCTAATGAAACAGAAACAGAGTCACAGACATACAGAACAGACTTGTGGTTGCCTATCTATGAAACAGAAACAGAATCACGGACATAGAGAACAGACTAGTGGTTGCCAAGAGGGAGAGGGTTGGTGGGGGGATGGACTGGGAGTTTGGGATTAGCAGATGTAAGCTTTTACATATAGAATGGATAAACAAGAAGGTCCTACAGTATAGCACAGAGAACTATATTCAATATCCTATGATAAATCATAATGGAAAAGAATATAAAAAAAGAACTATTTATATGTATAACCAAATCACTTTGATACACAACAGTAATTAACACATTATAATCAACTATACTTCAATAAAAGAAAAAAAGAAGATGGGTATGATTCTGAACACATATTTCACAGGAGAGCAATTTCACAACTTGCCAGATTGAACCAAACCATCTACATCAGGGAAACTTTCCACAGCAAGGTGTCCTTTTCCACCATCATATTTATGCAACAATAAAGAAAAATCAAATTAGGCATGTTTAGAGAAGAAGAAGATTATGCCAAGTAAAACCACGTTAGGAAAAGAGAAAACATGTTATAAAGGGGGAAAAAAATAGGATTTTAGTTATGTTTCTGCCATAGGTCTCATGAGCTAGTACCAACTGCCCAAACTCTCTGAGCCTCAATTTTCTCACCTGCAAAATGAAAGTTTGAAAACAGAAGGCCTCGAGTTCAAATCAGAGAACAAAAATTCTGTGATCTGAAAATAAAATTGTCATTGTTTTAAAAAAATCAATGTGTCAACTTAAAAGAGAAAATATGTGAAACGGAAAGCTACTCTTAAGCCTTCTGGCTTAATTTCTTAAGAATTTTAGAAAAAAATACATAAATAGAATAATTTAGCTTCTATAATGCTTGAAAACATCCTGAGTCATTGGTTATCATGGAATATTGCTTGTTTTTCCTGTTTCAGAAGATCATTCTGAGGGTCCAGAGAAATACTGTATATGAAAAACACTACATAAAGGTAAGATACCATTATTCTCATCTTTATCACTCTGTATAAAACAAATGCCACCAGTATTAACAAAAATAAACAAAAATATATAAACAATGAGTTATTACTAGGCATCCAACCCTGTTTAAGTGCTTTATAAGTAATGGCTCATTTTCTTCACCACAAAAGAATAGGGTAAAAGAGAATGTTAATTAAAAATTAAATATCAACATTATGGAAAAAAAAATTAACATTATGGGGAAGGAGTGGTAATGGATGAACTGCGTGGAAATAACTGGGGTCCTAGAGAAATATCTGATCATGTGATCAACTGGGGATGAAAAAAGGAAGGGATTAAATAGTTAAGCTGACACAGAAAAGCCTTTTATTTTGTCCAAAGTCTGTGTCATAGATATTTGGCCTGGTAACTTTCCTTCACAGATGACTGCAAACTGCCAACAGTCTCAACCTTCTGCTTTCACTTTTTAATAAAACATTCTTTCTTCCCATTTTGGATATTCCCTGTGGGACAAAAAACTGTCTGAATAAACAGTGCTCGAGGAAGTGATGAGCAACGTGAAAGCACTTTGAGACACTCTGTGGTTAAATTATATAACTTGAATTACATAACAGGGATGAAGCATCCTTTTCTATATTTCATACAATACTTCCAGAATTTTGCAGTGTTTTTTAAAACGTGTACAGCATTGCACCTACAGTTCACCCCTAGAGGGCGCTCATCTTTTGCTTAAGAAAAGTTTCCTAAGGAAGGGAAATAAAAGTAGAAGGAGGTTAGGCTGAGATTCCAAACAAGGTCCTGGTGATGACATACTAAATACTTCCGTTTTATTTTTGATAGAGAACAGAGTAGATCATGCCAGGTCTGTATCATCTAAATGGTTTAACTGTTCAAAATACCACTCAAAATTTTTATTTTGTTAACTTGTAATTGTCTGATTTTACATGGGCTAAATCAAATTCAACTTTGAAGATCAGATCATCATATAGCTGCTTATGTAATGTTCAAGGATACCTTTCTCAAAAGTCTGACTCTGCAGTGGTTGATGTCAGTCTAGACAAATTCCACAAAAATTTTACTTCCCATACCTAAACTTGCTGCCACAGTGGAGCTGCAGTTCAGTTCAAGTCACCAAATATTTAGTAAGCATCCATCGTATGCCAGGGTATCAATTGACTTCTAAGGGTGCAAAGTTGAATAAGAGCATGCCACCTCTTGAGGCCCACAGGCTAGGATGACAGAAATTTACAGAGGGGTCTGGAGTCTGAGAAGTCCCCCCACAAAGATGGGAGTGTTCCAGGCGGAAGAAAGAACCAGAACAAAGAGCCAGGTGAGGGTGCATGCAGCTGTAGGGTGAGTTTCAGGGAAGGAAAGCGCCTGTGAACCAAGGAAACATGAGGTAGGGGATGAGGGTGGAAGGGGGCCAGGGCGTGGAGGGGGCTTGACCTGCCACTTGAACAAGGACAGACCTTCCCTGAGCAAAGCAAAGACAGCCACTGAAGGCTTCCACGCAGAATGAGGACACAGTATCTGACCAATATAAACCTTCTAACTATCTTGAGCAAACCTGAAGCACAGATAAAGCCCCCAAAGGTCCAATCTGTAGGCAAGGATGGAGGAAAGGTATCTCGGCTGGAGGGGGGGCGGGGGGGAACAAACAGAGGCCACTTGGTAAAATGCACGCCTCCCAACCCAGCAGCAAGGAGCAAAATGCCAGAAAGGACTGCCAGGCCTCTCTTAAAGCAGTCCTACATCTGAAGGACACAGTATTCTGGAAAACAACCCCTATCTTTAGAAAGCCGCATAAATAATAAAAGAAGGCTTGTCCCAAGTGAGAGCGCCTCACTGCCTTAGGTGGAGAGAAAGGGGACAGTCAGCTTCAGGGAAAACTATAAGTGAAAACGTTTTTCAATGTAATTTTTTGACTTCAAACAAACACACTCAGGAAAAATAAGCAACCACATTCTCCTGGGAGAGCTCCTTACAAGTCCTACTCTATTAATATGTTACCATATAAATTATTGATAAGTAAACTGATGCTTTAAAAATACATAGAAATGCTTCAAAACAATGTATTCGCTTAGGTGCCTTATCTGAACAGTTATACAAACTTATTTCAGTACTATTTCTTTAAGAATGGTGAAAAAATAAAACCACAGCTCAGACTCTTCCGAAATTACCATAAATTCTAAATTGGTGCAGGTAAATATAAAAGGGAAATATCCTTATCTGATGTAATAAAAAGGTGATCATGCTTTTTCCTAGGCAGTATATTAGGTCAGCATTAAGGCCATACATAACTTACCTCCTTCACTGTTTTTTAACCATAAAATAAAGATATTCGTCATACATCATAGGGTATTAATGAATAAAATAATGAAGAGTTTTAAACAAATCAGTGTTGGCCCTAAGTAGCACAAATAATCTGTCTACTCCATATTGGACCTGATTAGTTCTCGGACAAAGAAGATTTCTCTTTTAAGCTTTCAGGTTGACGATCTACAATCAATTAAAAAACAAGCAAAAAACAAGGTCTTCTCTAGTCTTTCACTACAAGGTAGAACTATAGGTTGTTAAATAAAATAAGAGCATCTTTCTTACTGATAAACACTTTATGATTTGGGGGCATTTTAGTCACGGTTTCACCCAGGTACTTCTTATACTCTCTTCTGTATAGCTTCACCATTGTCGTAGGAACCTTTACAAAAGGCGATTCCGATTTTTAGAAATTTTAAAGCAAGAAGCTCTTTTCTGTAACAATTTGTTTGGGGTTTGGTGGCTGGTTCTGGTTTGGTTTGGTCTGATTTGGGTCTACCTTTCCTTCCAGGTCTTCCCTTCAGTCCACAGGGAAACAGACAAAAATCTATTTTTGCATGTGTCTCCCCATTGTCCTGTGGATCTTCTATTGCCTGCAGACCTGTATAGGCCTTGGTGCTAAACACTTATAAGTCATGTAATTGAAAGGGAAAAATGAACTTAGAAATCAATTACTCTGCATATTAATTATTTTGTATCTGCCCACTGTTTTTGAAGTTAATTTTCATTAAAGATGTGGTCTAGGGACCTCCCTCCTGGCACAGTGGTGAAGAATCTGCCTGCCAATGCAGGGGACACGGGTTTGAGCCCTGGTCCGGGAAGATCCCACATGCTGCAGAGCAACTAAGCCCGTGCACCACAACTACTGAACCTGTGCTCTAGAGCCCGCGAGCCACACCTACTGAGCCCACGAGCCACAGCTACTGAAGCCAGTGCGCCTAGAGCTCATGCTCTGCAATAAGAGAAGCCACCCCAATGAGAAGCCCGCGCACCACAACGAGAATAGCCCCCGCTCGCCGCAACTAGAGAAAGCCTACGTGCACCAACAAAGACCCAACACAGCCAAAAATAAATAAATAAATTTATTAAAAAAAAAAAAGATGTGGTCTAAACAACCTCTATACTACAATGTCAAACAAAGGAGCATGGGTTCACAAAGACATCAGCGTCATCCACTCCATGTAGGCTTTAAAAGGTAGGAGGGGGCTTTTTCAGATGAGACTAAAGGATGTCTCTGCCCAAGACTGTCCTGAGGGTCAAATACAGCGATGTTTTGGCAGGAGGATGTGGGCCTCTCCTTTTAAAAGTTTATAAAATATCTTCCTAGCTCACTACTTACATAAACCTTTCTTTAAACTATTTATTACTTCAGGAAATCACAGCAAGTCCTAATCTATCAGAACAGTTTTCAATGATAACATAAGGAAAAGGAAAGGTACCAATCACTGGCATTTTTATATTCACCTCTTTCCCATTCACCTTCTCACAATTTGGGCAAAAGGAAGAAAAAGCTGGGAAAATGGGAATCAGAATCACTTACTTCTAATGAATAGTTAATAAGCTAGTCAATGAAACTAAATTTTGAAATAAATGTAAATGTGTGACTGCAGTGATGTAACAAGACAAATGATGACAACTCTGCTGAATACTTTTAAACCAGTGATGCACTATATGAGCTCATACGTGTCAAGTCCTAAAAACAGAACTGGATGTAAAATGAGCCTGTTTGACACAGGTAACCCATAGCTACAGTATCAAAGTCCTGCTCCGTTATCACCAACATTTTAAACAGATTCCACTGTATTGTCAAATTCTAGCTTTTACTGGAAAAGTTTTGAAACAGAATTGTGCATATTTTTCAAGAAAAATCATGTAAAATTATTTTCTTAAACTTTCATTTAAGTTACAGACATGACCAAAATTTACAACTAGTTCAAAAAATGTGTATATCCTCAATAAACCCCCACTTAACGACTCCAACATCGTAAGTTAGGTTCAGATTAATTATTGGAAACTGGAGATGCATTCAGGTAAATATATCCAGTTCCCAGATGAAAATAAAGACAGCTCCTGGAATAGAGAAACATACCAGTCATTGCCCCTTAATGCCAAGTCACTTTAGCAGACTGATTTTCTTCTTAACACCTGTCTATTATCCATTTCAAAGAAGCCTCAACCATGGTTGGCGATAAGAAGGAATAACTTTGGGGGTTGGAGGAGGGGGAGGGAGGCACCGCAGGGCACCCAGCAGTCCAGAGTAAGAGCTTTGAACACTGAGGAGGGGGCAGGAGGACCCTCAGCAGCTGCTGAGTGGGGAGAGAAGAGTCCAGGAGAGGGACAGAGGGGAGTGACAAAAACTTTGCTTACTGAACACTTTTGAGCTGAATCATCTCCTTGGGGCTTGTTTCAAATGCCCTACAGGCTGTCAATGCCAAACCTGTTCCACAGTAATTCAACAATGAAGTAGACACTTGCCCCAAATAGGAACTGTCCTCTTTCCTTTTGGCACCATGTAAAATACCTTTTACAGGAACCCTCCTACACTGTTGCTGGGAATGTAAGTTGGTAACAGCCACTATGGAGGTTCCTTAAAAAATTAAAAATAGAGCTACCATATGATCCTGCAATCCCACTCCTGGGCATGTATCCAGAGAAAACCATCATTCAAAAAGATACATGCACCCTAATGTTCATTGAAGCACTATTCACAATAGCCAAGACATGGAAGCAAACTAAATGTCCATCAACAGATGAATGGATAAAGAAGATATGGGGGGGGGGGGTGTTGTGTGTTTTTGTGTGTGTGTGTGTGTATATATAAAAGGATGGAATAATGCCACCTGCAGCAACCTAGAGATTATCATACTAAGTAAACCAGACAGAGAAGGACAAATACCATACAATATTGCTTAAATATGGAATCTAAAAAAATGATACAAATGAACTTATTTACAAAACAGAAAAAGACTCACAGACATAGAAAACAAACTTACGGTTACCAAAGGGGAAAAGGGTGTGGGGGAGGGATAAATTAGGAGGTTGGGATTAACATGTACACACTACTATACATAAAATAGATAGCCAACAAGGTCCTACTGTATAGCACAGGGAACTTTACTCAATATTTTGTAATAACCTATAAGGGAAAAGAATCTGAAAAGGAATATACATATCTACATATATATATAGATATATATAAACTGAATCACTGTGCTGTACACCTGAAACTAACATGATATTGTAAATCAACTATACTTCAATTTAAATTTTTTTTTAAATGAATAAAATACCTTTTACAACATAGCTGCTTATAGCAAAAAGAAGCACAATCACAGGGCACACAGAAAAGCCAAGAACCAACTGAGCCCTCAAGGACTAACTTCTTCTCCTTCACGGAGGATGACTAGCCACTTGTGTGCCACTTGCTGGAATGGTTATAACATGAGTCAGGCTGCAGGCTGGGGAGGAAGCGGGACCCTCGTGGAGAGAATAGGGCAGATACTGTGGGTAAGGCGCCAGGGCGGGGGAGCCGGTGAGCAGGGCTGCCTTCTGGTCACACCAACACGGGCACTTCCCTCATCGCTTTCAGAACACTGGGCGAGAGACTTCCAAAGGGGGATGACACAAATGGTTGCTTCACGTCTTTTGAAGTCTCAAGGAATGGAAAATCTCAGGGGTCTCTCAGGAGCACATTTTATAGTTCTGAGGCCTTAATACCATGATGCTCTCTGATACTTTACATGCAAGTAATTCACTCTTCTTTAAACATAAGCCCATGTCCTCAAGTCCTTACAAGTAAACAACTGAGAACAACTGGTTGCATCCTCTTCATTAAACCTTTGAAATAACCCGGGATTATGACCAAGACAACTGCAATGGGGAGATGAACACAGAAACTATTTTTAAAGACACCCCCAGACGATGCAATTCCTCTGTCTCTGCTCTCATCCATGCTAATGCCTAAAACCTCTTGCCTGTTAAAATGTTTCCTTAAATCCAGATGAAACTCCAAGGCCCCCAGTACCATGATTTATATTTTCCAAACTAAAACCACTGCTAAACATATCTAGGAAACAGATATGTTTGGAGGGAATCATAAATACTGGATTATTCCATTAATTACTTAATGAAAAAAATTTTTGACAAATGTTATATATGCTGTTGTTGAAACAAATCTCTGCCACAGAATTATATCTTCTGTGGGAAGATTCAAACTTGCAAAGATGCCATCAATTTCATCAAAGTGATCACCTCCCAGGGATGGAGTGGGAGGCTGGGGTTAGCAGATGTAAGCTTTTATATATAGAATGGATAAACAACAAGGTCCTACTGTATAGCACAGGGAACTATATTCAATGTCCTATGATAAACCACAATGGAAAAGAATTATTAAAAAAAGAAGGTATATGTATGTAAAACTGAATCACTTTGCTGTACAGCAGAAATTAACACAACATTGTAAATCAACTATACTTCAATTTTTAAAAAGTGTTAATCTCCTAAACGACATTACAATTTTGCCAAATTTCCAGATGCCAACCTGTTCGACAGAGACTCATAGACCACAAATGCTCAGCGGCTACTCCACGCAGGTGTTCATGACCAGAATCAGAGGCGATGCCCATGTATATCTCATACTAAAGCCTAAAATCTAAGTGGACACTATTTCCCCTCCAGCCCCTGTTCTGAGCATCCTCTCTTTTAAACAGACACATTTCACCAACAGTAGGCTGGAACCAGGTACCACCTAGCAAATCAGGGGCCACATTTCCAAAGGTGAACCCAGGACACAGCTGTGGGTACACTGCAGGATATGTAGGTCCCAATGCCTTAATGGGACAGCTGCATGTCCAGTCCCAAAAGCTAAGAGAATTTGAAAGGAATGTTGGCTGAATAGTTGAGGTCATATTCTCAAAGCCCCCACTGTCGGTGGTATTTCTCTGCTTGCTTCATGGTTATTCCTTCTACCCAAAATGCTGTTCTGTCCCATTCCTCCTACAGCTATTGAATCTTACTTTTCCTTCAAGGTCAAGCTCTAATGTTGCCCAAACCATGAAGGCTTCCGTTTTCTGCCCTCCCACATTCCTTGGTTTATACCAGGACACCGATCATCATTTTCCTTAAAGAATAGTTTTACATATATGATATACACAAGCATAGCCCCTTAAAAGGACAGAGCTGTGTCTTAGGGCCTCACCACTATAAATGCCTCATGCTTTGCACATTACCTTTCACACAGTAGACTGTCAAAGAAGTTTTGTTCAAGAAATAAAAGATTAGTCATCTGTACTTTGCCTGTGACCTTAGCCTTGCCCTCGGCTGTGGGCCCCTGAGTGCCTGCCCAGTGATGGGGAAAAAAGAGAAACTCAGGAAATAAAATTATGAACTCCATCACCTACTTCCCAGCAGGGGATTTGTCTTTGCCTGCAAGGCCCACCACGGCATCTGTGAGAGTTAGTACCTGGCATCGTGCCCTATCACACAGGTGGAGCTAAATAAATGCTGCTGAAGGACTAACACGCAGAGGGAGACCGCCATTCCTGAACACCAAGTCTTCTAAGTGTTCCCCCGACCCATCTAAATTGGTCTGATAAATGACCAATGACAGAACGGTGTTCATATAAATCAAATTTCAAGACTTAGTAAAGAATCTTTTAAAAAATGTTTTTGGTAAAAATATATACATCAATGGAACCCAATCCAGAAATAGACTCACACATTTATGGACAACTGGTTTTTGATGAAAGAACGAAGGCAATTCAGTGTTGAATCTTTTCAACAACTGACGCTGGGAAACTAATATCTATGTGCAAAAGGATTCATTTGGACCTTTTCCTTGGCTTAGGCAAAGATATCTTATAAATGACACCAAAAGCATAAGTGATAAAAGAAAACTCAGTAATAAGAGGGCATATAACCCAACTAAAAAATAGGCAAAGATCTGAACAGATACTTCACCAAAGATATACAAATGGCCAATAAGCACATGAAAAGAGGCTAAATGTCATTACTTGTTAGAGAAACACGATAGCTAAAATCAAAAAGACAGACAAGAACAAGTATTAGCAAGGATTTAGAGAAACCAGAACCCTCACACGTTGCTAGTAGAAATACAAAATGGTGCAACCACTTTGGAAAATAGTTTGGCAGTTTTTTAAACTGTTAACTAGATTTACCAAATGACACAGCAATTCCACTCCTAGATGAATATCCAAGATAAATGAAAACATGGGTTCATACAAAGACTTGTATGTTTATGTTTATAGTAGCATTGTTCATAATAGCCAAAAAGTGGAAACAACCCAAATGTCAGTCTACTGTTAAACAGAAAAACAGAACGTGATATATGAATAGAATGGAATACTGCTTGACAATAAAAATGAATGAATACCTGCTACCACATGGACAAACATCGAAAAACAACAACAGCAAAACAACAACAAAAACCCAATGCTAAGTGGGAGAAGCCAGAGCCAAAAAAACACATATCATAATGATTCTATTTATGTGAAATATACAGAAAAGGCAAATCTCTTGAGATATCAGTGGTTTCCTAGGGCTGAGGGGAGTGGGAAGAACAAAGCAAATGAGCACAATGTTTCTTTTCAGGGCAATGGAAGTGCTTTAAAATTAGACTGGTGATGATGTCACAACTCTATAAATTTACTAAAAATCATTCAATTTTATATACACTTTTAAAAAGTGATTTTTATGGTATGTAAAATATATCTCCTAAAAGCTGCTCTTAAAAATATTTAACTCACATTCCCTTTGAGTTACTGAGTGGCAGAAATGTTTGCACATGGGACATGTTTACACTCATCACAATTCAACAGGAATTAATAACAGTGCCCAGAATATAGGACAGGATGTCAGACTGTTCTAATCTGGAAGTACACACAACAGAAATACATTTAAAAGCATGTATAATTTGTATTTATTGAAAAAAGTTCCAAAAATAATTAATATTTAATTAAATAAAAGGACTAATCATAATACTAATAAAGCTGGAAAAGCTGTCAATGCCAACCACTACAAAACCTTTCATCTAAATGAAAAAGGAGAATCTATCTTAGAAGAGCAAAGAGTAAATGAAATAGTCAAATTTAAAGGGCTACCCAGTGATCTAGTTGGGAAACAGATCTAATTTGAGGGACAAGGGACACATTTTCTCGGCTTTTCATCAGCTTACTTACTAAACTCTTATTTGAAGTGGGTGTATCTTTCATGACTACATCTTGACTCAAAGAGGATTATCACAGAAAGAAAATTTTGCCTAAGAAATAAAGCAATGTACTGAGCTGGCCTTTTCAAATACCATTTTGTTAAGTAAATCAAAGAGGGAAGCACATTCAGCAAAGGAGCTGTAAAAAAATTAATAAACAAAACCCTCAACTAAATAGAGTCAGGAGACCAGCAGAAGGAGCTCTCAAGCCCTGTGATGACAGCAGAGCCCAACAGGAAGAAGGCTTATCTTCCTTGCTGGTGAAGGCTCAGCCAATGAAAAGCCATGGACTCTTTGTTAATTACAGCCCTCCCACCTTCCTTTCCACTCTATAAAAGCAGCTCCCTCCCTTGCCATGTGGGGACTTGCACATTGCTCCCCAAGGCTGCAGGCCCTGAACTGCAATTGTCTGGAGATCTTGAATAAACCATCTCTGCTGGAGAAATATCTGGCAGTCTAATTTGTTTCAGGTCACTGCAGCTATGGTATAAAACTACATTCACAGAAACATAGCTGGCCTTACACGTAGGAAAAGAAAGCCATCTTCACAAATGGATTTGGAGGAAAGTGAATACACACAAAATCCTACCCTAAATATATACAAAACCTCACCCAGAGATAGAGCTCCACAAATATTTTCTGTGACGAGCCAGACGTTAAATATTTTTGGATTTAAGGGTCACGTGGTACAATAATACATAAACGAATGGCTCTGGCTGGGTTCAGTACAATTATTTATGGACAATGAATTTTGAATTTCATATAATTTTCATGTGTACCCAAATAATATTCCTCTTTTGATTTGTTTTCAATTCTTTAAAAATGTAAAAATAATTCTTAGCTCATGGGCTGTTCCAAAGGACAGGTTGTGGCCTGGTTTGGCCCTCAGGCCATATTTGCAGACCTCCCACCGGAACTATCACCAAGATATTTGAAACACAAATACCCTTAGGAATAGCAACACATTAGTCATTATCAGGCCATTCCTGCAAAGGAGATGAATTATCCAATTGCCCTCCCTTCCCATAGCAAATTCAGAGTGGAAAAGACTAAGATTTACAAAATAACATTATCTTGCTCTTTTCTGAAAATAAAATCAGTACTTGTTCTTTGTAGAAAAACTGGAAAATGGTTAAGACTAAAGGAGTTATCCTTCGACAAAGGAGAAAAAATCCGTAAAGGTAAGTAAACAGGTAAACAGGTCAACACATACTAAGGTAGGGAGGTGGAAGGTCACAGATAATGTAAAAGGAGTTGACACATGGAGTAGATAACTTTGGCCCACGCTCTTGTTATACAGCTGTGATTACTGGGTAGACTTTCCTTCAACTCATTTTCTGCCTTCAACTCAAGGATCTTAACAATTTCAAAAGTAAAAACTCAAACAGAACATGCTAGAAAAAGAAAGATATGACAAAAATCCTATCATATAAAAATGAAATAAAGGAGATGGAAGTATTGACAGAAAAGTTTTAAGAAAGGGACAAAATAATTTCTTCACATATTTAAGAGCTGACCTATGTGTTTTATACCATTCTGAGGGGCTGTCCCAAGATAAGAGGGTGAGAGTTATAATAGACAAATTCTGGGTAATGAAAGACATAGCTCAGCTACAACTCAAGTAGACCAAAAGTGTAAGTTATCTATAAATTAGAAAACCAATGACCCATAAGAAAGGCTGTGAGAAAACATTCCTGCAATGACAACCAAATTAACTAGATCCTGTCCAAATCTGGGATTCGAATTAACACAAAATTAATTAAACTTGCTTAAAAGCAGTCATTTCCAAAATTCTCCTGCAGGATTTCTCAAAGGGATGTTAATAGATATTCTTTGATAAAAAGAATCCATGACCAAGTGAATTTGTGAAACACTGGATTTAACAGGGTTCTTTACCACAAAAGTTCAGTCTTTAATATGCTAATATGTACCGTAAATCTCTTCAATCTGGGAAGGCTGCTTTCCAAACTCTCTTGGCAAAGGAAACCTTTTTATCCCCACAAGGCATCTCACAACACTGGTGTCCCTGGGAAGCTGGTTTGAAAAATGCTGCTCTTTGCAAAAAAAAAATATATATATATGTTTTTATTTGATCTTGTCAACTCTGGAAAATCAATTTTTAAATCCAGCAAGAAAAGTCTTAATCAGAAATTAATTTACAAGACAAAAGTTTGGAATTTAACAACCAAGAAGGAACATTAAAACTGCTCTATTATAAACTCACAGGTGTAGAGAACAAACTAGTGGTTACCAGTGGGGAGAGTAAAGGGGAGAAGGCAAGATAGGGGTAGGGGATTAAGAGGTACAAACTATTATGTAGAAAATAAATAAGCTACAAGGATATACTGTACAACACAGGGAACACAGCCAATATTTTATGATAACTATAAATGGAGTATAACCCTTAAAAATTGTGAATCACTATTTTGTACATCTATAACTTACATAACATCATACATCAACTATACCTTGACTTTTAAAAATTGTTCTGTTATATACAATGCTCAGTAACATCAAAGTGTCTGCAAATATGGCTTCTTAAGTTTTTTAAGCTTATGTATAATAAGAGTTAGATGTTTAAAACATTTGGGAACAATAAGATATTGTGAGATTAGAAAAAGGATAACCCTGAAACTCATTAACTTGGACAACAGATCTATAGGAAACATTTCTACTTTTAGAAACTGTCAGGGCACCTATATTATATCTTTTTGGTATAACTGTACTTAAATCTAAGAAATGGAATTTTTATACTATTTTTTAAGAATTTATTAAGTAGTACTGTTTTTTGGAGATTTTAAAGCACTGCTCTGTGGATTACTTTATCTAGGCTAAACTCAACCAGGGATGTGATAGCACACAAATAATCCAGTGGGCTGCCAACACTCACAGCATCTCACCTTAACTGCCATACCCACAGGAAGGAAAAAGGTATTAGCACAGGCCTCAGCCAGACCATGAAAAACACACTCTCTTATTTAGAGTTCACCATCTAACTGGCATCCAACACCGTAATAGAAAAAAAATACTGCCCCTGTACATACTGGCCTTGCTTCTTGTCAATATATAGGCAATAATATGACTCAAACCCATAAAAACGCAAACATCAGGACCACCAGTGCCACTGTTATGGAAGAGAGCAGTACAAACCTGAAGCTCTTTGATGATCTCAAACGTCTCTAAAGAGGGCACTATTCTCTATTTTACAGATGAGGAAACAGAAACTTACAAAGGTTCAAAGTTAATTTTATACACACACACACACACACATACACACACACGTACAACCGAATCACCGTGCTGTATACCTGAAACTTACACGACATTATAAATCAACTATACTTCAATTTAATTTTTTAAAATAAAAATAAAAAGAGGGAGAGGCTTTTATAAATCCACAAAAAAAAAAAAAAAAAGGTTCAAGGTCACACATCTCTAGCATGTGAACCCAAGCAGCTCAGTCCAGGGCCCGTGCTTTCAACCACCACACTGCACCACCTCCTCTGGGCTCCACAGCACAGTGAGGGAAGATGTTGCAACAAGTAGGACTAGCTTAGAAAAAACACCCACCAGGACAGACTACAGGCATGACTAGCTTATTTCTATGCTGCCTTCCTACCCGCCCTGCCCCCAGGCATTTTTTTTCCTCCAGCCTATCTGAGATTCCACCATAGACATATTTATGGACTGCAGTGAATCTGGTGCCCATTAGTCTTTTCCATCAGGGCTTCCCCCAGACCCTCACAGAGACCAGCTACCCTGGGAGTCCAGGATGGAACGTGAAGAGTCAGGAGGACACACTCACGTACTGGGCCTCTGGGGAAACGGCGGGGGGAGTGTAAGAAATGAACAGAGAAACAGAGCAATGTTTGAAACCTACACCTTTATGGGAGTCCGGGGGCCACTCTAGTGGGTTATGGCTCCTTGATCTCAGGACTTAATTAAGCTCTTAACATCCGTAAATCAGGACAAGCACTAGATTGCATCAAGGGCAGCCCAGTACCCTAGTTCAACCACATGGGGAAATGTAGTTCTCTAAAAATGACTGACATATGTGAAGGACTGTGTAAACGAGTAGTATCAAAAAAACGATCTGATCCCAAATGCCACGGTGTCCCTAAACTTTATTTGAAAACTAGTAGTATATTTCCGTGAGAGTTTTTTTAAAATCACAAACAAGAGTACTTGAACAATTTTGAAAAGAAACTCTTTAAGCAGGTAAGAAAGCCACAAAATAATATATTTAAAAGTTCCTAATGTAAGACATGTGGGGGGAATTTCCTGGTGGTCCAGTGGTTAAGACTCTGCACTTCCACTGCAGGGGACATGGAACTATCCATGGTCAGGGAACTAAGATCCCGCATGCCATATGGCGCAGTCAAAAAAATTTTTTTAATTTTTAAAAAAATTTTTAAAAGACCTATTGGTTGCCAATAAATATCATTTCCCATACCCCTATAATGGACACGTAAAGGTTGGCATACTCCTGGATCAATTTTGTTTTCATTCTAATGGAATTGGAAAATTTTGGCAATGAATGAATAAAATGCATTGTGAGGAAGTAATTAAAATAAAAATATATTCTTGTCCGTATTATGTTGGTAGATGTTCTTACATTTATTTCAGTTATTGATTCTGTCACAAATGCATCTCAATACCATGCGTAAATATTAAGCAACAGCACTTTAGTAATGCTCTGTATTTCCTGTATACCATATCATACACATCTCGTTGGAAAATCCTAAAAAAGGTAGATCTTTTGCTACTTTCATTTGTGAAACGTATCCCTCTTTTTTTTTTTTTTTTTTAATTTTTTGTGGTACACGGGCCTCTCACTGTTGTGGCCTCTCCCATTGCGGAGCACAGGCTCCGGACGCGCAGGCTCAGCGGCCATGGCTCACGGGCCCAGCTGCTCTGCGGCATGTGGGATCTTCCCGGACCGGGGCACGAACCCGTGTCCCCTGCATTGGCAGACGGACTCTCAACCACTGCACCACCACGGAAGTCCCGTATCCCTCTTTTAATTGAAAATAAAATAGGTAAAAAAAAGTTGTTAAAAGTGGACATCTTATGCAAATTATTATATACAGGATGGGTAAACAACTAGGTCCTACTGTACAGCACAGGGAACCAAAAACAATATCCTCGGATAAACCATAATGGAAAAAAATATGAAAAAGAATATATATATGTATAACTGAATCACTTTGCTGTACAGCAGAAACACAACACTGTAAATCAACTATATTTCAATAAAATTTTAAAAACAAAAATTAAAAAATTAAAATTAAAAAAGTGAACGTCTTACATGAATACATCATAAGTGAAAGATTAAACATTAACCTAGACTAATGTGATATAAATTGAACCAATAATATGAAAACTCCTTAGAACACGTCATTTGAGGGGAACTATTCAAGTGAAGTGACAAGAGCACGTGAAGACTCAGGGAAATCATCAATAAGAGAGATATTTGTTCGTATATTTGTACTTTCAAGATTATAAAGTAATTGAGTTGACCTGTCAGGTAAATGTAAATAACTAATTTACAACTAAGGACACAGAGCCTTAAAAATGTCATATTAGGGCTTCCCTGGTGGCGCAGTGGTTGAGAGTTCGCCTGCCGATGCAGGGGACACGGGTTCGTGCCCCGGCCTGGGAAGATCCCATATGCCGCGGCGGCTGGGCCCGTGAGCCATGGCCGCTGAGCCTGCGCGTCCGAAGGCTGTGCTCCGCAACGGGAGAGGCCACAACAGTGAGAGGCCCGCGTATGCAAAAAAAAAAAAAAAAAAAAAAAAAAAAAGTCATATTACTTGACCAAATTTGCACATCTTTAAACTTAGGTTTGTTAGATTCCACAGCTGTTACCAGCTTTATACCCTTCATGATCACTTAGGGTGGTGTAGCTTTAATACACACGTGAATCCTTAACAGATAAAAGAACAGTTAAAAACCTGCACTGAATTGAGCCTATGACCACACGTCAATCATCTCAATTAAACAAAACTCTCAAATACTAGGCATGTAAAGTACAACATGATTAACGTAATTAACACTGCTGTATGTTATATATGAAAATTGTTAAGAGTGAATCCTAAGACTTTTCATCATAAGAAAAAATTTTTTTCCTTTTATTTTATATCTGTATGAGACAATAGATGTTCACTAAACTTATTGTGATCATTATTTCATGATGTATGCAAGTCAAATCATTGTGCTGCACACCTTAAACTTATACAGGGCTGTACGTCAATTATATCTCAATAAAACTGGAAGAAGGGAAAAAAAGAAATTCTTTAAGCCGACATCAGTGTCAGAATACGGTAGCACTGTGAATCCACAGCCCAGGCCATCGGCATTTAGTTTAGCACTTTTAGACATACACAATAGTCTTCCCAGCTCCAACGGCTTCTGATCAAATGACTGTATTATATAGGCAACTGTTTCCAACCTCCTAGGCCAGACCAATGTGACCCATCGCAGCCCCTGACACCCCGACCACTTTCTGTGTCAAGTTCTCCCCTACCCACCCTGCAGAGCACAGCCCCTCTGCGCTCTCTCACCACTGGTTTCTGCCTCCTACTTCTCTTCCTTATCAGCCCCTTTTAAACCAGTTTCTGAATCTTCCCTCAGGTTTGCAGCACAGCACACACTGACCAGGGCCCGGAAACAGGGCTTTCTGTTAGATTCTATGGAAAGGAGCATCTTAGATAACGTTCAAAGAAACCTAGCCACACCTGCATGACAGGGCTCAGGATACACTACCCCAAACAGGGCACCTGGACAGACTGAATGTTTTCTTTAAGCTGAAGGAGCTGGGAAACAGCACGTGCTGGCAGGGCTCTGTCATTCCCCCCACCCCCCTCTCCTCTGAGCAGGTCATGAGACCTTCATGTGAGAGGTGCCCTCCCTGTACCTGGAGGAAAGGAGCATCCTTATCTCTGCAGGTGACAGGAATCTGAACAGACAGGCCTTCCTAAGCTTCCCCAGTTTATTACTCTCAGCTCACACCCTTCTGTCCTGTCACATTTTCCCAGGACCCTCTACTCTGCATCAAATCTAGTGTTAAAAACACTCAGGTTTAACGGTTTCTTCGGGTCTTCATTTCCTCATGAAGGTTCCTGGATCACACAAAACTTTTATGAAATACATCTGTATGCTTTTCTCTTATTAATCTGTCTTTTGTTCTACAGCCCAACCAAGAACGTAGAAGCGTAGAAGGAAAAGATTTCTTCTTCCTTCCCTACCTGCAATAAGGCTACAGAGAATCTACTAATATTATCAGTATATTATTAGAGAATTCCCAAGTGAGGAAAATCTAGCTCTAGCCAATACCTGCTAAATTCTGAACTGAGGAAAATAGCGGTGGGTAAGTATGGCAAAGCTAATTTTTTTTTTACTTATTTATTTATATGCCTTTAATTTATTTTTATATTATACTTTTATTATGTGTATTCTTATTTATTCATATGTATTTAATTTATTTTTATTATATTTTTATTATATGTATTTATTTATTTATATGTATTTGACCTTAGATAAATACATTAATCTCATCTATTAATATGAGTAAACTTCCTACCACCAACACGAATGGAGAAACTGAATTGTGCCATGGAAAAAACACGCAGAGGCCTCAAAAGGATGATCAAAACATGGTGCTGACGATACTCCTGTTTGACTTGGGGCCTCAGTTTCTGTCCCTGTAGCCCAATAGGTATCTTCAGCTTTAAAAGAAGGAAGTCATCACAGGTTTATTTTTCTTCCAGACTAACTTTTATCTCACTCCCAACAAAGCAACACTTTTTACTTTCCCATCACAGTAGTCATAGTTCTGTATTATAAACTAGAGAGGGAAAGTATCATCTGGTTTCAGATTCACTCATGCAGCAAAAAATTCCTCAGGGATCTGAGGGAAACAGTGTATCAGGCACTGCACTGGGGCTGAGAGGCCCTGTTTAGTGAGACAAACACAGGGCTGTCCTCATGCGGCTTGGAGTCCAGTATAAACAACAAGCCAAGTCTTCTGCTTAAATCCACCCACTACAGAATGCGTGCACTGGGGCTTCCCTGGTGGTGCAGTGGTTGAGAGTCCATCTGCCGATGCAGGGGACACGGATTCGTGCCCCGGTCCGGGAAGATCCCACATGCCGCGGAGTGGCTAGGCCCGTGAGCCATGGCCGCTGAGCCTGCGCATCCGGAGCCTGTGCTCTGCAACGGGAGAGGCCCCAACGGTGAGAGGCCCGCGTACCGCAAAAAAAAAAAAAGAATGCGTGCGCTGAGCTAAAGCCCTATATAACATGACTTAGGAGGTGTCAGCACTGCTGATCAAAGTGTAATTTTTTCTTTGAAAAATGCCTTAGTCAAGTGCCCTTCTCTGATTAAACTGTCACCTTCAGGAATGCTGCTTGGCTTTTTCATATATTTTTATCTATATCTCTAAATTCTTGCAAAGTGTATTGATTAGAGAAGAATGCAAATAAAAATTTATGGCTGAACCATCATGGCAAAGACTTGAAGTAATGCTGGGAGAGATGAGAACTGAGGAAAGCAGCAACGTACCTCAGCATAGTGCTTTACCCCTACTTCTGTGTCTTCATTTCTTGATCATTCTTTAGCCCTGTGACTCTACTGAGGCAAAATGGGGCAGGATGACAGAGCTTTTCTGTGGCCCCAGAAGGACCAAGCACTGACCCTCAGCTCTGCCACATTCCAGCCCCTTCACGCTGGGCAGGTTAACGGTGTTCCCTGAGCTTCCCAAATGTCACTGGTTAAACAAGGATTCAACCAGACAACCCACATTATGCATCCCGTCCAGGATGTGCACAGCCTAAACATTTTAAATGGCAGTGTTGGGAGCACAAGTAATAATAATAAGAAGAAGAAAATCAAGAAGAAGAAAAATTATAATTGACCACAAGATGGAACTAAAGTTATCTGATGAAATTAGTCAAATTTTGGTGTTCTTAATTTGAAAAGGTAATTCACTACTATATCAAAAAACACTAAAATCACTTGTAACTACTTAAATGACTCTCCCTGGGAAAAAAAGGTTTGTCTTCTTGTCATAAAATAGATTTAAGTTCAAAATATATTTTACTATTAACTCATCCTCCATTCTCTATAAATAAACCCCTGCTCTGTAGTCTTCAAAAATGCTCATGTCATAAAAGTCTGTAAAAGGGCTGTGAAACTGTTTCCAGTTAAAACAGAATAAAGAGACATGACAACTAAATACAACGCTGACCATGACCTGGACGCTGCCCTGGGGAAATGGTGTAAAGGACCAACCACAAAACTGGGGCATAGAAAACAGACTGTAAAGCAGCGTAGCTTTATGAAGTGGGTAAATGTGTGGTTATGAAAAAACATCCCTACTCTTGGGAAATGTTGAAGTATTGAGGGGGAAAGGGCCATGGGGTATAGAACTTACCCCCACATGGTTCAGATAAAAAAGTACACACACACACACACACACACACACACGCACACCATGTCGGGGTCATGATACAGAAAACAGGGTAAATGTCAACAAGAGTCAATCTGAGTAAAGAGCATACCAGGGCAGGGTTCCTTGTACTATTTTTACTTTTACAACTTGTTAAAGCATAAAATTATTTCCAACAATTTAAAAATATAAAAATAAATCTCTGGTCTATCTCTGTTAATTAGTATTTCGCACATCTTGTCCTCTAAAGCAGGGATCCCCAACGGGTACCGGTCTGCGGCCCGTTAGGAACCAGGCCACAAAGCAGGAGGTGAGAGGCAGGCGAGGGAGCGAAGCTCCATCTGCCTCTCCCCATCACTCCCCATCACTCCCATTACGGCCTGAAACATCCCCCCATCCCCCCGACCGTGGAAAACTTGTCTTCCGAGAAACCAGTCCCTGGTGCCGAAAAGGTGGGGGACCACTGCTCTAAACAAATGATATGATTATATCATCTTGGTCTGCTTGGAAAGTATCTTTGACACCACCTAGTCCACCCTCCAACCAATGCATGAACCATTTCTGTTCCATCTCTGATAGACTCTAACTACGTCTCCACAGGATTTTGGTGGAAATTTCATAACGGCTGGGGAGTGCCTGTCCCATGAAGCCATGGTTGACTTCACACCAGGCAGTTTTAATAGTTCATATGTAATAGGATATTCGTGGCCCCAAAGATATCAGGTCCTAATCCCTGGAAACTGAATGTTGTCTTATTTGGAAAAGAGTCTTTGCAGATGTGTTAAGAATTTTGTAATGGGAAGATTATCCTGGATTATCCCAGTGAGCCCGAAATCCAATTCCAAGCGTCCTTATAAAAGAGAGGCACTGGAGGGTTTCCTTGGTGGTGCAGTGGTTAAGAATCTGCCTGCCAATGCAGGGGACACGGGTTCAAGCCCTGGTCCAGGAAGATGCCACATGCTGCAGAGCAACTAAGCCTGTGTGCCACAACTACTGAGCCTGAGCTCTAGAGCCTGCGTGCCACAACTACTGAGCCCATGCGCCTAGAGCCCATGCTCCGCAACAAGAGAAGCCACGACAATGAGAAGCCCGTGCACCGCAACGAAGAGTAGCCCCCGCTCGCCACAACTAGAGAAAGCCCGTGCAGCAACAAAGACCCAATGCAGCCAAAAATAAGATAAAATAAAATAAATAAATAAATAAAAATTTTAAAATAAAAATAAAAAAAGAGAGAGGTACTGGGAACCTGACACACATAGACCAGGAGGAGGCGCTGTGACCGCGGAGGCAGACTAGAATGGTGTGGCCACAAGTCAGGGAATGCTGGAGCCACCAGACCCTGAAAGAAACAAGGATGGAATTCTCCCCGAGAGCTTCTGGGGGGAGCATGGCTTTGCTAACACCTTGATTTCAGCCCAGAAAAACTGATTTCAGACTTCTACCCTCCAGAACTGTGAGAGCATAGGTTTCATTGCTCTAAGTCACCGAGTGTGTGTAATTTGTTACAGCAGCCATCAGAAACTAATAATATATCCTTAGATCAAAAAACACTTAACTGAATGCCTATTACTGGGCACTGCAGATGTTTAGAGAGAGGTTTTATACGAATTTAAATCTTCAAACTTTAAAGTATTCATGATCTTTGGATCAAATAAACCCCAAACTGCACTCTTTCTTATATGACTACCCTGTCAATATCTGAAAACACATTTCTCTGTAATCCTCTCTTCTCAAAGCCACCTTCCCCACTTGTCTCTGTCATCCCTCATCCAAGAGATGGTTTCCAGACGCTTACCATCATGGTTGCCTCCTGTGGTCACTTTCCTTTTGACTGTCCCTTAAAACTCACTGTCATGACCTGAACAAAACACCCTGGATGTGGGCTGACCAGAGCATATTCAGCTCTGCTAAGACGGCCTGAGACTGCATGCAGGTGCATCACTGTTGTCAATCTGCAGTCAGCAGGACCCCCCAGCTCTGATTGCATGAATCGCTGCCCCACCAGACCTTCTGTGTCCTACAGGGAAATTTTTCAATCTTTGAGCAGAACTTTACATTTTCCACCATTAAGTTCTGTCTTTTTGATGAGACTAGAGGTCCAGCTTTCTTGATCTATTTATTACACTAAGTATCCTTCCAACCTATAATCTGATCAGCAGGCATTCTCCAACTCCATCTGAGTACCTGCTACAAAACAAAGGAAAGAACTAAGACAGAGACCCCTGTAGTCCCCTCCCTGTAGGTTCCCTCATTCAGCAAACACAGTCAGTCCCTTCATAGAATTCACAATATAGTTACTTCCAGTTCCTTAATGCCTATGTGTGAAATTCACAGTTCTTCCTAAAATGCCAGTTACGTTGCTTGTGTCCTCAAAAACTTCCAATGACATCCTTGGCTAACCCATCACATCTGCTTCTTACCTGGCTTCACCATTTCTTTCTTTCATTTTTTTTTTTTTTTAATTTTTACTGAAACATAGTCGACTGACAATGTTGTGTTAGTTTCAGGTGTGGCTTCACCATTTCTATCCAACCTGGTCTCCTTCCAGCAAACCCTAGTGGTCCAGTACATCAGGCGCATGGCACATGGCCCCAGCCCATCCCCTCCTCTGCACCCAGCTTAAGCCAACGTCCCTACCCTGTCACAGTCCCTGACTACTCAGGGCCGCCCAAGTCTCCTGGCTCTGATCTCGTAAAACGCTTACTGTCTCCTACTCATTCTGGCACTTCATCCTATGCTGCCTGGCATAACTGGTAATGGTTTTACACAAATGTATTTAATGTCTCCAACAAAACAGGAAGCTGCATGAAAACAGTACTTTCTAAACTGTATTTCAGATACAGCCCTGCTTACACCAAAGTTCAACACAGCCCAGCTGAACGTGAACTGAGTGTTATTCTGGACTTTTTTTTATTGATGAGGAATTTTATCACAAAGAAATTATTATTCTTCATGATGAGAAGATATTCAGAGTTTCTCAATCCCAAGCTACTAGTCACCTACATACTCGCAGGTGACTTCACACTCCTCTATGTTATCTCTTACAATCTTGAAGTTGTCAAGATTACCAAGTCGACTATTTTTTCACATTTACAAAAACCTGATTTGCTTCTATATTCTACACTTCGAGGCTTTAAACCAGACATTTCCTCCAAAAGCTTTCAACCCTTCCTCTAGTACGTACACTATCTCTTACACCACAACAGAAATAATTTAAACGTCACGTCATAAGCTCAGCTTCCCCCTTTAGCTTTGATCACTAAATTCATCCTTAAAAATTTAGTGCAGTAGAGAGAACAAGATCCAGAAACAGCCAGACTAGGGTGTCATCCTCCCTTCCTCCTCAGACAGGTGTACTCTCTCTTAGCCTTATTTTCCATACACATCCTGAGAATTATTAGCTACGTCACCCGGGGAAATTATGGAACCTCTCTGGGCATCAGTTTCATCATCTGTAACGTGGGGATTAAGAACAGTCAGGATCCAGATGAATAGATAAAGAAGATGTGGTACATATATACAAGGGAATACTACTCAACTATAAAAAAAATAATGAAATAATGCCATTTGCAGCTACATGGATGGACCTAGAGATGATCATACTAAGTGACGTAAATCAGACAAAGACAAATATCATACGATATCACTTTATGTGGAATCTAAAATATGACACAAATAAATTTATTTACGAAACAGAAACAGACTCACGGTTGCCAAGAGGGAGAGGAGTGGGGGAGGGATGGATTGGGAGTTTGGGATTAGCAGATGCAAAGTATTATATATAGGATGGATAAACAACAAGGTCCTACTGTAGAGCACAGGGAACTATATTCAATATCCTGTGATAAACCTTAATGGAAAAGAATATGAAAAGAATGTATGGTTGTGTGTGTGTGTGTGTGTATATATAAAACTGAATCACTTTGCTGTACAGCAAAAATTAACATAACATTATAAATCAACTATACTTCAATTAAATAAATTAAAAAAAATAGGTCCTGTCCATATGAACTGTTGTGAGAAATACATTAAGACGTGAAAGTGACAGCCTGGCATGTGGTTTGCTCTCAAATAATATTAGCAGCTATTAGTAGTAGTAGTAATAGTATTAATATTGTAAATATAAATTAATTTTTAAATTTATTATTAATTAATAAATATAGCCTACAGTAGAGGTGCAATAGCTACTACTATTTTTTAAACATTATCAGAATATTTGTTGGTTATATCAAATGAAACTGATGGTTCATTACAATATTTATCATTTTATCTATGACAGGTGCTCTCATAGTGTGGCCCCAGCTAAGCAGCATCAGCTTTTTGTTAGAAACCCAACTTCCTGGAACTTATTAGAATGGGAAATTTTCAGGCCCCACCCCAGATCCAGTGAATATGAAGCCTTGGGCTGGGGCCCAATCATCTACTTTAACAAGCCCTCCAAGTGGCTCTGATGCAGCTAAAGTTTAAGAATCACGTGTATAAGTCTAAGGTCTCGAAAAAATACCTTATTTGCCAATTTTAAGAACCACAACCTGCATTATACTTTCAGAAAAGGTATTTTTCATTAGCCCTTTAAAAGTCGATGCTTCAAAAATTTTCCTCTCTCATCTGTGCCCACAAATGGTAAAATTACTCAAGAAGTATGCAATGGTCAAGAACACAGAGCAAATAGAGATTTCTTCCTATTCCCTAAAAGTTATCACTGTGTTCTCAGCTTGGGGATTTACATTTCCTCCCAGCCACCAAATCACAAGACAAAGAACAGTGTGATTGATTCAGCAGGGCCATGAAGTCATTGCCTTTACAATGTGTGCAAAGGATGTCTATGCTGTAAGTAAATCAAGCTTTCCAAAGACAAGATGGAACAGAGATAAAAGTGTAATCATCAGTTGGGTATCTCACAGGTGGTAACCAAGCAGGTTACTAAGAGGGTGTGGTTCAATATGGAATCCAGGGCCTCTTCCTCTCCAAATGCATTTATGTATCAATAAAGTAAAACTCAGACCAAACATCCAATTACACAATGTTAATTAATACATTTACAGTATAGCTAACCAGTGCTGAAGAATATATTTCCACCATGAACGGTTATTTAGATGGATCCAACACAAGTAAAGCACATTATATGAATTCTCCAGACTTCAATCTTGCAAAAATTTTTCATCCCCTTAAATTTTTATTCCTCTTCAATGCAGCCTCTCATTCACAGCTCAAGTTCTAATTCTGGGCCCAGGCAAACAATGAGTTAAAAAGGAATCTTCTGATCTTTAAAGTGCTTCAGAAAATAAAGAGCTTCCTTTCTTCTTGTTTCCTCAGAGCAAGGCAAAAGCTACATCATTGGTACTTAGATCTGGGTGCCATCTGTTATATATACTCATCAGTTTCTAGACAGCAAGACAGAACTGCATGTGATCAGGAATAACAAAAATTAAATAGTGACCTAAGACCCTCTAGTTTATAAAGTGCCATAGGTAGAATGGGCATAAATAAATACTGCAAATAATAGAAGAAGGCCAACAATTTTATACTTTAGAACAACTCTCTGGGTAAAATTTAGCTAACTGAAGTCACAGGTATTTTCAATAACAACCAACTCATGTTTTAGTACTATAATTTAAATTATGCTAAAGAATAATACATAATTGTTTCTGACAACCATAGTTTACCTAGAGATCATAACTTGCAAGGTAAACAATCCAATATATTCAGCATGGGAAGAATCTTGTAGAGGCAGCAGATGTGATGTGTTAACTGGGCTTCATCCTTAAATATATTTTGCAGAATGATGAATCAAAAGGAAAACATTCTTGCCAGAACAATCAGTTTAAATAGGGACAGGCTTAGTCATACAACTGAAATACCAGAGCACTAAAATTTAGATACATCTGGAAAAAAGCCAAAGACGTCTGCTCACCAACAAACATGAGTTTTAATTAAGCAAACTGTTTAAACAAATGTAATTTTAGCTCTGATAAATATAAGTCTATATTAATTTTTTTCTGGAGAAAAAGCTATATTAAAAAATCCTAACCAAGTATTTTAAGGAAACAGTGTTTACACATACGGATATAATAGTAACTTAAGCAATCATCTAAAAGCTCCACGATGTTTACTTTTCTCAGTCACATAAACTTTTAAAAATTGACCTTGCTAGAAGCATCCCCTGGGCACTGGGTATACGCTAGTTTACTGCTGCATAAATCCTAACTTCCTAAATCATGGGATTAACTAGCAAATACCTGAAAGTATAAAGTGGAGAAAAGTAAACAGTCTAACAGCCAAGGGGAACCCGCTGGCATCTGCAAAACGCCCCAGTGCACCAAGGAGCCCAGGGCTGACCTGGGCCCCCAGCCAAGTCCTGCTCTCGCTATGTGGCTTCTGATGCAGCTAAACCAGAAGGGGCTGTGGCGGGTGCCCCCTCCCTTAAATCAGGGAAGCAAACTGGACAATTCGAAAGCTATCCTCCAAGCGCAAGTCCAAGTGAAGGTACAACCGAGGACCAGGAGTGTGCTGAGTCTTCACAGACACCTTTTCTGCGAGGGGAGTATGTGGGAGAAGAGGAAAACAGGCCTTTGGGCCCCCAAGATCAACCCACAGACCACAAGGGAGGGGCGTGTAGAGAGGGTGCGGCTCAAGTGACCCAGCAGGACTCCAAGGCAAAACGGCCAAACTATCTCCCCCACAGATTCTGACCCCCAGACCCTAGCTTTTTCTAAAACAGATGTACTAAGAGGGAAAGTACTTGAGGTAAAGAAGAGATTTGGATAAGGCAGGTAGCAGGGCATGTGAGGCACCCCGCCCCTGCTTTACCATTTGGTTTGCAGCCATCCACATCAGCCCACTCTTCCACCAGCTCTCACTGACTGAGCGCTGACAATCTGCCAAGCACCAGACTTTATGCTTAGATGGACGATCTCATCAAATCCTCACACTAATCCACTATTTACAGATAAGGGCGGAAAAGGTTACGGTCACACCAATAATAAAGTGCAGAGCTGTCTACCTTCCATCTTTGCCTTACATCTCCCAGACTGACAACCTTGTAGGAGAGTCTTCTTTCAAAGACAAAATATACTATTTATCAAATGAAAAGGAAAATCCAGTGAAGAAGGTCTATTGTGGAACTAAGCTCTCAATCACCTCACTGCCCAAAGGAGCAGAACTACTAACAACAGATCTCCTTGGAGCCACAACTTGGGTAAAATAATTACATAATATTAAACCACAATAAACACATAAAATAATCACTTAGAAAGGTCAAAATTTTTAAGAATTATTTCAAAAGATGGGGAGCACACTCTGGCCTGCGTCAGCAGTCCAGGCAGCTAATAAGCCCAGGGCAGAGTCTCCAGAACTTGGTCCCAGCATACAACTCCCGGGCTATGGGGGGCAGCACAGGGCACAAGGTAGGCATCCTTCCCCTCTTTTCCCCCTTTAACCTCCTCCACCCCTTCTTCTCTCTTTTCTCTTCTAACCCCCTTTCCCCCTCCCTTCCCCATTGTTTAAGGGGAAGGTCTACAGTTAAAATGACAAAACAGAGTGAGTACACACATAAAACTACTCGAATATTATCTAAATGATTTTATTCCCACTTTTTTTCTCTCTTTACCCATCAATTTTTCCTTCATTTTGCTGACTCGTTCTTCATGGTCACCCTTTCCCTTAACATTTATATAACATAATCTAATTTTATGAAAAACTCTTCAAATAACATACTTTCATTCGTTGCAAGGGAATAAGGTAAGGCAAGAAAGGTAAGAGATCTGCTTCTCTCCTGTCCCTGTTTCTCCCTGAATATGTTCAATATTTCAAGGGAAGAATATAAGAAGATCAACATAGAAGAAATATTTCTTTCTAATATAGAGATTTCTAATCTAAAATCCATTTACTTACTTCGCATTTCCTACTAATTGGGTTACAACCAAACGGCCCCCAACAGCGACAGTATCCAACATTCCTCTTATCATCATGTAGGTGAAACGTGGAAAAGATGACACGAAATCTGGCCTTTCTCTGGTCAACTCACAACACAAACCTGAAGAGCCTGGTGCCCCAAAACGTTTAGGGATATCTGATGAGTTTTCTTCACTTGAGGGTAATGGTCTAGCTTCCAGACATAAAAGAATAAATGTTAAAACAAACAAACAAACAAAAAAAACCTATGTTCTCACATATGTGAGTTTTGGGTCAGAAATTTCAGTGCACAATTTTTCAGTAAGAGTGAATTTTAAATTCTGCCCTACTTCAAGAAACAAATAAGCTAATTTGATTATAACCCTAATTAGTTAGACTGGCATCTATCTAATGGCTGTTGTACATAAAATACTTATTTTCCTATTTCTTACTGGGTTGCAGCAGAAGTAAGCCTAAAATCTTCTAGATATGTCATTTTATCAAAAAAAGAGGTCACATACTCCAAGTAAATCAGGATTTGAACCCTTGCTGTCTGACTGTCCTGGCTTTGTGGGCCTAATCACTAAATTAAACCAACTTGGAGGGTTGTTGGAGGATTAAGTGATTTAAAACTTGCCATGGGCGTTACACATGGTGAGAACACTCTTGCCAGGCCCCATGATGTGCCCTAGGAGTGGATAATGCAGACTTGTCCTCAAAAAGCTCAACTAGTGTTTTGAATTTTGAGCAAAGGCAGCTTCCTTACATGCATTCATCCAATTTACACGCTGCTCGTAAGGTGAGTGGCCCAGCCCAACACGCCCAGTACCCAGTAGGTCCCCAAGGAACATCCGTCTTGTACCAGTGCTGAGTTCCCACAGGAGTCATCCTCATGGGTTTCTACCCTCCACTGCCAACACTGTGACTTACACTCCCAAAGACACAGGGAAACCCTCTGTGTCCCCGACATGCCACCCCCAGATGGCCACAGTCACAAAGACTGCCAGGCCAGGAACCACCAAAGGGGCATCTCTTCATCCAAAACCTCGCTCCCCCTGGACTCAGCTCAGAGATGGGGAAGTCCTGTCAGAGCCTTCAGCTCCAACGTTCCACAATGCAACCCTCACATCAGCCCACCTCTGCCCTAGCCTGTAGCAGAGTCCTGCTTACACGGAGTGCGTGGGACACAAAAGATTGGGGGAGGGCAGGTAAACTGCTGGTGTGATACCTTCCTCAGAATTCACAAGACACTGCCTCACGAGAGCATCATAAAGCAGAGGGTCTCCACCTTTCATCTCCAGCCAACACATTGGAGGATTAGTAACAGAAATCCCAGTAGTAACAGAAATCCTTACGGAAGTGAGTCTCAGTTGGGGGGTGAATGACATGGCCCTCCAGAAGGATGTAACAGATTCGGGAAAAGGATTCTGTCCATGGGTGATGAGAGAGAGGGGACTAAAACTTCTCTCAGGTAATCTGATATGCTCCCTGAAATAAGAATCGCTTTTAGAGAGGGTTATTAAATGCTATTACAGTACTGGCACCATCCCCCTAGGGTACATGATGGTTTGAATAGGATCTGTAGGATAGCTTAGGGATATAACCACATTAACATAATGTTTCTATGTGAGAAAACTCTTTCCAGGTCCCAAACAACAGATTTAAAATATTACCTTCTCTCCGACTTCAGGACTGTCCATAAAAGGGGAAGAAAGTGACTAAGAGTTAATTGTGAAATCCCATGGGCTCTTTAGCTGAGATTTATGGAGTTATTTTGGGTCCCACCGATCCAATAATTCTACTGGAATTGGGACCCAATAACTCCATGAAATTGTATGCAAACGTTGTGCACATGTGTATTTTTTGGAAGAGCTTACATCAGATTCTCAAAGTGACCCATGGCACACAAATAAATATTAATTTAAGAACCACAACTATTAACTGCTTCACAGAGAAACATACTCATAAGCACCAATCTCTGGGTCATAGTAAATACAAGAGATAAACTGATTTGTCTAGACTTCTGTCTGTAATCCGTCCTTTTTGTCTTGTTTTTAAAGATTTTTTTTGATGTGGACCATTTTTAAAGTCTTTTATTGAATTTGTTACAATATTGCTTCTGTTTTATGTTTTGGTTTTCTGGCTGCAAGGCATGTGGGATCTTAGCTCCCTGACCAGGAATCGAACTCGCCACCCCCTGCAATGGAAGGCAAAGTCTCAACCACTGGATCACCAGGGTAGTCCCTTTTTTTTTTTAAATAAACCATCCTTAGTCCCACCTAACTCTCTGCCATCTGCATAAATCTGATGCCAGAACTTGCTTGGAATCTTGAGAGGAAAAAACATTACTGAGAACTGCAGTTTTTCGATGCCCTAACACGTAAATATTTACATATTTCTTAACCTGCTGAGATTTTTTACAGTCCAATAATAAGAGGTTTTACTCATGTCACAGAAGACACTGCAATCACTGGGCACTCATCTACCACCCCCATCATGACCCACAGGCCATATACCAAATAATAACAGATGCCTGAAATGCATGTGAAATGCTCTAGAACTGAAACTTCCCACTTGATACGGAAAAGCTGTGCTTCACAGCCATACAACCAAGTAATGCACAATAAATTAAAACCTGCAAAACAATTCAAAGATGCAAAAGAAATATACACTGACCTTCATGAGATGCTGATTTATCCATTTTGTGAATGTTTTCTTCTGAACTTTGTCCCGTTCATCTGGAAGGGGGAAAAAAGATATAAAAGAAGGTTGGTAAAAATCTATGACTAGGAGACTTTCATTATCACTATGCAAATAAAGAAGAGTAAGGTGTTCAAAAAGTACTGTTTGGTGCACTTGAATTTTCTTGGTAAGTTTTGGCACATTGACACTACCTGTGAGAAAGATTGGCCTCTTCCCAGTGTGGCGTTTGCCAGCACTGCCTTCCACACGCTCTGCTGCATCATCTCCACAGCCACCACCACCAGGAAGTCCTCTCACCTCCACCGCCACCACCAGCCTCCACTGAGCCCCTGCATGAACTTCCCAAAGCACCTGACCACAGATTACATCCCAGCTGGTCTTCACGGCCACAAGAGGGAAGGGAGGCAGTGTCACTCCCATCTCACATAAGAGGAAACCAGGATGTCGAGAGGTCAAAGGACTTGTCGACGATTATTCAGAAAAAGACTTAAAGCTGTGATAAAAGGCAGGACTGAATTCAGGTCCTCTGGCTGGAAGTGGACACTGGTTTAATCACGAACCATGCTGCTTTTCTCCTAGATTCCCTGTGTTGAACGATCTGGTAACAACAAAACGCCCCACTAGATCCTTGCCATAGAGAGTGATACTGTCCTGGTTACTAGACACGGTGCAGAGAAGGGTGAGGGGAGGTCTTATGATGTAGGAGGAAGAGCACTGGAACGTTCCGGTTCATCAAGTTATTATTTCAAAGAAATCCTAATCTCCAACATCTAGAGAGGACGCTGGAAGCCATACTCTCTCCCTGTCCTGCTCCCAGGCAGCAAACCCCACTCTCCTGTGTCCTCCTCCCTCCACTCTACATCTGGGGCCGGCTCTTCTTTCTCCCCGTGGTCCTCTTTCTTTTCCCACCCCTGGTCCGCATCTCCATCCTTTCCCTAGGGGCAGATAGGCCTCGCTCTCTTCATCTCTTTCTCTTCTCATTCTTCATCCCTGAGCCCCATAAACTACTTTAAATGGAACGAAAGTTTCTTTGAAAATGCTATGATCCAGCAATCCCACTCCCGGGCCTATGTCCGAAGAAAAGCGTAATTCGAAAAGACACATGCACCCCAATGTTCACAGCAGCACTATTTATAATAGTCAAGACGTGGAAACAACCTAAATGTCCATCAACAGAAGAATGCATAAAGAAAACATGGTACATATATATACAATGCAGTACTACTCGGCCATAAAAAAGAATGAAATGATGCCATTTGCAGCAACATGGATGGACCTAAAGATTATCATACTAAGTGAAGTAAGTCAGACAAAGACAAATACCATATGATATCACTCTTATGTGGAGTCTAATTTTTTTAATATACAAATGAACTTATTTACAAAACAGAAACAGACTTACAGATCTTGAAAACAAACTTATGGTTACCAAAGGGGAAACATGGGTGGGGGGGTGATAAATCAGGAGCTTGGGATTAACACACACACATTACTATATATAAGACAGATAACCAGCAAGGACCTACTGCATAGCAAAGGGAACTCTACTCAATATTCTGTAATAACCTATGTGGGAAAAGAATCTGAGAAAAAATGAATATATGTACGTGTATAACTGAATCACTTTGCTGTATACCTGAAACTAACACAATATTTTAAATCAACTATACTCCAATAAAATTTTTAAAAAACAAGAAAAAAAGAAAATGCTTGTCCTATTCATGAAAAGTATTTACGTGCTTTACACTAATTTAAACATAAACAAAAATACTTAAATATGTCAACTGGGAAAAATATCTGTAAACTGAGACACAGATTACTAATATTAATACAAAATAAAAATAAAAAAGAATAAGATGAACATAATGTATAACTGGGCAAAAGCAGACAATGAAAATGATTAAAACTTTATGAAATGAAATTAATTTTAAAAATGAAAAAAAGTAAATGCCCACAGGTACTCAACCTCACTAACAAATAATAATATAGAATAAAAATAAGCTTTTTCACCTATCAAGTTGTCAAGATTTTATGAAAAAAAAATTCATGTTGACGAGGGCACAGGGAACAGATATATTTATATATATCTGTGGATATGCATATGCATATGCATATATATATATATATATATATATATATATATATATATATATATGGCTAGTGGAAATGTAATTTGTTTGAGATCTCCTAGACCTGCACCGTCAATACTGCAGCCCTTAGTCACAGATGTGGCTATTTAACTTCAAACCAAAATTAATCAAAATAAAATAAAATTAACAATTCAGTTCCTTGGTAACACCAGTCACAATTCAAGTGTGCACTAACTAACGCTGGACAGGGTACGGATACAGAACATTCCCACTGTCACAGAAATTTCTACTGGACAGTGCTGCTCTACGACAATTTGCCAATAAATATCAAAAGCCTTAAAAATATATTTAATTATATTTTATACCCTTTATAATAATAAAGGGTATTATTATAGTTAATACCCTTTCCCAGTAAGTCCACTTCTAAAATTTATCTTAAAACTATCATCATGGTTGTGCACAAAATGTATCTATGAGAATATAAATCAGTGTTATTATTTCAAAATAAAAGTTTAGGAAAAAACATAAATGTTCAATGATTTTAAAAAATGGATAAATAAATTTTAGTAAAGCAATCCAAAGGCTTGTTCAGATTCGATTCTTTGCAAAGCTACCCAGTGATGGCATATTATTTAGAGCTCTCTTACCCTTTAATGCCAACAAGAAAAGGGCAGGGGAGGGACCCTGCAATTTCCCTTGTATTTCACAAGCATTTCTTCTCCAAAGTATCCCCTTGAAACCCTTCTCACTCCCCATCACCATCAGGGAGAACCCAAAAGGCACCTAAATAGGGCCTTGCATTTTGTACCGCCAATAACACATTCCTTTTCAGTGCCCAAACCTCTAGTCTCATTCTGGACTTCACTTTGGGTATTAAAAATTGGAAAAGCTGACCAAGAAGACAGAAGTTTGCTAAATCTGAATATAAATGCTCAGAATTTATGCTGAAATTATTAAACTTGCCCGATCCCCAACATAAAATCCCCAGGCACTTTGCATATAACTACTCCGCCAAGACCAATTTTATCAATAATTGTTAACCAACATTATCATCCACAAAATATTTATGAATTCCCCTGTTGGCCCCTCTGGGGCATGATCTCGACCTCAGTCATCTTTGTCTACCCACAGTAGATGCCATGATGCTTCTATGCACTCAACAAACAAATGCCCATGATGTGAATTAATTATGTTTCCCAAAGGACAATCCCACTCAGGATAACAAGGTATAATTCCTTATATACTTAGACACAGTGGTACATATTACTGTATCTCTTAAAGTAATAATGATGTCGTAAATGTCTTTCAGACTCGCTATTCCTAAAGAGGTCAGAATGAACCTAAATAATTAGTACGTAAGGCAAGAACAAAGAAAGAGAAGCAATCTACTAGTCCCAGCTTCCCTCCCTCACTCATCCCAGCATCCATCAGATCCTTGGATGAGCCCAGTGCTGTGTAGTGCTGGGCCCCCTAGACTGGACAGATAGAGCACTGGCCCTTGTTTTCTAGAGCTGTCACCTAGAGAGGGCACCTGACAGGAAGGCAGTGTGACAAGCATGCCAGCTGAGCAAAGGATGTGGCACTCACCATGCAAGCAGTACAAAGGAGAGAAAGGCCACCCCTGTCCAGCACAGGCAAGTGGGGCTGGAAGGAGGGCAAGGAGATTAATTAGCAAGACAGAAGCCAGCCCTGGTACAGACTTCTCCATCAAAAAAGAAACCCTCCACACCCTCTCCAGAATTTATTATTTGTAGACTTTTTGATGATGCCGTTCTGACTGGTGTGAGATGATACCTCACTGTAGTTTTGATTTGCATTTCCCTAATAATTAGGGAATTTAAACTGGTGCAGCCACTATGCAGAACAGTATGGAGGTTCCTTAAAAAACTAAATATAGAGCTACCATATGATCGAGCAATCCCACTCCCGGACATATATATCTAGCGAATACCATAACTGAAAAAGATACATGCACCCCTATGTTCATAGCACCACTGTTTACAGTAGCCAACAATGGAAGCAACCTAAATGTCTACTGACAGATGAATGGATAAAGAAGATGTGATACACATATACAATGAATATTACTCAGCCATAAAAAAGAATGAAATAATGCCATTTGCAGTCACACGGATGGACCTAGAGATTATCATATTAAGTACAGTAAGTCAGACAGAGAAGGACAAATATCATATACAGCTTATATGTGGAATCTAAAAACTTGATACAAATGAACTTATTTACATAACAGACATAAACTCACAGACATAGAAAACAAACTTATGGTTACCAAAGGGGAAAGGTTGGGGGGTCGAGATAAACTAGGAATTTGGGAGTAACATATACACACTACTATATATAAAATAGATAAACAACAAGGACCTACTGTATCTCTACTCAATATTCTGTAATAACCTATGTGGGAAAGGATCTGAAAAAGAATAGATATAATATTGGGTTGGCCAAAAAGTTCGTTCAGGTTTTCCGTAGGATGTTATGGAAAAACCCGAACAAACTTTTGGCCAACCCAATACATTTACAATGTAGTGTTGGTTTAAGGTGTACAGCACAGTGATTCAGTTTCTTTCAGGTGTGCAGCACAGTGATTCAGTTTTACATATAAAAAACTGTGTTGTGATTACCCAACACTGTAAATCAATTATAATTTGATAAAAATAAATTAATTTAAAAAAAGAAACCCTGATCTCATAATTTCAGATTGAAAGAGGCTTAGTTAGAACTCAAGTGTCGTGATTCCCCCCAGAATTGCTTCCACTACCCCAAGATCCTACCACCTTTCCTTTCAAAAGGAAGTACTGAGCACATCCCAATCACAGACAGTGCTGGGGAGCCAGGCCCTCCTGACAGCTGTGGACTTTGGACGGAGAAGCGAGTGCAAACAAGGGAACCTCCTCAACAAAGTCTAGGGCTCCTATCACATTTTGGCAGTGCTTTTCTAACCTCCAGCAAAGAAAACAGAGTGAGGGAAAAAAAAAAGAGTACTTCCGAGGCAATATTCACATTAATACCATCCAATTAATAACCTAGGACCCTAATGTTAAATCGTCAAGTAAAAAACAAAATGTACTATTAAAAATTCTTGTTCAAGAATAGATAGCTTCCATATCAAGTTATGAAATATGAGATGAAAAGCATTCCTATAACTATCTACCAAAATTTTATTAATTTATTGAATCAGCGCATAATAATATGAACTCTAACAAATTTACTCTGTCCCATTAAATTTAACATATGATGTGTATTATACAAACTCCTCTTGGTACATAATGGTTAATAAAATATATTTATTTTAAAAAAAGAATGTATATATATGTATAACTGAATCACTCTGCTGTACAGCAGAAATTAACACAGTGTAAATCAACTATACTTCAATTAAAAAATAAATTTACAAAAATAAAATATATCTCTTTGGGTTGTGAAAAGCCATATGCATTGATATGTTAATTGTATAATTTATGATGGAAAAATTAGAAGCAATCTAATTAATATTTGATGATTATTAAATTCTGATTGTCCTTTAAAAATATATATATATGTACATATATATATATTTACTTCTTTCTAAATTAATAAAAAACGGTCCTATATTTTAAGGAACATGAAGAATAGAACACACGTTCTTAAAAACTAATCTCTTAATGGTTAATTTTTTAGCCACGTGGTAGATCAAGAAAGCTGATTCAATCGAAGGATCAAATAATGAGAAACTCACTTAAATTATACAACCATAAAATGGCTTTTTTGATCACTGAGGTTTTGTTGTGGTTGTTGCTAGCAGCTTTTCAAAAGCACTGCTGAAAATGTAAGGTGGGAGCTAAACGTTTAGCAGGTTAATACTGAGGTCATACCTCGGGATTATGATCCACAGCTAAAGTACTGGCTAAGGTACAAAGACTAAAGTGAACTAAATAACACGTGATTCATAGATTCTGATACTGTTTTCTAACAGTAACAACCTAATCTTTTCTTTTAAACTTCAATAAACCTAGATGATTCCCCTTCAAGTACGCCAAGGGAGGTTCTTTAACACGTGAAGTTTCCCACGATGCTACAAGAATGAGGAAAGAGTTAATGTGGACATTAGGCGCTCAACTTTCTTCAGGAAAGCAACTTACAGTCCAGGAATACTTAAGCCTGGGGAGACTGTGATTTACCGCTTTCCATACACATTATTTCAAAAGGGAGTATTCCTGATGACACCATCTAATTTTCCAAGTCTCGTAATGGTTCTTTATTTCACTTCAGTGAGGGTTGCCTAACACTGAGATTTATATTTAGGGCGACGTTGCTAAGACAACAAAAAGGAAAGATCACTCCTGAGTTTTTAACTAATCCTACTGGTTTTACAGACTATCCATCTATTTTTCTGAATGAAGCTTTATAACATCCCTTTCTTGGAAAATTATTTCATTTAGAGAGTACGTTTTAAGTGAAAATATACATGTACGATCAACTCGTAAAGTACAACATAGCTGAACATTCTATAAGGACACAGAATGCAAACAATAACAGAATTTGAAAAAATAAAAAAGTACAAAAAGAGCACCAATTATTACAACTTACACTGACTGGTCTTCAATAAACTCCAATAAAAGCTAAACCCACTTCATATCACACACAAAATAACTATTATTATTTCAACGCATATCCTATGCCCAACAACAGGGGGAAGTTCTGTCCAGGGAGCCTCAGGAGTTGTCACGGGAGCCTGTCCAGATTTCCAGAAGGTGCCCCACAGTCTGCTAAAGCCCCGCTGTGCGAACCCACTCAGGTCCTGCAACTTCCCTCTCCAATCCTGCGGCACAAAATTTAGATAACGGGTAGGCTACTGACCCATGCAGCACATCAGCCCCACCAGCCTCGCGTTCCAGTCGCCATCATCTTTCAGGACCTGCCCCATCCTTGCACGGGAAATCGGTCCAGCAGCTCCCTAAACTTTCCATACCAAAGCTCATGTGTCAGAGTCCTGGTAAGTTTCTGGGTAGAAAGGAAAACACTGACTAGACACTCCCACTCACAAGCTGACAACCAGTCCACTCCCCCTTTTAAACAAACATGAGCAAAGCCAGCCAGCCTCCGCCACTATTTTGCAGGGGACGCAGACAACACTTACTAAAAAGAAACTAAATCATCTCTTTCTCCTTTGACGCTTAAAGCTGTTCAAATGAAATCCCTTAAAAAGAGAGTTTTGATTGCCTAACTTTTTTGCAACGAGGCAAACCAATCGGATGTTAGATTTCACTGCTGCACCAGCTCATCACATTCCCTCCTCTAACACCCCAGGCAGGATACCCCTGGGATAAAAAAAACAAAACAACAACCAGCTCAACTAGTTTCACTCATGCCTGATATGTGTGCGATGAAGGTGGTTTAGGAAGCCCAACTTTATAGGCTAGACACACCTCCTTCAGGGGAAACACCACTATCAGGTATTTCTTTCTGCACTTTCACACATTTCCACATGAATCTCACAACGATTCTTTGACCTGGATGGTACATCTTCATTTTAAAGATGTAACAAACAAGGTTTGGGGAGATGAAGAAACTAGCCTGAGATTTCACAGCCTAAGTGGGATCTGAAATCTGATTCTAAAACCCACTTCTCTTCTATGTCATCAAATAACAGAACTTTTCTATGTCATCAAATAACAGAGCCCCCAATCTAATAATGCAGGAAAAACAAGGAGTCTCCAGCTTATAAGGACTTCACTTTCGAACATGAAGAAAAATGTCAGGAAATGAGAATCCTTGCTCTAAAGAAGCACCAGACCAAGTGTCCCCAGCACAACTGTTTGCCTGAGACTTTACACAAACAGACCTGCCCGAACAGAAACTGTACAAACAGTAACTCTACAAACAACAAATAGGAAATGATCACTACTTATTTTTGGCAACAGGGAATCAGCCAATTTGATCATGCCGAGGGAAGAGACAATGCCATATTAACAGTAGCTTTGAATGTGCTTTGAAACATTCAAGTATGATTTCTAACTCTACTCTAAAGAGACTGTAAATGACAATTATATCAACTTCTGCAAAAGTTTAAAGTATCCTTCACTTTCTCTCCCTTTCCAATTGTCTGTTTCAGAGCCTTGACCTCCACTACCAAAAAGCCTAAGCCTACCTATCTCCCTGAAAGAGGGTAATAATAATAGCAAACAACTCACGGAGCGCTTGCTATGTGCCAGGTACTGTTTTCACCTACACGTATGTAACACAGACGGCATGGCATCCTCACACAACCATAATAGGATCATGCCACTCACAGAAGGACCCGAGGCACTTGAAGCTTAAACATTTGCCTGGGGGCTTCCCTGGTGGCGCAGTGGTTGAGAGTCCACCTGCCGATGCATGGGACACGGGTTCGTGCCCAGGTCCGGGAGGATCCCACATGCCGCAGAGCGGCTGGGCCCATGAGCCATGGCTGCTGAGCCTGCGCATCCGGAGCCTGTGCTCCGCACCGAAAAACATCTGCCTGGGATCACAGAGCTACTAAGTGCAGGGGGTGGGGAGAAGATGCAGTTTTCAAAAGCATGTTCAATATTATAATTTCATACTCGGAAAACAAAGTACTAGCTTTTAAAAAATAAGTTAACAAAAAGGAAAACCTGAGGCTTGGCCAAATCTTCAGTAGTGGGGATACACAAAAGATGTAATTCACACTCTGCACATCAGTGATTGTAGAGAGTGGAGGAAGGTACTCAGGATGGTTCCCAAGGAGGTCAGAATTTAGGATAAGGACGAGACTTCTGCATTTATTAATAAAGGTCAGGTGTGAATTTTAGAAGAAGACTGGGAAACACTTGGCAAAAGGCTCTATCTAAGAAAAGAGAGAGAAAAAGAAGAAAGGAAGGAAGGAACAGAAGGATGGAAGAAGGAAGGGGGGAAGGGAAAGGAGGGAGGGAAAAGAAAAGATGAAGTGTGGAGTTTTGTGGGAAAAAAAGATGGAAGGAAAAGGAAAAAGGGGATCTAGGCAATTTCCCCGCTATTGCTGGGAAATAGCTCTGTAATACAATACGGTGAAAACAACAGGGGAAAAGCTGTAAGATTTCTTTCATTACAGAAGAAGGAAAACTGGCTGGAAGAAATAGTTGGGATCAGTGAGAAGACTAGCTCCTGAAAACTGAAAGACAATGTCCAGCTGTGACCAGGGAGCTGGGTGAGAGGGGGTCAGATCTGCTGCCATCATCACCCCTCAGGCCCCCCGTGAGCCTCACCCCTCATCACCTGGGGCCCCTTGGCCTCATCCCAGTAACAACAGCCCTGCCCACTTGACAGGACCTTCACCCACAGTGGTCTCGGCCAACATCACTGGGACAGGAGGTTGGAGGTGCAATGGATAAGAGATGGGAGTCCCTGCTCCTGTTTTGGTTGAAAACGCTTCCCAAATATTCCCACAGAAGCATCATGTTCCCAGGAGCACAGAGGTACAGCTGATGTCCATTTCCGGTTCACCCATTGGTCTGTGTGCCCTGCTTCTGTGGGACCACGGACGTAGAGGAAGAAACTGAACATCTCTGAGGCATAGCCACGCCCACCCCTACCCCATTTTGTTAAAAGCAAGACTCTTTTCAGGACAATTCCACTAAAATTATGCCATTGATCTATCCATCATTTTATAAAAAGGTTGCAAAACATCATGAATGAAAGTATACCAGTGTTATTTCCCAGTAATTCTTTAGCTTAGTCACAGCTCCAAAGTCCCATATATCAATACTTCAAGCCTATAGCTGCTCTCCCAATAAGAAGGCCTGTTCCAGATCTGCTGTCTTTACTTCTGGCCACAGCAGACCTAGGGCTTTTGCATGATGCAAAGACACACTTTGATGGAGAGAGGTTCTCTTCTCTCATTCTCAAGGTTCAATTCTTCTTAGCTTAAACAGAATTTTTTCTCTTCTACAAGAAATGACAGCACCAAAAACTCTAGGGTTGTCCTTTTCTCATTACTGGTTTTATCAATTTAAATTCCCCATGCTGATGATTTTCTTAGCATTTGTTTTTTATAACTATTATTTGTTAAGATCTGAATCTAAATGGAATTGACATTATTTTCTATCATCATCCCTCCTTGATCAGAGCATGATCAACCTACTGCTTCTGTGCTAGATCTAAGCATCATTAAAAAACACATTTAAAAAGGAGTTATTTGCATATCTAAATGATAATCTTCATAGAAAAGCTCTTTACGTTTTCAGAAATCCTTAAACCTTCTGCCAAGGAAATGAAGGCAGCTTAAAAAGGAGATGGAACTGACAATACATCTCAGAAACACAGTACAATAAAATCTTCAGATTTATGCTCCCTGGCAGTACATGCGGAAATTATACAATATTAGAAATGAGAATAAGAAAAAATTTTAAATAAAAAATTTTTAATTCTAAATAAATCATTTAAAAGAAAGTATAGAAAATTATGTTTTATAAATAGTTGGGTAGGAAGAGTGTTTCAAAACAAGTTACAGGGCTTCCCTGGTGGTGCAGTGGTTGAGAGTCCGCCTGCCGATGCAGGGGACACGGGTTCGTGCCCAGGTCTGGGAAGATCCCACATGCCGCGGAGCAGCTGGGCCCGTCTGCTGAGCCTGCGCATCCGGAGCCTGTGCTCCGCAATGGGAGAGGCCACAATAGTGAGAGTCCCGCGTACCGCAAAAAAAAAAACAAACAAAGAAAACAAGTTACAAAACCCAAAAGAAACTAGACATATAATGGCTGACAAATTTGACAAAGCAGATGCTATAAATGAAGTTTAAAAATAACATGAGCAACAAAGAAAATATATGCTACATATATAATACACACCAAGAATATCCAAAATAGATGAATAAGTCCTATTAATATTCAGTAAGAAAAAAAGGCAGCCCCTACCCAACTACACAATTTAAAGGAATGAAAAAGATTCAGGGAAAGGCTCCCCCAGCCTTCCAATCAGGAAATGCACGTGAAGCAAATGATTTCATACTGGCAAAAATTTTATAAGAATGACAATAACTAATGCAGAGGCAGGCAGCCCCATGTGTACAATGGCAAAAAAAATTTTGAGGGCAATTTGTCAGGATCCACTACAAATTAAAATGCATACAACTTTCTGTATGAACAATTCTACCTGTAGTAAAACTAAAGAAACACTTGCATGTATATGATCAGCATACAGGAATGTTTACTGTAGCAAAATATATGAAGCCACTTAAATGTCAGTCAATAGGAAGCTAGATGAATGAATTATATATACTTCACCCACCTTCTAGAATATTAATAAGGGAAAACTTGTACATAGTGACATAAAAAGATTCTAAGATACACAGTTAAGTGGAAAAAATGCAAAATAATAAATACACATAAAAGAGGCACATCAAATTGAGAAAGCCATTTCATCCTAAGAGTGAAAGCTAAAAGAGGAGGGGGTTGGGGTCATAAATTTCACATTTCATTCTGCATTATTTCTAGACGGAGTGTTTCAGTCTTTTACAAGGAAGATGTATCTGTGTATTACTATTAACAATAACTGTGAGGAAAGAAGTGTTTCAAGTTATTTTATTCAATTAGGTATTCAATACTCCGGTAGACTCTACGGAAGATACAGGGAAAAGACAGACAGCCGGAGCACCCCCAACTCAGATCCAAAGATGGAGAGAAACACCTCAGCCGTGGGTAGGCTTGTTCTTAGGCTGCTGGGGGCAGAAGGGAGAAGAGGAGGGAGGGGGATGGAGAAGGGGGGAGGGAGGACGAGGGGGGAGGGAGAGGGGGGAGGAAGAAGAAGAGGGGACAGACAGGGAGAAGGGGGAGGGGCAGGGAGAAGGGGGAGGGGCGGGGAGGGGAGGAGGTGGGAAAAGGGGAGGTGTCAGAGGCCGGGAGAAGAACAGCAGGGGCAGCTGGTGACACCTCTTCAGAGGATGGCTGTCCAGGCTGGGATACTAAAGGATGAGTCTTTAGAGAGTCTCTGAAAGAAGAATCAGTAACTGAGAAAATACTCAGAAATTACCCTGCTTGGAGGGCATCCTCGGTCGAAGTTTAACTGCCATGGAGCAAAATGCAGTCTGGTTTTGTGCTGATAGTCAGGAATCCAGAAATAGCACAGGGGTAGAATGTGATAAGTAAGCTAAGGCATAGATGATGGAGAACAATAGACCCCATAAATCCTTCCCACAAACACCCTTTTGTGTATCTGCTGCCCCGTCCCCATCAATGATCAGATCACATGCTCCGCTGTCAGGACAGCGGCTGCGGACCAACAGGATCGGATCAACAGTACCAGATGCTTATGGGTTCTGCTCTGAAGAAGAATTTACTGGTATCTCTTCTCACGATTGGCCAAGAATTGAGCATAAAACTCCTAGTATCTGCTTTTTATCTTTCTCCCACCTGAGAATAAAGAACCTTCCAGTTACAGCTACACTGTTGGAAGGTAAGTGCTGTCTTCGAGCTGACTGCTGACGTTCTGATTCACTGTGCAGGAAAGAAAGTCTCTGCAGTTCTCTGTCTGTGTTACACTAACTTCCCAAGTCCATGAAAATATAGGGTGACTCACACGCACAACATTTTCCCTCCTGTAACAGCCCGGCCAGACACAGAGTGAGTCAGCAGCGGGGATAAGAAGGTGGAGATCACCAAAGACAAGACTCTGAAGCCCTGGGGAAACCTTCAACCTAGGCTTGTTTCACACTGAGACTGCCTCCTGCTCAAGGTTTTTTTTTTTTTCTTTCCATACTGATTTTTTATTTATTTTTTCATCTAAATGGAAAGAAAAGTCAGGATTTTAAGGTCTGTAGAAATGGACAAACTTTTCCAGACCTCTGAAACACTTGAAGATACAATTAAAAAGAAAAGCTTCCTTATTCTCTTGTCTGCATAAGTTATGGCAGTAACTCAACTTAAAACAGAGCAGGGCTGCTGGTTAAAACAGAATTCATGTTAGTCTAATTACACCCTCATTTTTTGGGGGGGCTGTTTTTTTATTTTTTTTTTAACATCTTTACTGGAGTATAATTTTTTTACAATGGTGTGTTAGTTTCTGCTGTATAACAAAGTGAATCAGCTACATGTACACATATATCCCCATATCCCCTCCCTCTTGTGCCTCCCTCCCTCGCTTTATTTAAATGTAGTTTACAGCTCGTGGGGACACGTGCCTTAGTTACAGGATCACCAAGCATGCCCTGGTAGGCTTTAGGAGCCACACACCAGGTGACCCAACCCATCCCAGAAAGGCTCTGCCACCACCCCATCACCACCACCACACCCCTCCCAGGAGCACTGATGAGCAAAAGGAGAGGCAGGCAGATGACTAAATGTCTGGGGTGCCAGGAGAGTTCTCCCTCGGCCTTACTTCCTCTTGCACAGAGAAGACCTTCAAACCTGAGTTAGCCAGGGCTGCATTCTCCCAACCAGAGCTCACCCAGAACATCACAGATGACACAGACGGACATAAAATAGCTCTGACTGAAGTCAGAGGAGCAAAGAGCTTCTCGCCAAGTTACCCACTAGAGTATCACCTTGGGTTGATCATTTCCATGCCTCTGCTTTCTGCAGAACTCTTGCTTTGTCCACCAGCTTTTTTTCCTTGAAAACCAAAGGCAAATTTTGAAGAAGTGGATCCTCAGAGATCCTTCCAAGCATTTTTAAATACTCTACGTACCTTTATTATCTACTGTTAGAATAGTGGTCCCAAACTTTCCATTTCCTTGACCCCTCCACCCATCTTTAATGAGAAAGCAATGTGTCTATCCTAGTCCCTAAAAAGAAGAAGAAAATATAAGAAGCTAGTCAGTGCACACTTTTATTAATGATATACAACGAAAGTCAGGGCTCCAAGGGAAAAGAGGAGAAACTGAATGATCACGTGCCAATGGCGATGGATGCTCACAAGGAAGTTTTGCTAATAGCTGATTCTGTGTGGGAAAACAGGCACCCTGAGGTGGTGCTGATGAGAGACCCCACTGGTATGATCTTTGGGAATTTGGCAACAGTGATAAAGGAGCCTTTAGAATGTTCATAATATTCTTGCATTCTGACATAGATGGAAAATGACTGATATTTATACAGCACTTCCTGTGCCAGGTCCTGCCCCAAGCATTTGATATCTTCACCGTGGAGGTCTATTATTACTCCACCACCTTCACAGGGGAGGAAACTAAGGCACGGGACATTATTTGGTCAAGGTCAAAAAGGAATACAGTAAGGCAAGAAAGGTAAGGGACCTGCTTCTCTCCTGTCCCTTTTTCTCCCTGAGTATGTTCAATATTTCAAGTGAGAATATAAGAAAATCAATAGAGAAGAAATATTCCTAATATATAAGATTTTTAATCTAAAATTTATATACTTGGGCTTCCCTGGTGGCGCAGTGGTTGAGAGTCCGCCTCCAAGGCAGGGGACACGGGTTCGTGCCCCGGTCCGGGAAGATCCCACATGCCGTGGAGCGGCTGGGCCCGTGAGCCATGGCTGCTAAGCCTGCACGTCCAGAGCCTGTGCTCCACAACAGGAGAGGCCACAACAGTGAGAGGCCCGCATACTGCAAAAAAAATTTTTTTTTAATAAAATAAAATAAAATTTATATACTTATATTTCCTACTAATTGGATTAGTAGAGAATCTGGGATCAAGCCCCACAATCTATACTCTTAATCCCTGATGACACCCTGCTTTTAGAATACAGTCTATAGAAAATCCAAAATTCAGACTACGTTTTACATAAGGAAATATTCATCTCAACGCTAAATATACCTGAAACTAACACATTGTAAATCAACTACACTTCAATAAAAAATAAATTTAAAAAAAAAGAATACATTCTTTCTTCTATGCCATGCTCTCTTGTTTATTATGTGTGGCTCTACAAATTTCTGGCCATATAATTTTTAGATAATTACAAATTCTTTGCCTCATTTGTAAATTGAGGGTAACAATAAAAAGCTGCTAATGACCAAAAAAACCACTAAATATAATTCTTGCTTGATAAATACTCAAAATATATAAAGGTATTTAATTATTACCTATTAATAGAAAAATATGAAATAATCTCAATATCCAAGGACAGAAAAGTGAGCAACTCAGTTATGGCATGGCCACAAAATGATTGTGCTTTCATTAAATAAACAATGCACCGTTTCCAGGACATGGAATATACCAATTACAACATCACTATTTTCTTTCCATTTTTCTTCAAGGAATATACATTATTTTTTACAAATGGAAGGAAGAGTTGTGTAGCAGGCATTATTGTGAGAGTTTTGCTTTGAGAACCTCTCAATTTGCACAATACTTTTAAAAAATATCTTATACCTTCCCTTCCTGGCTCCTCCTGGTGTCACCTTAAACACGTGTGGCTGACACTGAAATGCCAGACTCAGGCAGACACTTAAAATGCTGGGGAATTTTTCCATTTAAAGCTACTGGGTTCCCCCAGAAAGCAGAGCACCACCATGTGGCTCATTAGCCAGAAATCAACTGAGCATTCAGTCCCTCTGCCTGGCTGTTGAAATGAAATTTGTAAACTCAAATTTATTTCAATAATGAAGTTCTTTCAAGGTCCCTAAGGCCAGAGGTGTGACTCACTGATCTGCTCCAGCCCAAACCTATTCCTTAAAAAAATGGAGAGATGACTAGAGAAATTATGTTAGTTTAAACTTTGGGCATCACCTGACATTTAGAGACTAAAACACTCAAAGCAAACCACTAAAAATATACAAACTCAGTCTCCATTTTTTTGTATGCAAATCTCTGTAACTACTTAAATTCATAATGGCTTGAACTACATCTCCCATGAAGCTTAGGTTTCCAGGCACCTAAAGATCATATTAAACCTCTTCCTGGGGCCCCCACTATTTCCAAACCTACTCTTTTTTTTTAATGAGCCAGGCTTCTTCAGAAGGTAGCATTCCATGCATTCAACAAGCATCTCTTGAGAACCCAGAGTAGAGGAACAAAATTTGCCAACCCAACATGTCTCTTTGGCCTGTGGATTCTTTCCAGCTGAAAACAATCAAGGCCCAAACAAGACTCAGGAAGAAACTTTGACCTTCCCCCTAACTGTCTGAAGAATTCAGATAGATGGACTGTTCCCAGAACAGAGGAATCTCCACAGTTATCTGCAAAGAATATGGGTTACGTGTGGTCAGAAGAACAGGGCCTAGAGGTCAGAGTCCACTCTGTGTCCCATTGCCTCTGCCTGGCCCAGCAAACATTTATCAAACCTTTGCCTTTCCATCTTCATGGGAATTGCCTTCCTCCCCTTTGAAGTCCCAAACCACTACCCCCAACATCCTCTTCTATCTTTAGCTGAAGATGGTATTTAAGGGGAGGACTTCAGTCACGCAGGCAAGTTTTCTCTTGGGTCTCTCCCATGTACACGTTATTAAAATTTTGTTTGATTTTCTCCTGTTAATCTATTTCCTATCAACTTAATTCTTAGACCAGCCAGACCTAGAAGAGCAGAGGAATATTTCTTCTTCCCCAATACCACGAGGTGTCAGGCAAGTGCTAGGCACTGGTGCTACAAAATGGGAAGAGTCCCACACCTACCACGGTCCAGCGGGAAAGAGGCCCAGAACCAAGACTTCGCAAACCTGCCTGACAAGTGCTATGACAGAATTATGCAAAAGGACCTTAGCCTGATTTCATTTCATTTTTTAAATCGAGGTTTAACTAACAAAATAAAACAGGTAAATACTAAGTGTTCAGTTCAGAGAGTTTTGACAGTTGTTTGCATCCTATGCCCGGCACCCAAAACAAGAGAGAAAACAGTTCCACCCCCTTGTGCCCCTTTGCAGTCTATCCCCACACCCCTCCCACAGGCAACATGATTTTTATCACCGTAGTTTCTCATGTTCTAAAATTTCACATAAATAGAACCTATTTGATTCTAGCTTTTTAAGATTAATCCGTGTTGCTGCGTGTATCCATGATTTGTTCCCTGTGATGGCTGACAGGCATTTCACCATATGGACCTGCCAGTTTGCTTATTCACTCACCTGCTGATGGAGGCTGGGCACTTTCCAACAGTATCGTAGCAACTTGTGTTACTACAATTAAGGTTGAGTTTCTTCTGTTTTGGTTCATCTCTTTGATTTACATTTGTATGTGTTTTTAATGTAGGGGGCAAGGAGGCAGAGAGTGTTATGGTTGGAACCAATAGGGTTCTCACAGAAGATAGATCAGGGAGAAGGCAAAATCCTAAGAGAATTAAAGGTGTGATGTTAGGCGTGGATTAAGTACAGGATGCGTGTAAAAGAGTCCTGGACGACTGGGCAGGACAGAGGCCTATAAAGACAGGACAAGCTAAGGAGCTGGGACTCTATGAGTAAGGCATCAAGAACAGTGAACAGAACTTCAATTTTCCTTACAACCTCGGAGAGGCGGTTTCAAAGCACACCTATTTTGAAGGCAGAAAGACCTGGCCTCAAATCCCTCTCTTGCTACTAACTCTGTGGGCTGAGGCAAGTTAGTAAAACTCCCTAAGATTTATTTTCTTCATCTGTAAAATGGAGAAAATGCCACCCATTTCAAAGACCTGTAAAGAGGCTAAAAAGAAATCATGAAAGCCACACAGCTAAAAGAACACTTAGCATAAAATGGGAGCCCCTCCTAGTGCTGTGGGATGGATTTAAATGCACTCACCTCAAACAGGGCTGGAATCTAACCAACAGCACCATCAGAAGCACCCTGGAGAGCCTCTGCTAATCTCACACCGCTTCAGAAACTGCAGATTTACCTCTAGTAACCAATTTTTGAACCTATTTTTGAATTAAGTTAACCAATTTTCTCTGGAGAAGATTTTTAAGAAGATACAAAAAGAGTGAGCGCAAGTGAACAGAATGAAGTTTGGAGTAGCAATAGGACATGAATCAGGGCTACATATTCAACTCGACCCTGATCAGGTTACTATTGCCATGAAAAACAAGTCTGATTATCCAGGAACAGTGCAACAGCAAAGTCACTTAAATGCCCACAGCTCCAAAATGCATCAAAGAACACAGTAATGCTTCTTAAAACAGAACTTTTTGTTTAAACGAACCATTTCAGAAATGCACTTCTACTGATAATGAAATTTTCAATTACAAAAAAAATAAAACTTGCTGTACCTTTTAGCAATAGGAATGAAAAATAAATGAAAGTATTAAATCGTGATACATGCCCTCTAAGTGAAAATACTATAACTTTTATAAAGTGAAACTTTTTCAAAGAAATTAACTCAACAGAAGAAATATAAAGCTTATTTGTAGATGCTGACCTTTTTAAAAGTATAAATACCCTGACGTTCATAATAAAGGCAGATTTTTGTCTGACTTCATAAAATTTTTCTTTCTTTTTATTGATAGTTTTTTTTTCTTGAGGTATAGTTGATGTACAGTATTAAACAAGTTACAGGTGTACAAAATAATGATTTACAATTTTTAAAGGTTATACTCCAGTTATAGCTATTGTAAAATATGGGCAATATTCCCTGTGCTGTACAATATATCCTTGTAGCTTATTTATTTTATACATAGTTGTTTGTACCTCTTCATCCCCTACACCTCTCTGGCCCCTCCCCCCTTCCCTCTTCCACCACTAGTTCGTTCTCTATATCCATACAATTTTTAAATTCTATTTCTGCAGATGGGGTCTGTAGGACTCATTCTTTCTGGAGTCTGCGCTCTTTGCTGAGAGATCTAGACTTACTTTATTTTAGCACATCATCCACCACAGGGCCTGAAGAGTAATGTGCTCAACTGACTCTGAACATAGGCCATCTCCTCTATCCTCCCCTGAGCCTCATGAATATTTATTAGCTAAATATATGTGAAATCTGAGATGGCTTAATTACAGTAACTGAGGATACAGTCCTTGAGAAGATCCAAGAGCTATGTAAACATGGCCACCAAAATCAAAACGTCACATATTTTAGATCTGGAGTCACACAAACCAACTGTCAAAAAATACCTCGGAGGCATAAATATTTTAGTGTGATAAAAGAAATGACTTCGGAGTCCTAAGATAAATTTCTGAAACCTAAAAATACTTCAGTCAAAACTGCATATGGTAAAAGTATTTAAATTGAGATGTATGTTCTTTATTTTATAAGTCCTGAATAACTTCAGCTAGTTACAACTTATTCAGAGATTGGGTCCTTTTCAGAATCCAAAAGGTATCAGATAAAAAATAGGATTATAAAGTAAATATGATCGGATTGCCCTTTCTAGTTCACTAATTTCTGGTAATACCAACCAATGCCTATTTTTTTTCAGCTGCAAAGTGTGCTCCAGAACTACAGAAAATACCCCAAAAAGCATGAAATATATAAGAAGTGGAAAGGACTTAAGGAGCTTATGATATAGAAATATTGTGGCGTATGACATAAGTATGTAAACTATAGCTCTTGCCATCAAGGCATTTCATATCTACAGAGGAAATAAAACAGAAAACAGGATACTGGACACAGAATGAGAAGCCTACCGACCACAAGTAGGAAGGGGAACCAGGGCGGGGTGGCCAGCGTCATCCTGAGCACTTGTGAAGACTTGTGGGCACTGGAGCAGCGACCCTCTGGGTAGAAGGACCACCAGCAGAAGTCGCCCCGGGACAAAAAGACGTGAGCTGGGAATGAGCATGAGTGAGGCCACACTGCACCCTACACTTCCTGGCAAAAAAATGAGGCCCTAATAGACGAGAGCGATTTATCCAACTCCACCCACCTGGCCACCGGGCCTTGAACCCCGTTTCTGGATCACCAAACCCCATATTCTTGCTTTAACTACCAGCAAAGAGACTGACTTAGAGGATGCCAAGTTTAAGAAGACTGAAATTTTAATGAATGCTGGAGAGGGTGTGGAGAAAAGGGAATCCTCTTACACTGTTAGTGGGAATGTAAACTGGTGCAGCCACTCTGGAGAACAGTATGCAGGTTCCTTAAAAAACTAAAAATAGAGCTACCATATGATCCAGCAATCCCACTGCTGGGCATGTACCGGAAAAAACTATAATTCAACCCCTATGTAGCAGCACTATTTACAATAGCCAAGACATGGAAGCAACCTAAATGTCCACCTACAGATGAATGGATAAAGAAGGTGTGGTACATATATACAATAGAATACAACTCAACCATAAAAAAGAATAAAATAATCCCATTTGAGGCAACATGGATGGACCTAGAGATTATCATACTATGCAAAGTAAGTCAGAAAGAGAGAGACAAATACCATATGATATCACTTATATGTGGAATCTAAAATAAGACACATATAGACATATCTATAAAACAGAAACAGACTCACAGACATAAAGAACAGACTTGTGTTTGCCAAGGGGGAGGGTAGGTGGGAAAGGGAAGGATTGGGAGCTTGATTTGGACATTTTGTTGGGGGGGGGCATGCCATTCAGCTTGCAGGATCTCAGTTCCCTGACCAGAGATTGAACTCGGGGCCACAGCAGTGAAAGTGCCAAGTCCTAACCACTGGACCGCCAGGGAAATCGGGAGCATGATATTAGCGATGCAAACTATTATGTATAGAGTGTATAAACAACAAGATCCTACTCTATAGCACAGGGAACTATATTCAATATCCTGTGTTAAAGCATAATGGAAAAGAATGTGAAAAAGAATATATGTATGTATAACTGAGCCACTTTGCTGTACAGCAGAAATTAACACATTGTAAATCAACTATACTGAAATAAATTTTTTTTAAAAAAGAACAGTGAAATTTCCACACACCTTAAAATCAAGTGTCGAGGGGTGCTGGGAAGATGGCAGAAGAGTAAGACTCGGAGATCACCTTCCTCCCCACAGATACACCAGAAATATATCTACACGTGGAACAACTCCTACAGAACACCTACTGAATGCTGGCAGAAGACCTCAGACCTCCCAAAAGGCAAGAAACTCCCCACGTACCTGGGTAGGGCAAAAGAAAAAAAAGAAAAAACAGAGACAAAAGAATAGGGACAGCACCTGCACAGTGGGAGGGAGCTGTGAAGGAGGAAAGGTTTCCACACACTAGGAAGCCCCTTCGCGGGCGGAGACTGTGGGAGGTGGAGGGGGGAGCTTCGGAACTGCGGAGGAGAGCACAGCAACAGGGGTGCGGAGGGCAAAGCGGGGAGATTCCCGCACAGAGGATCGGTGCCGACCGGCACTCTCCAGCCCAAGAGGCTTGTCTGCTCACCCGCCGGGGCGGGCGGGGCTGCGAGCTGAGGCTCAGGCTTCGGTCGGAGCGCAGGGAGAGGACTGAGGTTGGCGACTTAAACACAGCCTGAAGGGGTTAGTGCACCACGGCTAGCCGGGAGGGAGTCCGGGGAAAAGTCTGCACCTGCCGAAGAGGCAAGAGACATTTTCTTCCCTCTTTGTTTCCTGGTGCGCGAGGAGAGGGGTTTAAGAGCGCTGCTTAAAGGAAGTCCAGAGACGGGCGCGAGCCGCGGCTAAAAGCGCGAACCCCAGAGACGGGCGCAAGCCGCGGCTAAAAGCGCAGACCCCAGAGACGGGCAGGAGACGCTAAGGCTGCTGCTGCCGCCACCAAGGGGCCTGTGTGCGAGCACAGGTCACTATCCACACCCCTCTTCCGGGGAGCCTGTGCAGCCCGGCACTGCCAGGTTCCCGGGATCCAGGGACAACTTCCCCGGGAGAACGCACGGCGAGCCTCAGGCTGGTGCAACGTCACGCCGGCCTCTGCCGCCGCAGGCTCGCCCCGCACGCCGTACCCCTCCCTCCCCCCGGCCTGAGTGCGCCACAGCCCCCGAATCAGCGGCTCCTTTAACCCCCGTCCTGTCTGAGCAAAAAACAGACGCCCTCCAGCGACCTACACGCAGAGGCGGGGCCAAATCCAAAGCTGAACCCCGGGAGCTGTGCGAACAAAGAAGAGAAAGGGAAATTTCTCCCAGGAGCAGCCGATTAAATCTCCACAATCAACTTGATGTACCCTGCATCTGTGAAATACAGGAATAGATGACGAATCACCCCAAATTGAGGAGGTGGACTTCGAGAGCAAGATCTATAATTTTTTCCCCTTTTCCTCTTTTTGTGAGTGTGTCTGTGTATGCTTCTGTGTGAGATCTTGTCTGTATAGCTTTGCTTCCACCATTTGTCCTAGTGTTCTATCCGTCCATTGTTTTTTTTTCAATTTTTTTCTTATTAATTAATTTTAATTTCAATAACTTTATTATACTTTACCTTCTTTCTTTCTTTCTTCCTTTCTTTCTTTCTTTCTTTCGTTCTATCTTTCGTTCTTTCCTTCCTTCCTTCCTTCCCTCCTTTAGACAACGAATCATCCCAAATTGAGGAGGTGGTCTCTGAGAGCAAGATTTATGATTTTTTCCCCTTTACCTCTTTTTGTGAGGCTGTATGTGTATGCTTCTGTGTAAGATTTTGTCTGTTTAGCTTTGCTTCCAACATTTGTCCTAAGGTTCTATCCGTCCTTTTTTTTTCTAAATAAGTATTTTTTAATTCAATAACTTTATTATACTTTATTTTATTTTACTGTATCTTCTTTCTGTCTTTTTTCCTTCCTTCCCTCCTTCCTTCCTCCCTCCCTCCCTCCTTTCCTTCCTTTTCTTCTTTCTTCCTTCCTTCCTTCCTTCATTCTCTCCTTTCTTTCTTTGTTTCTTTCTTCCTACTTCTACTAATTCTCTCTACTTTTTCTCCCTTTTATTCTGAGTCTGAGCCATGTGGATGAAAGGCTCTTGGTGCTCCAGCCAGGAGTCAGGGCTCTGCCTCTGAGGTGGGAGAGCCAACTTCAGGACACTGGTCAACAAGAGACTTCCCAGCTCCACATAATATCAAATGGCAAAAATCTCCCAGAGACCTCCATCTTAACACCAGCACCCAGCTTCACTCAACGACCAGCAAGCTACAGTGAAGGACAACCTATGCCAAACAACTAGCAAAACAGGAACACAACCCCACCCATTAACAGAGAGGCTGCCTAAAATCATAATAAGGCAACAGACACCCCAAAACACACCACCAGACGTGGACCTGCCCACTAGAGAGACAAGATCCAGCCTCATCCATCACAACACAGGCACTAGTCCCCTCCACCAGGAAGCCTACACAACCCACTGAACCAACCTTAGCCACTGGAGACAGACATCAAAAACAACGGGAACTACGAACCTGCAGCATGCAAAAAGGAGACCCCAAACACAGTAAGATAAGCAAAATGAGAAGACAGAAAAACACACAGCAGATGAAGGAGCAAGATAAAAATGCATCAGACCTAACAAATGAAGAGGAAATAGGCAGTCTACCTGAAAAATAATTCAGGATAATGATAGTAAAGATGATCGAAAATCTTGGAAATAGAATGGACAAAATGCAAGAAACATTTAACAAGGACCTAGAAGAAATAAAGATGAAAGTGAACAATGATGAACAACACAATAAATGAAATTAAAAATACTCTAGATGGGATCAATAGCAGAATAACTGAGGCAGAAGAACAGATAAGTGACCTGGAAGATAAAACAGTGGAAATAACTACTGCAGAGCAGAATAAAGAAAAAAGAATGAAAAGAACTGAGGACAGTCTCAGAGACCTCTGGGACAACATTAAACGCACCAACATTCGAATTATAGGGGTTCCAGAAGAAGAAGAGAAAAAGAAAGGGACTGAGAAAATATTTGAAGATATTATAGTTGAAAACTTCCCAAATATGGGAAAGGAAATAGTTAATCAAGTCCAGGAAGCACAGAGAGTCCCATACAGGATAAATCCAAGGAGAAATACGCCAAGACACATATTAATCAAACTGTCAAAAATTAAATACAAAGAAAGCATATTAAAAGCAGCAAGGGAAAAACAATAAATAACACACAAGGGAATCCCCATAAGGTTAACAGCTGATCTCTCAGCAGAAACTCTGCAAGCCAGAAGGGAGTGGCAGGACATACTGAAAGTGATGAAGGAGAAAAACCTGCAACCAAGACTACTCTACCCAGCAAGGATCTCATTCAGATTTGATGGAGAAATTAAAACCTTTGCAGACAAGCAAAAGCTGAGAGAGTTCAGCACCACCAAACCAGCTTTACAACAAATGCTAAAGGAACTTCTCTAGACAAGAAACACAAGAGAAGGAAAAGACCTATAATAATGAACCCAAAACAATTTAGAAAATGGGAATAGGAACATACATATCGATAATTACCTTAAATGTAAATGGACTAAATGCTCCCACCAAAAGACACAGATTGGCTGAATGGATACAAAAACAAGACCCATATATATGCTGTCTACAAGAGACCCACTTCAGACCTAGAAACACATACACACTGAAAGTAAGGGGATGGAAAAAGATATTCCATGCAAATGGAAACCAAAAGAAAGCTGGAATAGCAATTCTCATATCAGACAAAATAGACTTTAAAATAAAGACTACTAGAAGAGACAAAGAAGGACACTACATAATGATCAAGGGATCGATCCAAGAAGAAGATATAACAATTGTAAATATTTATGCACCCAACATAGGAGCACCTCAATACATAAGGCAAAAACTAACAGCCACAAAAGGGGAAATCAACAGTAACACATTCATAGTAGGGTACTTTAACACCCCACTTTCACCAACGGACAGATCATACAAAATGAAAATAAATAAAAACACAAACTTTAAATGATACATTAAACAAGATGGACTTAATTGATATTTATAGGACACTCCATCCAAAAACAACACAATACATATTTTTCTCAAGTGCTCATGGAACATTCTCCAGGATAGATCATATCTTGGGTCACAAATCAAGCCTTGGTAAATTTAAGAAAATTGAAATTGTATCAAGTATCTTTTCCGACCACAATGCCATGAGACTAGATATGAATTACAGGAAAAGATCTGTAAAAAATACAAACACACGGAGGCTAAACAATACACTACTTAATAACAAAGTGATCACTGAAGAAATCAAAGAGGAAATTAAAAAATACCTAGAAACAAATGACAATGGAAACACAACGACCCAAAACCTATGGGATGCAGCAAAAGCAGTTCTAAGAGGGAAGTTTATAGCAATACAAGCCCACCTTAAGAAGCAGGAAACATTTCGAATAAACAACCTAACCTTGCACCTCAAGCAATTAGAGAAAGAAGAACAAAAAAACCCCAAAGTTAGCAGAAGGAAAGAAATCATAAAAATCAGATCAGAAATAAACGAAAAAGAAATGAAGGAAACAATAGCAAAGATCAATAAAACTAAAAGCTGGTTCTTTGAGAAGATAAACAAAATAGATAAACCATTAGCCAGACTCATCAAGAAAAAAGGGAGAAGACTCAAATCAATAGACTTAGAAATGAAAAAGGAGAAGTAACAACTGACACTGCAGAAATACAAAAGATCATGAGAGATTACTACAAGTAACTCTATGACAATACAATGGACAACCTGGAAGAAATGGACAAATTCTTAGAAAAGCACAAACTTCCAACACTGAATCAGGAAGAAGTAGAAAATATAAACAGACCAATCACAAGCACTGAAATTGAGACTGTGATTAAAAATCTTCCAACAAATAAAAGCTCAGGACCAGATGGCTTCACAGGCGAATTCTATCAAACATTTAGAGAAGAGCTAACACCTATCCTTCTCAAACTCTTCCAAATTATAACAGAGGGAGGAACACTCCCACATTCCTTCTATGAGGTCACCATCACCTTGATACCAAAACCAAACAAGGATGTCACAAAGAAAGGAAACTACAGGCCAATATCACTGATGAACATAGATGCAAAAATCCTCAACAAAATACAAGCAAACAGAATCCAACATCACATTAAAAGGATCATACACCATGATCAAGTGGGGTTTATTCCAGGAATGCAAGGATTCTTCAATATACGCAAATCTATCAATGTGATAAACCATATTAACAAATTGAAGGAGAAAAACCATATGATCATCTCAATAGATGCAGAGAAAGCTTTTGACAAAATTCAACACCCATTTATGATAAAAACCCTGCAGAAAGCAGGCATAGAGAGAACTTTCCTCAACATAATAAAGGCCATATATGACAAGCCCACAGCCAACATCATCCTCAATGGTGAAAAATTGAAAGCATTTCCACTAAGATCAGGAACAAGACAAGGTTGCCCACTCTCACCACTCTTATTCAACATAGTTTTGGAAGTTTTAGCCACAGCAATCAGAGAAGAAAAGGAAATAAAAGGACTCCAAATCGGAAAAGAAGTAAAGCTGTCATTGTTTGCAGATGACATGATACTATACATAAAGAATCCTAAAGATGCTACCAGAAAACTACTGGAGCTAATCAATGAATTTGGTAAAGTAGCAGGATACAAAATTAATGCACAGAAATCTCTGGCATTCCTATACGCTAATGATGAAAAATCTGAAAGTGAAATCAAGAAAACACTCCCATTTACCACTGCAACAAAAAGAATAAAATATCTAGGAATAAACCTACCTAAGGAGACAAAAGACCTGTATGCAGAAAATTATAAGACACTGATGAAAGAAATTAAAGATGATACAAATAGATGGAGAGATATACCATGTTCTTGGATCAGAAGAATCAACATTGTGAAAATGACTCTACTACCCAAAGCAATCTATGGATTCAATGCAATCCCTATCAAACTGCCACTGGCATTTTTCACAGAACTAGAACAAAAAATTTCACAATTTGTATGGAAACACAAAAGACCCCGAATAGCCAAAGCAATCTTGAGAACGAAAAAAGGAGCTGGAGGAATCAGGCTCCCTGACTTCAGACTCTACTACAAAGCTACAGTAATCAAGACAGTATGGTACTGGCACAAAAACAGAAAGATAAATCAATGGAACAGGATAGAAAGCCCAGAGATAAACCCACGCACATATGGACACCTTATCTTTGATAAAGGTGGCAGTAATGTACAGTGGATAAAGGACAGCCTCTTCAATAAGTGGTGCTGGGAAAACTGGACAGGTACATGTAAAAGTATGAGATTAGATCACTCCCTAACACCATACACAAAAATAAGCTCAAAATGGATTAAAGACCTAAATGTAAGGCCAGAAACTATCAAACTCTTAGAGGAAAATATAGGCAGAACACTCTATGACATTAATCACAGCAAGATCCTTTTTGACCCACCTCCTAGAGAAATGGAAATAAAAACAAAAATAAACAAATGGGACCTAATGAAACTTCAAAGCTTTTGCACAGCAAAGGAAACCATAAACAAGATCAAAAGACAACCCTCAGAATGGGAGAAAATATTTGCAAATGAAGCAACTGACAAAGGATTAATCTCCAAAATTTACAAGCAGCTCATGCAGCTCAATAACAAAAAAACAAACAACCCAATCCAAAAATGGGCAGAAGACCTAAATAGACATTTCTCCAAAGAAGATATACAGATTGCCAACAAACACATGAAAGAATGCTCAACATCATTAATCATTAGAGAAATGCAAATCAAAACTACAGTGATATATCATCTCACACCAGTCAGAATGGCCATCCTCAAAAAATCTAGAAACAATAAATGCTGGAGAGGGTGTGGAGAAAAGGGAACACTCTTGCACTGCTGGTGTGAATGTGAATTGGTTCAAACACTATGGAGAACAGTATGGAGGTTCCTTAAAAAAACTACAAATAGAACTACCATATGACCCAGCAATCCCACTACTGGGCATATACCCTGAAAAATCCAAAATTCAAAAAGAGTCATGTACCAAAATGTTCATTGCAGCTCTATTTACAATAGCCTGGAGATGGAAAGAACCTAAGTGCCCATCATCGGATGAATGGATAAAGAAGATGTGGCACATATATACAATGGAATATTACTCAGCCATAAAAAGAAACAAAATTGAGCTATTTGTAATGAGGTGGATAGACCTAGAGTCTGTCATACAGAGTGAAGTAAGTCAGAAAGAAAAAGACAAATACCGTATGCTAACACGTATATATGGAATTTAAGGAAAAAAATGTCATGAAGAACGTAGGAGTAAGACAGGAATAAAGACACAGACCTACTGGAGAACGGACTTGAGGTTATGGGGAGGGGGAAAGATGAGCTGTGACAGGGCGAGAGAGAGTCATGGACATATACACACTAACAAACGTAGTAAGGTAGATAGCTAGTGGGAAGCAGCCGCATGGCACAGGGATATTGGTTTGGTGCTTTGTGACAGCCTGGAGGGGTGGGATAGGGAGTGTCGGAGGGAGGGAGATGCAAGAGGGAAGACATATGGGAACATATGTATATGTATAACTGATTTACTTTGTTATAAAGCAGAAACTAACACACCATTGTAAAGCAATTATACCCCAATAAAGATGTTAAAAAATAAGAAAAAAGAAAAGGAAATAAAAGGAATCCAAATCGGAAAAGAAGTAAAGCTGTCATTGTTTGCAGATGACATGATACTATACATAAAGAATCCTAAAGATGCTACCAGAAAACTACTAGAGCTAATCAATGAATTTGGTAAAGTAGCAGGATACAAAATTAATGCACAGAAATCTCTGGCATTCCTATACACTAATGATGAAAAATCTGAAAGTGAAATCAAGAAAACACTCCCATTTACCATTGCAACAAAAAGAATAAAATATCTAGGAATAAACCTACCTAAGGAGACAAAAGACCTGTATGCAGAAAATTATAAGACACTGATGAAAGAAATTAAAGATGATACAAATAGATGGAGAGATATACCATGTTCTTGGATCGGAAGAATCAACATTGTGAAAATGACTCTACTACCCAAAGCAATCTATAGATTCAATGCAATCCCTATCAAACTGCCACTGGCATTTTTCACAGAACTAGAACAAAAAATTTCACAATTTGTATGGAAACACAAAAGATCCCGAATAGCCAAAGCAATCTTGAGAACGAAAAACGGAGCTGGAGGAATCAGGCTCCCTGACTTCAGACTCTACTACAAAGCTACAGTAATCAAGACAGTATGGTACTGGCACAAAAACAGAAAGATAGATCAATGGAACAGGATAGAAAGCCCAGAGATAAACCCACGCACATATGGACACCTTATCTTTGATAACGGTGGCAGGAATGTACAGTGGAGAAAAGACAGCCTCTTCAATAAGTGGTGCTCGGAAAACTGGACAGGTACATGTAAAAGTATGAGATTAGAACAGTCCCTAACACCATACACAAAAATAAGCTCAAAATGGATTAAAGATCTAAATGTAAGGCCAGAAACTATCAAACTCTTAGAGGAAAACATAGGCAGAACACTCTATGACATAAATCACAGCAAGATCCTTTTTGACCCACCTCCTAGAGAAATGGAAATAAAAACAAAAATAAACAAATGGGACCTAATGAAACTTCAAAGCTTTTGCACAGCAAAGGAAACCATAAACAAGATCAAAAGGCAACCCTCAGAATGGGGGAAAATATTTGCAAATGAAGCAACTGACAAAGGATTAATCTCCAAAATTTACAAGCAGCTCATGCAGCTCAATAACAAAAAAACAAACAACCCAATCCAAAAATGGGCAGAAGACCTAAATAGACATTTCTCCAAAGAAGACATACAGACTGCCAAAAAACGCATGAAAGAATGCTCAACATCATTAATCATTAGAGAAATGCAAATCAAAACTACAATGAGATATCATCTCACACCAGTCAGAATGGCCATCCTCAAAAAATCTAGAAACAATAAATGCTGGAGAGGGTGTGGAGAAAAGGGAACACTCTTGCACTGCTGGTGTGAATGTGAATTGGTTCAAACACTATGGAGAATAGTATGGAGGTTCCTTAAAAAACTACAAATAGAAACTACCATATGACCCAGCAATCCCACAACTGGGCATATACCCTGAGAAAACCAAAATTCAAAAAGAGTCATGTACCAAAATATTCACTGCAGCTCTATTTACAACAGCCCGGAGATGGAAACAACCTAAGTGCCCATCATCGGAATAATGGATAAAGAGGATGTGGCACATATATACAATGGAATATTACTCAGCCATAAAAAGAAACGAGATTGAGCTATTTGTAATGAGGTGGATAGCCCTGGAGTCTGTCATACAGAGTGAAGTAAGTCAGAAAGAGAAAGACAAATACCATATGCTAACACATATATATGGAATTTAAGAAAAAAAATGTCATGAAGAACGTAGGAGTAAGACAGGAATAAAGACACAGACCTACTGGAGAACGGACTTGAGGATATGGCGAGGGGGAAAGGTGAGCTGTGACAGGGCGAGAGAGAGGCATGGACATATATACACTAACAAACGTAAAGTAGAAAGCTAGTGGGAAGCAGCCGCATGGCACAGGGATATCGGCTCGGTGCTTTGTGACTGCCTGGAGGGGTGGGATAGGGAGGGTGGGAGGGAGGGAGACACGAGAGGGAAGAGATATGGGAACATATGTATATGTATAACTGATTCACTTTGTTATAAAGCAGAAACTAACACACCATTGTAAAGCAATTATACCCCAATAAAGATGTTAAAAAAAAAAAAGAATAAAATTACGAAAAGTGACATTAGCAACCATTCTAGAAGAAGAACACAGCCTCTGCAGAAATACAAGTAAATTTGCTCTTTTTCCTTAAAGGAGCATTCAAGTGCATTTTGTTCATTTTTACAGTAATGAAAGAGAGTGCCCTTCAGTCAGTTTTCAGGACCTGGTACAAATTATTATATTTTCTCCCTTTAAATGTCAAGGGCAAAAAGTGGAGGGCTCTCCCGCCACCCAGAGCCAAGCGCCTGGGCCCGCAGTGGGAGCTGAAGGATCCCCTGTGCTCAGAACACAGGGGCGCCCCGCGAGGCCCCAGGTCCGCGAGGCCCCGGGTGGATCCGCGAGGCCCCGGCCTGGCTCGCGCAGAACCTCGTGCCCAGAGGTTATGACGCCCCATGAACCGTCACACACCCCGATGCCAACGGTCGCCTAGCGCCGTAAGCTTCGCGTCTACAGACTTCGGGGCCTCCCAGAAGCCAAAGCCCGTCGAAAATCCGACCCCGCTGACCCGCTAGCATGGGCAGCTACCTGAGCATGTACCTGGACACGGCCGAGGCCACGCAGCCAGCCCACGCCCGGAAGTGCCAGTTCCCATGGTTCCCACGCACCGGGTCCGCCCACGGCACCTGCTTCCCGATGGGCCAGGACGGGCGCCCAATCCTGTCCTTCCGCTGCCGCCGCCAGGATCATGAGCTCTGGTTCCGCTGCAGGCGGCCGCTCCCCGCCGCCCTGCGCCGCTGGAAGTACTACCCAGTCCGCGGGTCCTCGGCGCCCCAGGGCTGGAGGCGCTTTCCCAGCGGGCCGCCCCTCCGCACCTCCTCGGGGCTGGGGTTTTCCGGCCATGGCAACGGTTTCACGATGAGGTCCCGGTGCAACGCCCGCCTCTCCTGCCACACGCAGAGCCCGGTGGACATCCGTACCCCCCCCCCCCCCCCCCCCGTTGAAAGCCTAAGGAGCTTGTCCTCGTGTCCGCCCAGCCAGGAGTCCCCAGACCCCTGTGCCATGGAGACCGCGCTGAGGGCCCTCAGCCGACGCGAGGAAGGACAAAGGCGGCTCGACGGGCCTCTCAGGTCTGAGAGCCCCGAGCCCAGGCTGTCGGCCTTCCGGCCCGTGATGACGAATGGAGTGGTCCCTGTCTTTGTGCCCAGGCCGGGGCCTCTGAGAAGAAGCACCTGCTCCGGGTGCAAGCGCCTCCGAGAAGAGGACACTGAGCCCCAGCCTGATTAGCAGCCGCCTGAGCCTTCCCCGTCTGCCGCCCACCCTGCTGTGAGGCCCCCCCACCCCCTACCCGCCCAGGGCACAGTCACAGAGCCTCGTTGGAGAGATGGGGCCGGATCAGCACTCCCGGGCCTGGGCCTCCTGCAGCCTGACATCCCCCTTGAGTCCTGAGAGCCAGGGCCACCTCCTCCTGACACTCAAACCCACATTTCTTTTCCCCAGCTGACCCCTGCCCTACCCCTGCCTGAGTCACTGGCACGGAGCGCCAGGCCAGCTCCCTCCACTCCAGCCAGGAGCTGCCAAGCCCCAGAGCCACCTCTCCTACCTGCAGAGCCCGCCCCGAGGAAGCACCACTGACATCCAGGCCTGCACTCCCTCTTGCCCACCCACCCTTGCTGCCTTTGCCCCTGAGAAGACCCTTCTCGGAGGACCTTTCTCAGGAAGGCGTGCTTCTCCCCTATTGCCCACTTCATAAGGTTTAAAGGTTGTTCTTATTTTAAATAATACTAAAATAGCTTCATTATCCTGAAAAAAAAAAAAAAAAGTTTCTCAGAACACTACTTCCATCCAAATCACTGTTCAAGAATACATGTTTTTTAATACTTATTTAAAAAAAAAGTGTCATAACATATTTTGAAAAATATTCATATGTTCTCCTTTGCCTCTAGACATAAAGTGTTCATTACCCTAAAACAAAAGAAATTATAGTAACGCTACCAAAAGATGGAGAATCACTTCCAATTTACAAACTGGGATTATTCAGCAAAACTACATAACTCTGCTAGCCATGCTATTATCTAGAGAATTTTACAAATTGCTTTATTCCTTTCCCCTCCCTGCCTGCGTTGCATCAGGATTTCATAGAAGTCTCCTCCAGGGTAGAAAGGATACCCTTCCAGTCTGACAGTAAAGCCAGGGCCAGCTAAAAAGGAGCACGGTGTGGGCTATGAAATGGACAGATTGTGGGAGACAGGCGAAGTCAGGGGCCAGACCAACTTCCCCTGTCCAGGCCGTGGGAGGAGGGGGCGTGGAGTCATTGGAGGCAGAAGGCGGCTCCTGGCCTTCCTCCCTATTTGGGACCCTTGGTTCTACTTGGTGCAGACTGAACACAGCAGGACCTGTGAGCCTGGCCGGGGTGCTGGCCAGAGGTCACCTGGCAGGGAGAAGGGGCTCTGTCACTGGGCTACAGAGCAGTTCACGTGGGACGAGAACAAGGGAGCTCCCAGCCAGACCTCCCAGGGGTTGCAGGCCCCAAGGGATCCCAGGTGAAGTCAAGTAAATGAAGGATGTGGCCTGAGCCACAACAATGGGCCCCAAGTTCATGGTTACTGACTTGGAATCAGTGGCCAACAGAGCACCAGGCATCAGGTAGGGAAGAGGCATCACGGGGAGGGAGAGGCACTAAAAGGGCAGGATAAAGACTCTGGTGGTGCAGGCACACTGCTTCCCCAGGAAGGCGAGGTTGCAGAAGCCACCTCCCGCCCCACAGGTGCCCAGAAGAAAAGGGGGGGGTGCTACCCGCCAGACCAAGCATTCCTAACCAGGAGACAGGACCGCAGAGACTGTTCACGTGAGCACACCAAACTAAGCTTAAAAACAGGTTCAACTTTGCACATTTTCTCTACTAGTCAGGAGGTGAGACTCACTGAGAACAACCAGAGCAGCTAGAAAATGAAAGAAAATATTTTCAGGTTTTTTCATACTCTTTTCCATTATGATTTATCACAGGATATTGAATATACTTTCATGTGCTATACAGTAGGACCTGGTTGTTTATCTATGCTATATGTAACAGTTTGCATCTGCTAACCCCAAACTCCCAATCCATCCCTCCCCCACCCCCCTCACCCTTGGCAGCCACAAGTCTGTTCTCTATGTCTGTGATTCTGTTTCTGTTTCATAGATAACTTCATTTGTGTCATATTTTAGATTCCACATGTTACTGATATCATATGGTATTTGTCTTTCTCTTTCTGACTTAATTCACTCAGTTTGATAATCTCTAGGTCCATCCATGTTGCTGCAAATGGCATTATTTTGTTCTTTTTTTTTTTTTTTTTTTTTTTGCGGTACGCAGGCCTCCCACTGTTGTGGCCTCTCCCGTTGCGGAGCAACAGGCTCCGGACGCGCAGGCTCAGCGGCCATGGCTCACGGGCGCAGCCGCTCCGCGGCATGAACCCTGTCCCCTGCAACGGCAGGCAGACTCTCAACCACTGCGCCACCAGGGAAGCCCATTTTGTTCTTTTCTTATGGCTGAGTAATATTCCATTGTGTGTGTGTGTGTGTATATATATATATATATATATATATATATATATATATATATATATACCACACCTTCTTTATCTATTCATCTGTAGATGGACATTTAGGTGGTTTCCATGTCTTGGCTATTGTGAACAGTGCTGCTATGAATATAGGGGCGCATGTATCTTTTTAAATTAAGAGTTTCGTCTGGGGCTTCCCTGGTGGCGCAGTGGTTGAGAGCCCACCTGCCGATGCGGGGGACGCGGGTTCGTGCCGCGGTCCGGGAGGATCCCACATGCCGCGGAGCGGCTGGACCCGTGAACCGTGGCCGCTGAGCCTGCGCATCCGGAGCCTGAGCTCCGCAACGGGAGAGGCCACAACAGTGAGAGGCCCGCATACCGCAAAAAAAAAACAAAAACAAAACAAGAGTTTTGTCTGGATATATGCCCAGGAGTGGATTGCTGGATCATACGGTAATTCTATTTTTAGTTTTCAGAGGAACCGCTATACTGTTTTCCATAGTGGCTGCACTAACTTACATTCCCACCAACAGTGTAGGAGGGTTCCCTTTTGAAAGAAAATATTTTCTTTGCATTTCCAAGTTTAATTGTGAATCAAATCTTTCCACCCTGCTACACAGGCAGGAAAGTTGCTTTTTACAGAGAACAACAAAGAGTCATGGTATTTTCTCAGGAGAGGTCTTAAGACAAAAGTTCTGTAGCCACTGTACGTGGTCCGGGGAAGAATCAGTGTCTCACAGCTAGTTCAGTCTTGAGCCAGAAATGGCTAAAATAGTCATTCAGACTATTTCAATTCTAAAACAAAGGGGAAAAATCTTTCCAGGGAGCAAAAAAAAAGAGTCCACTTTTAGAAAAGCAGCACCTCAAACAAAGCAACTTTGGACCACTGAAAGACAGTGACAGACAGCCCTATTATGTACATACTAGAAACGGGATTGTTCTTTTTCAGGAAAGGCTTTGAGGGTTGAAGCTAAAACAGTGACAGTCTGTACACAGCCGTGTGTAGTCGGCCAGTAAACATCAGATGTCCCTACAAACCCAAGTGTTTAAAAGGATGGGGGAGGAACGGCTGAGAACCTCATGTGAACACAAACGTAGATCAACAAAATCTTACTCTGCATTTTCTTTCTTTTTTTTTTTTTTCTTTTTTTTGCGGTACGCAGGCCTCTCACTGTTGTGGCCTCTCTCGTCGCGGAGCACAGGCTCCGGACGCGCAGGCTCAGCGGCCACGGCTCACGGGCCCAGCCACTCTGCGGCATGTGGGATCTTCCCGGACCGGGGCACGAACCCGCGTCCCCTGCATCGGCAGGCGGACTCTCAACCACTGCGTCACCAGGGAAGCCCTTATTCTGCATTTTCTAACCATTTTCTGTCCATGTTGCAGCATATCACATGGATGATAGTTCTTCCCAAATTGACAGAGTGTAGCAGAGCCTGATTCCTTAGTAATAGAAACTCTGATTTTGATGGGTCGCACTGTTGCCTGAAATTGCAAGCACGCTTTCAGGCTTCCTTCGGCAGGCATGACCAAATGATGAAGTTCTGGTCAACGGAATTAAAGTAGTAGTGTCATACGGCAACTTCTACGAATTTTCTTTGAAAGATACCTGGTTCCCCTCTATCCCTTCTTCCCTGTTTCTTCCTTTCTACTGGCTGGGAAGCTGACCTGATGGATGAAGTTCAAGCAGCCATCCTGGACCACAAGGCAGCTCCCTAAGGCTCCTGCAGGAGCAAGGTTCAAGGAGCCTGGGTTATTGACAGTGGTGGTGTTTCCAGTATTTGTGCTGAGCCAGCCCTGGATTCTACATAAAAGAGAAGTAAACTTCATTCCTGTTAAGTCGCTGTTATTTTGTCTTCATTTGTAAAATACCATAATTATTAGCTGATTCTAATGCTAACCAAAATACAGAGTTTTCCAGCAAATCTGCTACTGAGAGCTCTTTGAAATGGAAAATCTCCTAGGAAAGAAACAGACACCATTTACAAAGTACAAAGTAAATAATTTAGTATATAAGTGAAGTAAGTCAGGAAGAGAAAGACAAACACCATATGATATCACTTATAGGTGGAATCTAAAATACGACACAAATGAACTTATTTACGAAAGAGAAACAGACACACAGACATAGAGAACAGACTTGTGGTTGCCGGGGGGAGGGGAGGGGTGGATGGATTTGGAGTGTGGGGTTAGCAGATGCAAACTATTATAATATATAGAATGGATAAACAATAAGGTCCTACTGTATAGCACAGGGAACTATATTTAATATCCTATGATAAACCATAATGGAAAAAATACTTTTTAAAATGTATATATATGTATAACTGAATCACTTTGCTGTATAGCAGAAATTAATACAACATTGTAAATCAACTATACTTCAGTTTTTAAAAAAAGAATTTAGTATAATCAAGCCAACACAACTCTACATGTACTCTTCTCTCTCAAGGAAAGAAAGAGCTCCCCTAATTTTTAGCTAGGTGCATGATCACCAAGAACAAATACACCCCTCTCAGGCTTCCCTGAGTTAGATGTGGCCGTGCTGTGGCTAAGTTCTGGTCCACAAGATGTGAGCAGAAGTGATTATGCTACTTCTGGGGCGTGTCCTTCAGGGGAAAGGCAGTGCCTTTTCTGTACATCCTTGGTCCAGATGACTGGGAAGCAGCTGTGGTGGCCAAAACATTTCAGAACCATGCAAGGGTAACAACCTAGGAAGGCAAAGCAAGGTGACAGAAGACACCTGGGCCCCTGTACCGGTCACTGGTGCTGGTAACAAACGACTCCAACACTGAACTCTGTAGAACAACCATTTTATTATGCTCACGGACTCCGTGGGCCAGAAATTCAAACCAGGCACAAGGGGGACGTCTTGTCTCTGCTCTGGGATGTCTGGACCTCAGCTGGTCAAACTCAACAGCTAGAATGGCTTGACGGCTGGAGGCTGGAATCACGCGGAAGCATCTTCACTCATATGTCTAGTGGTTGATGCTCACTATTAGCTGGGACCTCAATTGGGGAGCAGCCAGGCAGACCACTGACAGGTGGCCTCGGCATGTGGCCTGACAGAACGGTGGCCTCAGGGTTCCAGGGAACAAGGCAGAAGCGGCATCACCTTTCCTACCTAACTTCACAAGTCATGTAGCATCACTGACCCCACTGTCTACTGGTTACAAGTGAGCAGGTGACCCACAGATTGAAGGGGAGGAGACAAGAACCAACCCTTCAATGGGAAAAGCAGCAAAGAAACTGCACAGGTGTTTTAAAACTACCACAGTACGTGACCCTGAGTAGCACACCAGTCTGGACACCCACCTAAGTGCAAACAAAAGTGATCGTTTTTAAGCCACTGTTATTGTGGGCCTCTGAGGCAAAATTTTAGGAAATACTAATATACCCCAATACTTAAAAATAAATCATCAAACACGAGTAACAACAATGTCTATCTCAAGAAACTAATGTTGTGACTACTAGAATCACTTTGTAGCTATAATGTATATTATACTATCAGTGGTTGGCATATTTTCTTCATCCAAAAAATGTTCATGAATACCAGAAACCCCCAATACAGTACAATTCTTCTGTCACTTGCATGCTGCCGATTCCCCTTCCTGGTTTGGGGCACTGTGGGGTTTCTGAGCCCAGACAATAAGGATGCTGATGTAGCCGAGAAACTGCAGCCTGAAAACAAAGAGTTCCAGATGCGAATGTGCTAAATGACTCCGAAGCCTCTCAAAGACCCCACCCTAGGCCAAGGAAATCACCCACTCCGCTGCCTCTCTTGTCATCTACGTACAACTAAGCAAAGCAAATCCTTACAAATCTAATAGCTTCACAGAATCACATCACATTCTAATCATTTAGTACACACTGGATACGTCATTCTTTTTTGTTTTTAATAAATTTATTTATTTTATTTATTTATTTTTGGCTGCACTGGGTCTTCATTGCTGCTCGTGGGCTTTCTCTAGTTGAGGTGAGCGGGGGCTACTCTTCGTTGTGGCGCGCAGGCTTCTCACTGCGGTGGCTTCTCTTGTTGCAGAGCACGGGCTCTAGGCATGCGGGCTTCAGTAGTTGTGGCTCATGGGCTCAGTAGTTGTGGCTCACAGTCTCAGTAGTTGTGGCTTGCAGGCTCAGTAGTTGTGGCTCACAGGCTCCGGAGCGCAGGCTCAGCAACTGTGGCACACGGGCCCAACTGCTCCGCGGCATGTGGGATCTTCCCGGACCAGGGCTCGAACCCACGCCCCTGCATTGGCAGGCAGGCTCTCAATCACTGCGCCACCAGGGAAGCCCCATTATTCTTTTTTAAAAAATCAACAGACAATAGGATTTCTACCTCCCCAAACCCATACACAGCAAAGCGTGTAAAAGGAAGATTGGTTCCTTTATGTCCCCACAAAACAAAAAAGAAACCAACCTCTGAGAGCACATTAGCCTCACAGAAAATTGTGAAAGTCTGATCATCTCAAAATACATGCAAAACCACATACAACTCTGAAATATGTCCCCAGAGGAGAATACTTTAATATCAAAATCTATGAACGTAGAATTCAGAAAAATAAGGGCTTCGGGAACAGGTCAAGTTAAAATCAAGTTCCACAACTTCCCAGCTGTGCAACCTGAGGGAAGTGACTCAACCAACCCTCCCTGCGCCCTGGTTCGCCCATGTCTATAAGATGGAACCAACCGCCAGAGATGCCAGGACTAAATACCATGCCTGGCACAGTGTACGTTAGACTAGTGGTTCCCAACCTTTCTGGCACCAGGGACCGGTTTCATGGAAGACCAGGGGATGGTGCAAGGGGGGGAATGGTTCAGGAGGTAATGCGGGCGATGGGGAGCTGCAGATGAAGCTTCACTCACTTGCCCACCACTCACCTCCTGCTGTGCGGCCCGGGGCCTGGGGACCCCTGCATTAGACCCTCTTCAATTCATGGACCACTGACTCACTAAATGAACGGGCACACCCCACAACCTCTCCACGGTTTCCTTCCCCAGATCACAGAAAGCCCACCTCACTTCCAAAAGGTTGTATCCAACTATGCTGGCGTTTTAACCAACCGACAATAGAGGCAATATTTACTTAAAAAGAAAAGCACAGATTCTCTTTGACAGCAGGGCGCTAGAATTAGACCATCTCGTGAGCTGCTGCTGGATGGCACACACTACATTTTTCTCAAGAAAAAGCCAACATGTTGCATCCTCTCCACTGCCTTTATCTGCCCATCACAGAGCGGCCAGCAGAATGCTGTGTCATCCACAGACTAACATGGTCCTCGAAGGGTCCATGTGGTGATTTCTGCTGGAACAGACCAGTGACAGCACAGTGGTCAAGTAGAGCCAGCACTGCTTTTCCACGAGGCTTTGGAGTTCATCTTTCTCCCAGGTGTCCACCTGTATTTAGCAATTGAACTTAAGCTGTTTTTGTGGAGGGGAGGAGTTTGGGATTAACATATACACACTACTATATATAAAATAGATAAACAACAGGGACCTACTGTATAGCACAGGGAACTCTGCTCAAAGTTCTGTAATAACCTAAAATGGAAAAGAATTTGAAAAAGAACAGATATAGGTATATGTATAACTGAATCACTTGGCTGTACACCTGAAACACAATACTGTAAATCAACTATAGTTCAATATAAAATAAAAAAGTTTGTAAATAAAAAATAAAACAAAAATAAATTTTTTAAAGAGTTGTGTTTGTGGTTTGTAGAACATAATTTAAAGGAGGTTTATTACCTAGTTTAAAGGAGACCTCACCTGCAAGATGACTAGGCATTTAGCTGCCTAGGAAAGATCTTTTTTAAAGAACTTTACAGAAAAATTTGAATGAAAATACTGAGAAAAGTACGATGAGCTGCCATGTATGGATGCACAGATCTCCATCACCAGCTCCAACCATTATCAATGCACAGACCACCCTGGTCCATCAATATCCCACCTAGTCCTTCCCACCAAAAACTGTCTGAGTAGATCTCAGACAGCATGTTATTTCATCAGGAATAGTTCAGCATTTATCTCTAACAGTACAGTTCATTAATATCATGAAACAAAGCGTCCAAACTTCCCCAAGCATCTGTAAGTTTCTTTCCCGTTTCTTCCTTTGACTCAGGGTCTTGGTGAGTCCATACACTGCAGCTGCCAGATACGTGTCCTCAGTCTCTTCCAATCTATGGGATCCCCTCCTCTCTCTCCATCTTTATCTCCTTGCAGCTTATCTGTTGAAGTAATGGGAGTATTTGTCCCATGGTTTCCCAAATTTGACTTTTGGTGACTGTATCCCCATGGTGTCACTTAGAATATTCCTAAAGTTTCCTGTAAATTAGCAGTTGGATGGAGACCACTGGTGAGATTCAAGCACATAAAACCTGGTTATCTCTTTTTTGTAAGTTAGCAGCCGAGACAGCATTAGATGTTGTACTCATTCTTCACTTGAAAGCTAAATTATCTCTATAAAGATATCTTACTTTCATTAAATTTTTTGCCCTGAGGTATAGGTACAGTTCATACAAGTAAATGCTTGATTCTTTCCCTTTATTTCAAGTTTTCAGAATAATAAGTTGGTTCCATAGACTCTTCTAGGACTAGGTAACTGACAGACAAATAGAAAGAGGAAATAAAGGGGAGAGCTTTATATTCCCAAAGTTCTAGGTTTTGATAAGCCATGTTTTGAGTTAGAGAAAACAGAAGAAAAGTGTAACAGGGAAGAAAATGCTCCGTTCCAACCACAGTAAGTTAAACGGGTGGGTACACTGGTCTAAATTTCTCTTACATTTTAGCTTTTTGGTTCTGGTATATATGCTTCGGTTTATAGTTAGTAAATCTTTCTGGTAAACCAGATGCTAATTGCTAAGGGAAAATTTGACGAAACTAGAAAGAAGCTAAAAGATTTTTTGCCTTTTAGAAAATAATGTGTTGGCTTTTCCTTCCTCCTTTAAGTGGTAAGTTAAAAAAAATACTCTGAAGGGGCTTCCCTGGTGGCGCAGTGGTTGAGAATCTGCCTGCCAATGCAGTGGACATGGGTTCAAGCCCTGGTCTGGGAGGATCCCACATGCCGCTGAGCAACTGGGCCCGTGAGCCACAACTACTGCGCCTGCGTGTCTGGAGCCTGTGCTCCGCAACAAGAGAGGCCGCGACAGTGAGAGGCCCACGCACCGCGATGAAAAGTGGCCCCCACTCACTGCAACTAGAGAAAGCCCTCACACAGAAACAAAGACCCAACACAGCCAAAAATAAATAAATTGATTAATTTAAAAAAATACTCTGCAAAAAGAGTATGATCTTGTTTCTCGAAAGAAACTGTGTGTGTGTGCATGTAAAATAAAAATGTATGAATGCGTGGTTTCATACATTTTATGAGAAACTAAGGGGAGAATGTAAATAAAACATTTATAGTAGTTATCACAGGAAAAGCAGGATGGGGAGAGAGGGAAACGACTCTGCTTGTTGAGACAAATTTGTGTCGCTTTCCAAACTGAAAGCTGATGACTGAGAGCAACGATTTACAACTATGCAATTTGCAGAGTCCAAGAATGATGGCGGATTCCTTTACTTCCAGATGCTGAGAGGCCATCTCTGCCATGATAAGCCAGCACTGAAGGGACAAAGGAGAATTTCCAGGGCCTCTGTGGGCACTGCTGACGGTGCTGCTGGCTGAAAAATGACAAAAGTCTACAAAACCACTTCCTAAGCCACCACAGGGCAGGACAGGATAAGGCATAAGCTAACACCTTTTATTCTGCACAGCAGGAGACCCTCAAAGGAAGAACTAACCCTCCTTTTAGGAAGACAAGAGGCCCTATATGTCAAAAAGGTGTGCACCACAGCTTTGAAATGTTTCTATTTGCTTTCTCTTTTTTTTTTTGCGGTACACGGGCCTCTCACTGTTGTGGCCTCTCCTGTTGCGGAGCGCAGCGGCCATGGCTCACAGGCCCAGCCGCTCCGCGGCATGTGGGATCTTCCCGGACCGGGGCACGAACCCGTGTCCCCTGCATCGGCTGGCGGAATCTCAACCACTGCACCACCAGGGAAGCCCCCCATTTGCTTTCTTAAATGGCATTACAATGACTTACATTACAAAATTGTTTGGTATTTAAATAAGGGTTTTTAAAAAATCTTTATTAAGCAATAAAGCAATTTATGGCTGTGTATCCAAACTGCTCGACCAGAAAGCTACCACCTCTGGCTTTGAGTCACTGAAGGAGTCACAGAGGAGGAAAAGACAAGGAGGAAGCCAGAAGCTGTGCTGACAGACAAGTCACACTGGCCCCTGCCACCCTGCGGGCTCCGAGTCCAGATGAAGGTAGGAAATCACTAAAGACCACCGACTCAAGATATTCCTCTCAGCTGTGACAGAATGGATTCAAAAGGAACCTGACTCTAACAGAAAAAATCAAAGGAATATTCATTCAGAACCTTTAAATGAAAATGTAAACATATCCTACAGAAACAGAATTCAGATATAGATTAACCCAAAATCTACCTACCAGGTAAATAAACACCAATATAGCACAAACTATAACTACCTTTTTAAGGAAAAAAGAATCAAAGAATCGTAAAGATTCCAACACGACTGATAAAATCAAAGGATGGCAGTACCATACTGTCTTGATTACTGTAGCTCTGTAGTCTAGTCTGAAGTCAGGATGGTACTGGCACAAAAACAGAAAGATATATCAATGGAACAGGATAGAAAGCCCAGAGAGAAACCCACGCACATATGGTCACCTTATCTTTGATAAAGGAGGCAGGAATGTACAGTGGAGAAAGGACAGCCTCTTCAATAAGTGGTACTGGGAAAACTGGACAGGTACATGTAAAAGTATGAGATTAGAACACTCCCTAACACCATACACGAAAATAAGCTCAAAATGGATTAAAGACCTAAATATAAGGCCAGAAACTATCAAACTCTTAGAGGAAAACATAGGCAGAACACTCTATGACATAAATCACAGCAAGATCCTTTCTGACCCACCTCCTAGAGAAATGGAAATAAAAACAAAAATAAACAAATGGGACCTAATGAAACTTCAAAGCTTTTGCACAGCAAAGGAAACCATAAACAAGACCAAAAGACAACCCTCAGAATGGGAGAAAATATTTGCAAATGAGGAACTGACAAAGGATTAATCTCCAAAATTTACAAGCAGCTCATGCAGCTCAATAACAAAAAAACAACAACTCAATCCAAAAATGGGCAGAAGACCTAAATAGACATTTCTCCAAAGAAGATATACAGACTGCCAACAAACACATGAAAGAATGCTCAACATCATTAATCATTAGAGAAATGAAAATCAAAACTACAGTGAGGTATCATCTCACACCAGTCAGAATGGCCATCATCAAAAAATCTACAAACAATAAATGCTGGAGAGGGTATGGAGAAAAGGGAACACTCTTGCACTGCTGGTGGGAATGTGAATTGGTACAGACACTATGGAGAACAGTATGGAGGTTCCTTAAAAAAACTACAAATAGAACTACCATATGACCTAGCAATCCCACTACTGGGCATATACCCTGAGAAAACCATAATTCAAAAAGAGTCATGTACCAAAATATCCATTGCAGCTCTATTTACAATAGCCAGGAGATGGAAACAACCTAAGTGTCCATCATCGGATGAATGGATAAAGAAGATGTGGCAGGGCTTCCCTGGTGGTGCAGTGGTTGAGAGTCTGCCTGCTGATGCAGGGGACACGGGTTTGTGCCCTGGTTCGGGAAGATCCCACATGCCACGGAGTGGCTAGGCCTGAGAGCCACGGCCACTGAGCCTGCGCATCTGGAGCCTGTGCTCCGCAATGGGAGAGGCCACAAAGGTGAGAGGCCCACGTACTGCAAAAAAAAAAAAAAAAGAAGAAGATGTGGCACATATATACAATGGAATATTACTCAGCCATAAAAAGAAATGAAATTGAGTTATTTGTAGTGAGGTGGATGGAACTAGAGTCTGTCATACAGAGTGAAGTAAGTCAGAAAGAGAAAGACAAATACCGTATGCTAACACATATATATGGAATCTAAGAAAAAAACAAAAGTCATGAAGAACCTAGGGGTAAGACAGGAATAAAGACACAGACCTACTAGAGAATGGACTTGAGGATATGGGGAGGGGGAAGGGTAAGCTGTGACAAAGTGAAAGAGTGGCATGGACATATATACACTACCAAATGTAAAACAGATAGCTAGTGGGAAGCAGCCGCATAGCACAAGGAGATCAGCTCGGTGCTTTGTGACCACCTAGAGGGGTGGGATAGGGAGGGTGGGAGGGAGGGAGATGCAAGAGGGAAGAGATATGGGAACATATGTATAACTGATTCACTTTGTTATAAAGTAGAAACTAACACACCATTGTAAAGCAATTATACTCCAATAAAGAAATAATAATGTAAAATAATAAATAAATAAATAAAATCAAAGGATGGTTCTCCTACACACAGTGAGTGTCATTCAGATGTCAACTGTCAATCACGTCCTTCCTGCATCCCTGGTGTTCCCATCATAGCAATAGTCTTTCATTGAAGGATCAACTCTCCTAGGGTGCAGGGTTTCTCTTGGGGGTGATAAAAATATTCTAAATTTGATTATAGTTATGGTTGCACAATTCTGTGAATATTCTAAAAAACATTGAATTGTACACTTTAAACAGTTGAATTGTATAGTATGCGAATTGTATCTCAGTAAATCTACTACCAAAATAAAGAAGTAGGGGGTAGTTAGTTCTCTATACACATGCTCCTTACAGAAACAAAGATATAGACTAATTCATGCTTAAAATGAGATTCTGACTATAGAAAGATGATACTTCCAAACAAGAGTACAGAAAAAGGACTTAACTGATGAATTTAGTACATAGAGAAAAGCCAGTTCTGTCTTAATTTCTTATATAGGAAAAGTGACAGACTCTCATTCCCTAAATTCAAGTAAAACCCATCATAATACATGGAGATGTGCAATCACTGTGTATTACAAATCTACTTACAGATACTACGTTTGCAATTTTTTCTTAACTTTTAATTCTGAAATAAGTTCAGACTTACAAAAAAGTCACAAAAGTCATACAAAAAATTCCCACATACCGCTTCATCTGCATGCTCCAAATGTTAAGGTCTTTCTCCATCATAATATTAGCTACCCACTAAAATAACATAAAATGCCTAAAATTATGTAACAGAAGAAGCAAAAAATTATTAAAGAAAAATATTCCATTTCCATAAATCCCAAGCTTTTCTTGGAAATGGGGAGATCAGAAGTCGACGTGGCCTTTAATAACAATATACTCTTTCAATGGCTTCTCTCTGGCTAATTACTAAATGGGAATTCCAGCTGTACCCGTAGATCGAATGTAGCTGTCAGATACTGCTCACAAGATGTCATGGAAGTATGCTCTGTGGTCTAGGGAATTCAATCTCACTGCTGTCCTACAGGCAAGAGCCGGGGGCAAATATAATACTTGCTTATAGTCAAAAATCACCCTGGTACCAAATGCCTTTAACCATGCAATATACAAGTGTATCAAATCAGCACGTAGTACACCTTCAATGCACACAATGGTATATGTCAATTATATCTCAATAAAGCTGGGAAAGTCATTTGTGCAACTTCTTAAAAATACAGATGCCTAAGCTTCACCTTCAAAGATTCATACAGGTCTGGGCTAGGGTCCTGGCATCTTCACCGCAGGTTAAAACCTGTGAAAAAGCAAGCTTGAACTCTCACCAATGGCACTTAAATCCCTTCTGACAACTCAGAAAAGGATTAATCAGGCTTTCACTCACTGACACTTCAAATCAAGAAATAAGATCTTATATCACAATCACTTTTTACCAAATAACTGTATACAGAAACTGGACTTATGAACTGAATACAGCTTTTGCTTTCAGTACTCATTGATGACTACTTAAGGCACCTTACAGCCGAGCATCTGAAACCCCAAAAGCAATTTCTATTTGTTACCCAGTCTTCTGCCTACTCAGGGCACAGATGTCAACCCTAGGCAATGGTGTGGAGATTTTAAAACAGACTCACATAACTTGAAAGTGAGAAGCGGCTTTAGAAGCCACCTTGTGTGGTCTGCTTACCTCCTCCGCCCCCAGCAAAGACACAGCTCCTCAAGGCTCTAGACCCCAAGCTGCCATCTGCAAACCTTAAACATGGTTACCTCTGCTCATAGCTCGTACTGCATCCCTTAATACTACCTGTGCATGGCTGTCTCTCTTCAGCATACCTCTTCGAATACAGGAATCCTGCCTTACCTCCTTGGTACTCCTTTCTTTCAGCGTCATTCACTCAATAAATGTTTGCTGAACAAGACACAGTAAAAACAAAACGAAAGTGATTTTTTCTTGATTATTGTACTCACTCAAAAAGCACTTACTTTAACACCTACTATGTCCCATTACATGGGTAAAACAAATTGATGAGAAAATAATACCTTTACAGAAAGTAGCTCCTCCTTGTTTATCCTTAGGAATTTGGCATCTGTGGCCATGTGTTCTAATTTTCTCCTGACATATTCTAGGCATATTCACATAAGCATTAATTCAGGCCTCATCCCTCTGATCATTTGCCTAATTATGTCAAAGTGCCTCCTCTCTCTGCCTGGATCAAGTCAACATGTCCTAGATTTTCTCTAAGATCAATTTAATTGATAGAGAGAAAAAGAGAAAGAAGGAAGGCTAAAGGATTCACCTTGTAAACTACCATTTACTTCAAGAAACAAGGAACTCTAGTGCTATAACACCTACATTGTTTACCCTTCAAGAATGTACTTGCAGTAAGTACACAATTACCTAAGATTTGGGAATATTTTTGTTATTATTATAACAAAAATGTAATGTAACTGAGCACTAAATACACATATTAATAATAATGCAACCTAACAGTAGTTACAGGTCAATAAGAAGTTCCCTGCCAGTCTACCGACCTGTTCCTTAAAGGCAAGCATACACACACACACACACACACACACACACACACACACACACACACACACACACACACACACACACACACACACACACACACACACACACACACTCTCTCTCTCTCAGTCCCAGATGCCCCGTGAAGAGACACAGGGACACAGTCCTGGTATAACCACTCCTACCTGGACAGGAGCCTCTCTGAAAGTCAAGGCCCAATTGTCCTGCTCCCCCTAGTGGCTATAATGAAAAATGCAAGTGACCAACAAGTAAGCAACAAGCAGATCTTCAGATGCCTGAAGTTTCCTTTTTTTGGTCAAACCACTTCAACAGCAAATAACGTTTGCTCTTCTGCTCGGCCACCTCCTTTGGTCACTACCACTCTTCTCCAACTTCCGTGCCATCACATTCTTGGCCTCCCTTGCTCCCTCAGCACCAGTGGCCTGGGATCCCCAACGGCAGGCTCAGGTCTCTGCAAAGAAGCCCAGCCGCCTCACAGCTCACAACACAATTTGAGAGCAAGGATCTTGTTTCATTTGTCTTTATGTTCCCAGCAAGCACACTGCCCAGCAGAGAGAAGATATTCAAATATTTGGTTAAAAAAAAAAAAGGGAAGAAAATTAGGACAGGAAGGAGGAAGGAAGGAAGAATGTCAGGAAAGAGGCAGGCAAAGGAAGAAGCAAAAGACACCAAACTCAGACTCAGCAAGTCTGTGTGTGATTGCCGGCCACTGGCTTGCTGGATGGGCAGTTTCAGCTTAGTCACTGGGCCCGGGTTCATCATCTGTAGATTGACTGGGCTGTGGTCCACAATCTCAGAGACCCCCTGATCTGTACATTCCAGTATCTTACTGTCTTACAAAAATGCTCATCATACTTGTGAAGGTCAGGCAGGAAACCCATTTTCAGTGAGATTTTCCAAAGTCAAGCCTCTACCACCTTTGCCACTTCACATCTCTGCAGATGCCATTTCCACCCCAGGTTTGTTTTTCAAGAATAGTTTTTGTTTCATAACAGTTATGAACACCAAAATGCCAACACTTAGTACTTGCAAGTGTTATCTTCAAATTACCATCCTAGAACTATGGTAAGAAGTCACTGCAAATTTGTATGGAAACACAAAAGACCCTGAATAGCCAAAGCAATCTTGAGAATGAAAAACGGAGCTGGAGGAATCAGGCTCCCTGACTTCAGACTATACTACAAAGCTACAGTAATCAAGAGAGTATGGTACTGGCACAAAACCAGAAATATAGATCAATGGAACAGGACAGAAAGCCCAGAGATACACCCACACACATATGATCACCTTATCTTTGATAAAGGAGGCAAGAATATACAGTGGAGAAAAGACAGCCTCTTCAATAAGTGGTGCTGGGAAAACTGGACAGGTACATGTAAAAGAATGAAAGTAGAACACTCCCTAACACCATACACAAAAATAAGCTCAAAATGGATTAAAGACCTAAATGTAAGGCCAGACACTATAAAACTCTTAGAGGAAAACATAGGCAGAACACTCTATGACATAAATCACAGTAAGATCCTTTTTGACCCACCTCCTAGAGAAATGGAAATAAAAACAAAAATAAACAAATGGGACCTAATGAAACTTCAAAGCTTTTGCACAGCAAAGGAAACCATAAACAAGACCAAAAGACAACCCTCAGAATGGGAGAAAATATTTGCAAACGAAGCATCTGACAAAGGATTAATTTCCAAAATATACAAGCAGCTCATGCAGCTCAATATCAAAAAACAAACAACCCAATCCAAAAATGGGCAGAAGACCTAAATAGACATTTTTCCAAAGAAGATATACAGATTGCCAACAAACACATGAAAGGATGCTCAACATCACTAATCATCAGAGAAATGCAAATCAAACCTACAATGAGGTATCAACTCACACCAGTCAGAATGGCCATCATCAAAAAATCTACAAACAATAAATGCTGGAGAGGGTGTGGAGAAAAGGGAACACTCTTGCACTGTTGGTGGGAATGTAAATGATACAGCCACTATGAAGAACAGTATGGAGGTTCCTTAGAAAACTAAAAATAGAACTACCATATGACCCAGCAATCCCACTACTGGGCATATACCCTGTGAAAACCATAATTCAAAACGACACATGTACCCCAATGTTCACTGCAGCACTATTTACAATAGCAGAACATGGAAGCAACCTAAGTGTCCATCTACAGATGAATGTATAAAGATGTGGCACATATATACAATGGAATATTACTCAGACATAAAAAGGAATAAAATTGGGTCATTTATAGAGATGTGGATGGACCTAGAATCTATCATAGAGAGTGAAGTAAGCCAGAAGGAGAAAAACAAATATTGTGTATTAACGCATAAATGTGGAATGTAGAAAAATGGTACAGATGAACCTATTTGTAGGGCAGGAACAGAGATGTAGACATAGAGAGTGGACATGCGGACACAGTGGGGAAGGGGAGCGTGGGACGAATTGGGAGATTAGGTTTGACATAAATACACTACCATGTGTAAAATAAATAGCTAGTGGGAACCTGCTATATAGCACAGGGAGCTTAGCTCAGTGTTCTGTGACGACCTAGATGGGAGGGGGGGTAAGGGGGGGAGGGAGGTCCAAGAGGGAAGGGATATAGGTATACATATAGCTGATTCACTTCATTGTACAGCAGAAACTAACACAACATTGTAAAGCAATTTTATTCCAATAAAAAAAAAAAAGATTGGTTGAGAGTTTAGAGGTTTAAGGAGAGGAAGGGGCAAGCTGGAATTTCAAATAAAATCATCAGAAAGATCATTGTTGGGAAGGCTGCATATGAATAAGACTTGAAAGAGATGAAGGACTTAGCCATGCAGACATCTGGGGAAAGACATTCAAGGTGGAAGCAACAGGCCTGCTAAAGCCCTAAGACAAGGTGCGCCTGGTGTGTTCAAGAAAGACCAAGGAGGCCGCGGTGTCCAGAAGGAAGAGATGAGGTTGGAGAGGGAACAGGAGAGCCGGGAACTGGAGGACCAGCAAGTCATTTCAAGGACCTTCAATTTGACCTTCACTGAAATGGGAAACTACTGGAGGGATTTTTGGCAGAATAACAGATCGGACTTAAGTTTTTAAAAGATCACTATAGCTGCTCTATTGGAAAAAAGATTCTCGACAAATAATATTTACCAAGTGCTTATTCTTGAGGTATAAAAAACCATCCCAACCCAGAACAGCCAACACAGTACTAAAGAACAAAGTCGGAGAAGTGACACTCCCCGACTTCAAGACTTACTGTAAAGCTACAGTCATCAAGATGGTGTGGTGTCGGCGAGAGAGCAAACAGGTCAATGCAACAGAACAGGGAGCCCAGAAATAGAACGACACAAATAAAGTCAACCGATCTTTGATAAAGAAGCAAAGGCAATTCAACAGAGAAAGGAGAATCTTTTCAACAAATGGTGTGGAAGAACTAGACATTCACATGCAAAGGAAGTGAATCTAGGCTCAGACCTCTCACAAAAATTAACTCGAAATGGATCACAGACCTAATGTAAAACTGTAAAACTTCTAGATGATAACACAGAAGAAAATCTAGGTGACCTTGGATTGGGTGATGGCTTTATAAATACAATATCACAATCCATGAGAGAGAAAAGCCATAAGTTGGACTTCTTTAAAATTTAAAACTTCTGCTCAGCAGAAGACACTGTTAAGAGAACAAAAGACAAGCCACATCCTGAGAGAAAATATTTTGCAAAATACATATCTAAAAAAGACCTATTATACAAAACAGACAAAGAACTCTTAAAACTCAACAAGAAAACAAACAACCTAACTGAAAAGCAGCAAAAGATTTGAACAGACACCTCACCAAAGGAGATTCACAAATGGCACATAAGCACTGAAAAGGTGCTCCACATCATATGTCATCAGGGAACTGCAAATTAAAACAACAAAGAAATATCACTACACACCAACTAGAACGGCCAAAATCTTAAAACACTAGACAACACCAAATGCTGATAAGAATGTGGAGCATCAGAAACTCTCATTCATTGTTGACAGAAATGCAGATAGTACAGCCACTTTGGAAGACAGGTCAGCAATTTCTTCCCAAGCTAAACATAGTCTTACCATACAAACCATTTATCATGCTCATAGGTATTTACTCAAATGAACTGAAAACTCATGCCCTCACACAATGTGCACATGAATGTTTATAGCAGCTTTATTCATAATTGACAAAAATTAAAAGCAACCAAGATGTCCTTCAATAGGTGAATGAACAAACATCCATTTAATGGACTATTATTCTGCAGTAAGAAAAAAATGAGTGAACAAGGTATAAATTTCTTTTTCTTTTTTTTTTTTTTTTTGTGGTACGTGGGCTTGTCACTGTTGTGGCCTCTCCCGTTGCAGAGCACAGGCTCCAGACGCGCAGTCTCAGCGGCCATGGCTCACGGGCCCAGCCGCTCCACGGCATGTGGGATCTTCCTGGACCAGGGCACGAACTCGTGTCCCCTACATCGGCAGGCGGACTCTCAACCACTGTGCCACCAGGGAACCCCTAAATTTATTCTTTTTCATTTTAAATGCTAAAAAAGAAAAAAAATGAGCTATCAAGCCACAAGAAGATACAGAGTAACATTAATAGTATATTGCTAAGTGAATGAAGACAAAAGGCTACACGATTCCAACTACAGAACATTCTGGAAAAGGCAAACCTATAAAGACAAAAAAGATCAGTGAGGGCAGGGAGGAAGAGAGGGATAAACAGGCGGAGGACAGAGGATTTTCAGGGCAGTGAAATGCATCTCTATGATACTGTAATGGTAGGTGTAAGACATTACGCATCTCTATGCACAGAGCTTTACAACACCCTAATGTAAACTGTGGATTTTGGTTAATAATAATATATCCCTACTGGTTCATCAATTATAATCAATGTACCACAACTAACACAAAATGTTAACAACAAGGAAAACTGTGGGGGTGGATGGGGTACATGGGAACTCTCTATACCTTACACCCAGCTCTTCTGTAAACTTAAAAGTGCTCTAAAAGTCTATCAATTTAAAAAATTTATTCCTGCCCTCAAAATGTTTATTCTCATATTACTTTATTATCCATATCCTGCCCACTTCCAAAATGGAGCTCGGATGACACACACAGAAGAAGGATACTAAAAGTAAAAAAAAATATGGTGGTGCGGTGTTAAGCGTCCGCCTGCCAATACACGAGACACGGGCTCAAGCCCTGGTCCAGGAGGATCCCACATGCTGAGAAGCAACTAAGTCCGTGCGCCACAACTACTGAACCTGTGCTCTAGGGCCCACGAGCCACAGCTACTGGAGCCCATGGTCTACAACAAGAGAGGCCACCGCAATGAGAAGCCTGAGCACCACAACGAAGAGTGGCCCTGCTCGCCGCAACTAAATAAAGCCTGTGCGCAGCAACAAAGACCCAATGCAGCCAAAAATAAATAAATAAATTTATATTAAAAAAAACTATAAAAAAAATCAAAAACCACGAGTAAGGAAAGCAATACAATTACTCCAAAAATTCAAGCTAAGTGTTACTTTTCAATATTCCTTCACTGACTTCCCTCCATCAAACTCCATCACATTCTCTCATCGCTGCACGAATCTGCCCTTCACAGCACCTACTCCAGTGATAATTTTACAGGTATGTGATGATTTCATCAATGTCTGCCCCATACTAGACTCCTTAAGAGCAGATAAAGGAGTTTAGTGACACCATAGTAACCAAGAAGCCATAAATTTGGTAAACAAACTGAAGTACAGGAAAGTTAAATAAATAACAAAAAGTCCCAGCTTAAAAATGGCACAGCCAGGGCTTCCCTGGTGGCGCAGTGGTTGAGAGTCTGCCTGCCGATGCAGGGGACATGGGTTCGTGCCCCGGTCTGGGAAGATCCCACATGCCGCAGAGCAGCTGGGCCCGTGAGCCATGGCCGCTGAGCCTGCGCGTCCAGAGCCTGTGCTCCGCAACGGGAGAGGCCACAACAGTGAGAGGCCCGCGTACCGCAAAAAAAAAAAAAAAAAAAAAAAAAAGGCACAGCCAGGATTTCCACACCTGGACTGTTAGACTCCAGGGCCTCCTGGTCCTGGCGTTGCACCATAAAGTATGATACAATTTTTGTACTATATTTTACCTTCAAGCTCTCAGAGGTAGTGATACAATAAACGTAACTACTATATATAAAATAGATAACCAACAAGGACCTACCGTATAGCACAGGGAACTCAATATTCTGTAATAACCTATATGGGAAAAGAATCTGAAAAAGAATGGATATATGTATTGATATATGTGTAACTGAACCACTGCGCTGCACACCTGAAACTAACAACATTGTATCAACCACACTGCAATAAAATTTAGAAAATAAAATAAACATAACTTAGTGGTTAAGCTGGAAACCAGCCTAATTTAATCAAAAAAGATCATAATTGCCCCTAACTTTAAGGCCTGTTAAGAAATTAAAACCCAGAGTGTGAGATGCCCTATTTTATTCCCTACATCTTCCCAGAGCTGGGTCCACTACTGACAGGACATAACTCTGCCATGCTTGATTTACTCAGTCCTGCAAGGTAATAAGGGTTTCAAAAGATGAACTAAAACGTTCCCCAGACTAGTTTTGGCTGCACCCTTAAAATGGGACTCTTGGTAAAACCCTGATGCCTTTAAACATGGAAACAAAGAAATAACCAGCCAGGAAACTAAATTACTGAGGAGTAAGGTAGGAGCTGGAGAAAGGAGAGCTCTATTTATAAAAGTATCTCTTCTGGACAATATACACACAACCTCAGAGCTACCACATCCCATAATAACTTATCTTTTAAAATGATTCTGACTATACAATTACCAGGAGACATCTTAACAGCATTCCTGTTAGATAATAAAGTCTCTTTAAAAGGGAAGAGAATGATAAACATTACCTAAGAAAACTGGGTATTACTTTAGAAGCTCAGAAATTCTCTTCCACGGGGCCCCCAATTTAGACTAACACTAATCCTCACACTGGTTATGTGACTAAAATTGTCTGCAAAGAGCAGTTGTTCAACTGACATTCTGGCCGTGTGTGTAATGTAATAGTTAAAGAATGTGGTGTCATTTAAGGAGACACTAGAATTTCCTGAACTGAATGTAGAGTATTAAAACGTATATAAAACATTAAATTGTAAAAATTATTATTTCTAACCATTCTAAATATATAAGTAATCATCAAAGAAGTGCAAAACCCCTGGGTCAAAATATTCAAGTCATGTTTTGGTTTTGAGTATTTATGGGCAAAATGCCGAGACTCCATTTTCCGATCCGAAAATCAGAAATATCTGTGCACAAACTACACATACATAACAGCAAAATTAATCACACCTAGGGGACAAAACTGCATGAAATACTGGGAGTCATTAGTAGTTTGGGGATCGTAGGTTCCTTCAAGAATCTGATGAAACCTGTGGGCTTTCTTCCAAATGCACCTAGTACATGGTTAACGAACACAAAATTTTACCTACAAGTTTAGGGAAGGCATGACTTTTTAACTTCAGCTTAAAAACTTTAAACCTGGAGAAGAACCCCACTGCAATAATTACTTCAGAGTCACTAGGCTAGTACTCCGGCCTGTAAGATCATGGGACAGTGACTTATACGTAAAGTGCTAGTATTCCAGTGAGAAAATAAAGGAACACCAGCATGACTAATAAAATGCACTCTGAAAGAGAAATCACAACGGAAGCAGGAAAAAGTACACCTTATCCTGCGGGGTTGGGCTATTTTAAACATCAGTGTTGGGCAAGGCAAAGAACGCTGACCCATCCAAATCTCAAATTTTAAAGTAGGTACAATTTTAGACATTTAACCAACTTCTGCTCTATAAGCACTTTATCATTTGGTAAAACCAAATGTCAAATGTATACATTAAGAGACACAAGGTAAATTTTCAATACAACATCTGTATTCTTTCACTGCAGGGAAAATAAGATTTCCAAAAGACGTAAGTTATTAGCTGAATCATGAGAAGTTTCTTAAAGTAACGTTTTTATGTAATAATGCTCCCTGTACTGGAGGGTATGAGGCTGTGGCCAAATCACATTCTCCTGCAAGTCAAGGGTCTGCTGTCTGTTACTAGATTTTCAGTCACGTGACTCTGATCAACTCATTATCTCACAGTCTCTCAATTCTAAAAAACTATAAAAATAAGGAAATGAATGACATGATCTTTAAAACTCCTAATTATTTTTAGTTTAGATTTATGAGTATATCAAAAGTAAACAATGACAGTCAGGGTCAGTTAGCAGAACAGAACAATTAGAATCACAAATAATTTTGTGCCAGGGTGACTAAAGTGGCATCACATACAGGGGACAGAGCCCTCAGAAGGCAGCAGCCAAGGGTACGTGGTCTGTCAGAGTCACTGTGGTGGCCAGTGCCCCCCAATAATCCCACCAGGGTCACCCTGGTACTCCCCACCTTCTGCAGTTCACACTGCCTGTAGTCTATTCCCATGTGTGACTACCGGCACATGGCAGAAATGACACATCACTTCAAGGTTAGGTTACAAACGACAGAGCCATCCTCCCGGGGGCCCACTCTCTCCCCCTCCTCTTGGGTCTCTGGCTCCCCGGAAAGCCCGCTGCCCTGCTGTGAGCACATGTGGCTTCCGGGAACAGCAAGCGAGGACTGAGGCCTGGACAAGCACATGGGGGCCTGGAGGTGGATTCCGGGGGCTCCTGCTGAGCTGGAGACCCGGGGCCACAGACTCCCAGCTGAGTCGCCCACAAATGCCTGGTGAGATGATAAATATTGATAGTGTAAAGCTTCTAGGTTGTTGAGTAATTTGTTATACAGAACATTGCAGCAACGTGGATGGATCTAGAAATTATCATACTAAGTGAAGTCAGACAGAGAAAGACAAATATCATATGACATTGCTTATCTGTGGAATCTAAAAAAATGATACAAATGAACTTATTTACAAAAGAGAAACAGACTCAGGGACATAGAAAACAAACTTACGGTTACTAAAGGGGAAGGTGGTGGGGAGGAATAAATTAGGAGTTTGGGATTAACATATACACAATACTATATAAAATAGATAAACAACAAGGTCCTACTGTATAGCACAGGGAACTATATTCAATATCTTTTAATAACCTATAATGGAAAAGGATATGAAAAAATATATATATATGTATAACTGAATCACTTTGCTGTACACTGAAGCTAACACAACATTGTAAATTAACTATACCTCAATTAAAAAAATTTATTATACAGAACAGAAAACTGATACAGTTATCATTGCATTCTTTTCTCAGCCTCCTGGCCCTTATAAGTAATCGGTCACCAGTTAACATTTTCTTTACCATGTGTCCTATATAACCATCCATACATACACTTTTTTTCACTTCCTCTCCCACCACCCAGACCTTGGTCCCTTGTATCTCACCATTACAAATACCACAAAAGCCTACACCCTACACACAAAAGGCTGCCATCTACACACCTCTGAACCAAGGACCCCACGTTCAAATACACACAGGAGACACGCAGGCGGTGTCGATGACCTACCTAGGTGATGTGGGCTAAGTTCAAGGTAACAGGGATGTGGGGAGCCAGGGTGACGGTCAGGATGTTTGACCTTCTTAAGGGGCATCTTCTGCTCAGTTTCTGCCAATTGTCACCTTGGAGCATGTGGGCCCAGTGTTACCAGATGGCTTGTTTTTTCAAGAGGAGCCTAGACTCTGAATTTTTTTTTAGATTTCCCAATTTTTAAATATTGGTTTAAAATTTTACAACAGTATATGGGATAAAACATACATACCGTCTGGATTCAGCCTGTGAGCTACCAATTTCCAACCTCTACTCTGGATGAATCTTTCTAGAATTTCTCTCTGATCCATATTCCCCTGATCAAAATCTTCAACGGTTACCCAAGAGCTACTTAATTGAGACCAAGCCACTCCACCCGGCTTTGACACAGCTCGTCCCCATGACCCCAACTTACCCTTCCAGCCTTCCAGCCCCCTTTGGAATGTTCTATTACAGCAGACAGGCCTGTCCAATTCCCTCTGGAACAGCCTTGCGTTTCCCACTCATGCCATTCCTGACTATTGCCTCATCCACATCCCGTCCATGTTTAAACCAGCCAGATTATCATACTAAGTGAAGTAAGTCAGACACAAAAAGACAAATATCATATGATATCACTCATATGTGGAATCTAATTTTTTAAAATGATACAAATGAACTTACTTACAAAACAGAAACAGACTCACAGACATAGAAAGCAAACCTATGGTTACCAAAGGGGAAATATGGGGGGGGGGAGGAATAAATCAGGAGCTTAGAATGAACATGCACACACTACTACATATATATAAGATAGATAACCAACAAGGACCTACTGTATAGCACAGGGAACTCTACTCAATATTCTCTGATAACCTGTAAGAGAAAAGAACCTAAAAAAAATGAATATATGTATATGTGTAACTGAATCACTTTGCTGTACACCTGAAACTAACACCACATTTGGAAATTGGGATTGACATATACACACTACTACACATAAAATAGATAACTAATAAGAATCTACTGTACAGCACAGGGAACTCTACTCAATACTCTGTAATGACCTATATGGGAACAGAATCTAAAAAAGAGTGGATATATGTATATATATAACTGATTCACTTTGCTGCACAGTAGAAACTAACACAACACTGTAAATAACTATACTCCAATAAAAATTAATTATAAAAAAATTTTAAAAAAGAAACAAGTGAAATAATTTAATTTAATATATCAAAATATTATCATATTAAAATCACTAACGAGGAAAAAAATAAAACCAAACCAAATGTCACTTCCTCTGGCAAAGTCTCCCAACTCCCAGCCACCTCCTCAAGTCCTGCAGCAGAGAACTGTGAGGACATTCATGTAATCATTAACCCCGGATCAGGTCAGTGACTCTTACTACCATCTTGAACTTTCATTTGAACCTGGTATATTTACTCAGCTTTTCAAACTTGCATATCGTTCAGGAACGATTCTGTAATACTGTATATATGATTCTCTGAATTCAGTTCATTCACAATCCATAACACCCAGAAGTGCTCATTTACTATACTCTGTGCTAAAGATTATACAAAGGTGAGACACAATCCCTGCCCTCAAGGAGCTCACAGATTCTTGGGAAAGCCAGATGCAAACAGTGTGATCAGTGCTGAGGGTAGCAGGTGAAGCAACAATGGAGCTCTTTCAAGAATGAGAGAAAGAAGAGGTTACAGCTGAATCAAAACGACAATGAGGTACCACCTCACACCGGTCAGCATGGCCATCATTAAAAACTCTACAAATAACAAATGCTGGTGAGGGTGTGGAGAAAAGGGAACCCTCCTACACTGTTGGTGGGAATGTAAGTTGGTGCAGCCACTGTGGAGAACAGTATGGAGTTTCCTTAAAAAACTAAAAATAGAACTACCATATGACCCAGCAATCCCACTCCTGGGGATGTATCCAGACAAAGCTAAATCAAAAAGATACATGTACCCCTATGTTCATAGCAGCACTATTTACAATAGCCAACACATGGAAACCACCTAAATGTCCATTGACAAAGGAATGGATAAAGAAGATGCATATATACAATGGAATATTACTGAGCCATAAAAAAGAATGCAATAGTGCCATCTGCAGCAACATGGATGCAACTGGAGATTATCATACTAAGTGAAGTCAGTCAGAAACAGAAAGACAAATACCATATGATATCACTTATATGTGGAATCTAAAATATGACACAAATGAACCTATCTACAAAACAGAAACAGAATCACAGACATGGAGAACAGACTGGTGGTTGCTGGGGGGGCGGGGGTTGGACTGGGAGTTTTAGGATTAGCAGATGTAAGCTATTTTACACTGGATGGATAAAAACAAGGTCCTACTGTATAGCACAGGGAACTACATTCAATATCCTGTGATAAACCATAATGGAAAAGAATATAAAAAGAATGTATATATATGTATAACTGAATCACTTTGCTGTACAGCAAAAGTAACATAGCATTGTAAATCAACTATAGTTCAATAAAAAAAAAAAAAAGGTTACAGCTGAGCGGGGCTGGGACTAGTCAAAGGTTCACCGCAATAAAGAAGCCTCCACCAACCCTGCTCAGCAAGGAGGGAGCCTCTGGTCACAGCCGCAAGCAGAGCCAGCATCCCACAGCTCACATAATTTGAAGCTTAACCTTAAATATCTCATTCTTACCTCTAAACGAAACTATAACCATCATAATTATGCATATAACGGGTGCCAGTAACTATTTCACCTATTTTTTTTTAATATTTATTTATTTATTTGGCTGCACCGGGTCCTAGTTGCAGCATGTGAACTCTTAGTTGCAGCATGCAGGATCTAGTTCCTTGACCAGGGATCGAACCGGGACCCCCTGCGTTAGGAGCTCAGAGTCTTAGCCACTGGACCACCGAAGTCCCACCAGTAACTATGTCAGTTAATAACTGAAAACCAGCCTAACGTTTTATAAGATATGATTCCAAAATACTAGCAGTACTCTTAAAATCAGATGACAAAACATTTCAAAGGCCCAGTGCTGAGATACTGGTTTCTCAAACCATCTCTGAAAAAAGGAACCAAGGCTCCTGGGAGAAATGGTTGATTCCAAGGCTGGGGCAGGGAAGATACAAAATGAGCCTAGAACATTCGGTCATGTCAGAAAAGGAAGGTAACTCTTAGAGGAAAACATAGGCAGAACACTCTATGACATAAATCACAGCAAGATCCTTTCTGACCCACCTCCTAGAGTAATGGAAATAAAAACAAAAATAAACAAATGGGACCTAATGAAACTTCAAAGCTTTTGCACAGCAAAGGAAACCATAAACAAGACCAAAAGACAACCCTCAGAATGGGAGAAAATATTTGCAAATGAAGCAACCGACAAAGGATTAATCTCCAAAATTTACAAGGCAGCTCATGCAGCTCAATAACAAGAAAACAAACAACCCAATCCAAAAATGGGCAGAAGACCTAAATAGACATTTCTCCAAAGAAGATATACAGACTGCCAACAAACACATGAAAGAATGCTCAACATCATTAATCATTAGAGAAATGCAAATCAAAACTACAATGAGATATCATCTCACACCAGTCAGAATGGCCATCATCAAAAAATCTAGAAACAATAAATGCTGGAGAGGGTGTGGAGAAAAGGGAACCCTCTTGCACTGCTGGTGGGAATGTGAATTGGTTCAGCCACTATGGAGAACAGTATGGAGGTTCCTTAAAAAACTACAAATAGAACTACCATATGACCCAGCAATCCCACTACTGGGCATATACCCTGAGAAAACCAAAATTCAAAAAGAGTCATGTACCAAAATGTTCATTGCAGCTCTATTTACAATAGCCCGGAGATGGAAACAACCTAAGTGCCCGTCATCGGATGAATGGATAAAGAAGATGTGGCACATATATACAATGGAATATTACTCAGCCATAAAAAGAAACGAAATTGAGCTATTTGTAATGAGGTGGATAGACCTAGAGTCTGTCATTCAGAGTGAAGTAAGTCAGAAAGAAAAAGGCAAATACCGTATGCTAACACATATATATGGAATTTAAGAAAAAAAATGTCATGAAGAACCTAGGGGTAAAGCAGGAATAAAGACGCAGACCTCCTAGAGAACGGACTTGAGGTTATGGGGAGGGGGAAGGGTGAGCTGTGACAGGGCGAGAGAGAGTCATGGGCATATACACACTAACAAACGTAGTAAGGTAGATAGCTAGTGGGAAGCAGCCGCATGGCACAGGGATATTGGCTCGGTGCTTTGTGACAGCCTGGAGGGGTGGGATAGGGAGGGTGGGAGGGAGGGAGACGCAACAGGGAAGACATATGGGAACATATGTTTATGTATGACTGATTCACTTTGTTATAAAGCAGAAACTAACACACCATTGTAAAGCAATTATACCCCAATAAAGATGTTTAAAAAAAAAAAAAAAGAAAAGAAAAGGAAGGTAGTACTCAAAACACAAAGCATAGGGGACATGTCAAAGGCACAAAGAAACCACCCTGAAGGAGCTCCTAAGTGATTAATTTTTTAATTTTCTGAGTGAAAAAGAGGACTCTGAACTTAAACTTTATACTAAACCTTTACACTAAAAACTAACCTGTTATTTTTATTTTTAAAATCTTTAAAAAACTTTTCTTGCTCACTAAACCCCCTTTATCATATCCAGAGATTTTATCCTGAATAGTATTACAAAAACAAATTGTCTCTCCAAAGATCATAGTCAAATCAAGACCTAGAGGAAAGTAAGTTTCAAGGATATAGACACCATGACAGTTCATTTGAAATGTTACTGATAATTATGTAGTGGAACATCTGGGCCAGTACTAACAGGCACTCACAGGGACCTTTACGCTCTACAGATTAATTCACTAGAAATTAAGAACGAATCTTGATCATCTTCATGCAGAGATGAACATGCACCTTCACAGCTGATTGTTCTTTCCTTGGCAATGGCTCCTAATACTTTACTTGAATGAATCGTGGTTTCTCTACACAAATCATAAATGGCATGAAATTCAACTCAGAAATGCAAGGCATAAGGAAAGCAAGGATCTATGTCTTCAGGAGAGCCAGCAAATAGGAGAAACACTGTTTCCTGTCCAAACTCTAAACCAATTCAGAAATGAAATAAACCTGATGAGCACTAAGAGAAATAACATAGCTAGATGGATAAGAAGAGAGAAATGAGAAGGCAAATGGGAGACCGAAGTGTCACGTTTACTCCCCATAAAACCTGAACTGGAGACCACTGCTTACTGCAGACAAGGAGGTGGTTTCCAAACACTGAACCCCACCCCCTGGTTGAACAGACTGACCTCCCAGCTGCAGGCAGTAGGTGCCCTGGGGGTGGGACCGCATGTCCCTGTAGCACTGGCAGCGGGGGACACACACACACACACAGAGGAGAAAGTTGGGGGAGGGGGCACATGCCTGCGTTTTCATCCCAAACTCACCAGACAGGCTGGGCTACCTCTACTCCCCTGAAACGGACAGGGAGGGCTACATGATGGCATCTCCACCATGTGAAGCACACATCTTGAATGGGGAAGAAGCATCTCCCCCACCAGGGAACAGGGAAACAATCACCATTTATTTTGCTGCATCGTGTTAGAATATTTTAAAATGCAAACAAGGATCCACTGCATAGCACAGGGAAATCTACTCAATATTCTGTAATCACGTAAATGGGGAAAGAATTTGAAAAAGGATAGATATATGTACATGTATAAGTGAATCACTCTGCTATATACCTGAAACTAACACAGCACTGTAAATCAACTGTACTTCAATACAAAATAAAAACTTTAAAATAAAAAATAAAAATGCAAACGAAAGTCTAACAATTTAAATATCCATATTCCTTGTGCCTATTTCATGACAGCCAATTTCTTCCATGGATGTAAAATCACAGAGACTGAGTCAGTCTAAGAAGTCCTTGGATTCCAAGGAACTGGGAGTCTTCCCTTCATCTCTGCCTCCTCTAAGCAATACCATGAATTAGAACAAAAAGAAAACAAAACTGTCCAGGGTCTCATTGTACAGAACTGAGGCAGGAATATAACAAAAGGATTACAGATCCGGAGGTCTACTGACAGAGTCTTCCTCATTTGTTATTTTGCTCTTAGCCCGGTTTCCTTATACTTGAAGGACACCCAGCAGCTATGAGCCTCTTCATCTACACCTACATGTTCATTCTGTGCCATTATCCTTCAGCCTCTAGGGAATCATCTGCTCATCCTCACCACTCACCTCAGTGCCTGTCACACATGAGTTAAAGTAAGTGCCTCTGGGTCTTAAATCTTGTAAAAAGAAAAAGCAACAAGAGCTGCTTCCAGGATGTGATCCCATCCCCCCTCCAAGATGTGGCTTGTGATAAGATACAATCCTTACAACTTTCAGATTCACCCATTTCTTAGTGATCCCTCGCATTTGGTAAACATGTGTTTGTTCTACTAGTAGGTAACAACCCTAAATTCTTCAGCATTTAACCCTAATCTTTGTCTGACCACGTTCCAGTGTTGGAGTTCCCGATCAGTCCAAAGACAAGAGCCAAAGACCTACTTGCTGATTTCTGCATTTATCACCAAGCTTTGAAGATCTGGATTATTCCTTCCCTTGATATCATGCTCCTAGCATCCCAGTCCTAGTACATTTTTAACCCGAGATGTACCTAAGAATAGCAAACTGTCCTAAGCACGGAAACCAAAGGTCCATCAGTGATGGGGCAGAACATCCCCCATCGCCTGAATGTGAGCCACGTGCTGCCTTCTTAAAATTCCCGCACTAGAGGATCAGAAAGCAAGGGCTGAGAAAATGGGTTCAGGAGGACTTGATGGCCATCAGAATCTTCAGGAGAAAACAGCCTAAGTTCTCAACTCCAAGGTCAGACAGAATCCTGATTTTTAGGAATCTTCTGCTCCTTTTTTTGATCTTAGTCTACTGCAATAGGACATCAGCTCCCTGGAGAAGCAAAATCTAAATTGATGACTAGGCATGGCGCAATTTCCCTGAAACCCTGATGTGTTGCATAGTAAAAAAATATATATATATATCCACTAATTGGTAAGTTCTTATTTACTGAAACATTAAAAGTTTTAAATTGTAAAGTACCATCACAGATTCTGAACTAAGATAATAACAATAGCATTTATCGCATGATTGAGTTACCAGGCACTCTTCCAAGAAATCTACATGCAGTAACTCACATCCACTTCACAATAACTCTATGAAATGCATACAATGACTCCTCCCATTTTGTAAGTGAGGCATGAGGATGTTCAAACTCTCAGAGCACAAGATGGCACAATGAACCCGGCAACTGGGCATGTACAGTGAACTGCCTAAGATAAATGCACCTCAGATGAACAATACTTTATTTACAAAAGTTAAAATTCAGATGAGTAAACTGATGCTCAGAGAGATACAGTAATTTAACCAAGGTCACTTAAATCAAGACTTGACTTGGAAGGTCAGGCTTCTCTAAAACAAACTAGACTAAATGCTTTGCATTCATAGACACTGCACAAAATAGCTTAGGTATTTTATGGGCTTTGTATTTGATTATTTGATTGTACTTGATTGTATTTGATTATTTGATTATTTAAGACAGGCTGCAAGTCTCACCAGAGTTAGCATGCAAAAATATAAAACACTGTAACATATACCACAAAAGATAAAATTAGACTTCCATCTCTTCAGAATGAAACTCAAAGCTTACAGAGAAGCACACTAATTAATCATGGGTATTTCTTGATCATCTTATTTGTTGATTATTAATGACCAAATAAATGCCAGTGTTAAAGAAAAAGAAAAAGAAGCATGTCTATGAAGAGATTCTAACATGGAATTGTTTAATAACTTTCTCTGTACAAGTGAATAATGTTAACTTGATAAATGAATATTAGGAAAGAAAGGCAACTCTCATAAAATATACACTCTCTTAAAAATCAGACCTGAACAACACTTAATTTAATTATATAGTCATAAAGAAAGATGTTAAGTTCTTCCTCCTCAAATATTTTGAGTAGCAAAAGCTTATGAAATACTGAATTGTATAAAATACACTATTAGTTGGTGTCCAGCTTTTGAAAAAAGGGCTAGAATAATTTGCATAATCAAGAGAATCCCTCTGTTACAATGGCTACAGCACAGTATGTAAAGAATCTTGAGTTCTGTCATTTATACATGAAACCTACATTTTTTTCAAGTATTAACAGAATCAAGATATCCTTCAATGTCAAGATATATCTCCACAACCATCTATTCCAATGAAATGATGGATACACCATAATCTAACCAATTCTCCAATTAGCAATTAGAATTGCTTCCAACTTTTCATTATTATTATAAATAGTACTGTAACCAATACCCTTATTAAACCTTTATGCATACCGACTTCTCCCTTATAATACATTCTTAAAAGTAAAATTTCAGTCAACATGAATATGTACATTAACCTGTGGAAAGATTGTATCATTTTTAGTCTGTGTATCTTTTAGCCTTTTATCTTCTAGAAATACTGTTTGAAATAGCACAATATGAGATACATATAAGTCTACGCTAGTTTTTAAATATATGTGTATTATAACCATACATATATAGATACATATGTTAGTGCATGTTTACATATACACATATCTCTATTATATATAAATACAAACAGTATCTTTAAACTCCTGTGCTTTTTTATTTTATTAAAAAATGTATAACATAAAATTTACCATCTTAACCATTTTTAAGGGTATGGTTCATTAGTGTTAAATATATTCACATTGCTGTGCAGCCAACCTCCAGAACTTTTCATCTCATAAAATTTAAACACTATACTCATTAAACAACTCCTCCATTTCTGCCCCCACTCTATCCACCATTCCTGGTAATTCTGTTTCTATGAATTTGACTATTCCAGGTACCACATATAAGTGGACTCATACAGTATGCGTCTTTTTGTGTCTGGCATATTTCACCCAGCACAATGTCCTCAAGGTCCATCCATGTTGTCGCAGGTGTCAGAATTTCCTTCCTTCTTAAGGATGAATAATATCGCATTGCCTGTACAGACAACATTTCGTTTATTCAGCTGTTGATGCACACTTGGGTTGCTTCCACCTCTTGGCTATTGTGAATGCTACTGCCATATAAAATATTGTGCTTATTTACAAATATTCATAAACACAGTGAAACTCTATGGGAGAAGTCCTTGGCACAAAGAACACCAATTACCCCATGAAGGACAGAGGGTAATTCCACTTGACATGGCCTACCACTTCCACTTACTGGCTAGACCAGAATGTGCCACTTGTGAGGGCATTCAACACATTTTAGAAACAAATCACACACTAGGCAAGAAAAACTAAAAAACATTATCTCCCTGGGTGGGGGGAGGGGAGGATGAGACAGTCTACCCCTCCCACCTCTCAGCTCCTGGAGCTCCCATACTGAGCATGGAGTCACTCAAGAGTCACTGGTGGGGGCTTCCCTGGTGGCGCACCGGTTGAGAGTCCGCCTGCCGATGCAGGGGACACGGGTTCGTGCCCCGGTCCGGGAAGATCCCACATGCCGTGGAGCGGCTGGGCCCGTGAGCCATGGCCGCTGAGCCTGAGCGTCCGGAGGCTGTGCTCCGCAACGGGAGAGGCCACGGCAGTGAGAGGCCCCCATACCGCAAAAAAAAAAAAAAAAAAAAAAGAGTCACTGGTGGGAATGGGAACTCATCTCACCTGCCCCGACAAGGTGTCTGGCTCCAGCCTCCACCATGCAGCCCAGCAAGTCCACCTCCAGCCAGGGCTGCCCCCGACTTCTCTCACTGCTGCTCCTTGGGTGTCCAGATCACACCTCTTACAGACGGTCCTTCTACTACCCTTCCTGGCCATGCTTTTACTTGCTTTCACTGGGGATCCATTATTTCTCCAGAGCTGGGATTTCTGACTTATAAGAAAGTAAGGTTAATAAAAATTTTTTGGTCTAATCCTCTATGATTTCTTACGGTTACTACCTATTATGGTAGATAGTAGATGTTAGGATGCCTATTTTACAAAAGGGAAAACTGAGGCTCAGACTGCGTTAGTCAACTACCCAATGTCACAAAGTGTGAATAAGCCAAGCCAAATTTGGAACTTAAGTCTGTTAAGTTAAAGCTTATGTTCACTATTTTATGCTACATTTCACAAATTGTCTTGTTAATTCTCAGTCACTAACACCTATAATAGATTTTTTAAAAATTACTCTTCTTAGAGCATCAAGTTCACACACTTTGGGCACTTACTTTCTCTTCTCATTAAGAAATCTAGGGAGGAAACACACCCTTTTCCTCCTTTGGGATCCCTCTAAGATGTCGTCAGTAGCTAAATATATCTGCCCTGTGTATTGACTTCCATTTGTTCAGAAAGAGACTACAGTTTGCTAGTTGGCAAGCTGGAAACTAAACACGTTTTACTACCTTATTTTCTAAATTACTCATGAGCTTAAAATACACCATTAACGGGGGCTTCCCTGGTGGCGCAGTGGTTGGGAGTCCGCCTGCCGATGCAGGGGACGCGGGTGCCCCGGTCCGGGGATATCCCGCATGCCGTGGAGCGGCTGGGCCCGTGGGCCGTGGCTGCTGGGCCTGCGCGTCCGGATCCTGTGCTCCGTGGCGGGAGGGGCCACGGCAGTGAGAGGCCCGCATGCCGCAGAAAAAAAATAATAATAAATACACCATTAACCATACTTCTGGGGGAAGGAATATACAGCCATTCTAAGAAAAATAAAAGCCAGTTTGTACCAGTTCACAAAACCTGAAAGTGTCCAGTGATTACAATGCCCGAACAGGAGAAAGCAGCCAGATGCTTTCAAGAAAAGAAATCCCACCGCCCTGCCCTTGGCCAACAATACCAAAGGTACCATCCAACAGATGCTACTGATGAGCAGGTAAATAATCAACCTGATAAATTCCTCCACACTTGGGAAGGCTGAAGGTGGGAGAAGAGAAGCAGGGATGCCTAGAACGAAAAAGAAATACCAACCAAGGCCAAGAGAGCAGGTGGACAGAAGCAGCTGATGCCAAAAGCTGCCTTACATCCGGGCCACCATGTATCCCTACACTAAATCCTTTATCCTTTCATCCTTTTCCTGTAGGTAGCCTGGGCGAGTCTCTGTACCTTGAAACCAAATAAGACTGTTAAGGATGAGATGTAGAAACAGAGGCACTATTCTGTGAGAGAGCAATTAGGTAAATATACAAATGCTGTTAGGAACCAAAGAAGAACCCCATGATACCAGATTCAAATAGTGACCATCATTAATAAACTTACGATTTGAAAACAGGTATCTATTTCCTAGCTATTTTCCATTGAAAGGAGCTAGAAGCAGTGGTAACCAGGTAACAATAAACACATCTAGCACCCAGATCTCAACTTCTGAAAACAAATCGCCACTGAAATAAACCAGGACTCCTTAGAGAGATAACTGATTGCAGGTCTGGGACATGTAAAGCACAAGGTGAGCTGTAAACATCTTGTGCCAGAAAGCAAAGGGATGCTTCAAGATTAACAAGAATGTGGTAAAAAGACACAGAAGCCGGCTGCAAGGGGCTCCCACTAGCCAAACCTGAGACAATTTAAGCGTCAAAAAGAATAGCAATGGTAATGGATTCTAACACACTGAGTAAAAAAAAGAATCCATGAGTCAACAGTGATGTTTAAAAAAGAAAAGAGGGGGTGGGGAGAAGAAAATTCTTTACAGAAGAGTACCAGCTCATCAATGAGAAAGAAATGTTCATAATTTTTACAATAATTGAATCAAGCAAGGATCATAATAAAAATACAGATGTGGAACATTCTTTTAGACAACTGGTGAGGAGGGGGTCTTTTCTAGAATAAAATGAGACTAAAGATATATACCAACCAAGTGCAATATGTAATCCTTGTCTGGATCTTGGGGTCCTGGGGGCCAGGGGAGGGTGGAGAGCTAAAGGTTGGGAAAAATGAGGGAAGAATGTGTGTTATATGTTAGTTACTATTACAGACATTTTCTTAGGGATGAAGATGGTATGCTGATTATGTAAGAGAAAGTCCATATTCTGAGGACATACATAATTATTTAGGGACAAGGTAGCATGATGTGTAAACAATGTTTAATGGTTCAATAAAAATTAAAAATATAGAGACAGAGCACAAAGTCACCAAAATATTAATAACCAGTGAACCTAAGTGAAGGGTATACACAGAGTTCATTTAACTCTTCTTTCAACTTTCCTACAGATTTTAAGTTTTGCGAAATAAAAGAAAGAGGGAAAACAAACTACCCACAGAGAATTCTAACAACCAAAAGAGGTTCTGGGATAGGCAAGAACACCGAAGAGGAGAAAAATATTTACCAGAAAAAGGAAGTTTCTGGTTAGTATGAACATTAAAAATCTGGCTTTTTCTTAGTTCAGCAAATACAGCCTAATTTCACACTGGTTTTCTCAATTTAAAAGAATACGCAGTGAAGAATGTACACATTGTCCCTGATATGTAAGTAATGACAAAAACTTACACCCAAAACATATTCTTATTAAAAGTTCCTTGAGATGCTGTTATCAATTCCCTAAAGGAAGAAAAAGGTCTTAAAATGAAACATTACATTACACAGTTTCTATTTTAAATATACAATAAAAGAATCGATATGAGTTGTAATTTCTAAATTTTCTTTGTGACATCTGGGTGAGGTAGACCTGATATTGTGAAAAAAAAAGTTTAAAATGCCACAGTCAACAAGTAATTTAAGGAGAAAATGTAAGCTCTTTTGGTGGAAACCGACACAGCATTTTTAGGGTTTCTAAACTAAACATTTTATTTTAATACCGGCTGTCAACCTGCACTGCAGCAGAAGAGTTTAAATAACTTTTCCAAATTTAACTCTTCCGTCCAACGAACGGCAGCTAGATCCACCACGAAAGAACACCAAACATAAGCTCCTGCCAGGTCTCTGCAGACACTTATACACCAAGTAACCTGACTGGAGGTCAGAGCTGATGTGCAAAGTCGAATCATTATGACAATCTGAAGCCTTTTACCATCTCTTTATCTTTCACTTGTCACAATCACATTATTCAGTCCTGATTAAATAGGGTAGGTTGACCTCCCAGCTCTCCTCTCCTCTCCTGAAAGCACTACCATTGACAGTAAGGGGATTTACTTTTATGATATCCCCCTACAAACAAGGAGAAAGGAAAAAGAATTGTTAAGAACAAGATTTGGGAACTATATTCAATATCCTGTGACAAACCATAATGGAAAAGAATATGAAAAAGAATATATGTATGTATAACTGAGTAACTTTGTTGTACAGAAGGAACTAACAAAACATTGTAAATCAACTACACTTCAATAAAATTCAAAAAAAAAAAAAAAAAAGAACAAGATTTGGAAGCCAGAAAGCAAAAGAACTGGTGATGCCTGACCCGACAGACAAAGAGCTGAATCCTCAGCCAATAGCAGAAGCAGCCTGGTTCATAAACCCTGCTGGGTCCCCACCAGAAATTAATGGACCAGGTAGCTCTGGAAGGAAGGGGGGCGGGCCTTGAAACAGAAGGGACAGCCTCAGAAGCAGATACCCCTCCCTCCATGATGGCCCAACTGACAAAAAGGCTGTAGGCTCATCCCCTGGAGAGAGGGTTAGAGAGACAGGGTCTCATCTGCACGAGAGACACAGATGACAAAGGAGGTCACACAAAAACTGGACATCCTCTTGGTTCTAAAGATGATCATACTAAGTGAAGTAAGTCAGAGAAAGACAACTATCCTACGATATCACTTATATGTAGAATCTAAAAAAAATGATCAAATGAATTTATTTACAAAACAGAAACAGACTCACAGACTTAAAAAACAAACTTATGGTTATGAAAGGGAAAAGGCTGGAGGGGAGAGATAAATTAGGAGGTTGCGATTAACATGTATACACTACTATATACAAACAGATCATCAACAAGGACCTACTGTATAGCACAGGGAACTCTACTTAATACTCTGTAACAACCTAAATGGGAAAAGAGTCTGAAAAAGAATAGACCTAGGTATATGTATAAATGAATCACTTTGTTGTGCACTTGAAACTAACACAACACTGTAAATCAACCATACTCCAATATAAAATTAAAAAAAAAAAAAACTGGACATCCTCCCACCACCTTCCACCCACTGGGCTCCCTCAGCTGGAGCTGAAAACCGTATTCTCTGAAGAATCTGAGCAGCCCAAGAGAAAAGACCCTAAGACACTGATAGCAGGGACTCCCCCACCCCCACCCTGATGCAGTGGCCCAGCCAGATCACCCCAGAGGAAAGGCTAAAATTGACATAAACAGAGCTTCACGATCACCTTTTAAACATGAGCAAGCAGGCAGCCAAGGAAGAGCACTGAGGAAAGCCTCTAACAGGAAAGGAGGGCACTGAAACAAATGATGGATGTTTAAAAATGGACTTAGAGGAAAAAGAGCCAGGAAGGGAGGTGAAAACTAACAGAAAGTTATTAACATCTTTGGAAAGGAGGGAAGGCATTGCATCCATAAAATAAGAATAGGAGGCCATCTACGGCAACAGGCACATGAAAAGATACTCAACATTGCTAATCCTCAGGGAAATGCCAATCAAACCACAATGAGGTATCACCACACCTGTCAGAATGGCTGTTATCAAAAAGACAAAAGACAAGTGTTGGTGTAGATGTGGAGAAAGGGGAACCCTTGTGCACAGTTGGTGGGAATATACATTGGTGCAGCCACTATGGAAAAGAGTATGGAGGTTCCTCAAAAAAATAAAATGTAACCCTGCAATCCCACTTCTGGGTATATATCAGAAGAAAATGAAATCACTATTTTGAAGAGCCATCTGCACCCCCATGTTTGTTCCAGCATTATTCACAGCAGCCAAGATATGGGAACAACCTAAGTGTTCATAAATAAATAAAGAAAATGTGATGTATACAATGAAATATTATTCAGCCCTAAAAAGAAGGGAGGCCTACCATATGCCACAACATGGATGAACCTTGAAGGCATTATGCTAAGTAAAATAAATCAGACAGAGAAAAAATATTATATGATCTTACTTACATGTAGAATCTAAAACAAAAACAAACTCACAGAAACAGAGAGTAGACTGATGGTTGCCAGGGGTGGGGGAAATGGAGAGGTATTGGTCAAAAGGTACAAACTTTCAGTTATAAGATGAATAAGTTCTGGGGATCTAATGTACAGCATAGTGGCTATAGTTAACAATACTGCATAATATACCCGAAAGGTGGTAAGAGAGTATTATTTTAAAATTTACTTTATCGAAGTACACTTGATTTACACTGTTGTGTTAATCTCTGCTGTACAGCAAAGTGGTTCAGTCATACATATATATACATTCTTTTCCGCATTCTTTTCCATTACGGTTTATCATAAGATATTTAACATAGTTTCCTGCGTTATACAGTAGGATTTGTTGTTTATCTATTCCATATATAATAGTTTGCATCTACTAACCCCAAACTCCCAATCCATCCCCCCGGCTAAGACAGTAAATCTTAAGTGTTGTCACCACACACACAAAAAGATACCTATGTAAGGTGACAGATGTGTTAACTAATCTTATTGTGATAATATTTTCACAATATACACATATATCAAATCATCACCTTGTACACCTTAAACTGACACAATGGTATATATCAATTACCATACATCTCAATAAATACGTGGGTGGGTGGGTAAGAATAGGAGTCCATAAAAACAGAATATTCAGAGCATGAAAGGTAAACTCTTGGAAAATAAAAATACAATAAAGAAGAAAAACTCAATGTAAAGGTTGTAAGATCAAACTGAGGAAATCATTTAAAAAAACAAAAAGGAAAAAGTTATAGAAAACAGAAGATAGAAGCAGAGGAATAGAACAGGAGAACTTGAAGGAAGAAAATCAAAACCTTCCCCAATTTAAAGGACATAAATTTCCAGATTAATGGGACAACCAAGCACCTAGCACGATGGATGAAGAGACCCCCATCACGGTGTACTGTGAAAAGTCAGTGTATTCAAGACAAGGACCTTGAAACAGAGGTTCTCAACCCTGGCTACATATCAGAACTACCAGGGAACTTTCCAGAAATACTTATGTTTGGGCTGCACTCCAGACCAATTATTTCAAAATCTCTCATACTAGGATTTGGTCAAAGTTTGCAGACAATTTTACGAGGAGCCAGGGTTGAGAATCACTGTCCTAAAATTGCTCAGAAAAAAAAAAAAGGAGAGAGACAAGGAGGGAGAAAGATTTTGAGATTTCTTAACAGCAATAGTGAAAGCCCAAAGACAACAGATCAGACTTTCAAAATTGTGAAGGGAAACTTATTTTCAACCTAGAGATTAGCAATTAAGTGTAACACACAATAAAAGTTTCCAGACCCCTGAGGTCTCACAAAATTTATCCTCCCTGCCGCTTTCCTCAGGGTGCTTCTTGAGAAGGGAGTCGACCAAAGCCTGGCTGCAAAGCAAGAAAGAGGAAGGCATGGGACCCTGCAAACAGGGATCCAACCAGGGGACAGACTAACGGTCCCTGAATGATGGCTGAGCAACCCAGGACACAGGTCAACTGATCCAGAACAAAGAACAGTATCCAAACAGATAAAACTATGTATCTGAATGTACTGAGAGAAAATTCTAACTGGGAGACAATACGTGAGATAAGTACATAGAAAACTAAGCAAAAAACAAGACAATTATTAACTCCAGGCAACACAAAAAGTTGTCCACGGAAGGAAAAGTCATCACAATTATTCCGTGCCTCAGCTGTGAATAGCATTTACTACATCACAACACTGTGAACACAGTATATACTGATCTGGACAAATGAATGACTTGATCACACCAGGAAGACAGAGGACGGGGCGGAATGCATCTGATGGCCGGGGGTGGGGAAGGGAACAGACACTCACCTTCCACAGAAAGAGCCCAACAGACAACACATGAAACAGAAACTCAAAAAGTCCATCCACAAACATGTTATGTAATGACATGATTTTAATACTAAAAATGGCTGGGGTAGTGGGGTGAGTGGTTAAAGAAGGCACTGATTTCTATAATAAGCAGTGTAGACTTTTAAACTATAAACATGAACAATTTTGATAAAAATTAAAACTAATTTACAGACGTAGAAAGGAGGGCCTCTGGACTGTGGAAATCCAGAGTTTGGAGCCATGCGGATGACATGGTGCCACAGCTGGGTGTCAGGCCTGAGCCTCTTAGGTGGGAGAGCCGAGTTCAGGACATTGGTCCAACAGAGATGTCCCAGCCCCACATAATATCAAACAGCAAAAGCTCTCCCAGAGACCTCCATCTCAATGCTAAGACCCAGCTCCACTCAATGACCAGCAAGCTCCAGTGCTAGACACCCCATGCCAGACAACTATCAAGACAGGAACATAACCCCACCTATTAGCACAGAGCCTGCCTAAAAATCTTAATAAGGTCACAGACACCCCATAACACACCACTGGACACAGTCCTGCCCAGCAGAAAGACAAGATCCAGCTTCATCCACCAGAACACAGGTACCAGTCCCCTCCACTAGGAAGCCTACACAACCCACTAAACCAACCTTACCCACCAGGGGCTGACACCAATAACAACGAGAACTACAAACCTGAGGCCTGCGAAAAGAAGACCCCAAACGCAGTAAGTTAAGCAAAATGAGAAGACAGAGAAATACACAGCAGATGAAGGAGCAAAGTAAAAACCCACCAGACACAACAAATGAAGAGGAAATAGGCAGTCTACCTGAAAAAGAATTCAGAGTGATGATAGTAAAGATGATTCAAAATCTTGGAAACAGAATAGAGAAAATACAAGAAACATTTAACAAGGACCTAGAAGAACTGAAGATCAAACAAACATTGATGAACAACACAATAAATGAAATTAAAAATTCTCTAGAAGGAATCAATAGCAGAATAACTGAGGCAGAAGAATGGATAAGTGACCTGGAAGATAAAATAGTGGAAATAACTACCACAGAGCAAAATAAAGAAAAAAATAATGAAAAGAATTGAGGACAGTCTCAGAGACCTCTGGGACAACACTAAAGGCACCAACATTCGAATTATAGGGGTCCCAGAAGAAGAAGAGAAAAACAAAGGGACTGAGAAAATATCTGAAGAGATTATAGTTGAAAACTTCCCTAATATGGCAAAGGAAATAGTCAATCAAGTCCAGGAAGTGCAGAGAGTCACATACAGGATAAATCCAAGGAGAAACACGTCAAGACACATACAAATCAAACTATCAAAAATTAAATACAGAAAAAAATATTAAAGGCAGCAAGGGAAAAGCAACAAATAACATACAAGGGAATCAGCATACGGTTCACAGCTGATCTTTCAGCACAAACTCTGCAAGCCAGAAGGGTGTGGCAGGACATATTTGAAGTGGTGAAAGGGAAAAATGTACAACCAAGATTACTCTACCCAGCAAGGATCTAATTTAGATTCAACTGAGAAATTAAAACCTTTACAGACAAGCAAAAGCTAAGAGAATTCAGCACCACCAAAACAGCTTTACAACAAATGCTAAAGGAACTTCTCCAGGCAGGAAACACAAGAGAAAGAAAAGACCTACAATAACAAACCCAAAACAATTAAGAAAAAGGTAACAGGAACATACCTATAGATAATTACCTTAAATGTAAGTGGATTACATGCTCCCACCAAAAGACAAAGACTGGCTGAATGGATACAAAAACAAGACCCGTATATATGCTGTCTACAAGAGATCCACTTCAGACATAGGTACGCATACAGACTGAAAGTGAGGGGATGGAAAAAGATATTCCATGCAAATGAAAATCAAAAGGAAGCAGGAGTAGCAATTCTCATATCAGACAAAACAGCCTTTAAAATAAAGAATGTTACAAGACACAAAGAAGGACACTACATAATGATCAAGGGATCAATCCAAGAGGAAGATATAACAATTCTAAATATTTATGCACCCAACATAGGAGCACCTCAAGACATAAGGAAAATGCTAACAGCCATAAAAGGGGAAATCGACAGTAACACAATCATAGTAGGGCACTTTAACACCCCGCTTTCACCAATGGACAGATCATCCGAAATGAAAATAAATAAGGAAATACAAACTTTAAATGATACATTAAACAAGATGGAATTAATTGATATTTATAGGACATTCCATCCAAAAACAACAAAATACACTTCCTTCTCAAGTGCTCATGGAACATTCTCCAGGATAGATCATATCCTGGGTCACAAATCAAACCTTGGTAAATTTAAGAAAATTGAAATCATACTAAGTATCTTTTCCGACCACAATGCTATGAGGCTAGATACCAATTACAGGAAAAAAATCTGTAAAAAATACAAACACATGGAGGCTAAACAATACACTCCTAAATAACCAAGAGATCACTGAAGAAATCAAAGAGGAAATCAAAAAATACCTAGAAGCAAATGACAATGAAAACACGATGATCCAAAACCTATGGGATGCAGCAAAAGCAGTTCTAAGAGGGAAGTATATAGCAATACAATCCTACCTCAAGAAACAAGAAACATCTCAAATAAACAACCTAACCTTACACCTAAAGCAATCAGAGAAAGAAGAACAAAAAACCACAAAAGTTAGCGGAAGGAAAGATATCATAAAATCAGATAAATGTAAAAGAAATGAAGGAAACGATAGCAAAGATCAATAAAACTAAAAGCTGGCTTTTTGAGAAGATAAACAAAATTGATAAACCATTAGCTAGACTCATCAAGAAAAAAAGGGAGAAGACTCAAATCAATAGAATTAGAAATGAACTAGGAGAAGCCACAACTGACACTGCAGAAATACAAAGGATCATGAGAGATTACTACAAGCAACTATATGCCAATAAAATGGACAACCTGGAAGAAATGGACAAATTCTTAGAAAAGCACAACCTTCCGACACTGAACCAGGAAGAAATAGAAAATATAAACAGACCAATCACAAGCACTGAAATTGAGACTGTGATTTAAAATCTTCCAACAAACCAAAGCCCAGGACCAGATGACTTCACAGGCAAATTCTATCAAACATTTAGAGAAGACCTAACACCTATCCTTCTCAACCTCTTCCAAAATATAGCAGAGGGAGGAACACTCCCCAGCTCGTTCTACGAGGCCACCATGACCATGATACCAAAACCAGACAAAGATGTCACAATAAAAGTAAACTACAGGCCAATATTACTGATGAACATAGATGCAAAAATCCTCAGCAAAATACTAGCAAACAGAATCCAACAGCACATTAAAAGGATCATACACCATGATCAAGTGGGGTTTATCACAGAAATGCAAGGATTCTTCAATAAACGCAAATCAATCAATGTGATAAGCCATGCTGACAAACTGAAGGAGAAGAACCATATGATCATCTCAACAGATGCAGAAAGAGCTTTCAACAAAATTCAACACCCATTTATGATAAAAACTCTCCAGATAGTGGGCACAGAGGGAAACTACCTCAACATAATAAAGGCCATATATGACAAAACCACAGCCAACATTGTCCTCAATGGTGAAAAACTGAAACCATTTCCACTAAGATCAGGAACAAGACAACGTTGCCCACTCTCACCACTATTATTCAACATAGTTGTGGAAGTTTTAGCCACAGCAATCAGAGAAGAAAAAGAAATAAAAGGAATCCAAATTGGAAAGGAAGAAGTAAAGCTGTCACTGTTTGCAGATGACATAATACTATACATAGGGAATTCTAAAGATGCTACCAGAAAACTACTAGAGCTAATCAGTGAATTTGGTAGAGTAGCAGGATACAAAATTAATGCACAGAAAACTCTTGCATTGCTATACACTAATGATGAAAAATCTGAAAGAAATTAAGGAAACACTCCCATTTACCACTGCAACAAAAAGAAAAAAATAACTAGGAATAAACCTGCCTAAGGAGACAAAAGACCTGTATGCAGAAAACTATAAGACACTGATGAAAGAAATAAAAGATGATACAAACAGATGGAGAGATATACCATGTTCTTGGACTGGAAGAACCAACACTGTGAAAATGACTATACGACCCTTGGCAATCTACAGATTCAATGCAATCCCTATCAAACTACCAATGGCATTTTTCACAGAACTAGAACAAAAAAATTCACAATTTGTATGGAAACACAAAAACCCCGAATAGCTGAAGCAATCTTGGGAAAGAAAAACAGAGCTGGAGGAATCAGGCTCCCTGACTTCAGACTATACTACAAAGCTACAGTAATCAAGACAGTATGGTACTGGCACAAAAACAGAAATATAGATCAATGGAACAGGATAGAAAGCCCTGAGATAAACCCACATACATATGGTCAACTTACTTTTGATAAAGGAAGCAAGAATATACAGTGGAGATAAGACAGCCTCTTCAATAAGTGGTGCTGGGAAACCTGGACAGCTACATGTAAAACAATGAAAGTAGAACACTCCCTAATACCATACACAAAAATAAACTCAAAATGGATTAAAGACCTAAATGTAAGGCCAGACACTATCAAACTCTACAGAGGAAAACATAAGCAGACCACTCTATGACATAGATCACAGCAAGATCCTTTTTGACCCACCTCCTAGAGGAATGGAAATAAAAACAAAAGTAAACAAATGGGACCTAATGAAACATAAAAACTTTTGCATAGCAAAGGAAACCATAAACAAGACGAAAAGACGACCCTCAGAATGGGAGAAAATATTTGCAAATGAAGCAACTGACAAAGGATTAATCTCCAAGATTTATAAGCAGCTCATGCAGCTCAATATCAAAAAAACAAACAACCCAATCCAAAAATGGGCAGAAGACCTAAACAGACATTTCTCCAAAGAAGATTTACAGATTGCCAACAAACACATGAAAGAATGCTCAACATCATTAATCATTAGAGAAATGCAAATCAAAACTACAATGAGGTATCACCTCACACCAGTCAGAATGGCCATCATCAAGAAACCTACAAACAATAAATGCTGGAGAGGGTGTGGAGAAAAGGGAATACTCTTGCACTGTTGGTGGGAATATAAATTGACACAGCCACTATGGAGAACAATATGGACATTACTTAAAAAATTAAAATACAACTACCATACAACCCAGCAATCCCACTACTGGGCATATACCCTGAGAAAACCGTAATTCAAAGAGTCATATACCACAACGTTTATTGCAGCTCTATTTACAATAACCAGGACATCGAAGCAACCCAAGTGTCCACTGACAGATGAATGGATAAAGAAGATGTGGCACATATATACAATGGAATATTACTCAGCCATAAAAAGAAATGAAATTGAGTTACTTGTAGTGATGTGGATGGACCTAGAGACTGTGATACAGAGTGAAGTATGTTAGAAAGAGAAAAACAAATACCATATGCTAACACATAATATGGAATCTAAAAAAAAAAAAAGTGGTTCTGATGAACCTAGGGGCAGGCCAGGAATAAAGACACAGATGTAGAGAATGGACTTGAGGACACAGGGAGGGGGAAGGGTAAGCTGGGACGAAGTAAGAGAGTGGCATGGACATATATACACTACCAATGTAAAATAGCTAGTGGGAAGCAGCCACATAGCACAGTGCTTTGTGACCACCTAGAGGGGTGGGATAGGGAGGGTGGGAGGGAGACGCAAGAGGAAAGAGGTATGGGGATATGTGTATATGTATAGCTGATTCACTTTGTTATACAGCAGAAACTAACACACCATTGTAAAGCAATTATACTCCAATAAACATGTTAAAAAAAAATTAAATTAAAAAAAACCCTAAATTACAAAAAAGAATTCTATAAGCAGGGTAATTCTTCATCTATCATAACAGGAATTAACAGAAAATGTCTACAGTTAGTATAGTTGTTAAAATAGCATCAAAAACATCCTATTTAGAGACCTGGAAGGAACCACCAGAAAAACCAAGACACGATTCCAAATGGCTTTTAGGGAAAGAAAAAGGGAAGAAATGGAGCTGAAACTATTCATTTTCATTATAAATGCTCTGTACTGTTGGATTTTGTAATGATGGACACATAGTATAAAGAAAGTGTATTAAAAATATTCAAAAAGAAGGCTTGTTTTGGTAACTTACTTTATTTACTTACATTAAGTTTAGAGTTACCTCTGTTGACACAATTCTAGCTCATTTTCCTGATATGTAGCACTCACTGCCCAATTACACCACCCTCTATTTATTCATTATAATGTTGACAGGCACTTAGGCTATTTCCAAAGTTTCCCTATTAAAAGCAACAGTACAATAAAAATGTCTTGTATCTACTTGCACACATGTGATATTTTCATCTGTTCAGTTGCCTTCACACTTTTTGCCTCGTGTTTCCCCACCCCCAGTTTTTTAGCTCCTTATACTTTTTTTAAAAAACGAAACTCCAGACTTTATTTGGATTTCAGTACTTTTCCCATTAATGTCCTCTTTTTGTTCCAGGATCCCATCCAGAGTACAATGCTGCATTTAACAATGCATTTACACATCTTCCCAGTCTCAAGGGCTGTTTTTTGCTTACACTCAGGAGAAAGTTGTTTAAGCAATGCCAACTGTTAAAGCAAAACAAATCATTTTAACCTCTCTGAGTCGTTTGCTGTAAAATGAGCAAATTCCATTATTTGAGAATATCTAATAAGATAATGATATGAAGAGCCCTATAAACTGTTTCCCCTACCCGAAGTATGTATTTGCTTAATATATATTATTCACAAGCTAGACAAGGATCAGAAATATCTTCTTTTGGGACTTCCCTGGTGGCGCAGTGTTAAGAATCCACCTGCCAATGCAGGGCACACAGGTTCGAGCCCTGCTCTGGGAAGATCCCACATGCTGCGGAGCACCTGAGCCCATGCACGACAACTACTGAGCCTGCGTGCCACAACTACTGAAGCCCGCGCACCTAGAGCCTGTCCTCTGCAATGAGAAGCCACCACAGTGAGAAGCCTGCGCACCACAATGAAGAGTAGCCCCTGCTCGCTGCAACTAGAGAAAGCCCGCACACAGCAACAAAGACCCAAAGAAACCAAAAATAAATAAATATATATAAAAAAGACATATCTTATAAAATGTCCAGAAAAGAATTAAAACCCTCCTTTTTCCCTAGATCATGCAACTTCATCTTTATAATAACATGGAGAAATCAAAGACTCTTGACATGTTCATAAAGGACTTGTATATAATGAAATTTTTGAGAAACTCTAGGGAAAAAAGTTATAATTAGTCTGGAGAAACAACAATGTAAAACTTACCAAACATTCTAATCTTGCTAATACATGTCACATAATAAATCTTAAGGGAAAAACTAAAGCTGATCTCTAATTTCTTAATATCCACTCCCATTTCTACTTCTTGATTATTTGTTTTTCCATCAATCTACTTATCTTTTATATTTAAGGAATAGTCAGAAAATGGGTTTGAAAACTGAGCATTATAAGTAGAATGAATTATGACATGAATTAAATGACAATGAGAACATATTTAAATTTTAGAATTCTATAAATAATTAGAATTACATTTTCTGATTCCATGAACAATGAGAAAAATTTTCCTTAACTTTATGGGTTCAATTACACTTATCTTAAAACTCCTGGGAAAAAGATTCAATTCAACTTTTTATTTTTTTACATTTTACTGAAGTATAAGTTGATTTGCAGTGTTGTGTTAATTAAATCAATCTTTCAAATTTGGTGACAACAATTAACTTCTTACCAAAGGTCACTTTAACAAAGTGTTGACATGTAAAATTTTAATAAATATTTTTGTTTGGGCTTTAATACCACTAGTTTTTTGACAAACTCAGTATATCCTAGTAACATTTAACCACTGAAAATCGTACCAAATATTGATTCTTTACTACTAGCTAGACTCTAAGGACCTCAAGACAAAGACACCTTTTAGGACAAACATGAGCTCATGGGAACATACTAATTTATCTCATAGAGCACATGGCCCTACGTTTAGCAGCAAGACCTTTCCCTTGCTCTACACACATAACACCCATTGATATCCATGGGCAAGGGCAGGCAAGGGGCACCATGCAGCCTCTTGTAAAGGGAAAAATTTATGTCTCCTTTTCAATGGTGTTTGCCACCTGGCTTCCAGCCAATCCAATATAAACATCACCATTCATGAAGTGCTGGAAAATTCCTTGTCTTCTGTGAATTCCAGACTTTTGAAAAGGTCAAAATTCTATTTGAAAAGAAGCAAATCATTATATTTAAGAAGGCCCAGAACATAGAAATATCACACAGTATAAGTACAATACTGACAAATGATCCAAAATACTCTACTGTAGCAGACGTGAAAATCTACGCAATAATAGTGGCCATTTGGGGGTGTTTGCTATGTATTATCATCCCATTTCCTTCCCACAAAAATCCTGTAAGTGGTTATGAACCATATTTTGCAGGTGAGGAAAGTAAATTTAGAGAGGTAAACTGGCAGAGCTAAGATTATAAAATTCTGGTACTCTTCTAATACTATGGCCTATCTACCATTAACTCTAGAACATGGGTAATGACATTAACTGTTTGAAACTAGCCTATTCCTTTGGAAATACTTTTTTAAATGTATGCTACAATTTTAGTTGATACCTTCCTTTGTTTTCCAGGGGAACTGTTTTTTACTTTCCCCTCCTTAATCTCTATAATAGTGACACTATTGCTTAAATACACCTTCAGTCTCTTAAGTGTTCAGGAGACTGAAAAATATAATAGGAAAGAATTTATAGGATCGTCTTAAATTAAATACTCTGAGTATAAGCATCTTCTATGGAAGTTCATCCATGCTATTTTCTTTTGATAAAATTCTCGAACATCTACCAAACATTTCCCTGACTGCCAGAGACAGGACCTCTTTCAATGAGAAAGCTAGGAGGAAATGCTGTTCCATCCCCTGATATGAATCTTACAAGCAGGCCAAATTGGCCAGCAAGTTGACACCCATCCTAACAGAGCAAGAGATCAAACACTGACTAACAGTGTGGAGACCCAGACCTTTAGAGTATTCCAAGACGTCACCCTCCTCTGTTAAAAATTTAAGACAATTCCCCAGGATGAAATACACAGGGATTTGTGTGGTTCATGGGGAGTCTGGCAGCACAGGTACAATTTCTTTGTAACCATTTATCTAAAGTGGGAATCAGGGCGCTGGAAAGGGAGACAGTTTTCCCATCACATAAACGCAAAGAACAGAGGTCAAAGGCCAAGACCCCATCTCACTGACTCTCCGAACATGTGATCAAAGTCAGTCTTCCAAATTATTACAATTTAGTCATTTTCTTTACCGCATGAATTTCAACGTATCATTTAAACTACAGATTTCATTCGTGAAACCAGCTATCAAGATACAGGCTACACTCATGTATATACACTGAAAACTTAAGTACCAAAACAGGCCAGGGGCTCTAACTACAACTAGCTTTGACCTTAAGGATTGAACGGATGGTAATCAGACAGATCATCTGTAATCCGGCAATCTGCAGGATTTAGACAATTTCTGATCTTGAACAAGTTATGGCAATGGCTTTGAAATCCAGTTCTGTTTCACAAGGTGAAACACAGGATCTTTGGAAAATCAGGTTCAATATTTGAATGTTAAATTTCCATGTTATTTTAAAAAATAAAACTGAACTTGATGTGACCTAGTATTTGAAAAATAATAGCACCATGGAGTCAAAAGACTATCTCTGAGCTACTACAGGAGCTCAGAGGTAAAAACAAGGACATTCACATTTTAAATGGAAAAAACCCTCAGCATTTCCTGTGTAAGCAGAATGGTTAAACAATGAAACAACTAGTTAAACCATCAATTTGGCTAAATGATTTTTACTGAACAAAGCAAATATAGGATGTCCCTCTTCAAAGAACTGGAATAAAATAGGCTGCCAACATTTACTGAGAACCTGCTGTGGTCCAGCGCTGTTCTGAGAGTTTCACTCAATGTAATCCTCAAAATAGATGGGTACGAGTTCCCATTTATCCCCATTTAGAAATAAGGAAGCAAGCACAGATGAGATACATGCCTCGCCCAGAATTACATGGTTAGGGAGCAGCATATTTTGTTCTAAAATCAATACTGAAAAGTCAGACAGAGAAAGACAAGTATATGATATCACTTATATGTGGAATCAGAAAATACGATACAAATGAACTTATTTACAAAATGGAAACAGACTCAGAGACATAGAGAACAGACTTATGGTTACCAAAGGGGAAGTGGGGGAGGGATAAATTAGGAGGTTGGGATTAACATACACACAATACTATATATAAAATAGATAAAGAACAAGGACCTACTGTATGGCACAGGAAACTATATTCAATATCTTATAATAACCTACAATGAACAAGAATCTGAAAAGGAATACACACACATACACACACACACACACACACACATATATATACATATGTGTGTGTATAACTGAATCATTTGCTGTATGCCTAAAACTAACCCGACATTGTAAATCAACTATAGTTCAATTAAATAAAATAAATAAATAAATAAAATCAATACTGAATAAACATCATAATATCTGACGATTCAGAAAAGAGTAGAATATCTAGTGCTGAATGCAGAGCACTCTTCCTGAGTATGTGCACACAGGCAGACATGACCCTTGCCCTGGGATCATCCCTGGGAGGGACAGTGCCACCAGTAAACCCCCCGGGGATGGGGTAAGAGGGCAGATGGGGTCTAACTCCCAAACAGCAGGCTTCCTGGATCCAGACAACTGGAAGGAACACGAAAACTACAAGCTGACTGAGACAACATCAAATTATTTTCTATGACAGAATTCACATCTTTAAAACATTTTAGAAGAAAAATACAGAAAAATCTCATCCTGCTTTTCCCCACTTTCCCAAAAATGAGGCAAAATTTATAAATACATATCCTGCATAAACGTTTAAAATATGCTACCCTAATCAATGTAAATTATTACACAATCTACAAAACATTCAAATGGAGACTCAGGTGATGGGGAGTGAGGCAGCCCCCAGACTCCACAAGCGAAACTCATCCAACAAACACATGATAGGAGGGTTCATCGCACACTGGGGACAGAAAAACACTTAGGACAAAATCTTCCGAGCAAAAGCAGAGACCGAGACTGGAAAATCGGGAAAAGACTGGACTGAACGCGAAGGAAAGCTGAAGTCTAATCAATGGTATGAACACAGTACAAAGAAAGAGACGCCACAGGACCCACTGGAGAAGGTCAGAAAACCCACTGAGAGCCCGAAGAGCAGGCAGGTGCAGTGGTCACCAGCCATGCAACCAGGAAGGGGGCCCGAGCAGCTGCCCCAAACCGACTGGGGGCTGAGCAAGGGCAGCCTGGGCATTAAGGACAACAGGGACAGCGATGGTGACAACTAACTTTTATTGCGCACTGGACTCTGCCGTTTACGTACATTACTTCATCTAACCCTTCCACGAAATCACGAGGCACTATCCCTATTTTACAGATGAGGACACCAAGGCTCACAGGAGCTCAGTCACTTGCCCAAGGTCATCACATGGTCACTGCAGAGCCATGATCTGAACACTTCACAGTCTATGCTCTGCTACCCATTAAAATACTATACCTGTAAAGACTGCTGAGAGAAATTAAAGGAGATCTAAATAAATACTGCGTTCATGGATCAGGAGGCTCACACTGGTAACATTCAATTTTCCCCAAGTGACCTAGAGACTCAATACAATCACAATCAAAATCACAGCCCAAAAAAAAAAAAAAAAAAAAAATCACAGCACACTTCTTTATGGAAATGACAAGCTGATCAAAAAAAAAAAAAATGTATAAGGAAATAGAAAGGAATAGAAAAGCCAAAACAATTTTGTAAAAGAACAAAATCGTACGACTTGTGCTACCTAATTTCAACACTTAATAAGCCTAGAATCATCAAAATGGTGTGGGAATGGCATAAAATTAGGCACACGGATCACTGGAAAAGAACAGACCAGAAAGACCCAACCATCAGTGGTCAATACATCCTCAACAAAGGTGCCAAGGTCACCAAGTGGGGGAAAGATAGTCGTTTCAACAAATGGTGCTGGAACAACTAGCATTATGTACCCCGCACCATATACAAAAATTAATTCAAAATGAAAAGAATGTGTATATATGTATAACTGAATCACTTTGCTGTAGAGCAGAAATTAACACAAGATTGTAAATCAACTATACTTCAATAAAATTAACTTTTAAAAAATTAATTCAAAATGGACCATAGTTCTAAATTGAAGAGACAAAATTATAAAACTTTTAGAAGAAAATATGGGTGAGAATCTTTATGATCTTGGGTTAGGCAAAGACTTCTTAAATATGACATCAAAAGATGAACCACAAAAGAAAACACTGATTAACTGGACGTCATCAAAATAAAAATTTTTGCTCTTCAAAATGATCTATGTAATTCCCACTTCCATGTACAGCACAGCTCTCCTATAGCTTTTCTGATGGGGACAATCCAGCATGAAAGTCCAATCCACCTGACAGCTGGATTATTTTCACTGTATATTAATAAACTGACATTCTGGTTTACACATCAGTGTCCTGAAAGTTCATTCACCCAGAAAAAGTCATTCTCCCTGGGCGGGGAGCATGAATAAGACTCAGTTTCTACTCCCACAAAACTAAACCTAGACCCTGGGCTATGATGCCTTCATCCGAATAACAGCCCAATGACTCCTAGGCCACCCACCCAAACCTACTAAAGTCTCTCTCCCTCTATCTATTTTTTAAGTATAAGAAACAGTACTTTTGAAAATCTATACTTTAAGAAATCAACTGAACTTTCCCACACTGATTTTTTTTTTTCAAAGATACAAAAAGTTTGCTTAGGTCTGTTGGAAGAATTAACACTTGCTACTAAATGCTCCAGCAAGTCTGGGAACAAAAAGGACAAAGAGAAATGAATGGTTTGAGACAAAAACAAAGAAAACCATAATCACAAATTAACAAAATCCGAGACAGTGGAGGAAAAAACCCTTAAAATACGCTTTCCATAATTATAAAGAAATAAAGGATAATATTTTGCAATAATTTCCTAAATTAAATAATGAAATTATGTGCAATTGGATCTAACCAACATTTTTTAATAAATAAAACTACAGATGTGGCTACTTAGCCTGAAATATCATTCTATTTACTAACTGCTATTCAAATTATATATTAAAATGATTTCCCATAACCAGTAAGAAACAGTCTACCTTAGTCAGCTTTAACTGAGAGATTAAAAACAATGAACCACTGATATTTTTATAATTAGCAGATGAAGCACAATCTAATAATAGACACTGGACAACATTTTCTACCACCTGCTAGTAGTCTGTGGTTATTAGTCAGTGATGAAGATCTCAATAATTTCTGAATAATGGTTGGTTGGCAAATGTGTTACATGAGGCCCAACACGGCGGCAGATGCCGGACTGTGTGATGTGGGTCCCTTGGTGCTGCATGGCCCTCCCCATCACCCACCGCCCTACAAGGCCATCTGGGGGCCAAAGCAACAGCTGGGACGCAGAATGGTGTGATGACCACCTCTATCCACTCTTGGTCACTCCTCCCAAATCCCTCTCTTGGGAGACACTAATCCCTCTTTTGCCCCCATGACTTGTTGTTTTCTGCCCTCCCTCCAGGCTCCAGGACACCACCCCACCCCAAATTCCTTCCATCTCTCCCCTTCAAGGCAGTCTCCCCAGTCACAAGCATGCAAGGAATGGGGCGGCCCCAGGGCACAGCCCTGCACTGCCTCTCCCTGAGCAAAGCTAACTTCTAGAGGGTTCTAGCATCTTCTCCAGAGTCAGGGTGCTGTCTGAAAGGGGATATACAAACCTTTCAGGACTACATTAAACAACCCTGTTTCCCAGCCTAGCCATCTGGGTGGTAGCATAAATTAAATTTTTAAATATTGCCACCTTATAATTAATGTATTATGCAGTAAAACATTAGAGGGCTTCCCTGGTGGCGCAGTGGTTGAGAGTCCACCTGCCGATGCAGGGGACACGGGTTTGTGCCCTGGTCCAGGAAGATCCCACATGCCGCGGAGCGGCTGGGCCCGTGAGCCATAGCCGCTGAGCCTGTGTGTCCGGAGCCTGTGCTCCGCAACGCAAGATGCCACAGCAGTGAGAGGCCCGCATACAGCAAAAAAAAAAAAAAACCATTAGAAACCCAACAAACTACAGCCTCCAGTATACCATCCCTCACAGCTCCACTTGAAAGGAAAAAATGCAAATGATTTAAATACAAATTGATTGTTAGTGGATGTCAGCAAACATTTAGTTTAACCTCCCACCTCCCACATGGACAGCTGGTAAAATCACAGTGAATGTTCCAGAGATAACTCGTCCTCTGCCAACATAAAGCGTCAGTGATGTTCACCACCTTGAATTAAGGAACACCAGGAGAGAGATCATATTTTAAATAGTTTTTCAATCACAAGAGTCTAACTTTTAAAAATCGTTTCTCTGCTTCACGTTTACATAAGAAATTCCATGAACCACTTAAATTCTGCAAACTTTTAGGAATTTTAAACATGTTTATAGATAAATATTACTTCACTTTCTTACATGTTTGCCTCCCAGGAGCACTTAATATGTTAGGTTACAGAAAATAAAAGAATGACAACCTGTACTTTCAGTAAACAGCTAAAAGAGCATATTTTAGATATTACTGATATATTAATATCAATATTTCTGTACAATATGAGATCAGCCCCACCAGACATCGTGGCATTTCATTAGTAATACACTGAGATTATAATGTCAGTTATTCATTATATACTCAATTCTAAACATCTTAATTCTAAGGAGTTTCTTGTTCAATGATGGGTAAACGTTTGTGTATTCTGTTAAAAAAATCCTGTTTTCCTAACTTTTAAGAACCAAATCATTTGTAAACCCCCTTCTGAACTATGAGATCATTGCAATGTTAAAGCAGGAAGGAACATTAAAGGTAACCTAATACAATCTACTCAGCAGACACACTAACTACAACCACCAAAAAAAAAGTTAAATGATGTGTCCAAGGTCTCACAGCAGGGAAACAGCAGCAACTGGATAATTCCAGGTATCCTGACTCCAAGTGGGTTGTTGTTTTTTTTTAACTGAAGTATAGTTGATTTACAATGTTGTATTAATTTCTGCTGTACAGCAAAGTGATTCAGTTATACATATATATACATTCTTTTTTTATATTCTTTGCCATTATGGTTTATCATAGGATACTGAATATAGTTCCCTGTGCTTTATGTTAGGACCTTGTTGCTTACCCATTCTCTATATAATAGTTTGCATCTACTAATCCCAAACTCCACTCTATCTCTCCCCCAGACACCCACCTTGGCAACCACAAGTCTGTCCTCCACGTCCCTGTTTCTGTTTCATAGATAAGTTCATTTTTGCCCTATTTTAGATTCCATGTATAAGTGGTATCATATGGTATTTGTCTTTCTCTTTCTGACTTACTGCATTTAGTATGATAACCTCTAGTTGCATCCATGTTGCTGCAAATGGCATTATTTTGGGGTTTTTTTGTTTGTTGGTTTGTTTTTTGGCTGCACCACAAGCCATGCAGGAATTCCCTGACCAGGGATCGAACTCATGCCCCCTGCAGTGGAAGCGCAGAGTCTTAACCACCGCACCACCAGAGAAGTCCCCTTTTTTTAATTCTTTTTTATAGCTGAGTAATATTCCATTGTATATATATACCACATCTTCTTTATTCATTCCTCTGTCGATGGACATTTAGGTTGTTTCCAAGTTTTGGCTATGGTGAATAGTGCTGCTGTGAACATAGGGTGCATGTATCTTTTTGAATTATAGTTTTGTCTGAATATATGCTCATGAGTGAGATTGCTGGATTTTACAGTAGCTCTATTTTTAGTTTTTTGAGAAACCTCCATATTGTTTTCCATAGAGGGTGTACCAATTTATATTCCCACTAACAGTGTAAGAGGGTTCCCTTTTCTCCACACCCTCTCCAGCATTTGTTGTTTGCCAACTTTTTAATGATGGCCATTCTGACTGGTGTTAAGGTGATACCTCATTGTAGTTATGATCTGCATTTCTCTAATAATTAGCAGTGGTGATGCCTACTGGCCATTTGTGTTTCTTCTTTGGAGAAATGTCTATTTAGGTCTTCTGCCCATTTTTCAATTGGGTTGTTTGTTTTTTTGTTGTTGAGTTGTATGAGCTGTTTGTATATTCTGGAAAATATACAAACAGCGACCAACAAGGGCTGACTCCACGTGGTTTATTTCTCCTGCTACATGGTATGTCTAATTAAACAGAATAAGAGGCAGCCCTCGTCTGGCTGGACAACCTCCAATTTACAGGGACCCTCCCCAGCAGGAAGCCCTGCCTCCCCTGCAGCTGCCAGGGAGAAGATGTGGTGGGGGACACATTCCCAGCCCCAAGGAGGCAAGAAGCACTGGGCCCTGGGGGGGCGTCTCAGGTGGCAGACATGGGGAGGGGTCAGAGAGGAGCCAGCCCTTCTCCACCTGCTCCAGAAGGACCCAGGCTGGCTGGCTGGGCTGCAAGGCAGGGCCATGCATCCAGGTGTCTGACTAAGAATGGAACTAAGGGTCTGCTTCTCCCATAGAAACACAGGAGGCTGTAGCACCATCAACAGGCTGCCCTGGTTTCCTAAACAGCAATAAGGAACCGTGCAAAGGTCCAGAAAGTGAATTTAACAAGAAACTTGGAAACAAACCCATCTGTTAATTAGATACTGAATGTTCTTTAAAGAAAAAGGCGGGGGGGGGGGGGTCTACAAGCTGGTAATGAAGCTGTCAACTTCATTCTCCCCTTTACCAGGTAAACTCAGTGACCTGTCAGAGGACGCCTTCATTGTCAGAATCTGATACATCAAGTTCAAGGTTGTGTTGCAAACAGACAAAAGCACTTACTTCTCTAATAGATAATGTGATAGGAAGACAAGCTCCTTGCTAAGAAAACAACAAATACAGCACTTCGTAATGATTATGGTGATGGATACAAGTCTAAGAAAAGTCCTCAGCAGATATACAATGTGGGAGGCATATCTTTTAAACAGTTACTTAATTTCATTTATTTTTTTAATTGAAATATAGTTGATTCACAATGTGTTAATTTCTGCTGTACAGCAACGTGACTCAGTTATACATATATATATATTCTTTTTTATATTCTTTTCCATTATAGTTTATCACAGGATATTAAATACAGTTCCCCGTGCTATACAGTAGGATCTTGTTATTTATCCATTCTATATATAATAGCTTGCATCTACTAATCCCAAACTCCCAATCCATCCATCCCAAGCCCCCTTCCTCTAGGCAACCATAATTCCGTTCTCTACATCTGTGAGTCAGTTACTTAATTTTTTTTTTTTTTCGGTATGTGGGCCTCTCACTGTTGTGGCCTCTCCCGTTGCGGGGCACAGGCTCCGGATGTGCAGGCTCAGCGACCATGGGTCACGGGCCCAGCCACTCCGCGGCATGTGGGATCTTCCCAGACCAGGGCACAAACCCGTGTCCCCTGCATCGGCAGGCGGACCCTCAACCACTGCGCCACCAGGGAAGCCCAGTTACTTAATTTTAAATTAAGCTTTTTTTTTAATTGCTTAGAAACTAAAATTACACTTTTACAAATAAACTCCTCATATAATACTGTAAATCAACTATACTTCAATTAAATATAAAATAATAAAAAATAAGTAAAAGAAACTCAAATGTTTTTACCTGCTTTAAAAAAGATCATAACTAATTCTAATTAAGATAAGAATTTACTAATAGGTCTAAAATTTTTTTCAGAAAAAAAGTCTAAAAACAGAAGAAAATGTAACCCTAAAACATAAACTATATTCCACAAAAGGAGAAAAAATCCTGATGTAAGGCTGATAAGGGGCAAAATTTTTCAAAGGGCAAATCTAAACCAAAATCTATTTGCCAAAAAAATAACTTCTAATCTTCTAAAACACTTATGCTAAATAAAGTTGACTAATGTTTTAAATATGGGACATCATCGAAGACCTCAAATTCTTCTGTGAAACACTGAATAGAAACAGTTACAACATGGTCTGAGTATCTTCAAACCTCAGAATAACATACATTTAAACATCTCTTGATGTAACTATACTCGCTTCATTTGAGCTGTTCACTTATGAAGCAAATATTTTTAAATCCTATTTTAATATATTTAATTCTTATGCTACTTAAATATGTATTTGCCTAAACAAACTACAAACACTAAAAATATTCCAGCTCTTTTATCCCTCAACAGCCAATCTTCTCAAATAACATAAATGAAATCACTATCTTTCATTACTCATTTTTTAAAGTTGTTGAGACTAAACATGCTTTCTGTATCACTAACTCAAGCTGGTTCCCAAAGAGAAAATAATTAAGGACATGAATATAATTGTAATGATATCAACACACAAACTAAATTACTCATTATGATTTATTATTACATTTATTATGTAAATATAAGTGAATATAGGGAAAGTGTGCTTCTACATGACTTCATTTTTGAAGTATAAAATTCATGTCTGTGAAAAATGAGCGAAGAAAATGAGCTATTTCACTTTAAATTTTATTTTTACTGTTACACAGGGTATTTCTATGTGAAATACGACGCTGTGTCTCACTAAATAAACAAGAAGCAAAAAGCACTCTTTGATCAAAATCCTTCCACAAATGGACGGATTGAGAGAATGACAGAATGCTTCTATTTGGGGCTGTCACTGCATTAAAAATGAGTAGAGAACATCCTGGTGACAGAAGCGGCACCTGCCACTGACAGTCCTTCCAAGCAGGATCTGACCTATTCAGTCCATGACGGACCAGAGAAACACTTTACTGCCACCTCCCCTTCAGCCCCGCTCACAACAGCACTTGTCAACAACACTCACAGCTGTGTTCTTTGCGAAAGAAACCCTAACTGACCACACAACACAACTACCCAAAGCAAACCCTGAACAACGGGAAACCAATCTGATATCAGCCAGAATCTAAGAGGACTCCAAGGCTGATTCTAGAGGTATATTTTGGTCAAGGTTATCTCATGCTATCCTAAGAAGCTGAGTTGCTCAATCAAAATATTACTGAACAAAAATAGGGGCAACATATACGCTGCAAGGTTTCATCTGTTTGTTTAGTGATACCCCCCACCATGTTCCAAAAATGATTTGAGGTTACTTACAAAATTACAGCAAGACATTATAAAACAGAAGTGGGACTGGGGTAGAGACAGCAGTGTAGGCAGGAGATACGGGAGCAGGAATCACCACTCTGCCACTCGCTACATCCCCGTGTGACCTCGGGAGATGCTGGGCCGGTCCCTCACCCTCTCTGCATACCCATTTCCTCATCTGAAAAATGGGAAGGATGAAACATACCTGGTGGGGCCGTTGTGCAAAATAACATGTGTAAAGCATCTAGAACAGTGCCTGGCAAGTCGTATCTTTTACAGAAATGTCCGCCTAGGGAGGAAAGGTGGGGAGGGAACAAAACTAGGAACAGAAAACAATCCATATATAGGACCAGCGCACACAGCCCTCTCTAATGTGCTATGTAATAAGTCGTATTTTTATTTTATCCATACTTACCATTGAAACAAGGTATAAAAATTCAAATTTAAAACTGTGGGCATTTGTACCCATCCTATTGCTACAGGAGAAGACAGCTTTAGTATATGATGTCTTGACTGGCCAAATCAATTAAGCACTGTCTACAGCTGACATGCGTTTGCTACATCTTGCCAAAAAGGAGTGTGACTGATTCAGGCAATTCTGACAGCACAGTGGGAGTGCTCCACTTTTAGAACTGGGTGAAAGGTCTGTGCACATGCCCTTTGAAGACGATCCCCACAAAGAGGAATGGAAGATCCCCTGAAGCCCCAAACCAGGCACCTCCACCTCTCCTAACTTGAGGGCTTGAGGCCACTGCTGAGGACAAGGGGAGTGCAAATGAGGTTGAACTGGAACAGCGAACCCTGAAAGTAAACTATAAAATATTGTAAACATCCGATTTCCCACTCTTTAGGGAACTCTACTCAATACTCTGTAATAACCTATATGGGAAAAGAATCTGAAAAAGAATGGATATATGTATATGTATGTATAACTGAACCACTCTGCTGTACACCTGAAACTAACACAACATTGTAAATCAACTCTACCCCAATGTAAAATAAAAATTAAATTAAAAAACTAATAAAAAATAAAAAAATATTTTAGTCAATGACTCAAATAATAGTATCAATTATATTAAAATAAAAAGCACTGCAAAGTCATTATATAAAATGTATTTTAACCTATTAACAAATATTTGCTAGCATCTAAACAGATACAGACATTCAGGACACAATAATTCCTTCATCTGATTTAGGTGCTGGGTAGTAAAATGACCGAAGGTTAAGGCCTCCTGCCCCAACCCTGAACAAAATGAGGACTGAGTAGTTTACTTCATCTTTCTTTCTTCCTCTGCTTTCCATGAGAATTTATGGTTCCAATAATAAATGTCTGTACAGGGCATCCCTGAGTTTTGATCACAGGGGTAACTTTAGGAGAGAGAAATTAACACCCTAAAAGGTCTCATCCATGTCACAGGCCCACTCCTTTCTCCCTAAAACTGCCTGCTGACTTCGCTCCAGTTTTTTTATCACCTTTTAATGAATTCAGTTCTCTAACAAAGTCACAGGGAATGAGGTGTTAATGAACGGATGGAAATTTATGATCCCTGGGAAACAGCTTACCTGATATTTTTTAGCATCCCATAAAGCCAAATGAATGTGGAAAGAAGCTCACTACTCCTGCAGGAGGACAGTGAGACCCGCGTCTCTACAGCCCCTTAGACACACCCTGCTTCACAAGGAGAGGAGGCTGCCTCGCCTTCACGTTACACAGGTCAAGCACAGTGAGCTGGCAGAGCCCCCAAGAGCTGGGTCACATGTGACAGCCCTCACCTGTGTCCCACAAGCATCGTTACAAGCCTGCACATTGACGTGTGGCAACAGCCTCCAGTAACAACCATGCTGGTTGCTCGTTGGCCTCCTGACAGTTTATCAACGAGTCTCACCTATAAAATAAAGGGCCAAAAGAGTCCCCCACCTGTGTGAGGGCTCGCACAGGTCGGTGAGCAGGAAACACTCAACAAGCCTCGAAGTTCCCCGTCTGTTAGTCTATGTCTCCCTTAATTTCAAATGTTGCATTTCCAGAAATATATTCTAAGTAGAAGAAGAAACGGTTTATTTTGCTTTTCAGATGAAGATGAAAGATGTTCTTAATATATACGTATTTGGATAACTGAAAAGCAATTTCTGAGAATAAGACTTCTGATGCGATACTGCAGGACTGATGTTTCATTTTTTCTCAATAGCCTTAGTATTTTATCACTAAACTCCAAATACCAATATTTCCAAACTCCATATTTCCTTTGAATATTTTCCCCCATTTTAACTCAAAACAGCACAATGCACATTAGCCATATTTGTCAAACATTTTTAAATTTTTAAAAATTTTTTTAAATTAATTAATTAATTTATTTGTGGCTGCATTGGGTCTTTGTTGCTGCGTGTGGGCTTTCTCTAGTTGTGGTGAGCGGGGGCTTCTCTTGTTGCAGAGCACGGGCTCTAGGCGAGCAGGCTTCAGTAGTTGTGGCACGTGGGCTCAGCAGTTGTAGCTCGCAGGCTCTAGAGAGCAGGCTCAGTAGTTATGGTGCACGGGCTTAGTTGCTCCGTGGCATGTGGGATCTTCCTGGACCAGGACTTGAACCCGTGTCCCCTGCATTGGCAGGCTGATTCTTAACCACTGCGCCACTAGGGGAAGCCCCTGTCATACTTTTTTTTTAATTAAATCATATTTATGTGTTAAAAGAAATCATGATGATTTTTCTAAAGGTTAGAGGACACCATCTCTGGTCTCCATTATGATCAACTAATATAGAAGAAGTTGTGCTATCTGGTAGTTTATCAGAAAGTTCTAAAAATTTCTGTGGCAGGCAGAAAACTAAGATATCCACACCCTAATCTGCAGAACCTGTAAATACATTACCATCCATGGAAAAGAGAATTTGCAAAAGGTCAAAAGGCCTTGAGACAGGGAGATCAGCCTCCAATTACCTGGGAGGACCCAGCGTCATCCCAGGGGTCCTCACAGAGGGAAGGTAGATGTGACAAAGACACAGAGGTGGAAGTGGCTTGGCCATGAGCCAAGGAAAGAGGGCAGCTTCTAGAATCCAGAAGAGGCAAGGAAACAGATTCTTCTCCCCTCCAACACTCAGAAGGGACAGCTCTGCTGACACCTAGATTTTAACAAGACCCACTTTGGACTGCTGACCACCAAGGCTGCTTGATAATACATGTGTGTTATATAAGCCGCTAAGTTGGTGGTAATTTGTTACAACAGCAGTAGGAAACTAACACCAGTTCCTTCTGGAGAAAATTGCCCTTTTTGTTTTTTAACAAGAACCAGTGCTATCTATCATGAAAGGAAGGGTGGGAGGGAGGAAAAGTAAGGGTAGGAAGGAAAGGTTCCTGCCTCCTGAGGACTCAGCAAAGGAAACAGGTACCGGAGTAAAGCATAGTGTTTTTACCTGTGATGGGCTAGTCTATGGCAGGAGGAGTGACTAGGACAGACCGAAGGAGAAGAGCCATTAACCTCTGCAGGATTTAACACCCCTTTTACTCTATCTGTGCTCCACCCTTCACCACCTCCCAAATGAATTACACTTAATAAGTAATAATTTTTCTTTTCAATTAGACATATTGCATAGTCAATCAGATACGTTCATCAACACAGAACTCAGAATAAATTAATATAACTTCAGCTTAAAAAAAAAAAGAACTTGATAATCTGACCAACCTTATTTGGGAGGTTTCTGGAATACAGAGAAGGGTCCAGACCCCAAGAGTTTCAAGTGCTCTGATACGTAAGCCCCAACAGAGAGAATATGATTACCTTTCAGTAAATTGTATACTTTCTAAAGGAACCCGCTCCATGCCATCTCCCCCAGGTGCTGAAAAAGACAGCTTTCATTTTAATCGTAATGCATGTACACACTTGGGCTGGATCTGACCCCGGGTCACCATCATTCAATCAACGTTTGTCCCTTTTCCTTCTTCTTCCCCTTACTGCCTTTTCCATCTTCAGAAGGAAATACTACTGTAAGTCCCTGACTGCCCACACCAAGAGATGACAAGTCTATTAACATCACCAAAACGCTTTTTTCAAACCAACTCAAAAAGCTCTAATTCCTAATCTCCAAAATTCAGCTGTCAGCACCAAAAACATTATTCTGATATGTTTCACCATATCCCGAGGTAATTCACAACATCCTTCAGAAGTCCCCATGAGCTCAGAGGTGGCCAAAATTACATCTTCCAGAGAGAAGGAAGAGATGGAAAGCTGAGAAAAGACACACTGTGAAACATCAGTCTCTGAACGGGCCAGGGTGTACTGTACATTCCTCAAAAAGGTTTGTAGATAAGCAGCTCGATGCATTAAAACTTCACTACCTGTAACCTAAAGGCTCTAGAAATTTCATAGCAATTTCTCATAATTCCACTAGGTCTCAAATTTAGGAATATCAATTTTACATACTGAAATTACATAAAACAGCATATAGTGATTCTTAATTATAATTAAGAAAAAAACTGATTAGGCCTCCTCATCCTTGTTTGAACTTAGGGTTTTTTAATAATAAAATGTCTCTAACAATACAGTAAGAAACACTTTCCTGAAAATTTTCCTTTCTTTAATTAAGGCAACATTAGAAAATAGCCTTATATAAGGAAAAGGTCAAGAAATTTTTATATATGCTTCATTAAGACACGTAAAAAATTAACAGGAATAAAATGGTCTTTATGGAGCCCTGATCTGGGTCAGGTATTCTGCAAGGCTGGGACTGATATCACAGAGAGGAGAATGGACACTGTCCCTGCTTTCACTGCCCACAGGCCATGGCCAGTTCTCATGAATTGCCTATTGAAATCACTGGGCTGTTTTTCTACTGGAGAGAGTGCTGCTTTTCTTGCTGATTTACATAAACACTTCATATATTAAAGACAGTAACACTTTATCATAAATGAAAATTCAAATCAAATCTAAACAATTACTGAAACAAGTCATAAAATAACTCTGAAGAATGAGTAGTTTTACTTAAAATTTATCTTAGCTACGATAGCCTCATGTTCAAGAATATCTTTAACCTCAAGAGGCAGTACTGCAAGAGGGTTAAGAGGACAGGCTCTAGGAACAGGTGGCCTAGGTTCTGAACCCCAGCTCAGCTACCCTCAAACCATTACCTGGGCAATTACTACACTTCTATGTGCCTCCACTTTATCAACTGCATAATGGAGATTATCTAAGCACCTACTTCATAGGGTTAATCTGAAGATGACATAATTCATGCAGAACACTTAGACTATGCCTGGAAGATAGTATGTGCTCAATAAATGTTACCTATTTTCAGCAGTAGGCTAGCTTGAGTGAACTGCTGAATTTCCAGAATTTTGTTAGCCAATTGTTAACTACAGCCATCATTAAAAAATTAAATTACCTAAAGCTACAATTAAACACATTACAGTAAAACCAAGATAATAAATATTCACAACTTGTCACTTACTAATGATGTCACTACATTTTACTATTTACATCTATGGCACCTGCATGGTGGAAGCACCAGGTCATGGTGAGATACTATACCTCTCTTTCCAACTCTGCATTCAGTGATGTCAAGCTGGTACCGTGAAATCAATCATGGTGAAAATACTTACACCATGGAAAAGCACAAATGCTATAAATCAAGACTTTATCCTGAAGAATCGGTTGTCAAAAATTTACCAGCACACTACTGCCTGTTATTACAGATTTATTATAATAAATCATCTTTCATTTCTTTCCTTTTCACAGGAAAAAAAGAAAGGGTGGCAAATCAAAATGTTAGTTATCTCTAGTCTCCTTGTCCCTACGTGGTAGTGGGTATACAAACCTGACTGCCAAGTTCAGGTTCCTTTTCAAAATTGTGTCCCCAAAGAACCACATACCCTTGTGTATAACTATGCCAGCCTTGCCTTTTCTGCACTGCCAAAGCCAGATGGAGTCAGTATTCTTTAAAAATAACAGGACTAATTTGCCATGGTTCAATACGAAGGCCACCTTAAGGAGGTAAAAGTCAAGTGCCAAACCGTCATCAGATACAATCAATACATATCTGAAAATTGTTTTGACCTTCTGACATTACTTCGCAAGTCAAGTCAATATCAAACAGTCACTCCAGCTGAAACACAAATATAAACTTCCAGAATAATGGTCAAGCACTCAACTGTCTCCCAACTGCTCAGTGTCTATCTCTGTTAGGACCTAATGCAATACAGGATAATGTGTTCAGAGGGACCAACTAAATGTTCCAATTCAAGCCAAAAGTATGGCAGAATCTACACAGCACAGAACAAAGCCTGCAAGAAAACAGGCTGCTGGGCCCTAAGACTCACACTACGTGGTCGGGCCCAGGAAGAAGAGAAGTACAGCACATGCATCTGGGTGCTTCGAAGTACAAAGACAGCATGATTAAGTGGGAAATGCTACAAAGTAGAATTCCTGGGCTCCAGTTCTAACTCTAGTTCTAACTAGTTCAAGAGCTTAATATCTCTGAGCCCAATTCTTCTCAGTCATAAAATGCAACAGCTAAATGATGCAATCTCAGCTCTATGATTCTGCTCTATTTTTCTGAGTAAATGTGCTGTTGCTAAAAAAAGAATCCTTCCCTCCTCCCCACCTGACTACGGTAACATCCTTTTATTAAACTGACTCAAGTTTAAATATCACATAAATAGAAACATTTATGTTAATGTGAAAATACAGAAATCTATGTGTCATGTCTTCATTCTCTGGCTGTATAATGATGCTCTCGTCTCAGGGTCATACTAACACAAAGGCAACACATGAACTGGGACCATGCTTTTTCCTTCCCAAACTTTCACCAGCCAAGTCCAGAGTACCCACCAAACAGAAAGAACATAATAAACGTTTAGATGAACTGTATATGCAGGACTTTGAGGGTTTTAAGTCTACATTTCTATAATCCATCTAGTTGTAACAAAAGAAAATTTATGCACAAGCTATATGCACATGAGCCTTCTTTAAAGAGAAAAGGAGGGCTTCCTGGTGGTACAGTGGTTAAGAATCCACCTGCCAATGCACAGGACATGGGTCTGAGCCCTGGTCCAGGAAGATTCCACATGCCACAGAGCAACTAAGCCCATGCGCCACAACTGCTGAGCCCGTGTGCCACAACTGCTGAGCCCGTGTGCCACAACTACTGAAGCCCTTGCACCTAGAGCCCGTACTCTGCAACAAGAGAAGCCACCGCAATGAGAAGCTGTGCACTGCAATGAAGAGTAGCCCTCACTTGCCACAACTAGAGAAAGCCTGCATGCAGCAATGAAGACCCAATGCAGTCAAAAACAAATAGATAAAATAAATAAATTAAAAAATAATAAAAACAGAGAAAAGGAGGACCTTCCACCTCTGGGCACGATGGAGGAATAGGAACTGGATTCATTCTCCCACTTGACACAACTATATTTGTCTCTAAAAAGAGAGACAAAATTTATGGAACCACAGATTTGGACATTACACAATAGACAGAACAGCCAACAGTGATTTCTGAGAAAAGGGAAACAAACAAGGTGAGCCTTTATCACACCCCACCCCAGCGAACTGCGTGGAGTGAGTTTCCAGGCTACAGTGCAGGCGCTGGGGGAACTGGGGTCGGGGAGGGAGAAGGTGGTCTCCCTCAGAGGAGGAGACAGCTCACCTGAGGAGGTCAAGACCATCAGAAATTTCAGTGCAGAGAACAGGAAAGAGCTGCACAAAGGCCACATCTGGAGATACACAAGGGGTTGCATTTACCTGAGGTGTGTACATATGTATAAGGAAACTACCAGAGCCAGGTGAAGAACCACCAGAAAAGAGCAGGCAGAATGCAAAAGGGTGCTGCCTCAGTCGTGGGGAAAATAAGCCCTAGGCTAAAGCAGATCTGGTCCTGCCTAACAAAGCTTAAAAAGCAAACCTTAAAAGGGTCAGTCTATTGTGAATACTTAACTGTATCACAAACAAAACTCAAAAACACTTAAAAGAAGATTAAAAAAATTCAGCACCCAACTAAGTAAAATTAACAATGTCTGGCATCTACACAAAAAATTACCAGATATGCAATGAAGCTGGAAAATGTGACCATAATGTGGAGAAACAGTAATCAAAGGAACAGACCCAGAAAATGACACAAAAAGTAGAAGCAGTAGACTGGGATATTAAAACAGCTATTATTAATATACTCCACGTGTCCAAAAAGATAGAGAAAAGCATAGCATATTAAGGAGAGACACAGAAGATACAAAAGAAGTGAAAAAAAACCCAAACTGACCTTCTAGAGACGAAAAATATACTGCAGAGCATTAACAACAGATTAGAAACTGAAAAGAAAGTATTAATGAACCTTAAGACAGAGTAACTCTATTTAGCTTTATTAAGAAACTGAATTCAGAAAATCTTGAAGCCCAAACACTCAATAGAAATTCATTCATTCAATCAGTTAAAAAACGAAATAATTATTAAGCATTTACAATATTCCAAGTACCACGATAAGCACTAGAAATATTTAAAAGACTTAAAAAATATTTGTTATAGTTTCCCAACTTGTCAAAACTATTCAATATTCCCTTATGTGATGATCCTATAAACAAATATGCAATTCATTTTCCTCAGTCTCCCTGCTGTATATCTATATCATCTATTAGTATTAGGTATTCCCTTCTAACCCTGGGGTTATGTTATATTCCAATCCACAGAAAAAGAAAATGTTGTACTATAACAGGGCTCTCCTATAATTTCTGTATTCCTGCTTGTCAGAGAAATAAAACCTTATGAAAGAAGCTAAGAAATACAGGGCATGCTGGCCTCACCAGGCAAAGGGTGTAAGAAAGTCACTCAGTGGATACTTTATTCATACTGCATATACAGCATTGTAATTGTTCCAGAATTCATCTTGCTGGTTTTCCCCAACAGACTGAGATCTCCTAAAACAAAAAGTAACACCATTTTTTTCCATCTTTGTGTATGTCATGGGCACTCAATACATTTTCAGATAATTTGTTAAATAAATGAGTAAAAACTGAAGCCATATAAGAAAACAAACAGAACTGTGGCTAAGGACAGCACTGCTTAGAGACCATGGTTCCATCTGCCTGACTACTTGAGTCAGCACCTTCTCGCCCCACTGGACTTTGCCTGCAAGTGTCTGATCAAATCAGATGCTAAGAATGATAGCTGAGGTCATAATGAACCACCTCAGCCATAAGGACCACACAAACCATAAGTCTGTAAATTGTTCATGAAAGTGCCAGATGGTCTATTAAGCGAACGTCACTTAATACCCACAGTGTTGCTTATAAATTATACCTGTCCGATTCACATGGAGGAAGCTATTCTCAAAAACCAGCACTGTTTCATCACATACATGCTAATATTTAATAATTTTCTTCTTTTAAACGTTCTACTTTATTTGTGGTGGTATTTATATTTATTACAGAAGTAATAGCTACTTTTTTTAAATGTCAAATACCGAGATTGAAAAAAAAAAAATCTTACCCCCTGGAGTTAACCCTGTTCACAGTTCAGGTTCTAACCTTCATCCCTCTCCCTATGTTTCAGTAAAAATTTTTTTCTTTTTCCTTTTTTTTAATAAAAATGCCATACACATTATTCCTCTGCCTTTTAATTTTTCTTAATAATACATTGGGGGACTTCCCTGGTGGTCTAGTGGTTAAGACTCCATGCTTCCAGTGAAGGGGGCCCAGGTTCAATCCCTGGTTAGGGAACTAGATCCCACATGCCGCGACTAAGATCTTGCATGCTGCAACTAAAGGGCTCGCATGCCGCAACGAAGATCGCGTGTGCTGCAACTAAGACCCGGCACGGCCAAATAAATAAATAAATATTTTTTTAAATAATAATAATACATCGGTAAAATGTTATGGGTCAATAATTAGACATCTAACTCATATTTTTTACTAGTTCCTTAACACTTCAAGGTACAGAAGTATCTAAATTTATTCAACTATCCCCTAGTCATTCAGGTTGTTTCTAGTATTTTGCTATCATAAACAATGCCACAATAAATATCTTGAATTCTACCTGTAGGGAAGATGCTGAAATTTGGGGTCACAGTAGGTGTGACTTCAGCAGCAACCTCCTTTCCACAAAGATGGTAATGAAGCACATGTCAGAAGCAATGCATGGAGTACTGTTGCCCCTCCCCCTCCTTGCCAGTCCTGGATGTTATACTAAATGCTTTTGGAAGATGGTAATAAGAATAAAAGTGGTTACTAACTTTAAAAAAATACTGTTTCTCAATAAATGCTGGAGAGGGTGTGGAGAAAAGGGAACACTCTTGCACTGCTGGTGGGAATGTGAATTGGTTCAGCCACTATGGAGAACAGTATGGAGGTTCCTTAAAAAACTACAAATAGAACTACCATATGACCCAGCAATCCCACTACTGGGCATATACCCTGAGAAAACCAAAATTCAAAAAGAGTCATGTACCAAAATGTTCATTGCAGCTCTATTTACAATAGCCCGGAGATGGAAACAACCTAAGTGCCCATCATCGGATGAATAGATAAAGAAGATGTGGCACATATATACAATGGAATATTACTCAGCCATAAAAAGAAACGAAATTGAGCTATTTGTAATGAGGTGGATAGACCTAGAGTCTGTCATACAGAGTGAAATAAGTCAGAAAGAAAAAGACAAATACCGTATGCTAACACATATATATGGAATTTAAGAAAAAAAATGTCATGAAGAACGTAGGAGTAAGACAGGAATAAAGACACAGACCTACTAGAGAACGGACTTGAGGTTATGGGGAGGGGGAAGGGTGAGCTGTGACAGGGCGAGAGAGAGTCATGGGCATATACACACTAACAAACGTAGTAAGGTAGATAGCTAGTGGGAAGCAGCCGCATGGCACAGGGATATTGGCTCGGTGCTTTGTGACAGCCTGGAGGGGTGGGATAGGGAGGGTGGGAGGGAGGGAGACGCAACAGGGAAGACATATGGGAACATATGTTTATGTATGACTGATTCACTTTGTTATAAAGCAGAAACTAACACACCACTGTAAAGCAATTATACCCCAATAAAGATGTTAAAAAAAAAAAAATACTGTTTCTAACTTTTTTCTAAAATCCTTTTAATTTCTCCCTAGACCTACCCCCGGTCAAAAATTTGCCAGTGAAAATTTTACTATAGAAATTTACTTGTAAATTCCAAACAACCAACTTAGAACACATTTTCTCTTAAAAATGCTGTTTAAATAAAGATTAGATAACCCCGGTAGTACAAAGCTCTATGTTTAATTTTGAAAATGGTAAAACAACATTATTGCTGTACAACATACACTGACATTTTGGAGTCATTATCTAGAATAATTAAAATATATAACACTGGATCTATAAAAAATAAATTTTAATAAATACATACAATAGGCATGTTCCTATTGGAAACACACTTTCCAAATCACATCCTCCCAACCACATACTTGCCTGCTGCTGTCACAGGGGGGCTGAGGAGCCTGGACCAGGCAGTAGAAGCACACCTGAGCATACAGGGTATGGGGGATGTAAATGTTAAGTACACAGAACCAAAGATGGGCAATGGAGTCAGGCCACCATTCACCTAAAACCTACACCTCCAACTTCCCAGAAACACAAAGAGATAAGCTCCCTCTCCTCTTTCCATTCCCTTCCCTTCTACACACACACTCCCAACCCCCCACACACACCACATGCCCCTCTGGGGTGTGAGCAAACCCAAACTTCCCATCCCTTCCACTGCCGCTCCCACTCTGGACACAGACTAGAAATGAGGTCATAAAGCATCACCTCCTCCTCTGTCAGTCCTGATCCACAGCAGAAGTGATTGCCCCAGACGCCCACACATCCTCAGAAGGCAGGCCATGGGGAAGGGGCAAGAGTGGGAGTGGTCGGTGGCCCAGATCTGCCTGCCTGGAGCCTGAACCCTGTAGCTAACTAGGAAACAGCCAGGTATCCACACGCTGACCCAAAGCTGCAGCCAAACTGTCACTGAACCTTTCAAAATGGAGGAATATTTTAACTGCATATTATGAATCCAATTTATATTATGCCGAATCTCTTTCTTAAAGCTCCAGAACAGTGATGAGCCTGCTGCATGCAATTTATCTTCACTGACATCCCACTGGTCCCCGAAGTCCATAAACATCAAATGCAACACTGAAAACTCAGCATCCCTTTCACTGCATGTCTAGAATGACACTACCACACTACTTCTGGCTCCCTGGTGCTTCACTTTTTCCACTCGTTTCTTCTACATTAATTTCCTTACTAATTCTCTCATAAGGCATGGCTTTTTCAATAAGTGGCTTAGACATAGCCAATGAAAGCACCTCTTCTATCTACCAGCGAGCAGAAAAGGAGACAGAGTGGTGTGGAGACGTAGAGATCAGGAGACCTCAATGCAGATCTTGCTTTTCCCTCTGCTGATCCCCACTTCCCTGGACTTCAGCTTTCTCCAGTATAAAATGAAAGGAAGGAAAATCAGCACACTCACCATTTCTATCTTTTCTCTGTATCAACCACAAGCAATAGTAATTCTCAAAGATGGGCCGTTAAGAGAGCAGAATCAGGGTTAGATGCAGAACTGCAGTAAGTCCCCTACATAGGAACAAGTGCCACTCCAAGAGCGCATTCTTAAGTCCAATTTGTTCGTAAGCCCAACAAAGTTAGCCTAGGTACCCAACTAACACAATTGGCTATACAGTACTGTACTATAATAGGTTTATAATACTATTCACATAAATAATACATAAAAAACAAAAAATAAAGAAAACATTTTTAATCTTACAGTACAGTACCTTGAAAAGTACAGTAGTACCAGCTACATCACTGCTACTTTTACGCTTGCTTCTGGACATCCTGGGCTTGAAATAAAGATACTGTACTCTATACACTACTGTACAGTAAAGTACACAAAAGCACAACCACCTGTAGAGGATGCATGCACGCGACAATGTACGCCAGACACGTGAACTAGCTTACGTGACTGGATATATGAACACACGTTTGCATCTTTGAAACGTGTGTTTGTATGAAAGTTTGCAACTTGAAGGTTCGTATGCGGGGGACTTACTGTACAGTTCTGTTCACTGGTGGGGGGAGTGGTTAATGAGGGAAGAGAAAAACAAATCAAAACAGCTTAAGCAACTCCCCAGATTGAAGGCATTCAAAACTGAAGGCCACAGTCCCCAGTCCTGAGGGGGGAGCTTCACCTCAGACTCAAAGAATGGGCAACCAGGAATTTTCTGTTCACGTTCATTCCCAAAGTGAAGAATTAAAAGTACAAGAGAAATCTTCCATTTAACTAGAGATGGAAGAAGAAGCCTCGGAGGGGACGACATTTAGGCCTTTCTCAAGTTGTATAAGGCCATCATTTAACCAACACTGAAGAAATGCAGAGCTAGACATACAAGTACAGCACACAGCAATTAAGACAGAGAACAGTTTTTAAACCTCCCAAAAAAAGTCATTTGCACACACTCGAAGGCACCAAGTTTACATATCATTAATGCATGTGAAGAAAATAGAAAAGGGTTTTAAATTATCAATTTCTTCCAAAGTTCTACTTCAATCAATGTTACCAATACACCTAGTCCCCCCCAATACTGCTAAATTCAGTACCATTAACAAAGAGTATAATCTTGAAGACCAGCACAAGTAATGAAAGGTAAATGCAATCAACGATTACAGCCTATATCAAAAGTCCTGAAGGCATTTTCAAAAGGTTTTCAAAAGGAATCAATAAGAGTTCCATAAATAAATTAAAACTACGAATATGGTTATCATCTCAAATAAAAAATGACGTGGATGCCAAAAACAGTAAATGGAAAGTATGTCAGAGAGTGATGTCAAGGAGAACCAGACAGATCATCACATCAGAATAAAGTGATACGTCCACAACTCTACAAGAAAAATAAAAGACCACTGACTTCCTTATGTCGATCACCCTAAGGATCTAGCATACTTACTATCACACAAGAAACACTCAATGGATGTTTTCTAGATGAATAAATGATTAATTAATTCATTAAGGAAAGTATTATAGGATGAGGAGGCAATCATTCCTTTAATTTATAAGCCCATCCAATACTAGCTAGTTAATATCAAGATCCAGGAATAGAAACCAGATCTCTACATTATTAGTCACTGCTTCCTTTATTGTGGAATTTCCAGAATTCAGACTGATTAGAATTTTTTAATTGGATCTATAACTCAAGAATCTACTCAGTCATGAATTAGGCAGTATCTTATAAACAGTTAATTGTTAACTGGCTTATATAATCCATAAGATTTCTTTCTGATCTTGAAAACTTCTATTTCTGAAGCTTGTAACTAGATCCAATGATACCAATGTAGTAATATTAACCAAATCCATCAGAATACAAAATTACTTAAATGGTGTCATGACATTATTTATCACTATCCATAACAGAATACATGCATCAGTCATTAAAAATATTTTGAAACAATATTTAATAGCATTAGAAAATACCATGATATATTAAGTAGATAAGCAGGATACAGTTTTACATACATGGTTCAAATTTTTAAATGTTACATATTAAGGAGAAAAGAGAAATGGAAAAGGAGAGGAAATATATCAGAACATTAATTAGTTTACTGGATAATGGAACTACAGATTATTTTTTGTTCCCATTTTGTCCATTTCTTTATTTTCCAAACATGCTGTCATAGATTTTTCTTCTCACATTCCACACAAAACTTACATAGTTCCTCCTTTTCCACTAATACAGAAATTATACTTTTAGTCAATGGGATAGTTTTTCTGTCTAAACATAAAACCCTATAATTTTAAGAGCTGCTTCAATTAACAATGGAAGTAAAAGATAACAGAGTTTTTCCCTCAGGTACCTAAATGCCCAATAGCCAGCAAGAGAATTTTTCACTGAAGTTTATAGATTAAGGATAGCCCAAAACAAAGTTACACAAAAAAAGGAACCTGTATTTATCTCCTTCCTAAATATAGACCTCTACCAATAATTCCAGGACATATTCAATAGCTGTTTACTTAAACTGAGACTATTCACCTCTCATCACATACATTACTTATAATCTATACGTTAATAATAAACTGTGAATGCATATAAAGATGGGCCACAATTACCAAAAGTAGAGAGGGCTCTGTGGACTGGCTGCCAGAATGCCAATCGGCCACCCGTCAATGCAATCATGGGAACCTAGTTTCCTTGGCTACAAAATAAGGGAACTGACGCTTATGTTACCTATCTCAGAGAGGAGGCGTAAGAATGAAATTGTAACATGTATATAAAAATACAAACAATATGCAAGGTGTTATAATTATGATCATCGATCTAACTCAGAATTTCCTACACCGTGTTAAGATTGTCTCAATCAACAATGAAAACAGAACCATACAAAATCTATGGGATGCAGCAAAAGCAGTTCTTAGAGGGAAGTTCATAGCAATACAGGCCTTCCCCAAAAAACAAGCTGTCTCAATCAGTCTTTACATTTGTTGAGCCATGCCTAAAAGTTATTTCTCACGACTGAAGCTTCAGATTTGATAATATATTCATGGTATTGATAATATATTTGATAATATATTCAGAGTTCTTAAAAGCAGAGGATAAAATTTACAGCTTAACACTGATTACCTACAAACAAAATCTGTCTGGTTTAAAGTATTGATTAAATCATTATGATAATACTCTTCCCACAATGCAAAGCAGGATGTGCAAGGTCAGACTGTGCAGATGAAAAGGCAGGTACAGAAAACCCTCCACCAACACTGTCCATCCTCACCCACAACACAGAGCCTCCTCCCACTGGTATCTGCCTCCCTTCAGATGCCAGCCCCACTCCAGCTGGGGCTGCACGGCCAGCTCCACGCAGTGTAAGTCAGAGCCTCAGAGAGGACCCAGCCGAGCATCCTCACCCATCTCTGCTCTTCCAGAGGCTACAGCCCTGTAGCCTGAGTTCCTCTTCTTTCCACAGGCCCAAGTTCCTCTGAACATTTTTTAAGTATATGACCAATAACCATTTAGAATTAAACCACATATTTCAATTTGATGAAGATCAATTTCTTGGCCCCAGTGCTTCCTCTCTGTCCAGCTTTCCTAAGGAAAGCTGATTAGAACATGTGACGGAGGCTTGGGGAGGGTGTAAGTGACACAGTAATTTGTGCAACTGAGCATGTAATCAATTAATTCCTGATGAGAAATACGAGAAAGATGAGGTTGGGAACAATATTGCTTGAATGTTTTCAATGAAAGACTAATTACAAAAGTATTTTATTCTGTTTATTTTAATTCTACTGAAGCACAAATTTTAATTTCTATATAGTTTTCTAAATGGGAAAGCATGGAGATTAAGTACATCTGTTTTTCCACAAGTAATATAAAGCACCCTTGCATTTTGCTTTCTGTAATTTAGAATTCTTCAATCCTTCTTCTGTTCTTCAAAGAAAAGTATAAAGACTAAGATATCTGTAGTAACTAAGTTGTTCTAGCTTCTGAGATTGCTTGAAAGACACATTCAAGTAATACTACAAATGCCTTCATAACCATAAGCCCTCCCTTAAAAAGATTATAAAATCTACTCTATATGCAAAATCAAACTCTGAATTTCACCACTTGGCTTTTTATCTACCAAGTATTTTCAATATTCTCTAGTTTCTGTTATGCAGATAAAGTTATCACAAAGATCACAAAATGAACAACCAAAACAGAAAATCAAGTAATCTTGCTGTACCTCATAACTCACGGTTTTAAAACTCAAATATGATCATTTACCTGCTGCTTAATTCTAAGTGGTAACATAAAACTTTGTGTTATTAGACATTTTATATATGTATATATATGGCATGACACCCAGGCTATAATCAAATCACCATCACAAAAATTCTCTAAAAAATTATACAAACTACTATCTATGTAACCCTACTTCTGATTACATTTTAAAAGAAGTAATTCACTATCCTAAGAGTTCAACTTTCCATATTTTGCAGGACCTGGACTACTAATGTCAGCCTATCCTTAAAATAGAACAGTTCAACTAATTTTAGACTCAAGTGTTCTAAAGCGTCATAGCTGCCAGCGAGCCAGATACCTGAACTGTAGCAGCAGCACATGTAGATACACCAAAGCAAACTGTCAGATTGCTGAACTCTGAGCCACCCCATGCAAGTCCACATTACAAGGTCCACAGGGTGTACATACCCAAAACAAAACAGTACTTATAAATAACATGCCCATATGAAAGGAAATACCCAGGGCCTTATTTATTTAAATAATATCTATAATATGCAATGGTTCAAAAGTGTCAAGAGGAGGTAAGAATATAAAAAGACTACTAACATATACACACTACTATATATAAGGTAAATAATTGACAAGGACCTACTGTATAGCACAGGGAACTCTACTCAATATTCTGTAGTACCTATATGGGAAAAGAATCTGAAAAAGAATGGATATATGAATATGTATAACTCAATCACTTTGCTTTACTCCTGAAACTAACACAATATTGTAAATCAGCTATACTCTAATATAAAATAAAAATTTAAAAATTTTTGAAATGGAATTAAAATTTCAAAACTCAAAATTAATAAAATTGACATTTAAGTAAACTTTTAAAAAAATAAAAAGACTACTAACCATTTGAAAAACATGTAATAAAGGACTGACATCTAAAAGATACAAAGGACTCTTAAAACTCAACAGGAAGAAAACAAACAACCCAATTAAAAAGTGGGCAAAAGATCTGAACAGACAACTCGCCAAAGGAGATATACAAATGCAAATACACATATGAGAAGATGCTCCACATCATATGTCATTAGGGAAATGCAAATTAAACCAATTCAATGCTAGTACACACCTATCAGAATGGCTAAAATCCAAAACACTGATAACACCAAATGGTGGTGAGGATGTGGAGCAACAGGAACTCTCACTCACTGCTGGGGGAAATGAAAAGTGGTACAGCCACTGTGGAAGACAGTTTGGCAGTTTCTTACAAGATAAACACAGTCTTACCTATGATCCAGCAGTCACACTCCCAGGTATTTACCCAAAGGAGTTGGAAACTTATGTCCACACAAAAACCTGCACACAAACGTTTAAGCATCTTTACTCAAAACTGACAAACGCTGAAAGCAACCAAGATGTCCTTCAAAAGGTGAATGAATAAACAAACTGTGGTAAATCTATACAATGGAATATTATTCAACAATAAAAAGAACTGAGCTATCAAGTCATGAAGAGTCATGGAGGAAACTTAAATGCATGTTACTAAGTGGAAGAAACCAGTCTGAAGAGGCTACATACTGTACAATTCCAACTACAGGAAATTCTGGAAAAGATAAAACTACATGGAGACAAAAAACGATCGGGGTTGCCAGAGGCATGGGCATGGGGAGGATGAACAGGTAGAACACAGGATCTGTGGGCTGTTGAACTATTCTATATGATACTGCAGTGGTAGACACGTGACATGCATCTGTCAACTCCCAAAGAACTGCACATATTCAACATAGTTTTGGAAGTCCTAGCCACAGCAATCAGACAAGAAAAAGAAATAAAAGGAATCCAAATTGGGAAAAAAGAAGTAAAACTGTCACTGTCTGCAAATGACATGATACTATACATAGAAAATCCTAAAGGCACCACCAGAATACTACTAGAGCTCATCAATGAATTCAGTAAAGCTGCAGGATGCAAAATTAATATAGAGAAATCTCTTGCATGTCTATACACTAACAATGAACAATCAGAAAGAAATTAAGGCAACAATCCCACTTACCATTGCATAAAGAAGAATAAAATACCTAGGAATAAACCTACCTAAGGAGGTAAAAGACCTGTACTCAGAAAACTATAAGACAATGGTGAAAGAAATCAAAGATGACACAAACAGTTGGAGAGATATACAACGTTTGGGGGTTGGAAGAATTAATATTGTTAAAATGACCATATTACCCAAGGCAATCTACAGATTCGATGCAATCCCTATCAAAATATTGATGACATTTTTCACAGAACTAGAACAAATAATTTTAAAATTTGTATGGAAACACAAAAGACCCTGAATAGCCAAAACAATCTTCAGAAGGAAGAACAAAGCTGGAGGAATCAGGCTCCCTGACTTCAGACCATATACAAAGCTACAGTAATCAAAACAGTATGATACGGGCACAAACACAGACACATAAATCAATGGAACAGGATAGAGAGCCCAGAAAGAACTGTGCAATGTTACTAATGCAAATAGGATCTTAGTTAATAATAATGTATTAATATTGGTTCATCAATTAAAACAAATGTACATCAATGCAAAATACCAAATGGGGAAATTGTGGGGAAGGAAGGGAGTACTGAAGAACTCTGTACTTTCTGCTCAATTTTTCCATAAAACTAAAACTGCTCTAAAAAACTGCTCTAAAAAGTTTATTTTTTTAAGACTACTGCCCTAGGAGCAGACAGAGAACTTGCGTTCTTAGGTCTTCCTCATTCACTGACTGACTATGTAATCTCTACTGCTCAAAAGACTTCATATGCCCTATTTTATCCCACCTTTATTAACCCAGTGAGGTAGAGAGTGAAGGAGATGTGCCTCTCACTGCAGGAAGTAAGCCACCAAGTAGTATCATTTCATGCCCGACATCAAGAATACAAATTGTCACACTGGCAAAGCCAGCAGAGAGAACTGTAACACTGAATATAGGGGCATGTCTTTAATTCACTGGGACAATGATATCTTTGTATAATGTCTTTAATACCAGGATTCACTGGGAAATATTTTCACCCACTAGAGAAAAATCGGGACTTTGTCAACTCCCTTTGACGATTCTTTCCAGGAAACATCTCAGGCATGTATCAAAGCAGCCACATTCATCAGTGACATTTACAAAATTTAATTATTTTCAAAAATCTCCTCAACCTAAATACACACTGGAAAAGCTCATATTAAAATTTTCTTTTCTTTTCATGGATATCTACTCATTAGAATTTATAGTCCAGCTAAGATATAACAGTTCAAGCTCCAAAGTCTATTTAATATTTGAATTGAACTAAATCTCTATAGATTTTTAAACTATTAATTTTTATTTCATGTATCCATTTAACACACCTCAGAAAGTTTTAGTATTAATCAAAATCATAATTCTAATAAAAAATATGCTTATAAACACTATTTCTGCAACATTTCCTGGTCAATGTAGCAAAACTCAAAATACGTAGTTTATATCTAATATACACTTGATGTTCAAATGTCACTGCTACCGCTTTTAGCTATATGATTTCAGGAAAATTAACTTCTCTAAGCCTCAATGTCCATATTGGCAAAACAGTGGTAGTTGTAGTCAAGATAAAGAGTTACGAGATTTATAAATAATAGATAACTCATTTGCAAGAACCTGCACTGTGCCTGTCATATAAGTAGGTAGGAATATAAGTGGTAGCTAGTATTTTGACTATTTTAAGTTAAAAATTAAACACTTAACACATAAATTCAAGAATGGCTTAGACCTTATAGTAAATGATCATAGAACCATTGACCTTCTTATAGACCAAACAAAACTGACTCTAAAAATTTGCTGGAGTTTATGTAGAAAAAAACAACAAATAAATTAAGACGTTCTGAAATAAAACCAAACGAAAAAAGTTGTTCAAATATATTAAAAGATTGATTTTTAAGCATTAATACTTTAAAAAAGGTTCTGAAACCAATCATTTTATTTGCTTTTAGAAAACGGATTCATTGCTCTAGGATACTATAAATCATGCTGAGAGGATTGCCAACAAGAAGACTGGTAAGATATTTCTTCAGAAACCTACATTAAATAGAACATTCCAGTTCTATTGGCTGTATTTCCAAGGTCAAGCAAACAGCACTGACTCCATTTCTCTAAAAAGGAAGGTCTAGCAATGATTAATATTAAGAATTTGTTTCTAATGTTATGTCAACTACATCTCAATTTAAAAAAAGAGGAAAAAGAAAAAAAAGAAAAAACTGCTGTTTCAAAACCATATTTTCTTTTTTTCTGAGAAATATTTATGCATTTACTGAATTTACTGGATTCATCTATCTATAGCTTAAGTTAATGTCTATTTAATAGCAGCTTTAAAAGAATTTTTAAAACTCAAAACCATATTTTCTAATGAACACATACTACAAATGATTTTTTACAAATGAAAAAGAACACACTCCAAGTATCTTCGACTACAACTTCAACAACAAAGTCATTGCACACCATCCTGTCCCCACACACAGAACCAACCATCAGCCATGCTGTCGGCTTCTGAAATAAGTTTCTCTCGATCCAGCCTTCCATTCAAACCACCCCAATTTTACGGTGGCCTCCCGCCCTGTCTCCCTGCTTCCTGAGTCTCCCTTCCCATTCAACCATCCACACCGTTACCAGAGTCATCTCCCTAAAACTGATCTCATTGGTAACATCCTGCCAAGGATCATTAGAGTTCCCCTCCCTGCCTAGAGAAGAAACCCCAAACTCGGTGCTGGCTGTGGCATCCCAGGCTCTTTTCAGTCTGGTCCAACATAACCCTCCATATTCACCCATATCCATCTTCCCATAACCTTCATCCAATCCCATCCCTAAAACCTACTAAAGCTTACTGTGCACTTCAGCCAAACTTTCCAAATGGGTTCTGCTAATGAAATGGAATAGCCCTGCCAGCCCCTCCTCCTGAGAATTCCCGCCCTGCTGCCTTCAGCCTCTCTCAGGGTAAAATCCCATTTGACTCAAAGGACAAAGCTTTCCCCAGCACCCAACCCCAGCAGAACTATTTGCTCCCTCTTCTGAGAGAGAAGAAAGTAGGGTGGAAAACTATAGCAAATAAAATTGCATTAAAGGGATAGACTATACAATGGAATATTACTCAGCTATAAAAAAAGTGAAATAATGCCATTTGCAGCAACAAGGATGGACCTAGAAATTATCATACTAAGTGAAGTAAGTCAGAAAGAGTAAGACAAATACCACATTCTATGTCTTATATGTGGAATCTAAAAAAAAAAATGATACAAATGAACTTATTTACGAAACAGAAACACATTCACAGACATAGAAAACAAACTTATGGTTACCAAAGGGGAAATGGGGGAGTGGAAAGGGATAAATAAGAAGTTTGGGATTAACACATACACACTACTATATATAAAACAGATAAACAATAAGGACCTACTATATAGCACAGGGAACTACACTCAATAGTTTGTAATAACCTGTAAGGGAAAAGAACCTGAAAAAGAATGGAGATATATATACGGAGTTTTATATATTTATAAAACTGAATCACTTTGGTGTACACCTGAAACTAACACAATATTGTAAATCAACCATACTCCAATAAAAAAAGAGATAAACCAAAAATATATATAAAAGCCTTATTTGGTTGCTTATAAAATAATGATATATTTCAGCAGATAGCTGCCTGAAATTCCTCTTTGGTAGAAGGCAGATATGTGCTCTAAATTAGTAAGAGCCGAAAAATGAACACAGGAGACTTTCTTCAAAAGCCACTGTAAAGAGAGGGGCCCCATGTAACAGAAGCACCTGAGTTTCTTTTAAATTAATATGAAATACTAAACATTGCAAACTACAAATCTTCTCACTCAAACACCAGGCTTATAGAGGCAAATAATCTCAGTGCGTTCTTTGCTTTTTTTTTTAAACATCTTTATTGGAGTATAACTGCTTTACAATGGTGTGTTAGTCTCTGCTTTATAACAAAGTGAATCAGTTATACATATACATATGTTCCCATATCTCTTCCCTCTTGCGTCTCCCTCCCTCCCACCCTCCCTATCCCACCCCTCTAGGTGGTCACAAACCACCGAGCTGATCTCCTTGTGCTATGCGGCTGCTTCCCACTAGCTACCTATTTTACGTTTGGTAGTGTATATATGTCCATGCCACTCTTTCACTTTGTCACAGCTTACCCTTCCCCCTCCCCATATCCTCAAGTCCATTCTCTAGTAGGTCTGTGTCTTTATTCCCGTCTTACCCCTAGGTTCCTCATGACTTTTTTTTTCCTTAGATTCCATATATATGTGTTAGCCTACCATATTTGTTTTTCTCTTTCTGACTTACTTCACTCTGTATGACAGACTCTAGGTCCATCCACCTCACTACAAATAACTCAATTTCGTTTCTTTTTATGGCTGAGTAATATTCCATTGTATATATGTGCCACATCTTCTTTTTTTTTTCGGTACGTGGGCCTCTCACTGTTGTGGCCTCTCCAGCTGCGGAGCACAGGCTCCGGAAGCGCAGGCTCAGTGGCCATGGCTCACAGGCCTAGCCGCTCCGCAGAATGTGGGATCTTCCCAAACCGGGGCACAAACCCGTGTCCCCTGCATCGGCAGGCGGACTCTCAACCACTGCGCCACCAGGGAAGCCCTGCCACATCTTCTTTATCCATTCATCCGATGATGGACACTTAGGTTGTTTCCATCTCCTGGCTATTGTAAATAGAGCTGCAATGAACATTTTGGTACATGACTCTTTTTGAATTATGGTTTTCTCAGGGTATAGGCCCAGTAGTGGGATTGCTAGGTCATATGGTAGTTCTATCTGTAGTTTTTTAAGGAACCTCCATACTGTTCTCCATAGTGGCTGTACCAATTCACATTCCCACCAGCAGTGCAAGAGGGTTCCCTTTTCTCCACACCCTCTCCAGCATTTATTGTTTGTAGATTTTTTGATGATGGCCATTCTGACTGGTGTGAGATGATATCTCATTGTAGTTTTGATTTGCATTTCTCTAATGATTAATGATGTTGAACATGCTTTCATGTGTTTGTTGGCAATCTGTATATCTTCTTTGGAGAAATGTCTATTTAGGTCTTCTGCCCATTTTTGGATTGGGTTGTTTGTTTTTTTGTTATTGAGCTGCTTGTAAATCTTGGAGATTAATCCTTTGTCAGTTGATGAACATAGATGCAAAAATCCTCAACAAAATACTAGCAAACAGAATCCAACAACACATTAAAAGCATCATACACCATGATCAAGTGGGGTTATCCCAGGAATGCAAGGATTCTTCAATATACTCAAATCAATCAACGTGATACACCATATTAACAAACTGAAGGAGAAAAACCATATGATCATCTCAATAGATGCAGAGAAAGCTTTCGACAAAATTCAACACCCATTTATTATAAAAACCCTGCAGAAAGTAGGCATAGAGGGAACTTTCCTCAACATAATAAAGGCCATATATGACAAATCCACAGCTAACATCGTCCTCAATGGTGAAAACCTGAAACCATTTCCACTAAGATCAGGAACAAGACAACGTTGCCCACTCTCACCACTATTATTCAACATAGTTGTGGAAGTTTTAGCCACAGCAATCAGAGCAGAAAAAGAAATAAAACGAATCCAAACTGGCAAAGAAGTGAAACTGTCACTGTTTGCAGATGACATGATACTCTACATAGAGAATCCTAAAGATGCTACCAGAAAACTACTAGAGCTAATCAATGAATTTGGTAAAGTAGCAGGATACAAAATTAATGCACAGAAATCTTTTGCATTCCTATACACTAATGATGAAAAATCTGAAAGTGAAATTAAGAAAACACTCCCATTTACCACTGCAACAAAAAGAATAAAATATCTAGGAATAAACCTACCTCAGGAGACAGAAGACCTGTATGCAGATAATTATAAGACACTGATGAAAGAAATTAAAGATGATGCAAATAGATGGAGAGATATACCATATTCTTGGACTGGAAGAATCAACATTGTGAAAATGACTCTACTACCCAAAGCAATCTACAGATTCAATGAAATCCCTATCAAACTACCAATGGCATTTTTCACAGAACTAGAATAAAAAATTTCACAATTTGTATGGAAACACAAAAGACCCCGAAGAGTCAAAGCAATCTTGAGAAAGAAAAATGGAGCTGGAGGAATCAGGCTCCCTGACTTCAGACTAAACTACAAAGCTACAGTAATCAAGACAGTATGGTACTGGCCCAAAAACAGAAAGATAGAACAGGACAGAAAGCCCAGAGATAAACCCACACACATATGGTCACCTTATCTTTGATAAAGGAGGCAAGAATATACAGTGGAGAAAAGACAGCCTCAGTGTGTTTTATACATTTGTATACTCCGTTGTGGAGCTAAAATGGAAAGGAACACATGACAGCCTAGAAATTCCATCTCTGTGTTACCTCTGTAGCTTCTGATGTTCTTAGGATCTCAGTCTCGAGATGCTTTGGTCAAACCCCCCAGCTCACCACAAAGCCAGGCTGCTGGGCACACGGGACCCAGAGGCAGAAACATGAACACTTCTCTGCCTGGCTGCAGATTAAGACAAGTTGCTCTCACCACCTTTCCTTACATATCATTTAGTACCTGAAACCGTCATTACACGAGAAAAACAAGCATCTCCAAATTGTTCAAATAAAAAGTTTTTAAAAGCATAAAGCTTTTTTTAAAGTCCCTGACTAAATAAATGTTGAGATAACCATATAAGGCTAAACCAGAACAGCAACAACAACAACAAAAAAAAAACTAAAGGAGCATGAGTGTGATGTTTTGTGTTCAAAGTTAAATTCACTAACAGTAGCTAATAACCCATTACCATTCCTGAACTGATATGTGTTCCTTATAGTGTAAGGCAATGAACAAGATCTTTGGCCGATTTAAATCCTAATTATTTAGTGGAAATTACTTTTCAAATCCATGTTGCAATATCATAAAACACTCAACTGTGTCATCTGGAAAATCCTCAGAGATGTCAAGGGAGCTCTCAAATTCTCTCCAACTAGAGCAAAATCGCATAACATTGTGTTATGGTTGTTAATGCGTCCAGAGTTTAGGTTTCCAATTTCAGGACAGACACTGCAGGTTGCAAACACGATATCCATTCTCTCCTTATTCTTTACTAACAGAATTTCACTTTTGTTCAGGGCACTAAGTGGGGCCAGCTAAAATGTCTATTTTCCTAGTCTGCCTTGCAGACAGCAGTGGCCCCTATAACAGTTCTGACCAGTGAAATACAAGTAAAAACTGCTAAGTGGGCTTCTAAAAAAGATCTTTAAAAGGAGGCTGAATCAACTTGTCTGGATCTTTTGTCCTTTGTCCTTGTACTTCCCCTTCTTTCCATCTGGAATTGAGACACAAATGCTGGAAGAGCAGCAGCCATCTTGTAATGAGAGAACAACCACATGATGTACTACAAGTGGCCAAGAAGAAACATAGGAGTCTGGGTCCTACTGGCAAATAGAGGTGCGCTACAGCCCTCCCAGTCCTACCTGAGGCCTCTCAGTCCCTGAGAAAAAGAAAACACTATCATCTGTTTCTGCTACAAACAGCCAAACACAATCTTAACTAACAGTCATTACCAGTTAAGCCTATTTCATTTTTTAAAAGAAAAAAGCTCAGACTAATACTGTCATAACTAGCTACAATGCAACACTATTATGATATAGCCCTGTTAAAGGTCACTTATTACACAACTGACTATGAAGCCCCAGGAGGAGATGAAATCTGAAATCAAGATTTTGCAGAATCCTAAAGCCAGCTGAAAACCACTGAGGCCACACTGTATGAAGGAAGCAAAGTAAAGAAACCTTTACACTCCAGCTTCAATTCAACCGGCACCAGAGTTAATTTACACAGTCAAAGACAGGATTTTGACCATTCACATATCTACGTAAGGACGTAAAACTGAAGTGAAAATGAAAACTACTGGCTGTGAGTAGTTCTCAGTTCATTTTGTCACCATGGGCATAAGCAGAATCACACGGCTCTAATGAGAGAAGGGACTTTAGCAATTGCTTTAGCAATTCCTCAACATTTTCATGAGGAACAGAACATTTTGCCTTTTTCTTAATCGAAGAGGGTTTTTTAGTGATATATAGATAGACAGATAGATAGATAGATACAGATATAGATAAGTAAGAAATCTGCCACTCAGCTTTCATAGAGAATAATAATGAAACCCTTTTTATAGCTGTCTGGGGATAACTGATTAATTTCCAGGTCAATGGAAAAATATCCATTTTCTTGGACCAAAATAATTTACCTTCCTTGTCCGTTAAGTCTAAAATGTATAGAATAAAATTTATTGGGTTCACATTAATGATCTCATTTTCACACTTAGTATCAATTTTAAAAAGTAACAATGTGTTGAGGAAAGAAAATCTTCCAATGATAGACTCAAACAGCAGAATTTCATAGATTAGAGTGACATCTAGTTAATATTGATACTATAATAATATATAATAATTATAATAACAGTATGTAGGTTAGTTTCCTTATACTGACAGGAAAGACAAGAGGGATGTTCTGCATCTTTTGTGCTAACCTACTAAAAATGTTTTCTATTTACATGGTAAATAAACTGCATAATTCACTATAGATATTAAAGAAAGCCACTGACACGGGCAATTTCTAGCATAAACAATAACAAAGAAATATGTTTTATTCGAAAGTAAATGCCTTTATTCACCCTGACTGTGGTAATCTGCTGAAGTAATGAGATTTTTTTTTTTAAATCAGATGCCCTGAATATCCTGGCGATGAATATATTTTATAAGCAAAGGGATTGGAATATGAATCAGGACACTGCACCCTTCTCTGCAGCAAATAGCTCTTTCTGTGTTATTCTAATTCAGCAAACAGTTGCCTATTTTCACTCAGAAGTAAAGGACCAAAGTAAGACCCAAGAATAGACCACACCATAAATAATTAGGGCTCGCTCACTTGCCGCTATTCTTGTTTTGCTCCAGAAGGATAGGTCTGAAGTCCTTCCAAAGCCATCTGAAGACTAAACTCTCAACTTCTAAACCTAACAGTCATAACTGCTAACATTATAGGTTATTGTAATTCTACGTTTCTGTCACAGATTCTGAATTTGTTACAGCTGACCCCACCACTTACACATTCAACAGCTGGGGCATATGATCACTTGGCAACCTGATAACACTCCAGCCAAATGCAAAGTCATCCTGGAACCAAGGAACTCGGGCAGAAATGAAAATCAAAATAAGCTCTCTTACGTTCAAATGGGAATGGAAAATGTTTTGAACAATACATGATTTTAGAAAATGCAACAACTGTACTTTGAGAGTTGAGTGAACTGACAACTCCCTATTCAAAGCCTACAATTCTTTTCTGATTAGATCAGCCCCCACAGCAAGTCATCGGGATAATAAGCTCTGTAATGAAGTCATCGAATTGGATACTGATGGGAAATCATAACCGGCTTCAAAACACATCCGGAAACAATGAGTTTTCCAGGTCTCTAGCTTTCCACGTAATACACTGGCCAATACTCTTACTCTCCTTTCCAAGACCAGATGAAACACAGAACATCTATAAAGTCGGGGACAAATTGATGACCTAAGCATTTTAAAACCACAAAGAAAACGAAAGAAACGACCTTCACTTTTTCGGTGAAATTCAGGACTATATGTTTGAAAAAGTGTACATGTAAGTGCAATACTGATCATTAGGTTATAATTAAAATGAAGTGTAGTGACGACTGCAATGGCCTCCAGGTCTTCAATTTCCCTTTAGTTCCAAACGCAAATAAAAACCATCTTTTAAATAACATCCACTTCCTCAAAGCAAGTCAAATCACCTCAGTTATGTCTGTTTTCCGAGTCACCTGCAATCACCCACGTGTCAGAGGTAAAACTTGATGGGACAAAAATTCATACAGCTATCATTTTCTTCAAAAGTAAAAAAGGTACATACTTTCAAACTTTCAGACATTTTTCTTTCTGACCTTAAAGAGCATAGGTGTACATCTTCCATGAGGTTTATTAGTATATTGCAATATTTCTCATTTTTAAGGTTCTGGAACAACTTATTAAGAACCTTATTTTTAAATGGGAGGACAGATGTAAACATGAGTGTACTGCACATGAACACACACACAGATGCTACAAATGTGCTTTAGCCTAAAATATCATTGCACTTGCTCAGTGGTAGTGTCATACACAATAGAGTCTTGGCACAAAGGAATTCTGATTGTGCTGTTTACGGAATTCTACATGGATTAAAGGAATGTCAATAATAAAACATGTTCTAGAAGAAGATGAAATATATTCATGGGTAGATTTTGAGCTCTGGGGGGATTTGGAATTTAATTATTCAGTTCGGGATTCTATATTTCTACTTTTTACAAATAGAAAACTAGTGATACATGCATTTTAAACCATATAATCCCCATTCAATTTACAGAAATTGAGTTTCTTAAGACGACAGCAAATATTCAAAAGATGCAAAACCACTTGAATGCAACCGATGAAATAGGCCACTATTCACCATGAATATATTAAGGCTCTGGGAGCTACCCCTGGGTGTGGAGCGCTTAGAAGCCACAGTTAGGAGACCGTCTGGACACACTGAAAAATAATTTCCAGAGACAAAAATACCCTTTAAGATGAGAAGATGCTCTTTATCTAACGTCACATTTAACTATAAAGTCAAAATAAACATGATACTAAAATATCAATACTATTTATCGTAGAATTTCCCCAACATAAAGGATAGGCAGAAAAATATCTCAAAATATACTCCTTTACGTTTAAATTTACCGCAGACTCACTGACGAAAGTCTTTCATGCATCACACTATCAAGTAATCTTTATCATATGTAAGAATAGATATATAGTCACAAACCATAAACTTTTTTCATATAAAATCATTTTAAGAAAAATGATTTGGTGATGCTTTCAGTGGTGAAACAGTCCATTTATTTAAGAAGCCAAGGACCTTTTTGATAGGGTTAACCAATACGCCATACCAAGCAAGAGCAGCAATGCCTTAGTAATCCTATGGAGAATTAATCGGTCTCCACCCTCCCAGGAAGAATTATGATGATGCGTAGTGCTTAAAAGCTTTTGCAGGGGAGAGAAAACGCAACGTGCTTCTTGGAAACCAAACCCCTCCCCCGCACTGTACTGCTCGTCCTAGGGCGTCTACGGGCCGTCGCCCACCCCATCACCCTCCCTGCGCTGGGGTACGGAATTCCATCCCAAAAAGACCTGGTCCATTCCCAAGACTGGTCCAGACACCTGTTTACTTGTGCCCAAGCAGTGGTGGCTCGGGTTAAGCAAAGGCGACGGTCACCCCTCTGGTCCCTGCCAAGCCCCGCGGCCCGGGCGCGGGTAACCACATACCTTTGTATCTCTCCAGGACATCCTCGTAGGCCTGGAGGTACTCCTGCTCCTCCACGTACAGGTAAGCGGCTGGGGATAGGTACCCCGCCATGCCCAAGTTCACCTAAGCGACGACTGGCCAATTCCCCTCTCCCGCTCGAACCCCGGACAGGATCGCAGTCAGCAAGATGCAGCCTTGCTAATGGAAACGCGGAAGGAGAGCAGGCTGGGGGAGAGCGCCGGGGCGCAGAGCTGGGGGCGCAGAGCCGGGGACGCAGACCCGGGGGAGCAGAGCCAGAGCCGGCCGGGGAGACGCCCAGGCCCCCTGGCGGGCCGCGGGTGCGGGGCCGCCCGGCCCGCAGGAGCCACAGACCTCTCAGGTTTCAGCAGCGGCCAATCTCGGCGAGCCCGGGGGCGGCGACCTGCAGCGCCACGCCACGCTGAGGAGCCCGGGACCCGGCGGGGACAGGCGGAGGGCTGCGGGAGCCGGGACCCTCGGAGGCCGAGGCGGCCGCCACCCTGGCTCTGCGCTGGGCGCCTGCTCGGAGCCGGGAGGACGCGCGCGCTGCCTCCGCCCGGGATGCTGCGCGGCGCATCTGCGGCATTTCCTGGCCGCCGCGCCGCAGACAGTCGCCCGCGCCCCGGGGAGAGGAAGGGAGGGCACAGCGGGGGAGAGAGGAGGGAGGGCGGAAAGGAGGGGGCGAGGCGGCGGTCAGCGCCCCGGCTGGCTCGGCTCCGGCCCGCGCCGCCCGGCCCCTCCCGCAGGCAGCGCCGCGGCGCCCGAGCCCCTCTCCGGCCCGCCCACCGGTCCACCGCGCGGCCAAGCCCGCCCACCCTGGACGCTGGCTGGCCGGCCCGGGTCCCAAGGGCGAGGTTTCTATTTGGGACCCACAACAGGTGCCTGGGAAACAAAGCCGCGGATCGCGCCACCCGCGCGCGCAGCCCCCGCGGGGCTCCCGGGAGAAGAGTGGGAAATACTCTTCGATCCGGCCGCTGTCACAGAAGGACCAGGTCGCTGGGACAGCGTGGGGGGGAGAGCCGGGGGTCCGCGCCCCAGGCGCATCTGGGGGCGGGCGGGGGTCCTGACAGCCTGGAGACGCCTGCGCCTGCGCGCCCGCCGCCCCGCGGCCCGGGGACCAGCCGGCGGTCCCTCCCTTCCGCCCCCCAGAGCCGGCCCGCGCATCTGCCGCGGCCACAGCCCGAGTCGATTCACAGCACCCGTCTCACGTTGCCACCGCCCTCCTTCTCCCTACCATTATTCACCCCACATAGCACTGGTCTCCACTGAATGTGAGTAAAATGGGTCCAATTCCCTTCGCTTTGGCATGTATCATATACTAAAGTGGTGAGTTTAAGAGTCCATTGGAGAAACCGGTTGGTACCCAGACATGTAAACAGGTGTGTTTAAGAGGACTGACAGAAGTCAGCCGGCCTTGGAAGGAATCCTGGCTCCTGACTATGTGACGTGGCCAAGTTACTTATCCTGTCTTCATCAGGATAATCATATCATAAAGTTCATCATGGGCTTCCCTGGTGGCACAGTGGTTGAGAGTCCGCCTGCCGATGCAGGGGACACGGGTTAGTGCCCCGGTCCGGGAAGATCCCACATGCCGCAGAGCCGCTAGGCCCGTGAGCCATGGCCGCTGGGCCTGCGCGTCCAGAGCCTGTGCTCCGCAGCAGGAGAGGCCACAACCGTGAGAGGCCCGCGTACCGCAAAAAAAAAATAAAAATAAAAAATAAAATAAAGTTCATCATATATCATCATATCATAAAGTTGTGATAGCTCAACTTTATGATAACTTTATAAGTGTTAGCTGTTGTTGTTATGATTATTAGATGAACCATCTCATTGTTGACTCTCTGATTTATGACAACTTCACCTCTGCCCACATCTCCCCTTCCTATTTCTTCTTTCATAAGTACTGACTTTTTGTCCTTGATAACTCTTTTTTCTTTTTCAATGATGTGAATCTGGATCATTTTCCATGAATTGTTAGATGGGAATGAGTACTCTTGGAAAACTGTATACTCTTGATAAAACTTACTTGAATTAGAATTGGAAAGCTTTACTTCTCATCAGTAATTGGCCTATTTTTGTTACTCCAAACAGAGCAAGACCACACTTCTCTTTTCTGTCCTGACCACTGATCTGAGTTTGATCCACTAAGCCTTTAGGATCACTAGAGTTTTCTTGCAACTTGGCATGTATTTATGTATACATTAGTTCATGAAGTAACAAACAGGGATCATATGGGACACCTTCTGGAAATGAAAGGGTTAGCAATTCGATCCCTAAGAGTCATCCCATATACAGACCACATATATACAAATGGAGATCTCTCAAAACTGTCTTGTCTCCCTCACAGTGAGTAAGGTCATTAAGGGCATAGTCTGATCCTTCATCAGAAATTGACACGCAGTAGCACCCAGTTTTGTGAATACAATCACTGCACACTGCAGTGATTTTAACTGTCTGTTGAAGGAACCAGTCAAAATGAACAAGCAGCATTTGGGGTTGTTGGTAAAAACAGCCTTTACCCCATGCATGCTTGTAAAGATAATAAAGGATCAATCTGCTAATAATAATAGTGTATTCCATAGGGAAGCAGCAAAAGCAGAGCAGTTAAGAGCTTGGCCTCTGGAGTCAAGACGGCCTGAATTCAGATCCTAGCTCAACCACTTCCTATGACCTTGGGAAGAGTCTCTCCTCTCTCAGCAGATTTCTGGACTGAAAAATGGAGAAAATAATAGTACCTGCTTCATAAAATTGTTGGGAAACCTAAATGAAATAACATATTAGGTGCTTATGAGAGCATCCAGCCATCAGTCAGCTGTCATTTACAGAGCATTTTCCATGTGCCAGGGAATCTACAAAATGTTTTGCATTTACTACTTTAATCACCACAGCCATGATCTTTTGATAGAGAAAATGAAGCTGAGAAATGTTCAGTAAGTTGTCCAAGAAAACACAACTGGTTCATGATAGAGGAAGAATTAAAGTCCAAAGTCTGACTCTGCCAAGGTCCTTACATTCTAACTTCAAAGAATTCACATGGGTCCAACATCCATACTTTAAAATAACACTGTCACTGGGCTTCCCTGGTGGCACAGTGGTTGAGAGTCCGCCTGCCGATGCAGGGGACACGGGTTCGTGCCCTGGTCCAGGAAGATCCCACATGCTGCGGAGCGGCTAGGCCCGTGAGCCATGGCCGCTGAGCCTGCGTGTCCGGAGCCTGTGCTCCGCAACGGGAGAGGCCACAACACTGAGAGGCCCGCGTACCGCAAAAAAAAATAATAATAATAACACTGTCACTAACAAACCATGTACCTTTACAGGCACTTCAAGACTGAAAACCCCAACTTACAGTATCCTGCAAGTAAGAACAGCAGATCTGTCTTACGATGATGTTAAAGGCATTTACAGTGGGTACAAAGCCCCTTTCTTACCATGTCATTCTCACCTTGACCCTGAGAGATCAGAAGGGCATATATTATAGTCTCAGATTTTAAAATGAAGATACTACAATAAATGCAAAAGCACTTTTAAAAATATAAGTATCAGACATGTGACACCATCACCAAAAAGACTTTCAGAAATGTACATCTGATTATGTCATTGCACTGCTTAAAAATCTTCAGGTGATTCCCCACCAGTTACAGCATAAATAGTCCAATCTCCTTGGAATTGCCCGAAAGCACCCTTACAGTTTCTGCTCTTCCCTACAAATCCCAGGCTTTAGCTACACAGATGACTTGCAGTTTCCATTTGAACCCATCTCCCTGCTGTGTTCCTGTAGCTCCATCCCTCGGTAGTGGCCTTCCCTTTCACTCTAGTCCATCAAGCTAGTTAAATCTCCCCTCAAATAATACAGGTACTCACAGCCATTACAGCTAATCTCTCACCCGTGTTGTAACTGTCTCACAGCACATCCATGGTCATGTTAGACTAGAATTTCTTTCAAGGCAGAACTGTGTGCTTATTTTCATTTTATTCCAGAGGCTTAATAAATATGTATTAAATGTGAATGACTTAAGGGATTCCCCCTGACCATATGGTCTTTTTGACTCTAGACATTTTCATTCTATTTTATTTTTATGACCTTAAAAACAAATAAAAATATGAGACTTTCAATTCCTTTATTACTAAATAACGAACATGATGGATGGACATCCGCACACCATTTCTGACCCTTGCCCCGTCTCCTACTAGGGATGAACTTCACCGATCGGCCGAGTTTCAGGCCAAGTGTGAAAATGCCTGAGAAGTTGAAATCTGAATGGTATGTTTTCCAACTACCCACTGCACCAAATGCCCTCAGATGCCCTGTTCCCTTATCCTCACGCTGGATGATCTGTGGCAAATTTAACACAAAATCTATCTGGATTTCACAGTTTAGCCAAATGACAATGAAACAGATATTTGCAGACTGGCCCCTGAGCCTATGCTGGGGCCAGTGATGAAATGATTATGACTTGTGTGGCAACAGCCAATTTACCAATATTTATTTTAAACACAGTAAGTAGTACACGTCCATACTAGGGCTGCGTATTCTGTTTGTTGTTTTATTTTGTTTTGTTATATTTTTGAAGAATTGATATAATCTTAAAAGTATGTAACTCAGAAGTCTCCAGTGCACCAACTACCAGTAACTTCATAGTAAACCTTTTACAACGAGTAAGACATGGCCCCTGCCCTCCCAGAGCCTACAGTCTACTGACCCCAGCACCCGCTTGTCCACTGCACCCAGCAGAACCCCCAGGTCCTCCATTCCTTCCCTACCGTCAGTGTACACCGACCACTACTACCACCAGCCTCTCCTGACTTCCTGTCTGTTAGTTTATATAACCTCATTCCCCCTGACAAACATATGCCCTTCCTTCTCTCATAAACCTTCCTTCACTACCAAAAGCAAAATACCCGTCTCTGCCACCTTTATCAAAACTCTCAAGACAGAAGGACCTTGTACCTTCCGTAAAAACACAAAAGACAGGCATCCCAGGCTTTCTACAAAGCCCCAGCAATTTCTCACACCCCTGCCTTTCACCCATCTTCCCTTTCTGCTGAGCCAAATATCTGGTACCCTGGTTCTGGCACTGTCTCCTCCACTCCCTTGGCGGTATCTTGACAGGGCAAGGAATCAGGCCTCGGTGGCCAAACACTTTTTGGTACTCGCCCAGCTCTGCACCTCTCCCAGGCCACCCCTGCCCACTCTCACTTGGCTCCCAAGCTGTCTCCATCCTCCCTCCACCCCATTCTCCCCCTCCATCCTCCTCTTTGAAGGCCTGGGTGAGACCAGCCAGCATCTCACAACAGAAGCCAGAAGAAGCTCAAAGCTGTTGCCCCAGAAACCTGGACTAGAGAATGGCTGGCTGGGCCCTGTTTGTTTTTCCCGTAATCAGAAAATCCCACTGGGGGACACTAGGGGGACTCAGCCACCATGATGGCTGGGACCTGAGCAAGTCCCCTCCAGCCCCCACCCCCACCCCCGAAGGAGTACAAGTACCAACTTTGCATGATGGTGGGAGGCAAAAGAAACTGAGTGGGAAGGGGCCTGGGGGAGAGAGTGGGGGAGGGGAGAGAGGCCCGATCCACTGCAGAAACCAACTCCAATAAACACCTGGCCTTTGGCCTTTGCAAGAGAGCTCCCGAAGACACACCCCAATCTACCCCATTACCATTTCTGAGAAAAAAAAATTGAGGAACAACCACCCCAGAAAGCACAGCTCACATACACACAAACCACACAGGCACTGCAGGCTGGGGGATAGATTTCCACAGCAGGCTCAGCTTTCAGCCAAGTAAAACAAGCCATCACTTCTGGGACCTAAAGGCAGTGCAAGGGAACCCTGGGTAACAGAAACACTGGCCCCTCCCAGGTATTAATTAATCAGGGATGCATGATGGCTAAACCCTCAAGAGCACCAGGGGCAGAAGCTGCTACAAACACATGATGCTGACAGAGATGCTACACTTAAACACACACACACACACACACACACACACACACACACACAAAACCGCATCCAGGTTGCTAAAATACCCTCCGCAATTCTGGGTACCAGAACCCAGGAATCTACCCCCCCCACCCCCGTTAAATGTGGTCGCTCAGAGCTCCCATGCAAACATGGAAACGAAGCGTCCAGCAAACACACCGGGAATCACTGAGTTAATACTTTCAGATTGGCACGGTGGCGACTGCACATAAATAGGAAACTTCAATGCAGATTCCTGTAAATATCCCCTTGGTTTCAAAGGTATCGATTCCTCCAACTAGAAGACAGGGCCAAACAGCTTAGTCACCAGCAGGCAGGGCCAATCGCTCTTTTGATAAATCAGGACAGAAAGTAAACATGGTCATCCTCCTTCTCCACCTTGAGCGCAGATCTCTGCCCAACGCATCAGCTCCCAGCCAGACAGGGCCCCCGGGGACTCCATGGGTGAATTTCCGCAACTCTCCTCGCACCTCCCTCTATCCCCTGCCCCCGCCCCCACTTGCTCTTACCTGCTATCCTAAGCACTGCCCTCTCCGCAGGGTCCAGCACCGAGCCCCCGTGGATCTTTCTTTTCGATCTCTCATGTTTAGGCAAATTCCAGGGTAAGGTATCTCCAGGAGCTGGAGATGCAGAGCCAGATTTCTGGCTGAAATCATCTTCATCGGAAAAATCCGCAGAGGAAGACATCGAGCAGCGGTAGGACGCGTTCCCGGAACTCTACAGGGGATGACACAGAAAAAAAGCATCAACAGCAAAACACTCACATCGGCTCGTCCATCTCAGCAGCCCCCTCCCTGCCCCCAAACGGAGTCCGGCATCCTGCATCATCTTCAGCGCGGACGGGGGACCCACACCAGAACCAACACCCAAGGCTCACCATCTTCCCTGGGCCACGGCTCCGACACCGGCCACACGCCCCGGGCAGCTCCGGTTCATGGAAGATTTGCACCCAAGTGTGTGGCCTGCGGTCCGGCCACCAGCTCACAAATGACTGGCCCAACAATGAAGCCAGAATCCACAGCCTTCCTGTTACAAACCTATAGTATTTGGCTCCCCCACCAGGCCAGGACCGATATTTTCCATTACTAGCCTGCTGCTTAATTCATTAACGCAACTCACTCCAAGTTGCAAAAACAAAGCACAAACGCAGGATGCTCAGTCCCAATTCCTTTCCGTTTCCAGTCGGAGTCTCCCCTCTAACCAGGTTTGAGCCCCTCGTCCCCTTTAGTTAATCTTCTTCCTGAGCTTGAAGCTGGCTCCCAGAAGAGAGCAAGGAGGGAGGAAGGGCTGATTCTGAAAAGAGCCTTTTCTGAAGACCGGGAGGACACAAAAGACTGTTTTCAGAAGCCAAAGGCAGTGCCAATAAACAAACATCTGAACTCAGCTTAGAGTTCTTGAGATCATTTAAACTACTAGCAAAGTAACAGCTGCCAGTGACGGAAATGAGAATGATGCAGCAGCTCCCCTCCGCCCCTGGTCATTACACAGTGAAATGAGAAACGTGAGGCTTTGACCCACATGCTTGGCCTGACCTCAGTCTCCCTTCCAGGAACAGGAGCCGGTCTGCAGGGCGTATCTCGCATTAAAGGGTCTGTCTTCCCCACAGGGAAAAGGCACCAGACGTTATCTCTTCCTCCTTGGTTGAGTTAAGTTTGTGATGATTCAGGGAGCCACCAGCTTACCATGGAAACGAGGATGCTGACTATCTGTGCTGTGAACAGAGTTCTAAACAAGATAAAGCATCCAAGGGAAATCTTCACCTCCCCATTTAGAACTTTGCTGAGGCTCAAGATGCAAAACTGGTGTAACTCGAATTCCTGAAATGGAACTTGCAGCCTCAGACTCCTACGAAGCCGGTGGCAGGCAGGAATCAGTGGCGTGCTCCCATCAGAGTAGAAACCCTGGGCTGCTCACAAAAGCCGTGGTGACGCAGCAAAAACAGGCTGTGTGACAACATCCCAAGGCGTGTGGAATAAACCAGAAGTGAATCAGGACCTCGCCTCCATCTATTCAGGCATGACAGTCCTTATTCACTTCTACTGGCCAACACCATCATTTTTTTTTTGTCTTTTTTTTTTTTGGAGTAAAATTGCTCTACAATGTTTAGTTTCCACTGTACAATGAAATTTTACAATGAAATGAAATGAATACCTATATCCCCTCCCTCTTGGACCTCCCTCCCACCCCTCCATCCCACCCATCTAGGTCATCACAGAGTGCCAAGCTGAGCTCCCTGTGCTATACAGCAGGTTCCCACTAGCTATCTATTTTACACATGGTAGTGTATTTATGCCAAACCTAATCTCCCAATTCACCCCACCCTTCCCTTCCACCCCATGTCCACATGTCCATTCTCTACGTCTATGTCTCTATTCCTGCCCTACAAATAGGTTCATCTGTACCATTTTTCTACATTCCACATATATGTCTTAATATACGATATTTGTTTTTCTCTTTCTGGCTTACTTCACTCTGTATGGCAGACTCTAGGTCCATCCACATCTCTACAAATGACCCAATTCTGTTCCTTTTTATGGCTGAGTAATATCCCATTGTATATATGTACCACATCTTCTTTATCCATTCATCTATCGTTGGAAATTTAGGTTGTTTCCATGTCCTGGCTATTGTAAATAGTGCTGCAATTAACACTGGGGGACATGTGTCCTTTTGAATTATGGTTTTCTCAGGGTATATGCCCAGTAGTGGGATTGCTGGTCATATGGTAGTTCTATTTTTAGTTTTTTAAGGAACCCAACACCATCATTTTAAAAGTACACATACTATTTCCTGTAAAGTGTCTAAGATTTACCTTTAGCTTTATTTTTTCCCCAAAAAAGCAGTCTTCCATTTTACTTTACATAAAATGTCATCACCTTGGTTAATTATTAACTTATTTAGATTTTGTGTGTTTTCCTAGTGGCAATCGTGTACTATGCAAATAAATAAAATTGATTTTCTGTATTCGCTGGAGTCCACAGAGAGTTGTGAGGAGCTTTAAGTCAGTCACAGGATGCTATCAACCTACTTTATTTTCCATGCTTTTCTGAAAATTCATCTTGAGCTCTCTGAGGCTGTGTTGCTGGCTGGATTGGTGAAAAAGGATGACATTCTTAAAGACTTTTTCAAAAGGGTATTGGGTTTCCTTGGTTGCCTTCTGTCTTCCTTAAAATGGCTTCCTACCTGTCCTTATGAAAGGTCATCTTTTATCTGTGAGCTTGTATTTCTTGTTGTTTCCTATACTCTTTCAGTGAGGATAGTAATTTGATTGTCTATCTTTACAGACAGACTTGGGGAATAACTGTTAAAGGACTGCCCCCATACAAAAATCCCTGGTTACTGATTTTTGTAGACAGAGTAAATTTTTTTAACGGTTAGCATCTCAGCTGATGGAACAGCAAAATGTGATTTATGCCATGACATAAACACCACTCATCACACATAGCCAGATGGGAACAGTTACTACCCTGGACCCAAGGGTGTTGAATGGTGCAGCCTCTAATCTGGACGTGTCCTTGGTAAATGGATAAGAGAGAAAGGAAGACAAGACAATCGGCAATACCTCTTTCAACAACATGGCACAGGGAAATACGGACACACGCAGACAGAGGAAAAGCATGCTGACTTATACACGACAAAGTCTCTCCCCTGGCTACGTGACTCGAGCGTTTTAACCATTAAAGTATTCAATTTTTCCCCACAATAATTTTCATGAAGACTTTTTAAATATAAGGTAAACTATACAAAATTAGGCCCATTTGAACCTTGGAAAGTGAGAATCGATTTTTTTATCATTTATATGTTTTGTATTCTGAGAATTACCTTTTAATTCACTTGAATTTTTAGACATATGCACTCTTCGGTATAGAAATTTCTTTTTTTTTAGGCTTATTTGGTTGCTTTAATTTGAAGTTTCTTTTTTTTCTCGGTAGTGTTTGAAGTTGGCTCTTTAGCAGCCAATGAGGTAGAGACTAAATTGGCCACCTTTTAAGGGCTACTGAATTTAGTCTTTTAGGCTACAAGTGTGTGATTCAGTAAATGAGCTTACTTCAGTGAATGAAAGGTTGTCTGTGGTTTCTGTCTTCAAATTTGGGGAAATTATATTTGGAATCTTAATAAATTTTCATTCACTGTTATGTCGGTGGCATTCATATCAATGAATAAAGTAGACTTCATAAAACAAGCATTCCAGGTGGGATGCTGTAAATTCTGTCACTAACTTGTTCTTTCCTAGTATCAGGCAAACTGGCTGATCAGATAGCCAATTTTTTTGTTTCTTTTTTGTTGTTGTTAATTCTTTTTTTATTGACGTATAATTGATTTACAATGTTGTGTTAGTTTGAGGATTCTTTTTCAGATTATTTTCTCTGAGAATGGATTAAAATGAAGCTGCTTTGAAGTCAATTGACCCTCTAAAACTATTCTTTATTGATTTCAAATGACTTGCCAATTCACGTCTCTACCTTTGGGGCTTAGAGGAATGAGTGTGAAAGTACAGTTCTCCTTTCTTATGGAAAAAGCAAACATATTCTCTGACCCAAAGTCCAGAGCCTAACCTTTGATGTGGGGCTTGGAAGGTAAGACAAAGGAAGTGGGCTCTTGGGACCAGCAAAACCCCGAGTTCCTCCTGTCTCTTCCTCTACTCCTGTTGCTTAAGGTTTGATTCCTATTAAAATATAAATATCTATGTCCATGATAGAAGATTGGTTAAATAAATGACAGTATATCCATACAATGGACTACCCTGCAGCAATTAAACAAAAATGTTATTGATCTACATTTAGCAAAGTGGGAAGGGTTCATATAGAATGATTCCTTTAAAAAATATCTGTGTGTGTGTGTGTGTGTGTGTGTGTGTGTGTGTGTGTGTAGACAGACAGACAGTAAGATGATTTATAGATGAATAGGTAGATACATGATAGGTAGATAGGTAACTATCTACCAATGTGTAAACAGCCGTTATTTCTGGGTGATGACTAATACTATGAATGAATTTAGTTGTATTCCTTATAATTTTTTAATCCAAAACAAATAGTACACAAAAAGATTACTAAGAAGAAGAAGATACTACGTCAAGGGTCAGAGAAAATATCAAAGGTTGTAGGAGGAAATAATTATTTAAGCCAGTGTTTTTAACTATTTGAGGCTCACAGACACCTCTGAAAAGTTGATGAAATCTAGGGAAGCCTCTCTTCAGATCAAAGCCCATCAGCAAATACACACAAACTTTGCATGTGATTTTATGGAATTCACTGCCCCGGGTTAAGCCCCCAATTTACAACCATGAACTGTCAACCCCATTTGGCATGTGTGTTGAAAATGGAAAAAAAAAGGGAAAGAATGTGGAGTATTCAGAAGAGGAGAAAGGTAATTAGGATAGTAAAGACAAAGTTGGCCCAGGTCATCATGTTTTTAATATTTGGCTTTTTATTTTTATTTTTTTTTAAATAAAGGACTGTGAAATACCTCTGGCCTGATACTGGATCTCTACAACCAAAAACAAACAAAAAAAAAAACACTAGGTTGTGAGAAACTAAAAACCCAAGCATTGTGTCTTATTACAACCTACTTATTAAGGCAGTTTGAACAATTGAATTAGATCACCGAAAGCTTTAAAATGACTTTCCTAATTGCCAATTCATTCACGTGGTATAAAAACAACCCAAATCTCCTAAAGCCAGGATAATTACATAATGTGACATTTTTAGAAGGGGAACTAAACAATAACTCCTCTAACTGAAACCCCGGTGGGGGATCTGAGACTAGTACAATGGAGCTGCCTACCCTGGAAGCTGCCCAGCCTCAGTACCATGAACCAGAGGAAAGTGCCAGGAAGTTGCCTCTGCCCCAAGCTGCAAGAAACAAGTGCAGAGATAAGGTCTTGGGAGGCTTCCAGATAAGGCTCCCAGAATCCCAGAGGCTGGAACGTGGTATTTCACAAACCTGCATACTTGAGATTTATGCACATTTCTGTAAGCATAGTTCCAAAAATTTAACCAAAAAGTAAAAATAAAAAGCCTATGAAGAATCAATTAGACAAATCCAGATTGGGGGTCATTCTACAAGATAATTATCCTGGTCTCTTCCAAAAAGGAAAAAGGTCAACGTCACAAAACATACACACCCCCAAAGCAGGGACTCTTCTAAATTTAAAAAGAAAACAGAAGCATAACAACAAAGTTATCAACCTTGATGGGAGCCTGTATTTCTTTTTAATCTGAAAAGACATGTTAGGGACCATGGGGAGAATCTGAACCTGGATCATGGATTGTTTATCAGCTGATATTGGGAAATTACTGTTAATTTTCTAAGGTGTGCTAATGGTATTTCAGTTATGTAGGAACACATCCTTATTCGTGCTGTCTGCACTTGTTCTCAGTTGTTTCAATAAAAACAGAGAATTGTGTTTATACTGGCATGTGGCAATAGGTTAACAGTAAGTCTTCACTGTACTACTCTCCCAACTTTCCTATAAATTTGAATATTTTCAAAACGAAGGGTTGGGGAAACACAGAGCAAGGTCTTTTTTTTTTTTTTTTTTAAGTGTTGCTTAGTCTAGGCCTGTTCTCACAAGATCACATCACCCAGGTCTACATCCACGGTGACAGCACCCAGCTAAGTAATTTCCCATAGCATTTCCTCATAGAAACTTGGAGGAAGCAAGGGACCGACTTCAAGGGGACCCCAGAACAAGGTGATCTGCCTGCTTCTGTCCAGATCACAGTTTTAGATGGAAGAATATTTAAAAAGCACCTCTGTGTTATCCACTTACTACACAATCCAGTGAACACAAAGTTAGTATAATATCACATAATTTTTTACATTTTATATAAACCCAAAGAAACCACCAAAATTTAGAGTAAGTGAAGATCTAATTTTGTTTAAAATTCCGTTGATTCGCTAAGTACAAATACTAACTTCTTACATATTGCATAAAAATATGCAATCTGGCCCAAGACTATTATTCTATACTAGTTTTTTATTTGGAAATAAGTCCAAAAGCAAGAGCACATTATCTGATTTTAGAAATCCCAAGGAAAACCATCTCTACCACAAAGATATAGGTGTAGAAGAAAAGAGTTAAGGAAAATGTAAGAAAATGTGTTTAACCCCTTGAAGACAAAATGACCTAAGGAAAACTTTGGGGGCTGCGTGCTTGTTTTAGTTTTAAATTTTTTTCAAAACTAGTTGAACAATTCAGGTACTTGCTCATCAAATAAATAACTCCTAATCAGCCTCTTAACTGGAAGCCACCTTGAAATAGTAAAGGGGGGACTCTGGTTTGGCCAGGCCTAGGCTGGCTTTCACTCTCTCCTTTTAGGGGAGATTTGCAGGAGCCATACCCCAAAGAGGAAGGGGAGCCTGGTGAAGCTACAGAAGACGGTGGAGGTAGTGGTCAAAGGGAGGGGAAGCTGGAAGGTTCTTGCGTCTGAATCAGGGAGGAGTTTGGGGGGAGAGAGTGAATGAAAACCAAGGTTTCCTTCTGGACGGAGAAGCCCAGTTCATCAGCCTCTGAAAGAAGAGCGCTGGGATTCAGGACACAAACTCTCTCTCTCTTACACTCTCTAGGGTGTAAGACTGTGCATTGGTTAGAGTGTTCCTTGGTGTTAGGTTTCCGGGGCAACCAGGCTCACTGATGGGATCCAGGCAGGAGGAAGTGCTCCTCATCACTCGCCGGCAGCTGTGTGGGACGCTCTACAAGGTAAGCACCAAAGACTCATTTCCCGAGGAGCCTGGCCTTGGATTCTAGGCTGTCTTGGCTCAGCTCTAAGGCATTCTGCAAGACTTCCTTCCTTTCAGTTTAACCAGCAAGTTCTAACTCCCCACATCACTTATTGAGTGACTGCAGTCAGGGGCTGTACTGGGTATTTTCACTCACTATCTTATTTAATACTCACCATAACCCGATAAGGAAACCTCCCCTAAAGGGAGGTTAAGTCACTTGTCCACAGCCATTCTGTCAGTCCAAGGTGGAGCCTGGATTTCCATCTGGGTCCTTTGGACCCCCAAGTGCCCTAGAATGTGGTCCCAGGCCCTCAGAGGAATACACAACATGCTCACAGCCCTCAACGATCTTACCATGGATGTGGAGAGCCCAAAAGGGTTAGACTTGCTCTGTGTTTAATTCAGTTCAAAGCATGGAAATGACCAGGAGATAGGTGTCAGTCCACAAGGAGGAAAAACCATCCAAAAAGATACAACTTCTCAGAAGAGGAAAGGACAGCTGTGGGGGGCAGGGAGCTCCCTCCTACCCGAGGGACCAAGCCTTCACTGAGGAGAACGTCACACTGACTCCCTGTTCTTCCAACACCAAGATTCTCTGGTCCTGGGTGCTCTCACACTTCCACAAATCCTCTCTCCAAACAGAGGACAAATAAAACAAAGACCATGTTAAATATCAAAACATGAAACTGTATGAAAATTGTAAAAAAATTTCAAAAGTACCACAAATTTTTTGCAAGTCCACCTTAATGAAATCATATTAAAATTATATAAATAGAGACATCGAGAACTAGTTTGAGGAATCTAAAATATGACACAGATGAACTTATCTATGAAGCAGAAACAGACTCACAGAGAACAGACTTGTGGTTGCCAAGGGGAAGGGGGATAGGGGAGGGATGGAGTGGGAGTTTGGGATCAGCAGATGCAAACCATTATATATAGAATGGATAAACAACAAGGTCTTATTGTATAGCACACAGAACTATTATATATTCAATATCCTGTGATAAATCATAATGGAAAAGAATATGAAAAAGAAAATAATAGTTTACATTTGAGCACCTGCAAATTGCATAAAAGTATGCAATCTGGCCCAAGACTATTATTCTATACTAGTTTTTTATTTGGAAATAAGTCCAAAAGCAAGAGCACATTATCTGATTTTAGAAATCCCAAGGAAAACCATCTCTACCACAAAGATATAGGTATAGAAGAAAAGAGTTAAGGAAAATGTAAGAAAATGTGTTTAACCCCTTGAAGACAAAATGACCTAAGGAAAACTCCTGAGGAAGGACATTTTAAATAATATGCCTAAAAGAAAAGCAAAACATAACTCTGAAAATCGTCCCACAACACAGAAACACATTTAGAAGACCAACAAACACTGAAAACATCTCTTTACCTAGAGAATACTTAATGTTATATTTCAAACATGTTTATTTACATCAATCAATTAAAAATATATCTTAAGCACCCATAAGCCTCTGCCTTGGAGGAGTTTAACATCCAATTGGGAGAGTAAAGGTGATAAGAGAGCCAACTTATAATTGAATATTATCATTTTATCTTCACGTATTAGGCTGAAAAAATAAGTCTTCCCGCTGAGTAACATAAATACATACATAAAAATATGGTTTATACCCTAAAGTCAATTAGGAGAGAGGGGCTGATTCAGGAACAGGCTGGAACATCTCTGGTCCCTTTGGAAGCCAGGATGGAGATGCAGGTGTTCCCTGCCACCTGCCTGCCTCCAACAGTATCATCCAAAACTGGCAATGCTGAGAGACGTGTTGTATTGGCCTGCCATTTTATTTTAAGTTATCTTATTTTATATTTACTGGCTGCACAGCACAGCATGCGGGATCTTAGTTCCCCAACCAGGGATTGAAGCTGTGCCCCCTGCAGTGGAAGTGTGAGGTCTTAACCACTGGACCGCCAGGGAAGTCCCTTATTTTATTTTTTTAGAATTTATTTTATTGAAGTATAGTTGATTTACAAAGTTGTGTTAACTTCTGCTGTACAGCACACTGACTCAGTTATACATACATATGCATTCTTTTTCATATTATTTTCCATTTTGGTTTATCACAGGATATTGAATATAGTTCCCTGTGCTCTACAGTAGGACCTTGTTGTTTATTCATTCCATATATAATAGTCTGAATCTGCTAATCCCAAACTCCCAATCCTTGGCAACCACAAGTCTGTTCTCTATGTCTGTGAGTCTCTTTCATAAATAAGTTCATTTGTGTCATATCTTGGATTCCACATATAAGTGATATCATATGGTATTGTCTTTCTCTTTCTGACTTACTTCACTTAGTATGATAATCTCTAGTTGCATCCACGTTGCTGCAAATGGCATTATCTCATTCCTTTTTATGACTAATATTCCATTGCATATATGTTCCACAGCTTCTTTATCCATTCATCTGTCCACGGACATTTAGGTTGTTTCCATGTCTTTGGCCTGCCCACTTTTAAAAACTAACTATTGGCAAACATTTAAAAATTGGGAATTTTACATGAAAATACAGATCCTAGAGGTAGTTTCCCCTTTTTAGAAGGAATGCATGCTTTCCAGGCTGATACAGAGCTTACCAGTCTCTTTATCCATTTATGACACCTGCCCCTGCAGGCATCTGACTTTGGGCCCCTGCCATAAATTAAGGCAGGGGTGACATTGCTGCACTCAGAGATTACAAAATGACGGGGGGGGGGGGGGGAAATGTAGGTATAATGGTAATCAATAAAAGGGGCTGGCAGTTTACAAATAAAGGAGAAGAGAACTGAAGAGGAGGCTACAAAACAAAACCAAAAGAAGAAGGCTACCAAAGATCTCAGTTAAATTAGTGTCAAACAGAAATGGGTGATGCCATTCCTACTGACGCCCCTGTGCTGATCTCATTCTGCTCCATCACCAATAACCCTGGAAACAGAACCCACTGTATGACTCTGGAAGTGCTGGCCCATGAGCTCCGTGAATCTAGCTGGACCACCCCACCCCCAACTACTGCTGAGCCCTCTGGTTTTGTTCCTGCCCCTCCCCATGCACAAGCCTGCTCCCCACATGTTCCTCCCACCCTGATCTAGGTCAGGGGGAGGCTTGGATGCCAAGCTCTTCAGACAGCCAGGACACGGCTCTGACTTCCACTGGTAAGAAGACGTGGGCTATGATCATGCCCGGAACCCTAAGGTATTAGCACAGGATGTTTGCAGAGACCAAACCCCAACAACCATCCACACTGTTAGCCATAAAGTTAAAGGTATGTGCATGACCTGCCAAGTATTGAATGTCGGGGAAAAGCTTTACAACCTTGGAAAACTGCTTGGCCTTTCTGGGCTTTGCTTTGCTCATCTGAGAAATAGGAGATGCAACAGTACATAAGACACAGGGCTGTGGGGGTGGCAGAATAAGCAATACTTGAAAAGCGCCCAACACATAGAGACCATTCAGCAAACCTGAGCATCACGTGATATTACCTATTCACATCCTTACCCTATCATACCTTATTCCACAATGGGCAGTATTAAGGTAACTAATAAGAAGATGGTGGGGAGTGGGGAGAAGGCTGTGTGATCCAGGGGCAGAGCACTAAGTCCAGTTAAGCCTATACGACTGTCACTCCAGGAAACTGGAAACAACAAACAGACACGGAGACTGGAAGTGACTCGAACTAGGTCACATTAACAGCCGCTCTCAGGAGGCAGACCCATGTCGTCCCCACATCTGTCCTTCCCAACCTTGGTTACTGAGCCTTCAGCCCTTTGGGATGCCCTTGTATCTTTCCAATGCATTCCTCTTTTTCTTCTTTTTTTTTAGGCCGCACCACACAACTTTTGGGATCTTAGTTCCCCGACCAGGGATTGAACCCGGGCCCTCAGCAATGAAAGCGTGGAGTCCTAACCACTGGGCAGCCAGGGAATTCCCTTTTTTTTTCTTTTAAATTCAATTTTTTTTTCTTTTAAATTCATTGTCTCCATTGTTGGAGACAACAAGAAAAACTTAGACAAACACGATCTATAAAAAAAGCAACTCTATTCAATTTTTCCCTGTTGAAACATAAGCAAGTCTATGTCTTTACACCTTCATGTTCATTACATGTCTTCATTAATGAGACTCCGGATAACAGCTTATACAAAGCCATTCTCTCACTTCAGTTACTACTGCAATGAAGTGGAAGAATTACTTTTTCATTACAAAAAAAAGCTTTTATTATTGAACCGAAGCCAAGTCCATGAAACTTTAAGTACCTGGCTTCCACCGCCTGAGGAAGACAGGGCTGGCTCCATGGCTCCATGTGCTTTCAGTGAAAATAACCCTGTGCCGTGAGCTACACCTAAGTGGGACGAGGGAGCAGGGCTTGACACAAGGAGAGCCACTGCCGCAGAGCTGGCTGAATGGGAAACTCTGCCCAACCAGGATGCTTCAACCTGGAGGATGGCAACCCAGTCCAATCACAGTGCTACGTGCATTCCAAATGCCCTTCACTGATATTTGAGTTTTCCCAAAGATCCCAACCCCAGAACACTTCAGATCCAGGCAGAACAACCATGTAGTCCAAAGACCCTACATCTACAATAAGGGCCGCCCAGGTGTCCTCTGGTCTTTGTAACAGACCTCTCTATCTGAAGGTAATATAAAATAAAATCCTACCTCAAGAAACAAGAAACGTCTCAAAAAAGCAACCTAGCCTTACACCTAAAGCAATTAGAGAAATAAGAACAAAAAAACCCCAAAGTTAGCAGAAGGAAAGAAATCATAAAGATCAAATCGGAAATAAATGAAAAAGAAATGAAGGAAACAATAGCAAAGATCAATAAAACTAAAAGCTGGTTTTTTGAGAAAATAAACAAAATTGATAAACCATTAGCCAGACTCATCAAGAAAAAAAGGGAGAAGACTCAAATCAATAGACTTAGAAATGAAAAAGGAGAAGTAACAACTGACACTGCAGAAATACAAAAGATCATGAGAGATTACTACAAGTAACTATATGCCAATACAATGGACAACCTGGAAGAAATGGATAAATTCTTAGAAAAGCACAAACTTCCAACATTGAATCAGGAAGAAGTAGAAAATATAAACAGACCAATCACAAGCACTGAAATTGAGACTGTGATTAAAACTCTTCCAACAAATAAAAGCTCAGGACCAGATGGCTTCACAGGCGAATTCTATCAAACATTTAGAGAAAAGCTAACACCTATCCTTTACAAACTCTTCAAAAATATAGCAGAGGGAGGAACACTCCCAAACTCATTCTACGAGGCCACCATCACCCTGATACCAAAACCAGACAAAGATGTCACAAAGAAAGAAAACTACAGGCCAATATCACTAATGAACATAGATGCAAAAATCCTCAACAAAATACTAGCAAACAGAATCCAACAGCACATTAAAAGGATCATACACCATGATCAAGTGGGGTTTATCCCAGGAATGCAAGGATTCTTCCATATATGCAAATCAATCAACGTGATACACCATATTAACAAATTGAAGGATTAAAACCATATGATCATCTCAAAAGATGCAGAAAAAGCTTTCAACAAAATTCAACACCCATTTATGATAAAAACCCTCCAGAAGTAGGCATAGAGGGAACTCACCTAAACATAATAAAGGCCATATATGACAAAACCACAGCCAACATCATTCTCAATGGTGAAAAACTGAAACCATTTCCACTAAGATCAGGAGCAAGACAAGGTTGCCCACTCTCACCACCATTAGTCAACATAGTTTTGCAAGTTTTAGCCACAGCAATCAGAGCAGAAAAAGAAATAAAAGGAATCCAAATCAGGTAAGAAAAAGTAAAGCTGTCACTGTGTGCAGATGACATGACACTATACATAGAGATTCCAAAGATGCTACCAGAAAACTACTTGAGCTAATCAATGAATTTGGTAAAGTAGCAGGATACAAAATTAATGTACAGAAATCTCTTGTATTCCTATACACTAATGATGAAAAATTTGAAAGAGAAATTAAGGAAACTCCCATTTACCATTGCAACAAAAAGAATAAAATACCTAAGAATAAACCTACCTAAGGAGACAAAAGACCTGTATGCAGAAAACCGTAAGACAATGATGAAAGAAATGAAAAATGATACAAACAGATGGAGAGATATATCATGTCCTTGGATTGGAAGAATCAACATTGTGAAAATGACTCTGCTACCCAAAGCAATCTACAGATTCAATGCAATCCCTATCAAACTACCACTGGCATTTTTCATAGAACTAGAACAAAAAAATTCACAATTTGTATGGAAACACAAAAGACCCCAAAGAGCCAAAGCAATCTTGAAAAAGAAAAACGAAGCTGGAGGAATCAGGCTCCCTGACTTCAGACTATACTACAAAGCTACAGTAATCAAGACAGCATGGTACTGGCACAAAAATAGAAATATAGATCAATGGAACAGATAGAAAGCCCAGAGATAAACGCATGCACATATGGTCACCTTATTTTTGATAAAGGAGTCAAGACTATACAATGGAGAAAAGACAGCCTCTTCAATAAGTGGTGCTGGGAAAGCTGAACAGCTACATGTAAAAGAATGAAATTAGAACACTCCCTAACACCATACACAAAAATAAACTCAAACTCGATTAAAGACCTTAATGTTAAGGCCAGACACTATAAAACTCTTAGAGGAAAATATAGGCAGAACACTCTATGACATATATCACTGCAAGACCCTTTTGACCCACCTCCTAGAGAAATGGAAATAAAAACAAAAATAAACAAATGGGACCTAATGAAACTTAAAAGCTTTTGCACAGCAAAGGAAACCATAAACAAGTCGAAAAGACAATCCTCAGAATGGGAGAAAATATTTGCAAATGAAGCAACTGACAAAGGATTAATCTCCAAAATTTACAAGCAGCTCATGCAGCTCAATATCAAAACAACAAACAACCCAATCCAATAATGCACAGAAGACCTAAATAGACATTTCTCCAAAGAAGATTTACAGATTGCCAACAAACACATGAAAGAATGCTCAACGTCACTAATCATTAGAGAAATGCATATCAAAACTACAATGAGGTATCACCTCACACCAGGCAGAATGGCCATCATCAAAAAATCTACAAACAGTAAATGCTGTAGAGGGTGTGGACAAAAGGGAACCCTCTTGCACTGTTGGTGGGAGTATAAATTGATACAGCCACTATGGAGAACAGTATGGAGGTTCCTTAAAAAACTAAAAATAGAACTACCATACCACTCAGCAATCCCACTACTGGGCATATACCCTGAGAAAACCATAATTCAAAAAGAGTCATGTACCACAAAGTTCACTGCAGCTCTATTTACAATAACCAGGACAAGGAAGCAACCCAAGTGTCCACTGACAGTTGAATGGATAAAGAAGATGTGGCACATATATACAATGGAATATTACTCAGCTATAAAAAGAAATGAATTTGAACTATTTGTAGTGAGGTGGATGGACCCAGAGTCTGTCATACAGAGTGAAGTCACAAAGAGAAAGACAAATACCATATGCTAACATATATATGGAATCTTAAAAAAAAAAATGTTTGTGAAGAACCTAGGGGCAGGACACGAATAAAGACAGATGTAGAGAATGGACTTGAGGACACGGGGAAGGGGAAGGGGAAGCTGGGACAAAATGAGAGAGTGGCATGGACATACATACACTACCAAATGTAAAATAGATAGCTAGTGGGAAGCAGCTGCATAGCACAGGGAGATCAGCTTGGTGCTTTGTGACCACCTAGAGGGTGTAGGTGGATAGAGAGGGTGGGAGGGAGACACAAGAGGGAGGAGATATGGGGATATGTGTATATGTATAGCTGATTCACTTTGTTGTAAAGCAGCAACTAACACAGCATTGTAAAGCAATTATATGCCAATAAAGATGTTAAAAAACAAAAAGAATTTAGAGACGGGGTGTGGGGGGGGAGAGCAGGCTGGGCTGCTGCGGATGGGGAAGAGGTTAAGGCAGTCACCTGGAAGAAGCAGGAGGGTCAGGAGTCAGGCCTCAGTGTCACCAGTAGGGAGCCAGAGGCGGGCTGAGGAGAAATGAGAGGGTCCCACAGGCCTGTCATACAAGGAGGCACGAGATGGCCAGCCCTCCAATGAACCACCAAGTGCATGCTGACCCAGACTGGCTTGAGCAGAAGGCTGGTTGGTCACCACCCTCCAAGTCACCTGCATTTCCCTCCCACTCAGGCCCTGCACCCCCCCCCCCCCCCGGTCCTTAGGGATGCTGCAAGGCTTTGCTGAGATGGCATCACGTGCACCAAAGCATCCTGCATTCGTCCCCTCCTCCCGCACACGAAGAGCAGGCATGTGCTGCCCTCGGGCTCACTGTCCCCTTTCACACGGAGATGGTACTGGAGAAGCTAACGGATGTGCTGTTCGCACATATTTCTTGTAACATTTTATGAATCATGATATTACACGACTTAAAAACACAGAAATAACAATATTGGAGGAGGGGTGGGGGAGGGATGGAGTGGGAGTTTGGGGTTGGTAGATGCAAACTAGTATATATAGGATGGATAAACAACAAGGTCCTACTGTATAGCACAGGGAACTATATTCAATATCCTGTGATAAACCATATGGAAAAGAATATGAAAAAAAATGTATGTATATATATATATGTGTAACTGAATCACTTTGCTGTACAGCAGAAATTAACACAACATTGTAAATCAATTAGACTTCAATAAAGTTTTAAAAATAGTAACAATACCCATAATTTTTCTGATATCTATTGTCTGTAACAAGAAAACAGGCAAACTCTTTCCCCTGCACTTATAAAGCAAATTCATTCCCTCTTTCACAGAGCTGACCACACGGTGCTCTTATCAAATCCTGTGTCCCCACACCATGAGTCATACTGTACACTTGGGATTTCTGTGAATTCCAACCCCACCTTCCTCCCCTTCCCAGCTGCACTTCTGACTCTGAAATATTGCTTGAGGGTTTTTCTCCCTTTTCCTTCTCAACTGGTGCTTTCCCAGCCAGTCTGAGAGCTCCCTCCAACAATAACATAAGATCAAGAAGTTTTTTAAGTTGACATCTGTGTCCAGAAAACAATACGATGACTCCTATCAGAAACACATACACGCCATGGAAGAAATGAAGAGTTGTTCCATGGTAGCCCCACTGCACTTCCTCCTAAACTGGTCCTGTGTCTGTATCCACAGCACAAGAACCAGCTGGAAGATTAGCCAGTAAAGAATCCATGTAACTTGAAAAAAAAATCTATTCAGTGGAAACCACTGTTTATTAATGTGATGGTTAATCTTCTGTGTCAACTTGGCTAGGCCACGGCACACAGTTTTTGGCAAAACACCAGTCTAGATGTTGCTGTAAAGATATTTTTTAAAGGTGATTTCAAGCAAAGCCCCTCCATAGTGTGGGTGGGCCTCATCCAAGCAGTTGAAGGCCTTAAGAGCAAAGACTAAGGTTTCTTGAAAAAGAAGGAATTTTCCTCAAGAATGCAACACAGAAACCCTACCTGAGTGGCCAGTCTGATGTTCTGCGGAATTCGGACTCAAGGCTGCAGTATCAACTCTTATCTGAATTTCTAGGCTGCCAACCTGTCCTACACATGTTGGATTTTCCAGCCCCACAATCAGGTGAGACAATTCTTCAAAATAAATCTCTGTGTGTGTGTGTGTGTGTGTGTGTGTGTGTGTGTGTGTCATGGGTTCTGTTTCTCTAGAGAACACTAACCTGACTCACACCTCATATAATTCACATTTCCCGGGAAGGAAGACCAGGTAGGAAGACCTGGAAGACCACACCAGGCTGAGGTAGGAGGTGTTTCCTCCAGCCCCATGCTCACCACCCAAACTACCATAAGAAAGTCACTTAGTCTCTCTTACTTGCCCATATTCCAAACGCGGTGAATCAAACCCACCTCCTTGGATATTAGACAGCATTAAAATGAGATAATGCATGTAGAGCATCTAATACAATGCCTGACTTGCACATGATCCTCATTACATTTTTACAGCATTTCATCCTACAGTGAAACGATAAAATGAAAGCCAGGTAGAAAGTACTTAGAATAGCAATGATCATAGACAATTATATTATAAAAAGTATATCATTTTGAGGACTTGAAGATTTTTTTCACCTCCCTTCACATCACCTGCATACTGAAGCCTAAAATTCCAGCAATAAAGATTCATTCTTTTTTTTTTAAATTGAAATGTAGTTGATTTACAATGTTTTGTTAGGTTCAGGTATACAGCAAAGTGATTCAGTTATACATACATATTCTTTTTCAGATTCTTTTCCCTTATAGATTTTTACAAGATACTGAGTATAGTTCCCCATGCTATTGTTGGTTATCTATTTTATATATAGTAGTGTGTATCTGCTAACCCCAAACTCCTAATTTATTCCTCCCCCTCTTTCCCCTTTGATAACCATAAGTTTGTTTTCTCTGTCTGTAATTCTATTTCTGTTTTGTAAATAAATTCATTCATATCATTTTTTTATATTCCACAAATAAGTGATATCATGGGATATTTGTCTTTCTCTGTCTGGCTTACTTCACTTAGTATGATAATCTCTAGGTCCATCCATGTAGCTGCAAATGGCATTATTTCATTCTTTTTTATGGCTGGGTAATATTCCACTGTATATATACCACATCTTCTTTATCCATTCATCTGTCAATGGACATTTAGGCTGTTTCCATGTCTTGGCTATTGTGAATAGTGCTGCAATGAATATTGGGGTGCATGTATCTTTTCGAATTATAGTTTTCTCCAAATATATGCCCAGGAGTGGGATTGCATGATCATATGGTAACTCTAAAGACTGTTAAAATAAAGATTCATTCTTTTAGTTTAAAGTTTTTTATTTCTAATCCAGCTTCTCATAGACAGGAAACAGTAAGTGATATCAGTCATTTACCCTTTAGTGTGAATAAGGTCATCAGAGTACATCCTGAAGGATATTTTGATAAAAGGAAGACAGAACATGGAAGCTCTTAGATGTAAAGCAAGATAAACTCTGTCTGCCTCACCGTTTCCCCTAGAGCCAGTGCTGACTTACAGAGATTCAAGGAGCTGAAGGAGTCTCTGTCCTAACAGAACCACAGCCTGGTCCTAATTCAGATCGCAGCTTAAGAGAAACACTGCCTGAGGTACATGCTTTTAATTCAGATGTGACCATCCTCTCCTCTGCTTCCCTGGCTCAGAGTTCAGACTCTCGCTCCCACTCTGTTGAGCCATACAGACAGACGGACTCGTCTTCTCTCCTGCCTTCTGACTGTCCAGGGAGAACACAATCTCTCATGCGATCTGATGGAGTCAGAAGATCTGCTACCAAACCTGGTGCCACAGTGTCTGAAATCCTTCTATTAGGCACTCATTCTTCAGTGTTCCTCTCCCTGTGATAGGCTTGTAAACTGCACATACTTACAGGGGGGTTAATAAAACACATAAAAGCTCCCTAAGCTATTAGTACCGTAGGCAATTTCCCCCAAAAAACAATGGTATGGATCACCTGAAAGCAATCAAAGCCACAGAGAAAAGGTAGAAGGGTGAAAAGAGTAAAATTGTTCACAATTCTGTAAATTCTCTGCCTTACCATTATGAAGTAGAAGGCCTACAGATCAGGGCTTCGAGTCCCAGTTCGGCCACTTAACTAGTTACGTGGCCTTGTAGGAAGTCTTAAGTCACACCTTCTGTGAACCCTGGATTCCTCATCTACAATTGGGAATAACACATACCTCTCAGAGTTGTTACAGAAAAGGAATATACCCAAGGTACTGAGGACCAAATCTAGTGCACAGGAGGACACTCCAAATGACAGCTGTCATTTTAAAGAGCTACACCAAAACCATTGGATAGAGAGTCCTACAGTCACAGACAGCTGTGCAGCCTTAAGCAAACTTCTAAGCCACTGGGAGCTCTTCACTCCTATCTTAGTTAATAACTTAATTCAACGGGATTTACTGAAAAGATCAGAAGTGACAGATGTAAAGCGCATAGTAGGCAATGAAGAAATGAGAGCCATGCTGTTCTTACCCCAGGTCCCTCACAGAAGCTAGACTGAGTCTTTAAAAGCACCAGTCAGAGTACACCAGGCCTGTCCTCAAACCCTCCAGCGATGTCCCACTGAGCTCAGGGTGAACCCCAAAGCCTATGCCCTGGCCCACAAGGCCTCATAGTCTGTCTTTAGCTTTCTACTCAAATGCCATTTTTTTTCTTTTTTTTTTTTTTCTTTTTTTTTTGCGGTACGCGGGCCTCTCACTGCTGTGGCCTCTCCCGTTGCGGAGCACAGGCTCCTGACGCGCAGGCTCAGCGGCCATGGCTCACAGGCCCAGCCGCTCTGCAGCATGTGGGATCTTCCCAGACCGGGGCACAAACCTGTGTCCCCTGCATCGGCAGGCAGACTCTCAACCACTGCGCCACCAGGGAAGCCCTCAAATGTCATCTTTTTAAAGAAAGTTCTTTGCGAACAATCTGATACGATAACATTACCCCCCCCATCACTCCACACCCCTCAACCTCCTTCAACTTCCCCACAGCACCTGTTACCTGACACATTGTACACGTCCATGGTAATCTGTGTGCTGTCTGTCTCCCCCGCTGGAAAATGTGCTCCAGGAGTACAGGGACTTTGTTTTCTTCCTGGTTTGGTCACCAGTTCTTGGCCCAGTGACAAACCGATAGCAGGCGCTTAGTCAGTATTTGTGGAATGGAAACATAAATAATGAGTGGAATTTGCAAAAGCATCTGTCCTGCCCAGCACCCAGTACGTGCTCAGTAAATACTGATTTCCTTCACTAAATATCAGTCCCTTCTCCATGATTCCCGCAATAATTGCCTGTCAGACTTGCCCTGAAGCTTGTCTTGGAAAAAGAGGTTCAAAGCATCACCTAGTGTCACAACCCACAGTAAACTTTCTAACCACACAGCAGAAGTGAAACCGCTCTCAGCAAGCTCACAGAGGAGGATCAGAGACCCGAAGTCAGACACAGCCCTGGGGGACGCAAGGCACTGGCCCCACGCCCGCCTCACCATTCACCTGCCACACAACTGTGGACCAGCCACTGACCTGCTCTGAGCTTTGGTTTCCTAATCTACAAAGAGAATCAACTTCCTAGGGTTGTGGTTGGGATTAAGTGAGCCCAGCTCCTGGCTCCCAGGAAGTGTTTGAGAAATGCCAGCTACTGTTATCATTAACTAGCACCAATAAAAATGCTGTCGATGTGAAAGGTCTGCGTGTCTTTGCAGCTTCTTTTCTTGGACGGTTTCACTTATTTATGGTTATCTCTGGAGCTAATGATGTCCCAAAACAGTTTTTAAGAGGATCTAAAAACGGGAAATAATGATAGTCCTTTGTTCATAAAAAGCAGCATTCTCACTTCAGAAGCCACTTTTCACTTCCCCAGGATCCTGAAACGTCTACATCTCAGACTTCCTGATTCGTAGGCTCTAATAACAAGATGAATTTGCCCGGAGTCATGGTCATTACATGTATTCTAGAAATAAACTTAAGGCATCTGTGTTGTCTGCTTAATACTCTCATAAATGCCAAAGATTACTGTAGACTTTTTTTAATGTAAGATGTCTGGGTTTTCTAAATTAATTTCAAACGCGGAGTGGGGGGGGTTAGTTTATTTTACAAAATATAAATATACATTTTTAAAAATGTATAAAGAATTTGAAATGTTTAGCTAAACTGGGCATATAAACCGAGAAACAATCCAACACACAAGAGAGTGAGTTCAAAGAGGGGTTCTGTTTCCAGTTGTGAGTCTGAAAGTCACAGGATATATGATGTCTGGCATCTCAGGTCACTTTTCTGGGCCTCATTTCCTCAAAGGGGCAACCCGGGCTGGATGATTTTTGAGGTCCCTAAATTGTCCACGAGTCCATCATCTCTAAAGTTTATTTGCTGCCCAAATTCCAGTCATTTTAATGTTTTGTCCTCAAATAGAGCCTAAGTATATACTTATCCTGAACCAAATTTTAAAGCTAATGAATCAGAGTTATCAGGTACTGAGTATCACACGTAAGAAAACGAAAAATACCCTCTCCTAATCCCATAAATCATCCTCCCCTCTGAAAACAGGTGCCTTTTGGACTACAACATTTTTTTCACAAAGTTGTTCATTACCAAAACAATTAATAAAAATTAATAAATAAAATAGCTTCACAACCACAATTACTATTTCATGATTTATCTACATTTTTTTGGTCATAAAAATATTACATCAATATTTTCTCCACTTGAGGTTTTTATGTTCAACTCTAAAATATAACGAACACTGTGCCGTTAGGAAGTCGATTTGGCCCAACTGAAATGACAAATCTGTACTGAGATTTTAGGCTTGAATATAAGTTAAGTCACTGAAGTCCTTCTTAGTACCCTCTGTAAGCATGAATTCAGCTGCGGGAAATGAAGGTACTGTGTCATCTGCTTCAAGATGAGAGAAGCAGCAATTGCCTCAACATACTGCCCAGCTGGAAGGGAAATGAAGCTATACTGGAAATGAGAATTAAAAGTCATGCCCTGGCTCCTGGATGGTGGGCAGGGCATACTCGGACATATAAGGATGGCACAACCCAGCTATAGGGATGGAGGGTAGAACTTTGGGGACATGTAGCTCTGATCTAAGAGACCCATTTGGGGGAACCTCTCTAGTCACACAAAAATAAGACAAGGGTTTCTCAGATTTATTGCAGATATGACATCCTAACAAGCCTTCCCACTACACAATACCTAAAAATTATGGATAAGATAACCATAATATTATGGTTATTTTAATGCATCAGTGAGGTGGCAGGAAAGTAAGGTCAATACTCAAAACCAGAGAGATGAAGCAAAAGCACAATCACAGAGATGATTCGCTAATTCCTGTGACCTAAAGCCTCTCTTTGATGGCCAAGCCCCTGGGCAGGGGCAGGAGACAAAAGCAAAGAAGTCTGGCTGGAACACTCGCAAATAAAGCCAGGGAAAGCACGCATTCGGAAAACAAAACAAAGCACCCTGAGACAGCCAGACAGTGGGCTGTCTCAAGCCTGAGACTGGACAGAGTAGGAAAGCACAGGCTGGTTCTTCAGGTGTGTTTAGTGGCCAATTACACACCTCCGCAGGATGAAGGGCTTTGATGCTGGGAATTTATTTTTACATTTCTTGGGGTTAATAAAGCTTGGCAGAAATTAAATAAAATCCTCTCTGGAAAAATGTACCTTCAATCCAAGCCTCAAAAATGACCACAAAGTTGCAGCCAAGGAAAGCTCGTGATAAAAAGTTGCAAAACAAAGGTGGGGGTGGGCAAAGTGAGTGAGGGTATCCACAGGTACAAACTTCCCGTTACAAAAGAAATAAGCCTATTTAGGTCTTCCGCCCATTTTTTGATTGGGTTGTTTCTTTGATATTGAGCTCCATGAGCTGTTTGTATATTTTGGAGATTAATCCTTTGTCCATTGCTTCATTTGCAAATATTTTCTCCCATTCTGAGGGTTGTCTTTTCATCTTGTTTATGGTTTCCTTTGTTGTGCAAAAGCTTAAATAGACATCTCTCCAAAGAAGACATACTGATGGCCAAGAGGCACATGAAAAGATGCTCAACATCACTAATTATAGAGAAATGCAAATCAAAACTACAATAAGGTATCAACTCACATCAGTCAGAATGGCCATCGTTAAAAAAAAAATCTACAAACAAATGCTGGAGAGGGTGTGGAGAAAAGGGAACACTCTTGCGCTATTGGTGGGAATGTAAATTGATACAGCCACTGTGGAGAACAGTATGGAGGTTCCTTAAAACACTAAAAATAGAACTACCACACGACCCAGCAATCCCACTACTGGGCATATACCCTGAGAAAACCATAATTCAAAAGGACACAGGTACCCCAATGTTCATTGCAGCACTATTTACAATAGCTAGGACATGAAAACAACCTAAATGTCCAATGAAAGATGAATAGATAAAGATGGAATACTACTCAGCCATAAAAAGGAACGAAACTGGGTCATTTGTAGAGATGTGGATGGACCTAGAGTCTGTCATACAAATACCGTATATTAATGCATATATGTGGAACCTAGAAAAATGGTACAGATGAACCTATTTGCAGGGCAGGAATAGAGATGCAGATGTAGAGAACGGACATGTGGACATGTGGGGGGAGGGGAGGATGGGACTAATTGGGAGACTAGGATCAACATACATATACTACCATGTGTAAAAGACAGCTAGTGGGAACCTGTTATAAAGCACAGGAAGCTCAGCTTGGTGCTCTGTGATGACCTAGATGGGTGGGATGATAGGGGTGGGAGGGAGGTCCAAGAGAGAGAGAATATAGGTATACATATAGCTGATTCACTTCATTGTACAGCAGAAACTAACACAACATTGTAAAGCAATTATACTCCAATTAAAAAAAAAGAAAAAAAGAAGAAATAAGCCACGGGGGTGTCATGCAGAGCATGGGGACTATAGTTAATGATACTGTAGTGCAGATCTGAAAGTTGCTAAGAATACATCTTCAGAGAGAAAAAATTCTTTAACTGTGCATGGTGACAGATGTCAACTAGACCAATGTGGTGATTATTCTGCAATATACACAAATATGAGTCATTATGTCATATACCTGAAACTAAGATATTGGATATCAATTATACCTCATTTTTTACAAAGTTGCAGAACAGATAAGGACACAACTGGTGGGACTACAGAAACAACAGACACAAGCATCTGTAGATTAATTACCAATATTAAATATAAAATAAATGTATTTTATATTTTTAAAGAAAAGTGTATCAAAAGTAGAGTTAAGAAAATGAGATTATCAAAAATAACCAAGCAATGAAAAGTATAATTGAAATTCAAACCCAGTGAACAGAAATAAAGAACTCCTACACACCAATAAGAGAAGCACAAACACCAAACGAGGAAAAGGACGAGTGAAATGGACAGACATATTGCAGGAGAGGAAACACATATGGCTAATGAACCTACTAAAAAATGGCATCATGGGGCTTCCCTGGTGGTGCAGTGGTTGAGGGTCCACCTGCCGATGCAGGGGACACGGGTTCGTGCCCCTGTCCAGGAAGATCCCACATGCCGTGGAGCGGCTGGGCCCGTGAGCCATGGCCGCTGAGCCTGCGCGTCCGGAGCCTGTGCTCCGCCACGGGAGAGGCCACAACAGTGAGAGGCCCGTGTACCGCAAAAAAAAAAAAAAAAAAAAAAAAAAAAGGCATCATTAGTGACCAGAATAAAGCAAATCAAACCCACAATGAGATAACATAGTACCTGTATCCAACTGGCAAAAACTTTTGAAATCTTACATAATGATGTGCTGAAAAGAACGTGGCTCCTCCTGCTTGCCAATACGTGGCTGATGAAGTATTAAGTGGGGTAAGTGCTCTGAGAAACTTGGCATTATTTCCATGTTTCCTCTAGGATCCAGCAATTCCCTTAAGCACAAACCCAAGAAAAACTCTTGCACAGGGAGAGTTAAGAGGCACGTACAAGAAAACTCAAAGTAGTACTCAAATGAGTAAAGGCCTGGAAACCAACACCCATTCACAAGACAGTGTGAACAAACTGTGGGACTTTCACACAAAAGTAGACATGAAGATACTGTTCTCAGAGAGACAGCAGTGAACAGTCCTGAAACAGGATCTTAGCTCCCTGCCCAGGAACTGAACCTGGGTAGCCTGGGTGAAAACTAGGAATCCTAGCTCCTAGGCCACCAGGGGCTAAAGGTTAGAAGCAAAGTGGCCCTGGCTCCTACACCCATTTGAAAGCAAGAATGTTTCAAGGAGGCAAAAACTGTAAGAACAGGTACAAACTTTATTATTAGAGACACAGCACAACATGTGGGAGAGCACACAGAGAAACAGTTTACTTAAAACAGAAGCAAGGCAGAGATACACACCCAAAGAAGAGTGCGGGCATCCTCCTGAATGAGGAGTGCAATAAACAGGCGGTTAAATCATTTATATGGGTCAGTTCTTCTGGTTCTTTGTTCTTCTCTGGCCAATTATCTTGCTTCTTTCCCACACCTGACCTGTCCTAGGGCCCTCTCAGCTATGTGTGCGCTTCTTTTTGCCAAGATGGATTCCAGCGCAGAGGCCTATGGGAAATTGACAACACGTATTATGGGATGATGTCCCCTCCCTTTTTGACCCCCGCGGAGCCTTCTTGTGCATGTGCAGTTGGGGAGGTTTCCTTGACTTCAGTAGAGATAGATGTGGTCGTTTTATCTCTTTACTCCCCCTCAGAGCTCAACTCCTGCCACTAGCTTTGTCCTTGGAGTGTCCAGGGAAAACAAAGCTCCAATTTATTCTGCTTGACGAACTCCAGCTGCTCAGCCCAGAGGCCCATCTACCTCCGACCTCAACTCCACAGTGATACACAACAGTATGGGTGGGTATCAGCAATGCAATATTCCTTGGATCCCGTGTCTTTCTCCTTCTTGTATTATTTTACCATTTGAGAGAACACATCATCCATTAATCTTGTGAGAAAGGGTTCACTTGACAGGAATTTGGTGAATTACAAGCCTGAATGAAGATGTTTATCCTCACACTTTATTGACAGCTTGGATATAACATTCTGGGTTGGAAATCATTTTCCCTCAGAATTTCAAGGGCAATGCTCCATCATCTTAAAGCTTCCAGTATTGTTCTTAAGTCCAAGGAAACTATTCTCTCATCCTTGGTGTCCTCTTCTAAATCAACTTTGCTGAGGAATAGTTTATACACAATAAGTGCACTGATTTCAAGTCATTCTTTGTATCTGATGTCCTCTTCCCTCCCCCTTCCTCCCTTACTGTGCCCTGCTTTATCCATCCTTCCTCATCCTCTGTCTTTTTCGCTAAGTTTCTAGGATCTTTTTATTACCCCTAGCATCCAGTAATTATATTAATGTGCCTTGGCATCGGTCTTTGTTTCATTCATTGTTTTAGGCACTCAATAAGTCTTTCTTTTTTTTAAATTGAAGTATAATTGATTTACAATATTGTGTTAGTTTCAGGTATACAGCATAGGGATTCAGTTTTTTTGCAGATTATATTCCATTATAGGTTATTACAAGATATTGGGTATAATTCCCTGTGTTATACACTAAATCCTTGTTGCTTATCTATTTTACGTATAGTAGTTTGTAATTGTCCCTCCCCCTCCTCCCTCAGTCAGTAAATCTATTTAATCTAAAGATGCATATCCTACAGCTCTGGGAACTTTTGTTGTTGTTTTCTTTCTTTGATAATTTTCTCCTGTTTTTCTCTTCTCTCTTCCTTTTTTTCAGATATGGGCTCTCCTGGGGCCATTCTATAATGTTCTTATCTCTTCTCTCCTATTGTCTGTTTTTCTACTTTCTGGAAGATTTCCTCAACTATCACCTGGGGAGGGGATACTATCATTTTTAATTTCCAGAAGTTCTTTTTTTTTCTTTTTTGATGGCTCCTTATTATTTTTAATTCCATATTGTTTTTCCTTCATGGATGTGTCAGGAAAATGTGCCCAAGACTTGGAAATAAGCAAAAAAGCCTATTAGCTGTTCTTTCAATGGAGTGTGGAGCACTGTCCAATGAACACTCTGGGGATTATCTAATTCTGTAGGGATGCGCACCTTTTTTAATGATTTCTTTTGTTTTTTTTTTTATTGGCATATAGTTGCTTTACAATGTGTTAGTTTCTGCTATACAGCAAAGTGATTCAGTTATGTACACACACACACACACTTTTTTTTTTAAGTGGGTAAAGCATTTATGAGAAGCAGAGTACATATGAAAAGGACACATGAGTGGGCTCAGAGAGAGAGTTGTGCTTTGGGGTGGCTTAAATTGCTTATATGGGGGCAGTTTTCCAGGTTTCCTCTAGCCAATCATCTTGCTCATTGCTCATATCTGGTCTGACTCAGGGCCCTATCTGATGTGCACGTGCATCTTTTAGCCAAGATGGATTCCAGCGCAAGAGTCTCCGGGAGGTTGGCAGGACATATTATGGGTTGGTGCCCCCTCCCTTCCCTGACCCCTGAGGATCTTTTCTGCACATGTACACACACATTCTTTTCATATTCTTTTCCATTATGGTTTATCACAGGATACTGAATAGAGTTCCCTGTGCTACACAGTAAGAGCTTGTTGTTTATCCATCCTATATATAATAGTTTGCATCTGCTAATCCCAAACTCCCAATCTATCCCTCCCCCACCCCCTTCCCCCTTGGCAACCACAAGTTCTCTGTCTGTATGTTTCTGTTTCATAGATAGGTTCATTTGTGTCATATTTTAGATTCCACATATAAGTGATACCGTATGGATTTGTCTTTCTCTGTCTGACTTACTTCACTTAGTATGATAATCTCTAGTTGCATCCATGTTGCTGCAAATGGCATTATTTCATTCTTATGGCTTAGTAGAATTCCACTGTATATATGTACCACATCTTCTTTATCCATTCATCTGCTGATGAACATTTAGGTTGCTTCCATGTCTTGGCTACTGTAAATAGTGCTGCTATGAACATAGGGGTGTATGTATCTTTTTGAATTATAGTTTTGTCCAGATAAATGTCCAGGAGTGGGACTGCTGGATCATATGGCAGCTCTATTTTTAGTTTTTTGAGGAACCTCCATACTGTTCTCCATAGTGGCTGCACCAATTTACATTCCCACCAACAGTATAGGAGGGTTCCTTTTTCTGGAATGGGCACCTCTGATTGACTTTCTGTTGACTAAACCAGTGGTTGTCCCACTTCGTCATGCATCAGTATCACCTGGAGGGCTTGCCAAAACACAGACTGCTGGACTCCACTCCCAGAATTTCTTAATGCGTAGACAAGAACAAAGAACAAGCTCCCAGGTGATTCTGAGGCTGCTGGACTAGGAACCACATTTTGAGAAGCACAAGACCAGGCTATTACATCCCTATAAGCATAAAGGACTGAAGTAAAGCAAAGGATTCTTGTCCAAAGCAATGCAAATGAGTTTTGTCCAGTATCTATGTAATGGACTTAATTTCCACCCTATAAAAATGATAACCTCAATATTACACATTATCCCCCTATAGGATATCAACCTGTTTTGCATCTATTAGCAGATTCATTTCTGCACTCTTGACTGATTATATATGTCCCTCAGATTCTCCTTTGAATTGATCTTACTATCTGACTGGCTCCCCCACTAATTAATGAGTTGAATAAAATCTTTAATGCATGCTCATTTTATATTTGCATAAAGGTCATGTTTTAATTTTCTGAAAATTATACTTTAATAGATGCAATATCTTCTTTTACCCTTTTCAGGACATTAAGAATGGTTAGGAATTTCCTTCAGCTCCCCATATCGTCACTCTTTCTTTTGAGTTCCTCTTTTTTCCTCTTTTAATAAAGTAGGGATTTTTGTTGTTCTTCTCTCCTTTTTTTTTTAAATTTTAGTTTTAATTTTAATTTTTTTTTTTTTTTTGGCTGCATTGGGTCTTTGTTGCTGTGCGCAGTCTTTCTCTAGTTGCAGCGAGCGGGGGCTACTCTTCGTTGTGGTGTGCAGGTTTCTCATTGCAGTGGCTTCCCTTGTTGCAGAGCACAGGCTCTAGGCGCATGGGTTTCAGTAGTTGTGGCACGCAGACTCAGTAGTTGTGGCTCACGGGCTCTAGAGCACAGGCTCAGTAGTTGTGGCACATGGGTTTAGTTGCTCCACAGCATATGAGATCTTCGAACCCACGTCCTCTGCATTGGCAGGCAGATTCAAAACCACTGCGCCACACTGGGGAAGTCCCTTCTCTCTCCTTTATGTTGGAGGCTTTCTCCAATTTCTGGTGATGCTTAGCTGTCCATTCACACTCAGGACTGAAGTTTTTGTCAACCAGGGGATTCATGACCAGGAGACTAGGTGGCAGTTGGCCTTTTCATAAGAGACCCACTCATCTCTGTGTCTTCCAGTCCCCTCCTAGGAAGGATAAGCCTGGAGGCCAGCATCTGGGGTGTGGGAGTTGGATGGGGGTAAAGGAGCAGAAGCCCTATCAGATTTACTCATGCCCACAATTCACTCCCACCTTCCTCAGTGCCTGTTTTCGAGTCCACAGCCTCTCTGACTCAATTCAGAAAATACACTTCTTGTCCCCTGCGGGAATGAGGAAGAAGGTGTCTAACTGAGTCATGAAGGTGCCTGGTGACGATGTTCCTTGTGGAGACTTTTCGACAATTCCTATCTGCAGGCCCCACCTCACTTCCACCTGCAACGAAGCCTGATGATTCCTACTCCTGACGGGTCCGGGATGCTGGGAGGGCTGATGGTTGGATTCCCTGTGAACAAGTCCTCTTCTTGGAGAAGTCGTTCACCTTCTCCATTCTCTTTTATCTTCACCTGTTGTGGTTCAAGATTACAAGTGTCTCTCAGGCTCATCAAACACTGACTTTGTCTCAGTGTCTTGCTGGCCTTGTTGTTTGGAGTGATTTTGCAAGAAGAATCAGATGGTTTTCACTTGCTGTCTTGAAATCAAAAGTCCCGTGTACTCTAACCCACTGAAATACAACTAAAATTTCCTCCTTGCAAAACACACAAGTCCTCTTTGTGGCTTAAATCCAGAGCACAAATTCATTCTTCACCCTTCTTAACAATAATGTTTTGTTAATTAAAAATATAAATTAAATTTTAATATTTTAATATTTTCTATCATTACCACTTTCTTCCTGGAATTCACTCTTCTCTTGGTCCCCATGATACCATTCTCCCTAGTTTTCTTCTCTGGTTGCTTCTTCTGTTTGTTTCGCCCTGATGACTTTCTCTTCCACCATTGAACCCTCATGTATACCCTCATATATTATGACGTGGAATCTCAGCATAGTATCTGGGATCTCATCTCCTTTTCTCACTCTACAGCCCCAACTAATCTATTCACTCTCAGCTTTAACAACAAGTGACTATGTAATCTCTCTTGTCAACTTTCTCTTTTCCCGGGAATTCCGTATTCTAATACCCAAATGCTTCCTAGACGTCACTGCTCAGGTCTCCGGCAGGCACTTCAAGATCAACACACACAAAATCCAACATAGCTCTCCACCGGACACCACCCTATGCCTCTCATCTTGCTTAATCCCATTTTAGTGAGAAACTCTAGAACCTATTCATTTGCTAAAGCTAGAAACCAAATATATATAGAGAGATAAAGATAAAAAAAGAAATATGTATATATGAGTTATATAGATATGATCATCATATATATATAGATATATAATTTCTCTTTTTTCCTCACCCCTCATATTATTTGTTACCAAGTTTTATTTATTCTACTCCTTTATAGCTCTCAAATTCATTCCTCTCTTTTCACCTGCACTATTACTATCTTAATTCGGGCCCTAATCATTTCTTACTCAGACCAAAGCACCTGTCTCCCTGACTCTAACCCTGTCCCTTCCAATCCAATCGCCAGACTGGCCCCAATCTTTCTAAACTGTAATTCCCATCACAACACATCATCCCACCTTCCTCACTGCCCTTCAGGGACCCTGGAACCAAAGGATAAAGGCCCGAACTCTGTGGCAGGACAAGCAGGGCCCTTCATGACCAGACCCACCCAGCTTCACCCTCCACACCAGCTTCACTAGGAACTGCTCCCAGCTCTCCGAAGGGATAGAGCTCTCTCCTTCTCCTGCTCCTTCAAGCACGCAGCTCCTTCTGCTGGGAAGGCTCGTCCCTCTTTCTTCAATGAGTCCCTCCCTACTCAGCTCACCAACCCCTTCTCCCAAGAGGCCTTTGCTGACCTTCTTAGAGCTAAGTGTCTAATACTCTCCTAGAACACCCTTATCCTACTACATTGTAAAAGCTGTTTGTCCACGTCCACGAGACTCGAAAGTCCTGGAGTTTGGGGCATTATGTCACTCACCCTCCATGTCTCCAGGATCCAATCCATCTGGAACCCTATCCCAAGCCAGGATGTCAATGAGGAAAAGGAGTAAACAGATGCAGCACTGTTATGTGCCAAGTATTCTTTTGAGCACAATGAAAAGATGATGCTCACAGTAACATGCTGAAGTTATGGCCGCCCTTCTATTGTTGAGGAATCGAGGCCCCGTGGAGGTAAACGAAGTCACAGCGCCCACAGCCCTGAGCTACGAAGTGCTAAAGCCAGAAGTGAAACTCACACAGCCATGTGGCTCCAGAACACACACTCTCAGCATCTCCATCAGACTGCTTACACTGCTCAAAAGCTTGTCTTAGCTCAAGCAAAATTAAATTAGGCCCAGCCTGCTAATAAACCAGGTGCTGTTGTAGCATATTATATACAAATGTTCAAACTTCGGGTCCCAGGATGAACAGATGACTTTCAAAAGAGTCTCAAGAAAGGTACATTTGGATATATAAACTACAATCTAACTTGGCTATTTGCCATGATAACTGAGCCTATGATTTTCCTTTTCTCCACGCCTCCTCGCCCTGATTTCTCACCTTTCTCTTATTCCATGATGACTAAGCAATAACTATTCAGAAAAGAAGGCGATCAGAGGTTCATTATTAAACATTTATTGAAACCCCACAATTCCCTAGGGCTGAGGCTTAGAACACAAAGTCCAGTCTTTTTCTTCTGAGGGGACATCATTCCTCTCATTAGGTTTTTCTTTTTAATTTTATTGAAGTATAGTTGATTTACAATGTTGTGTTAATTTCCTCTGTGTAGCAAAGTGACTCAGTTATACATATATTTATATATATATATTCTTTTTCATATTCTTTTCCATTACGGTTTATCACAAGATATTGAATATAGTTCCCATTCTTCTCATTATTAAAGTCAGAGCAGAGACAAGACTACAATGAAGCAATGGCTTTGTAAAGACAATTTTCGCATGTTTCTAAGAAAGCAGTACTGTCCTGTTTTTCAACTTACTTGGCTCCACAATTAGGGAAAGAGAGATTTTAAAACATCAGCTAATAAGATACTTATACAATGCCTAGCAATATAAAATACTCTCTTACTCAAATTATATATACCTAGGGAAACAAAAAGAACCAGTGAAAATAACTAAGAATTTAAAGCAAACACCAAGTAACTCTCAGAAGAATCAGACAATGCCTGACATCCAACTGACTCATCTTCCCACTCTGCCTCCACCTTCAGACCCATTTTATTTTTATATTAAAAAAGGAAGCAACCAGGTTTTAAGGTTCAGGCCATGGACCACAGAATTCTAAAACTCTCCAGCCATACTCAATTTTTTACTCCTGAGAACAGATAATAACACAACTCAAAAGCAATCAACAATCATATATCTAAACCATGTGATTTTTTTTTATTGGTGAAATTTAATTTGTCATCAGTGGAAAAAATCAAGTCTAGTTCACACTTTATTAAATAAATGGGAGGCTAATCTGTTTCAGAGACCAAAAAACAAAAAGCATCAAACAAAAGGATGGAAAAGGTGCCAACAATGAATGACTTTTCTGACCCCCCTTCTTTAAAATTCCCAGGAGCTCAATGGAACCCCACTCAAAAGTGTATGTTCAGGTTGAATAGATAATTTTTGTCCTTCTGAACTCGGGACAAAGGTTGATGCTCAAAAATGTTTAACCTTCTTGGAACGCAGGAGGAGGAAAGTCTGATAGTGAACTGTCACAACTGATTATAATCACGGTTCAAGGGAAAGGTTACTCTGACAGCTAAATAGAAAAGGAGCTCACTTTCAACACTTATGCTGCCTATTTAAAAAGAATTATTTTTCTGCAGTAGCAAGTTGTAAAAATTAATAGCATGAAAGCACACATCCTGTTAGAACTCCATTGCTTCTTAAAGATCCACGCTTAGCTGTCCAGTTTAGCAAAAGTAAACAGAAGTGGTTTTTTTGTTTGTTTGGGGGGGCAGGTTTGCATTTGGCAAAGCAGCTGAAAATTATAATCCATTCTCAATTATCCATGCCCATTTCTAATAGGGCTAAATAAAATTCACAGAGTTAATGAGAGTTTCAAGCTGTCTTAAGTAAGCTTTGAACAGAACTGGAAATGTGATCAGCTCATGGCCCTATTTAGCAACAAAGAAGTACAAGTATGAGCAGCAAAATGAAAGCAATAATCTACCTCCGGAAAACCATCTCCTGAGCAGAGCCACATAATGGAACGTGATGTCAATACTAAAGATTAACTCAAATCGATTAGGCGACTCAATTGCTCACATTTCAGCCCTCATCAAAATTTCATGAGCTCTGTGAGAAGACATAAGTGCAATCTGCTGTAGTAAAGTAATACTGGAATATGGAAGAATTCCACTTACTATGAAAAGACTGTAAGACTAGGTATTATTTGAGTTTCAGCAAGACAAAGTCATGCCATGTGATGGCATGTTGCCTTCGGGTTAGTTTTGTTTCAATAATGATTGTTCTCATATTAATAAATCTACAAAGAACAAAAATAGCAATCTCAGGGAAAAATCAGCTTTTAGATATTACAATGGAAGAATATGCCTATATAATTGCCCCATCTGTTTTAGAGTAGTTGTTTAAATTTTAAATAATAAGCACATTTTCCCACCATTCACGAACATGGTTTTATAAAATGTTCCAAGTAAAAAGCCAACAAATATGCCAATAGTCCTTTGTTAAAAGAAAAAAGAAGTAAAAAGCATCAAAAGATAGCCATGGGAATATTGCCCCCTTCTGTCTTTCTAAAAACCTTCTTATAGTAAATATCTGAATATGAAAAAGAATATGTACATTCTTTGCTGTACACCAGAAACTACCACAACATTGTAAATCAACTATACTTTAAATTTTCTAGGTAAATATCTGAAGTCTGGAAATAATATTTACAAAAATTTAGGCTCACTCTATGGAAAACAAAAGCCAGAAGAGGGACTTGATGAAGCAAAGTGTTGATGAGGTAAATTTTAAATGAAGACATGTTTCTTATTTTTAAAGGTCTTAAACCTTTCATTATAAAAAATTTCAAGTTTATACAACAATAGAAAAATTTTTAAAACTACCATTTACACACACCCAGCTTCAACAATTACCATCTCCTGGTCAGTATTGTTTGAATGAGACCCTAACCCACATTTCTCTCCGTCGCCCCTTACTGGATTATTTTGAAGCAAACTCCAGGGATCTTATTATTTCATTGCTAAATACTGTAGTACATATCTCTAAAAGATAATGACTTTTTAACAAAATCACAAAACCATTACCAATGTAAACATTAATATAAATTTCTTAATACCATCAAATATCCAATCAGTCCCCAACTTTCTCAAGAATTCTTTTTACATTTGGTTTGCTCATTGAAACAAGGCTTAAACATTACATTTGGTTGGTAGGTCCCTTCAATCTCTTTTAATCTATAGATTACTCCTGCTGCTTTTTATTTCTTACAATTTATTCGTCGAAGAAATTGGAGTGTTTGCCCCGAAGTTCCCCAGAGTCTGCATTTTGCTAACTCTGTCTTCAATATATCACCTAACACATAGCTCCACCCTATGTTCTGTGTAACTCTGTAATTAGTACTAGCAGTTTGATACTGTTACTGGTCCTTTCATCAGCAGGCACCTGATGTCTCTCCTGCAGTGTCAGCGTCACTGACGATCACCATCACCGTGTAGGTCATTATTCACTTGGATTTGCAAAGTGGTGACATCGAATTCCATCACTCCTTCCCTCCACAACACCATTTGATTACCATGTAGAATAAACTCTTACAGCAAAGACACGACAATGCTTGATTCTTTCTCTTTATTATTTTCCAGAAAAGTGAGTTAGTTCACTTAGCATTCTCCAAAGGTCAACAATGAGAGTTTGGTTTTTTTTTGAAATGTCATATATCACGGATTTTAAATATACTGATGTGATATTCAATCCACTGTGATCATTATTCTTATTGACTAGGCAGTAGGAGCCTCTCCAAGTTTAACTCCTGATTCTTCTGACAAGACCACAGTAATCTTTGATGCTTCCTTGTCTTCCGGTTTGACAAGATGTGCCTGGCTTTATGAAGTCTTGAAACAGGTACTATTACTTTACATGTATCTTAATATAATATTAATAAACCACATATTACACACTCTCCTATGGTTCCAAACTTGGTAGCCAGTGTGTATATTAAAGGAGACTAAGTAAAGAGGTCAGTTTATTGACCATTAAATGTAGAATGGGATCCTGGATAGAAAAAACAAAGGCCAATACTGGAACAACTGGAAAATTTGAACACAGGTACACGTTAGACAATAGTATTGAATCAATGTTAAATTTCCTGAATTTGATAACTGAAATGTAACATATAAGAGAAAGTCCTTGTTCTTAGGTGATATATATTTTAAGTATTTAGGGATGAAGAGTTATAATGTGTGCAACTTCCTCAAACTGTTCCCAAAAATGTGTGTGTGTGTTTATGTGTACAGAGAAATCAAATGGCAAAAGGCTTACTGATGATCTAGAGGAAGATTATACTGTTCATAGTTATTACTCTTGAACTTGTAAGTTTGAAATTTCAAAAAATAAAGAGTTGTCAATAAAAGGCAAAAAAAAAAAAAAAAAAAAAGGTGTGTCAGGCTCATCTTCCCTTTCTCATTCTAGACCTGGAATCAGCCATTTCTCCAAGGAGCCTGTGATGGCTGCCGAGTGCCTGGCCGCCCATCCCTCCATCCCTCTATCCAGCTGTTGACCCTAATGGCTCACAGCTGCCCCTTCTTCACAGCATTCCCCTGGACTACCCCAAGCTTCCTCACACCCTCCCTCTCCAGGAGCCCAGAGCCTGTGACTAACTCAGGTGGGGACAAAAGGCTGGCTTCCAGTTGAGATGAACTCTGTGCACTGGTTCCCTGGAGCCAATGCAGGACCAGGCAGAGCCAGCCCCTGCCAAGCCAGCATCTGACTTTGCCCCTACCCTCCCTGCTTCCCTTGTTCCTCTCCTGACCCTCCCCCTCAATACATCACTTACAGCCTCTCAGGCTGTGCCTAAGGAACCTGACCCAAGACACAGCCTGGATTTGTTTCCATAAGAAAAAGAATTCCCTGGCAGTCCAGTGGTTAGGACTCCACGCTTCCAAGGCAGGGGGCGCAGTTTCGATCCCTGGTTGGGGAACTAAGATCCCGCATACCACGCAGTGCAGCCAAAACAAAAAAGAAAAAAAATAAATAAAGAAAATTCACCAATAAAAAGAAAAAAAGGAAATGACACAGGGAATTATAGTCACTATCCTGTAATAACCTACAATGGAGTATAATCTGCAAAAATACTGAATCACTATGCACTACACCTGAAACTCACATAATACTGTAAATCAACTATACTTCAATTTAAAAATGAATTAATTTTTAAAAAGGAATGACATTAGGATACTGTAATACTGTATGGGCATTTCTACTGGATTGGTCACTATTTCCAGTCCTGTTCAGTGGGCAGAGCCAGGAAATTTTTTTTTTTAATGAAAAAACCTCACTATGTGTTCAAACTGATATTTCCAATTCAATTAAGGATTTACTTAACTTTCCTGATTTCACACCTGCATCTCTTCTCTCTCCCAACTGAAAATCCTGGCTCTGAACACCATCAACATATCTACTTTATTTCTGAAGTTTTTCTGACACAAGAACACAAACCGATCACAAAATAACACAATCTTTTGACTTAAAATGCAAGTTTACATTGTTTTAGATCAATCTTGCTTATCCCGGAGTACAATATTTTAACTCATGCAAATGTATTATACAATAGCCCTTAAAACCTCAACTAGGACTTTACATTCTAAGGAGTTTCTCTTTTCTAAGAATGATATCAACTGTCATTTCATGCATATGAAACAGCATGTCTTGCCACGTGACATTCAATCCACAGTCATGCCTGCACCATGTATATAAGAACACGTCCTCCAATTAGTAAGTGAGTCTTTCCTTAGCATTTGCTACTTGTACCTTGCTACCTTGTGTTTCTCACACTCCATGAGCTTTTTATTTAAAATAAGCTAAATGTATCTTCTCTGATGTTCTTATCATTTGGGCCCTTATTCTGTGAACCTTTACTGTGATTCTTCTGCCTCCTTGCCTGCAGCTGTTGTTTAAACTCAATTTCTTTTTAATTGCAGTAAAATACACAAAACGTAAAACCTACCATCTTAACCTTTTTAAAGCATACAGTTCGGTACTATTAAGCACATTCACCTTGTTGAGCACCCAATCTCCGAACTCTTTTATTATTTATTTATTTATTTATTGGCCACACCATGCAGGTTGCGGGATCTTAGTTCCCCACCCAGGGACTGAACCCAGGGCCACGGCAGTGAAAGCGGGCCTAACCACTGGACCGCCAGGGAATTTCCCCCAAACTCTTTTAATCATGCAAAACTAAAAGGCCATACTCATCAGACAACTCCCCACTCCCTCCTCCCCGCCCCTGGCAACCACCACATTCTACTTTTGTAACAGAGCAGGACCCTATGGGGCCTTCCTGGGACAGGCCTTCCCCCATATCCTCCGCTTTAGCTCCTCTCTGAAGTACCTAGATAATAGTATTTAATGCAAATTTCCTGAGTGGTTTTACAGATGTGAAACCCCACCACCACTACGAAATGGAAGAACTACTTGATGACCATGAGCACAAGTCCCAGGCCTCCTGGAGCCTAAGGACTGATAATGTTAACCCCTGTGACACCACCCAGTTACCTCACCATCAGCCAGTCAGAGAACTGTGCACAAGCTGATCACATACCCTGAGACCCCTCCTCTCCTGGTCCTTAAAAATGCTTTGCCAAAACCCTTCGGGGAGCTCAAGGCTTTTCTGGGCAAGCCACCTCATCTCCTTGTATGGCCTTGCAATAAACCTTTCTCTGCTCCAAACTCCGATGTTTCCGTTTGTTTGGCCTCACTGTGCGTCAGGCACAGGAACTTGCGCTGACAATTTCTGTCTCTACGATTTGCTACTCGAGGAACCTCACAGAGAAATATTTGTCCTTTTGTGACTATCTTATTTCACTCAGCATAATGTCTTCAAGATCCATCCATGTTGCAGCAGGTGTCATGATTTCCTTCCTCATTAAGGCTGAATAATATTCCATTGTATGGATACATCACATTTTGTTTATAATTAATCCATCAATGCACCTTTTGGGGTGCTTCTACCTTTTGGCTAATACAAATAATGCTACTATGAACATGGGTGTACAAACATCTCTTTCCCAGACCCTGCTTTCAATTCTTTTGGGTATATATCCAGAAGTAGAATTGCTGGACCTTACAATTTCTATTTTTAATTTTTGAGGAACTGACATACTGTTTTCCAGAGCAGCTGCACCATTCCACATTCCCAGGAACAGTACACAAAAGTACTTAAACCTCATCTTAACATCAGATTAATTTAGGTATCTGATCTTCATCCACCACAGAGATGCTGAGCTGCACGCAGTGGGGGGTCAGTGCTGACAGGTCAAGGATATTCCCCAGCATCAGAGTTAATTAGCTACTTTACCATGTGATAACCGAGCACAAAGTGTGGAGGCTGCGGCATGGACTTGGTAGTATTAGACCAAAGCGGACTTGCCAATACATTGGTACCCTGGGGTAGCGGTACAGATAATGCAGGCTGTGAGCATGCTCTCAAAGGTATATAGCTACTCCTCAGGAATGAGTCAGGATGAAAACATGCATAATTCCTCCAGTCTATTGGAATCTATATTCTTGTCCCTGAAATTTCCCACCCAATCCCCAAGTGCTCTTGGAGCTGAAGCTCTTCCTAACAGACGGCAGGGACAAAGGACGTCTGCTTCCATCTAGACTGATGACCTGGGCCAGTCCTTACTCTCTAAAACTCACTTTTGTCAGACTGGGTTAACAATATTAAGCCCCATTCAAGATACAAGTTGCTTGTGCAGATTAAATGAGATCATGAATATGAACACACTTTTCAAAATATGAAGTGTGAAAAAAATGCACAACCTAAAAGTTGAGAGTTATGTTATATTCAGCAGACAAAACTGAGGACTTAATCCAGCAACACAGCCTCTCAGCTAGCTCTGAGGGACGGCTCCAAAGAGGCAAGCGGGGAGCCAGGATATACAGGAGTTTTTGCAACAAAGACCAGGTAGTCAGAACATCAAAAGATTATTGTTAATAAAGAAAACCAGACATCTCAAGTTAAGGAATTTAGCACTTTTCTATGTATCGGAAGAGTCTATGTCTGGGCTACCTGAAATCTTCCTTTGATATGTACCTCAGCTATCTGGGGCCAGTATCCTGTGCTTTCTCATCCTGAGTCCCTTTGGGGGGGTGCACAATGAGGGGAGACTGCAGTGACTGACTGCTAGATGGCAGGCATTCTTTGTTTCCATCCTGAGTTCCCCCAGGGCTCACTGTCAGGTGGCTGTAATGTGATGGCTTGATGGCTGCAACATCTTTTGCTTACTAATATGGCAGGTGGCATTTTTCATTCACAAGACTTACTGCAAAGCAGCAGTTTTCCTGAAACATCACTATCGTTTCCAGAACTGACCACTTTTCTCCCAAGGCACAAACTAAATTCTGTTTGGATATGTTCAATTGTTCAGTTTCCACAGTTTGATTTTTTTGAACCACACTCATCACCTCACAATTGGGAAAAAAAAAAAAAAAAAAGAGGCACTATTGAGAGAAATCAGATGGATTCTTGCCACTCACCAGGAGGGGGCTGAGAGGAGCACAACAGTGATATTTGGAAGAACGGAGAATTAGGTCTAGGAGAAAAGGTCCAGAGAGATGGAACCATGAGCCCAGAAAAGAAGCAGCTCTTTGATTCTCAAGTACAATGAACTGGCTATGAATACAAGCCATCAGACAAGGGGAGACCTCATCATTGAAAGCACTGGACGAAGAGAGACAAGCTCTAGATCTTTCACAGTACCTCTTCACAGGTGGTACAATAGGAAATGGTTTTAAGTTGTAAACCACAGGATTTAGGCAAAGGTCAAGGAGTCACCCCAGGCAAACACGGCTGTTAAACATCAAACAGAATTCCAAGGGAAGAGCTGTGTCCTTTAAAATAAAGAAATTTATACCCATCTTCCCGGAACATTTTAACATTCTGGTTAGGTTAGAAATAAAGTAAAGACTGTTCTGGTTAGAAGTAAAGAAATAAACTAGACCATCTCTAAAGGAGCTATCTTTTCAGCTCTTTTATCCACCCCATCCATGGAAATTTTGAAGGCACAAGTGGCTATCTAAAAATTTTCTGGAAAAAAAAAAAGAAGACTAAAGCACACCTGGAGCCCATGCTCCACAGCAGGAGAGGTCACCGTGGTGAGGGGCCCGCAGGCCGTGGCAAGGGGTGGCCCCTGCTCACCGTAGCTGGAGGGAGCCCGTGCACAGCAATGAAGACCCAACGCAGCCAAAAATAAAAAGATAAAAAATTAATTAATTAAATTTTTTTTCTGTAAGTTTTATTTCCTTGGAGCTTAAAGAATTTAAGGTTTTCAAGACAGCAAGTGGTGCTGAGTACAAGAAAGACAAAAACAATGGCAACAGGCCTTGCTTCAGTCAAATGCTGGCTTTGAAAAGAATCATGAGTTAGAAGAATGTGTTTATTTTTCTCCAAGCAGAGCACATGAACCCCTTCACCAAGTTCATTTTGGTTTCATGAGTTGTTTGAGAAACTAAACTCTATCTATATTAGCACCATTCATTTAATATAGACCATGTACGCTGCATGATCCTGTGCACCAATTATTCTTATAGCTACTGATAGCAGTTTTATAATAAATGAAACCTTTGGTAAGGTCCTGTAAGGGAGGTGTAGTAATGAGCACAGACTCAGTAAGCTGAATGGACATTATTCCACAAAATCCTTCTTAAGCAGTTAGCAAAAGAAATTTGACTTTATTCATTCAGTTCATTATCTAGAACTCCAAAGGGAAAAGGAAACAAACATTTCCTTTAGGAGCTTTGTATTCACCAATTAATTAACCCAAAGGAAGGTGTGAGCTGTAAGCAAGCCTTCCCCAGAAAGGGAAGTGTCCTGAGGTTATGCAAATAAAGCCGCATGGGGCTACACACTGGAAAAGGAAAGGGAAAGGGAAGACCACTGAACAACCTAAGCAGGAAAGGGACAGAGAAACATCCTACATTCTCAACAAGATCAAGGATGTCTGGCTAGTCTTTTCTACACAGCAGCAGGCTCCCGACTACAAAGATGGCCTGAAACCTGTTAATATTAATTTAAAACAAAGGAAAACTATGCAAAAGGGACTTCCATGGTAGTCCAGTGGGTAAGACTCCGCACTCCCAATGCAGGGGGCCTGGGTTTGATCCCTGGTCGGGGAACTAGATCCCACATGCCGCAACTAATGATCCCACGTGCCGCAGTGAAGATCTGGCACAGCCAAATAAATAAATAAATAAATAAAAAACTGTGCAATGTTCCAAAGTATCTTGCAGCCTTACAATGACCTAAGCTGCAAAGAGAAAAACAGAAAATTTCCCCAAGACTCGAAAACAAAATCCAACAACGGAAGGAAAAGGAAGGTGAGGTCAAGGAAGTGGTCTGGTAGGAGAAAAGGCAAGGCTGGGGAGGAGTAATGCATTTGCATGGGAAATCCTTTCCTGCTGCTCTTTAAAGTTTCTGCCTGCCATGCTGCCCTTTCTTGGCGGAAGGCGAACATCCTTCAGTGAAAGTCAAGAGCCCTGGACCCACCTCTGCATAAGCCACCTGGAATTTTTTTTCCTTTTTTCTTTCATTCTTTTTTTTTTTTTTTTTTGGTGTATTCAAGGGTTTGTTTTTCTGTGTCACTGAAAACAACAGATGTATTCAGTTGTGTGTACTTTTTTAAATTGTGTTTTCCCCTACCCCCACTCCCTACCTCTGGCGACCACCAATCTGCTCTCTGCATCTGTCTTTCTGAAGGAAGGCATCAGAAGTTAAAGGGCACCTCCATCCTCTTCCTAACCTCTTGGCTCTGGAGGACCCCAACTGAGCCCTCAACGCCCTTCTCTATCAGTATTCACTTCCTGGGTTATCCTGATCAGTCTCCTGGATTTGATAATATCCATGTACTGACAACCCCATGAAATCCAGACCCTAGGAAATCTAGTAGATATTTCAGACTTAACATATCCAAACTGGAAATTTGATTTCCACCCCTCAGGCCACACCAGCTTCTTCCCCAGTGTTCACCTTTCAGAAAGCAGGACCGCCAATAGTCTGCGTTAAGCCTGCCTGAGTCAGAAGTACCAGGTTCAAGACATGGAAACAAGCTAAGTGTCCACTGACAGATAAATGGATAAAGAAGATGTGGTACATAGATGCAATGGAATATTGGCCATAAAAAAGAATGAAATAATGCCATTTGCAACATGGGTGGACCTAGAGATTATCATAAACGACGTAAGTCAGAGAAAGACAAATATATGATATCACTTCTATGTGGAATCTAAAATATGACACAAATGAACCTATCTACAAAACAGAAACAGACTCACAGACATAGAGAACAGACTTGTGGCTGCCAAGGGGGAGGGTGGTGGGAGAGGGAAGGATTGGGAGTTTGGGATTAGCAAATGCAAACTACTATATAAGGATGGATAAACAACAAGGTCCTAATGTATAACCCAGGGAAATATATGCAATATCCTGTGATAAACCAGAGTGGAAAAGAATATGAAAAAGAATATATATATATATATAATATATGTGTGTAACTGAATCATTTTGCTGTACAGCAGAAATTAACACAACATTAAATCAACTACACTTCAATAAAATTTTTTTTAAAATGTATCAGGCTTGATAATCCAGTTACTGGGGGCAGGAGCCCCAGAGTGAAGGACAGAAGCTCGTGGGCCTCAGTTTTGCCAGCACGGGGAGAGGGCTACCGCTTGGCCGGTACCTGGGGGCGCTGGCAGTTTTTAATCAGAGAGTCCTTCACCTCTATGAGCTAGTGTCAGAGACTCTAAGTCCAGGAAATGCAGGCGATGGGGTTGACATGTGCACAAAACTGGAATCAGGGAAATGTAACAGGGACAGAGTCAGGGTGCCTGGTTATTTTCAGGTGCTCTAAAGTTTTGATTTCCCCTTTTTGTTCTACATTAACAGGCTCAAGTGAGGGCTCTAGGTAGAAAGACTCTTGCTGCCTCCCAGGTCCTCTGCCCCAGGAGGAGAGGCTGAACGAAAAGCATGGCAAGAGTGAGGTTTGGGGCTTATCTATGCTTTCCAGTACCATTTAAAAATAGGTTTTGATTGACGCAAAAGTTAAAAAACTTCTATGCAGCTAGGAAACCTGAGACTCAAACTGATGAAAGTACTTTAGGAGGGTTCATTAGGATAAACCTCTAGGCCTAGAAACATGACCATTTGAATCTATTCCAACTGCTCCGGTCGGAACACTTGGGTTTATATCTTCGTTCCATCGTCCACCAGCTGTGTGATGTTGACAGGTTTCCTCCTCCGGAGAGTGAGCACCTGCCCCAGAGAACTGCTGGGAAGATGAAAGGGGAGAAAACAGGGAAGCACAGAGACACCTGCTGCCTGTGGGCTGCCGAGGTAGCGAGCGTGCAGTGATGTGAGCGCTCCAGTGATGGTGGTGATGATGGTGATGTTTCAAGCTCTAGGATTCAGACCCAATTGCAATGTCAAAATACTAAAGAACCAAGGGAGATGTGGATCTAATTATCTTTTCTGCTCCAAGGTGGTAAAAATTCCTAAATGTTCCAGTGACATGTCTCAATATATAGGATAAGTCCCAAGACCTAAAAGAGAAAATCAGGATAAATGTTTGGCTTACTCACTCTTAGAAACATCTCATTTTTCAAAAGAGGAGCAAAGAAAACACATATCACTAATTATGTTTATATTAGTGATCTCCGTTACTAATTCTTATAGCCACGTTGGAGTATAAACTAGGTTGGAGCAGCCGGAGATGCTAAAGTATAATGCATTCCATGTGGCTCGGGGCCCGCTTCCTGGCTGAAAGTGCACTGTCACAGCTTCTGAGTCATCTCCTTCGCTGCTACGTCCTGTGTCAGTCTTTTGACTCGTGGGCCTGTTTCTTACTCAGACTGCTGCTAGAAACGCCTGGAGTGCTTCACATAAAGTCATTCAAATAATCCTGAGTCACCACAGCTGATTTATTTTTATTTCATCTCCAGGCCACCATCAGAGTTGACACTGACTCGTCCCCCCTCTCCCTCCCACTGTGTAAGCTGGAAAAGGCACAGGCTCCGGGCTCATGTGCTGGCCCTACTGGCTGCACCTAACCAAACCCAGAAGAGGACCCAAGGCCGGCACTCAAGTCCACCTACAGCATGAAAACAGGGAAATGTCAGCAGAGGCTAAGCAGGAATCACATGACATACGAAGCCAACAGCCTCCTGCTACCAACTCTGACGATTTCCAGTCTACAAAACAATGAGCCTAGGAGAAGCACACAGATGGAGGAAGTGAGCTTTACCCGCCCCAAAGAAGCTCCTGGAATGTTTTTATTGCCCCTAGCAACAAGGCAGCCTCCACTGCTATTTCCTGTCCTCTAACCCTGCTCCCTTCCAAATGATCCTTCCGAAGAGGAGAGGGCAAAGGCTTTCCTCAGGTTCCCTACCAGCAGTGACCACCAGATGCCGGCAGAGAGCTACAGGCAATGTCCAAGCTCAGGTCCTAATCACCGGACACCCAGACCTCTGCAGTAGCTACTGACCCGGCCCTGTCCTGCTCCCCTCTGACCCAGCCTGCTCAGGTTTAATTCCTAAAATCCTGCTATGATGATGCTACTCATCTCTTCCAGGGTCTCCATGAAGCACAGAAAATGAAGTTTAAACACAGTGGTATTCCGGCCCCATCACTTTTTCCAGCTTTATCTTGTACATTTCTCATAATCCCCCACATCCAGCCAAACAGTTATCAGCACTTCTGCTTACTCTATTTCCCAGAGCTGACGTCTGCTGGCTCTCCAATTCCTACACATAATTAAGCCCAATTCAATCCTGTCTCTTCCATTAAGTAGTTACCCCCTAACCACCTTATTTCGGGGGTAAAAGAAAAAAACCTCTCCATTCTCTGAATTCCTATAGTGCCTAACCTACACGTCATGTATAAATATCATTCATTCATTTGTTCAGTAAAATGCATCAGATGTCATATGCCAGGAAATATGCTAGGCCAGACGATGTGGACCCCAAGGAAGTCAAGGTCTGGGGGGGAAGGAGAGGAAGGAATTATCATGTACTGAGTATTTATGCCAAGCAGGCCACCTAATTCCACACGTCAGTTCATCCTCACCCCTCAGTGAGGTCGCCGTTGTTATTATCACTTCACAGTAAGAAAACTGAGTCTCGAGGAGTTGAACAGCTCGGCAAAGATGACCACGTATGTTTTTTACTTGCCAGGGTCCCTGTCTGTCCCCTCAGACTCTGCCCATCCTTGGTGACTCTGCCCGGCCCCCTTCCTGACTCACTGGGTTCTGGCCGGGCTGTACGCCTCGGCCACAGCTCCTGGGGAAGGCTGCTTCCTTGGTTCCAGCCCTCTGACCAGGACCCAGCAAGGCCCCTGCCGTCTGCCACCCCTGCAGGCAAGGGGTGGAAGGTAGGTAGATAGGTAGGTAGGTTCCACCTGAAGGCTGCTGGAGCATCTCAGCCCTGCCCATGCTTCTGGAAACAGTCCTTCCATTAAACTCTTATGGTGCCAGCTGTTTCCTGCCAGATACATAGAGCGGGAGTCGAACCCGTGTCCATCTCACTACGGAGCCTGCCTTTTTCACTTGAGTAACTGCGCTGCTAGAGATCTGTACAAAGGGCCGAGGACCAAAGCAGAATGCACCTCACTCTGATGGGAAGGATCAGAAAAGACTTTCTTGAACAAGCCGCCTGATCTCGAGTCAGTGTTCAGAGGTGAACTGGAATTCTCCAGGCAAACAGAGAGCAAGGAGAGGTGTTCCAGGGCAGAGTCACCAGGCATGGGAACTATGTCTTATTACCAAGGCAGTTAGGTACAGTGCTCAGGAGGGAATAAGGGCGGGTGGAGGGCTCCTAAACTTTGATGATGATCACGTACTTCTCCATCCACATAGGGAGATTAGAAGAAAGAATTAGCTAGATTCTGAGCAGGAGAAACAATGTGCCTATTCCCTACCTTCAACAGAGCCCTGTCACAGAAGATAAACCCAACGATTCAGCATAATGTATCCGTTAATGACCCTGGTCTCATCTACCAGCACCACCTCGAGCTGTCCCCCGGGCCTGCCACGCCGTCATGCCTCTGTGCTCTTGCACACGTTCTCCTCGTCAGAGACGCCTCCCTCCACTTCCCACCGGATCAACTCCTCCTCTTTCAGGACGCGCCTCAGGCGTCTGCTTCTCTGCAAGTATTTCTGGCCATGCACCATGTTCCCTAATGCCGGGTGCACAGTCCACGGCAGCACTTCCCTAACACAGGCCTGCACTCCGTTTACTCGTGTGCGTGTCTGTCCATGGACTCAGTGGTGAGGTGCTGGGGCGCAGGAAGGCAGAAGGTTGCAGAGGAAGTGCTGGGGCCCTGGAGTCCACCGCCTAGACCCAAAGCCTAGACTCTACCCCCAAACAACTGGGTCAACTTAGGCAAGTTATTTACCTCTCTGGGCCTCAGTTTCATCATTCAGAAGGCGAATAATTCCAGTTATACAAGTAAGCCCTCAATAACCGTTAGTTATTAATACATACCTGTGCTTCTCTTATTTCCTGTATAAAAAAGCTTACGTTTGTTGAATGAATAAATTTTCCTACAATTTCCTGTTGCTCCGCGTAGATACCAAATTCTACTTAGCCTTTGTTTTATTCAATCATGAAAGGAAGGCTCTCATCTCTAAGTATGTGCTTATTTTACCATTGGCTAAACAGGACCTTTTCTGTAAAGGAATTCAGTTTCTTCCCATTGTCACTGGCCTGGCCGCAAACTCCACATGCGTCTGCTACACAGTTACCCCACAGAAGGGCAGGTCTGTCTTAATAATTTACAGAGACATATTATCACATCAAATCTTGCTGGCTCCCCTCAGCTGGCATGAGTCACGACAATCATAGGCTGTCCACAGCACAGGAAGGACTCATAGGGAAACTTTTTTTTAATGCTGAAGCAATGCAAGATTACTGCAGTCATGAAATACTCCTTGAAAGTTTTTTAAATGTCAGTGTCTAAGCCCCAAATCCTTAACTGTCACAGCCCCGGCAACAAGTCCCTGTGTAAGAGCCCCAACCAAGACAGAAGGTCAGAGCACATGGAACAGTGTGCTCAGGAGAGGAGAAGGGGTGAAGACCAGGTGGGCACCAAGCTTCCCAGGTAACTATTCAGGTAACTTCCCTGGTAACTGGTAAGGCAGCTCGGCTGACCCAGGGCACTTGCTAGAAGAGGACAGCAGTGCCGCCTGGGAGCAACATAAAAGCCACCCGGAGGGGCCAGCTCCCTCAGCATCACCTGGAGGACAGCTGCAGATGAGGGGGTCGGCCCCTCCCTCCACACCTCACCATCCCGATGCTGCTTTGTTGTCACCCGCCTCCGCCAACTCAGCTCTCACCACTGCAGGCCTCAGCTGGGTTACTCCATGGCCCCATCCGGGCTCTGGACCCCACTCTCATGTGGTCAGGATTCACCAGCTTTCAATACCCCTGCCCACCGCTGACCAGCGCTTCCTGGGAAACCACATTCCTCGCTGGCACTCACGTGAGTTCCCGACTACTTGCTGGGACAATAAGAGAATAACTGAATTACTTAAAGTCAATCTGATCATTTTTGAAGACTAAGAGAAGGACCACCCCATGTGACAATGTATTTAATATTCTTTGAAAAGACAGTTCCCTACTTACAGGTCTTCTGGTGGAAGCGCCTTGGACGGAGTGGTAGAATTCTGGCTGGACGCGGCTGCTTTTCTTGATTCTTCGTTTCCTCACTGAGATCTCCTGCTCGCTCTGGTGGTGAACCTCCACGGCAGGCTTGGCTTCTTCCAGCCGGGCAGCTGCAGCCGCTGCGGCCCGTCTCCTAAGGTGCCGAGGGCTGGCTCGGAATCCCTGGGGCAGGAAACACAAGCGAACAGATGCAGATTGGTCCTGAGTCAGTTGGGCAGTTCTCTGGGGCTAGTTGCACAGAGACGTCCAAAGACACCAGCTCTGTGAGCTCTCTGACCACCCAAAAAGTGAGCTCAAAGTGTAGCAAGGTTTGTGTGTCCTGCAAAGCATCTCGTGTTCCGGGACCCAGAGTTATTCTACCTTAAGAGATGTTTTAATCCAGAAATGCTAGTTTAAAAAAAAAGTAGGCAGGCATACTGCTTTACTTATGTGGATATAAGTCAAACTAAGTGTGAAGAAGGGGGGCTCCAGGTGGGCGTCAGGATGGTACAGGGAAAGGACCCAGTATTACCCCAGGGAAAAGGATGCTCTGCTCCCCTGGAAGTGGACTCTGCAGGAAGGAAGTCAGGAATGCAAGGCATCATCATGAAACACCTTAAAGGGAGGGTCTAACACCGAATGGCGCAGGACAGTGCAGCAAACGGTATGGGTTTGGGGGGTCAGATGGGCTTGGGTCTAAATGCTGACCTGTTCATTATAGCTACACATTTATTAAACATTGATGATCTAATTTTTCCAGCCTAAGAAATGGATAACATTCTCCTCACAGGGTTTTTAGGTTTTAAATAACGTAACAGATGTAAAAGCAAACGTAAGCAGATACTATGCTTAGACATAAAATTCTAAGAATAGTATCTGGCAGATACCAGGTGCTCAATGAAATGTTAACTTTCCTTCTTTTTTACAGTATGGTGAGTATAAGGACGACTTGCTGGGCAAGGAAACAAGTTCAGCTGTGCATCTGGGAACGTGCACACGGTTTTGGAAAATACCAAATAATTACATAAAATAATCTCTGTCCTGGAGTAGCTGACGATTTGCTTCAGAGCAGAAGTCTGCTGCAGAGTATACGAGCAGACTGGGATGGGCGACGCGGGGTGAGGGGCAGTGGAGGGCGCGAGGTGCAGACAGACCCTACAGGAGGAATCAATCGATGAAGCTGAGCTCAGTGGACCAGTGGAATGTGGAGAAGGGATAGAATTTATGTTCCAGGCAAGGAAACAACATAAGTCAAGAATGAAGAAGTAAGTGATGGATGGATAGATGGATGGATGGATGGATGGATGGGTGGATGGAATGTTTATGTAGCAATAAGAAACATTGTTTGATGATGTGCACACCCACATGCAGGGGAGCGCACAAACGGACGAGGGGAGAATCTGCGGTGTGATGATGGGGCCCTAGACACCAGGCTGAGGATGAAGGAGAAAAAGACAGAAGTTCCAGGTGAGCCACAAAGTCAAAGGAGGGCGGAGGTCAACAGAAATCAACAAGGGAGGAAATGCAAATGGATCTGGCAAAACTGAGGTCACAGTTTGGGCACTTTCTTCTTACCCCAAACACATGAGCCTGTTTCCACGTCTCCTCTGTGTGCAGGCCTGGGGGGAAGGCGGTCCTCAACCCCAAACAGGCCCAGAACATGTCCAGACTCCCATGTAATCCCAAGGCTGTGCAGCAGGTGCCGTGAAAAGGATGGAGAAGGGGACACTGGGCCAATGGCTAAGCCGGGCTGCTATTTAAATATGCAGGTTCCTGGATGTCCTCCCCCTATGCCCTCCCTCCCCACACACACTCACGCACACATACACCACACTCTGATAGCTACTGAGGGGTTTAGTCACCACTAGGTGGCACTGATTTCCAGAAACATGTGCTCTGGTGGAATGAACTGAGTGTTCTGATGATACACTAGCTTCTGTCCCAGTGGGGTGAGATAAGCATATTTCTTAGGTAAATATGCAGACTCTCCTTCTCTTATGCTCTTAGGAGTAACAAACAACCAAATTCTACTTAATTTCTATTATTACCAATAGTCCTCGAGGGCCTATAAATTCTAGAAACTCTTAGGAAAACTACATAAAACTCACTTATAGTGACCAAAAAATAAAAGTAAAACATGTTGGTACAGTCATTCTGGAGAACAATAACCCAGTAAATCCACACCCCTGTATCTACTCTGGAGAAACTCTAGCAAGTAGGCCCAAGTAGATATTCAAGCATTGCTTACAATAAAAATTAGAAACTGTTTAAATCAGTCTTTCCTAAACTTCTGTCACTTTCACTCCACCTTCACATTTTTCTAAGATTAGAGCACCATCATACACACCTCTGTGATTTATCTTATATCCAAATACACATGGACTATTTTAAAATAACTTCTTACAAACACTACAGGGCAGTACACAGACAGCAAGCAGCCAGGCTATCTGGGTTGACACACAGCCTCTGTCACTTCCTAGTTATGTGACCTTGAAGAGTTACTGAACCATATCCTCATCTGTAAAATGGAGATTCAAAACAGTACTTAATTCATAGGGATGTTGAGAAGCATAAATGAATTAATAAATGTAAAGTACTTAGAAAAGTGCCTGGCACACAGCGATATATAAGGGTTGGTTACGATTATTAGGTATATTGCTTGTGTGAATAAAAGATATTCTTAAAGACAAAAGTGTGTTATTAATCAGATGTAAACAGGAAAATGAATCACACTGCAGGTGTGCCCTGCTGATAGACACATGAGGTATCAACCACCCTGGTCATCAGGAGAGAGTTCCCTGCTCTAGAGAATTCCAGGCACTTGTTGTCCTGAGAGTCCAACTGTCTGGGCTAGAACCCCAGCTCTCCCACTTACTAGGTGTACGATCTTGGCCAAGTTACTTCTCTGAGCCTCAGCTTCTTCCTCTGCCAAATGCATACAGTATTCCCCCTCTAGTAGAGTTACATGGTATTTAGATGAGATAGTCCACATCAGCCTCTTAGAACAGTACACAGATGACAGTAAGTAGTCAATGGACCCCCTTATTATTATGGTTTCACTTCCTGGATGCTACAGCAGCAACTCACCTGCCAGCAGTTCAGAGCTATGATCACAAACACTGCAAACAGCACACAGTCATTGCTAAGCAGGCATTTTTTTAATCTCCCTAAACCACTGCAGATAATTATTGGTTTGGGGTTTATTACACTTGCTTGTCCTAAATACTATAAAAAATAAGCCATGACTTTTAACAGAAGGAAATTTTCTTTTAAAACAGTAGGTGGTGGTATAAGCTCTCACAGGTGTTAACGGGATTTGATGGAGTCAGTATAAAGTCCATTTCTCCCTCTAGCCATTTGATCTTGCCCAGATGCCCTTCAACCAGTAGGTGATGGGAACTTGGCAGTCTCTTGGTAGCGGACTTCTGCCATTTTTAGGCCACGCTGTTTTTAAATTTATTTATTTATTGATGTATAGTTGACTTACAATGTTGTGTTAATTTCTGGTATACAGCAAAGTGATTCAGATATATATACATAGATATAGACATAGATATAGATATTCTTTTACAGATTCTTTTCCCATATAGGTTATTACAAAATATTGAGTATAGTTCCCTGTGCTATACTCGTATACTTGTCCTTATAGATGATCTATTTTATATATAGTAGTATGTTATCTGTTAATCCCAAACTCCTAATTTATCCCTCCCTCCCTTTTCCCTTTGGTAACCATAAGTTTATTTTCTATGTCTGTGAGTCTATTTCTATTTTGTAAATAAATTCATTTGTACCATCTTTTAGATTTCACAAATAAGTGATATCACATGATATTTTTCTTTCTCTTTTTGACTTACTTAGTATGATAATCTCTAGGTCCATCCATGTAGCTGCAGATGGCATTATTTCATTCTTTTTTATGGCTGAGTAGTATTCCATTGTACATATTTACCACATCTTTATCCATTCATCTGTCAATGGACATTTAGGTTGCTTTCAGGTCTTTAGGCCACCCTGTTTTATCAGCATCCTTTGAGCAGTAACTTCTCAGATGCACAGTCTTGATACACAGCTAAGTCCCGGTTCTCCACAGCCCACTCTACATCTTCCCTCTCAATAACCTGGTATAGTTCCCAGGGAGGCTCACGGTCAAGGATCAACCCATTGCAGTCTCTCTGCTTGGACACTGAATGTTAAGCAGAGGGATGTAAAGACTGAAAATAGCAGAAGGAATTCATCAGTCTAGCGGATGCACCAAAGACCTTTTGAAGCTGCCTATTTCTGTTATAACAATTCAGTTTTGGTTGTAAATTCTACCATACATTTGTAATAAATTCTCTTTTGGTTTAAGTCAGAGTCAAATTCCATTGCCTGCAAACAAAACCCCTGATGCATACTCTTTCTGTTAGGTTTCACGTGGCTAGCTATTTTCCTCACACATCAAATACTCAGACTTAACCAGGCTGTTTGTTTAGACTGTCAAAAAAGGGAGAAGATATTAATAGCAATAATTTACTAAGCACCATTTAGGTGCTAAGCCTATTATATCCACTTCATAGACAACCAAACTGAGGCTTACCAGGAGTAAGTAACCTACCTAAGGCCAAAATTCACAAATAGAAAAGCTCGTCTTTCTAACTCCAAACCTGTGCCCTCTCCACTTTGCTCTTAGGTAGGGAGGTTATAAGGCAGTAATGCATTCAGAGCTAATCTTCTACATATACTCAGAACATATGTTGACTGATTAAAACAAGAAATGTCTATAAACATTTTAGATAAGTCAGGCAGAAATTGAAAAAGTTAACATTTTCAAGGAAGAATTATTGTTATATAAGATCAAAGCACCATCCAGTTTACTGATGAAGCACCTGAACAAATGGAAACTTAATGCAATGAGTATTTTATATAGAATTGTTTTTGTGTTATTGGTGTACCTGAAAAGCTAAGGTTTATAGGTAAAGACATAGGTTTACCATATTCAAATATTATGAAGCTCAATAAGCTGCTGTTTATAAAGCACGTAATGCCCCATAAAAACCCTACGATTCTCCTCATCCAAGGCTAGAAATAAAGTATAGAGCAGAAGTTCTTGAATCCATGGATACAATTCAAGGGAGATGGAGCAGGCAATCAATGAACTCGGATGGGGAAAAATATGTCTTTATTTTCACTAAACTCTAATTAAAACCTAGCATAGGGCTTCTCTAGTGGCTCAGTGGTTAAGAATCTGCCTGCCAATACAGGGGACACGGGTTCGAGCCCTGGTCCGGGAAGATCCCACATGCCGCGAAGCAACTAAGCCCATGTGCCACAACTACTGAGCCTGTGCTCTAGAGCCCGTGAGCCACAACTACTGAGCCCACATGCCACAACTAGTGAAGTCCATGTGCCTAGAGCCCATGCTACGCAACAGAGAAGCCACCTCAATGAGAAGCCCATGCACAACAAAGAGTAGCCCTGGCTCACCACAACTAGAGAAAGCCTGCACGCAGCAATAAAGACCCAATGCAGCCAAAAATAAATTAATTAAATAAATTTCAAAAAACAAACAAACTTAGCATATCCCTCAATTATAAATGAAGGCCATAAACCTGGTATTATTAGCAATATCTGACTTTTGCCCCTAAAAGAAATCACAGATATTTAACTATTAAATTATAGTGGCTGGAGATATCTTGTAATACCATTTATATTCATTGTTACTTCAAAATCAAAATAGTTATTAAATCTGTCACTAGATCTTGTTATTTAATGCATTAATAAATACATATATTGCTCTGTTAAAAAATTTTAATTGTAATTTTAATTGAAGTAAGGTTGATTTACACTGTTGTGTTAGTTTCAGGTGTACAGCAAGGTGATTCAGTTACACATATATATATTCTTTTTCAGATTCTTTTCCATTATAGGTTATTATAAGATATTGAGTATAGTACCCTGTGGGGTACACTAGGTCCTTGTTGGTTATCTATTTTATACAGAGTAGTGTGTATCTGTTCATCCCATACTCCTAATTTATCCCTCCCTCCCTTCACCTTTGGAAACCATAAATTTGTTTTCTATGTCTGTGAGTCTGTTTCTATTTCATAAATAAGTTCATTTGTACTATTTTTTAGATTCCGCAAATATCATATATTTGTCTTTCTCTGACTTACTTCACTTAAAGATAATCCCTAGATCCATCCATGTTGCTGCAAATGGCATTATTTCACTCTTTTTTATGGCTGAGTAATTTTCCGTTGTATATATATACCACATCTTCTTTATCCATTCATCTGTTAATGGACATTTCGACTGTTTCCATGTCTTGGCTACTGTAAATAGTGCTGCAATGAACACTGGGTGCATGTATCTTTTCAAATTAGAGCTTTTGTCTTTTCCAGATACATGCCTAGGAGTGGGATTGCTGGATCACATGGTAACTCTATTTTTAGTTTTTTGAGGAACCTCCATACTGTTTTCCATAGTGGCTGCACCAATTTACTTTCCCAACAACAGTGTAGGAGGGTTCCCTTTCCTCCACACCTTCTCCAGCATTTTATCATTGGTAGACTTTTTGATGATGGCCGTTCTGAACAGTGCAAGGTGATACCTCATTATAGTTTTGATTTGCATTTCTCTAATAATTAGCGATGTTGAGCATCTTTTCACGTGCCTGTTGGCAATCTGTATGTTTTCTTTAGACTCTTCTACCCATATTTTGATTTTGTTGTTTGGTTTTTTGTTATTAAGTTGTATGAGCTGCTTGTATATTTTGGAAATTAAGCTCTTGTCAGTCAGTCGCATCATTTGCAAATATTTTCTCCCACTCCATAGGTTGTCTTTTCATTTTGTTTATGGTTTCCTTTGCTGTGCAAAAGCTTATAAGTTTGATTAGGTCCCATTTGTTTATTTTTGCTTTTATTTCCAATGCTTTGGGAGACTGACCTAAAAAAAGATTGGTACAATTTATGTCAGATAATGTTTAGCCTACGTTCTCTTCTAGGAGTTTTATGGTGCCATATCTTATGTTTACACCTTTAAGCCATTTTGAGCTTATTTTTGTGTATGGTGTGAGGGTATGTTCTAACTTCATTGATTTACATGAGGCTGTACAGTTTTCCCAACACCACTTGCTGAAGAGACTGTCTTTTCTCCATTGTATATTCTTTCCTCCTTTGTCGAAGATTAATTGACAGTAGGTGTGTGGGTTTATTTCTGGGCTCTCTATTCTGTTCCATTGATCTATATGTCTGTTTTTATAACAATAGCACACTGTTTTGATTACTGTAGCTTTGTAGTATTGTCTGAAGCCTAGAGGGGTTATGCCTCCAGCTTTGTTCTTTTTCCTCAAGATTGATTTGGCAATTCTAGGTGAAAATTTTTTTTAGCAATTTATAATTATATTTCAATTTAAATGGTTTTCTCTATATGTAATTCTGTTTATTATTTTATGCATTTAAAAACATTCTGAGAATGAGTCCATGAGCTCAACCTGTCAAAGGGGTTTGTGACATAAAAGAGGTCCAGAATACAGAGAACCTCAGAAATGTCCATAAAGAGACTCCTAGCTGCTCACCAAAATCTGTGTTTGCCTCTTTTCCTTGGGCACAAGCTAGACTACATTTCCCAGCCTCCCTTGCAGGTAGGCAGGGCCATGTGACTGAGTTCTAGCCAATGGAATACGGACATGTATGCCACTTCTGGACCCAGCCCGTAAACAAATCCTACAGCCATTTCTCCACGCTCTTCTCTTTGGGCTGGGATGACCTTCGGAGAAAGCTTGAAAGTCACGTATTAAAGAGGGCAGTGACTTCATCACCCTGGGTCCCTGAATAACTGCCTGGAGGAAGCCACTCTGCCAACCTGTTCAACCACCGGCACCTCTAAATGAGCAACAAATATACATCTATTTTGTTTGAGCCATTGAACATTGTACATTGAAGTGTGCATTTGCCATAGGAATTTCCATGACCTAATCAGTGGTTCTCAAACTTTATCAAGCGTCAGATCCTCCAGGAAAGCTGATGAAAACACAGATTGCTGGGACTTCCCTGGTGGTCCAGTGGTAAAGTATCTGCCTTCCAATGCAGGGGACATGGGTTTGATTCCTGGTCAGGGAACTAAGATCCCACATGCCGTGGGGTAACTAAGCCTATGCACCACAACTACTGAGCTCATGCACCTCAACGAGAGAGCCCATGTGTCACAAACTACAGAGCTCATGCACCCTGGAGCCTGCGCACCACAACTAGAGAGAGAAAACCCACATGCCACAACTAGAGAGGAGCGGTGTGTCTCACCACGAGGACAAGGACACTGGCAGCAGAAGTTCTGGGAAGTACTCCTTGGCGTGAGTCCTCCCGGAGTCCACCATTAGCCCCACCAAAGAGCCCAGGTAGGCTCCAGTGTTGGGTCGCCTCAGGCCAAACAGCCAACAGGGAGGGAACCCAGCCCCACCCATCAGCAGACAAGTGGATTAAAGTTTTACTGAGCTCTGCCCACCAGAGCAACAGCAGGCTCTACCCACCACCAGTCCCTCCCATCAGGAAACTTGCTCAAGCCTCTTAGATAGCCTCATCCACCAGACGGCAGACAGCAGAAGCAAGGAAAACTACAGCCTGTGGAACAAAAACCACATTCACAGAAAGATAGACAAGATGAAAAGACAGAAGGCTATGCGCCAGATGAAGGAACAAGATAAAACCCCAGAAAAACAACTAAATGAAGTGGAGATAGGCAACCTTCCAGAAAAAGAATGGAGGCAAAGATCAAGAAGATGCAAGAAATGTTTAACAAAGACCTAGAAGAATTAAAGAACAAACAAGCAGAGATGAACAACACAATAACTGAAATGAAAAATACTCTAGAAGGAATCAATAGCAGAATAACTGAGGCAGAAGAACAGATAAGTGACCTGGAAGAGAGAATGGTGGAATTCACTGCTGTGGAACAGAATAAAGAAAAAAGAATGAAAAGAAATGAAGAGAGCCTAAGAGACCTCTGGGACAACATTAAACGTAACAACATTCGCATTACAGGGGTCCCAGAAGGAGAAGAGAGAGAGAAAGGACCTGAGAAAATATTTGAAGAGATTATAGTCGAAAACTTCCCTAACATAGGAAAGGAAATAGCCACCCAAGTCCAGGAAGTGCAGAGAGTCCCATACAGGATAAACCCAAGGAGAAACATGCCAAGACACATAGTAATCAAATTGGCAAAAATTAAAGACAAAGAAAAATTATTGAAAGCAGCAAGGGAAAAGCGACAAATAACATACAAGGGAACTCCCATAAGGTTAACAGCTGATTTCTCAACAGAAACTCTACAAGACAGAAGGGAGTGGCATGACATATTTAAAGTGATGAAAGGGAAGAACCTACAATCAAGATTACTCTACCTGGCAAGGATCTCATTCAGATTCAATGGAGAAATCAAAAGCTTTACAGACAAGCAAAAGCTAAGAGAATTCAGCACCACCAAACCAGCTCTACAACAAATGCTAAAGGAACTTCTCTAAGTGGGAAACACAAGAGAAGAAAAGGACCTACAAAAACAAACCCAAAACAATAAAGAAAATGGTCATAGGAACATACATATGGATAATTACCTTAAATGTAAATGGATTAAATTATCCAACCAAAAGACACAGGCTCGCTGAATGGATACAAAAACAAGATCCATATATATGCTGTCTACAAGAGGCCCACTTCAGACCTAGGGACACATACAGACTGAAGGTGAGGGGATGGAAAAAGATATTCCATGCAAATGGAAATCAAAAGAAAGCTGGAGTAGCAATACTCGTATACTTTTTAATTGAAGTATAGTTGATTTACAATGTTGTGTTAGTTTCAGGTGTACAGCAAAATGATTCAATTATACTTAGACATACATTGGGTTGGCCAAAAATTTCATTCAGGTTTTCCTTAACCATCTTACGTAAAAGCCTGAACAAACTTTTTGGCCAGCCCAATATATATTCTTTTTCAGAAAAAAAAAAAGATACAGGGCACAGTCACACAGGATTAGCCAGTGGGACAGCCACTCTGCTTCACACAGTCATTCAGGGCACCAGGCACCTTCCACCTTGTGGCTCGTGAGGTGCCCAATGTCCTCTCCACATTGCCAGTTTATGGAAAAAGAGCCAGGATTGTGTGCAGATGGTGTCCATCGGCCAGGCCTGCAAACAGCAACCATGACTTCTCGCACTTCATTAACCAGAACCTATTTATGTGGGCAATCAATGAACTGCAAGGGAAGCTGAAAAACGTGGTTAGGCCACGTGCCCAGAACAAAGAGAACACACCGCTGTCAGTGAGTGCAGCAGACTCTGCCATAGAGCTGGTCGCAAAACCAATTCCCCAGCTAGCCACCTCCTTTGTTAGTCCTCTTCTCTCTGGCAGTGTGAGCCTCACCAACTACAACTCCTGGGGCCTCAGACAAACTAAGACAAAAAGAGTTCCCTACACACGTCTTGTTACACAGCCAAACATAATTTGAGCCTCATTTATCAAACACTTTCCCAACACTGTTCAGCTGGTTAACTTCACCCAACTCTAACTCTTTAGAGTTGCGTAAATAATAATAATTTCCAGTTATCAAGCATTTCCCATGTGCCAAACACCAAGCACGCATTATTTCATTATTTCTTGTAGTATTCTTAGGAGGTAAATATTTTAATGCCATTTTACAGATTAAAGAAAAATATACACTTAGAAGTTTGCCTAAGTCTTAGCAGGTATCTGCTCTACGACTGAGCCTTCAGGCAACCAGACCTGCCCTCGCCATAAGGGGTCAGCAAACTATAGCCCTCAGGCCAGGTCTGACCCACTATCTATTTTTGCAAAGTTATATTGGCATATAGCCATGCCCACTCCCACTTATTGCCCATGGCTACTTCTGTGCTAGAAAGGAGCACAGTTGAGTAGGTGCAATAGAGTTCACATGCCCTGCAAAGTCAAAAATCTCTAACAGGGGGTCCATTACAGAAAATCTTTGCCAGCCCCCGCTCTGCAGTATCCTGTAGGGCCTGGAGCACTCTGCCTCTTTCATAGACTGAGAAGTAACTCTGACTCGGCCATTTGGGTCAGCTAATCTGTACTCTGCCCCAACAACCTGGTCTGTGAAATATACAGGTCAGTCTAATATCCCTCTGGCAGCCTGGTCTACTCCGTCTGTTTGTGGTTTCACAGGCAGATTTAACAACATCTGTTACACTGTTTCATCAAACACATAGATGATATTATCAAAGGATGCACCTGCATTATTTTCTTATAAGGATTATGCCTATTCCCCGACGATTTTTTTATATTTGGACTGTAACCACCAAGCCAAAGGTTTGCACAAATTTATCAACCCTACAGCTTTTGATACGACAGCTTTCACGCCTTCACCATTCCCACCTCCTGCTTTGGTTTTTCAAGATAAAGCCATCAGCACAGAGCGACAGTGAATTTTATGGGCAGTGGCTGTCCAGTAAGGCAAGGCTTATTCTGTTGAAACTGGCCTTGTTGATGGAATTCATCATCATTTTTTTTTTTTTTTTTACCAAAATGAACCATAAAAAGAATATAAGTATGCTTGGCTTTTAAAAGACTCAGAATGTGGAACCTACATTACGTTCACATTAAAATCAAGTTCAAAGTAGGGTAGAAACTGCATCTACTTACTCAAAACTAGAAAAAGGGCATTTTAGTGGATGCTGTGGGGCACCACCCAAACTCCAGCTTCATGAGCCAGATGCTAAGACTGCTGGCAGCCCCTGGTTTTTAGCTGAACCCTTATGTGGGAATTACCCTCAGCCTGAGCGCTAGCTGCCTGGCCACCAACACCCCCTCTTCCAGGGCGAACGCTGGTCAGGGGAAATGGCGAGTCGCTGCCTCAGTTAGAAACAACTCTGAAGGGTCCCTCAGCTCCAGAACACTCTGTGGGATCAGCTGAGGCCTCTGGTGCATATGCATCACAATTCAACTTCCTCCTCTGCCGGATCCTGCTTCCCTGTTCCCTTTAAGTGTTCTTCCTGAGGGCACCCTCCCTGTAAGTGCACGGTAATTTTCATCTCAAAGTCTATTTCCCTGGGAAACTGACCTGCAACAAACATGAAGTCTGATTTCCTAAGCAGTGCCATCCACAACTGATGCGCCATATTTAACATCCAATGACAGCAAAGAATCAACAGTAAAGAGATTCTGGGGACAGCAAATCCATCAGTACAAAAATGACAGCAACAGCAAAACATTGGGAGTATGTACATCAAACACAGGTAGCATCAGGATAGAGAAGGAGCAGGCATCTGGGAAGTGAGGTGGGGGGTAGATGGAGGTCTAGAGCAAGGCTAAGGAGGGCAAAACAGGAGAGTCATTGCCATCTGCTCTCCTGCAGCCGGAGCTCCCGGGAGCAGACAGTCATGTGCAGTGGCAGTCTCTATAAATAGCAAAGCAACCAGCAAATCATAACCCAGCCTTTGTAATTACAAACTGAGGGAGTCTCACACATGATTCTTTAGATATGAGCACGGTCGGCTTGCAGGCAGCCTTTTCTGAGCTACCCACTCACAGACAGTAACCAGCCACTGTGTCTACTAAATAGTCAGTTTAAAATAGGAATATGCCAGAGACACCGTCCTTTTCAAGATAAAAAGCTAGATAATATAAAACAGGAAGCGTGTTTTGTGGAGTGTTTACAACTTGCCAGTTGCTAAGATGCCAAACAGCACCCAAACAGCGAGATGACTGAAGTGGTGAACAGTCACACAAAGCAGAGGTCATAAACATCAGTCCTAAGAAAGAAGGCAGCCCAGAGGCAGCCCAAAGGAACAACAAAAAGGGCACGGGGAGGAAAGCCAGGGGAGACGTGACGCCGTGTGCTCACTGAGTGTGCAGGAGAAAACGAAGATGTGAAAGGAAAGAAGGAAAATAGGAAAGGGAGGAAAAATCCAACTTGTGCTCATTTGCAACAAGTCACAGCAAAGTCCTAGCAAGTGGTCACTCAGTCTTTTCAAGGGCATTCATAAGCATCTTCAATACCTGTTACAAAATCAGAGTCTTTAAGAGACTAAAGTCCATTTATCAGACAGTGCAGCAGAAACCACTCAAGACACAGGCGAGGGTAGCGGACTACGTATGACCAAGACAAAATAAAAGACCTAAGTGTGTATGCAAATTGAATAACTAATACTCTACACAAAGAAAGAACGGTGGTTAAATTAACCTTACAAGTACAGTTATATCAACAGCGTCCCCAGCAAGCTATTCTAAATTAACAGCTTAGTCTTAAGGTCCAACTTAATCCCAATATGATATTGTTTCGTGAGAAATTCCTAAATTGAGGCTGATATGACTCAGGACAACTCAGGCATGAGACAGATGGTGTAGCAACCAGGCCTGCCAAGGGTCACGAGTCTATGCAGGCAAAGATCCTGTGGGTGGGCACAGCCGTGGGAGGCTCCAGTCGGGTGTGCAAGAGTATTAGGGCACCGGCTGATTAGCTCAGGCAGAGCGGGGCCTCGGTGGCCCTAAGGGGTAGAAGCCCCAAGACCCCTGGGTGTCCTCTCTGTTGCCCACCTCCTTCCCACTCTTGAGCTCCCGAACTTCCCCCAGGGTCTAGCAACTAAAAGTCATCAGCCTTCGGTCGGCACCTGTTCTGATTGATCAGTGCCCACTGCTCAGGGCAGGATTTCAAGTCCCAAAGGTGAGCTATAGCACTAGCACAGGGAAGTGGAGGAGGCATTTACTGAGCCCTGGGCCAGGAGTAGGGGGTGGATGCTTGCCAAGCTCAGCACCAAGCCCCAGGCACATGCCTGGGAAGCAAGCCAGAGACTCGACGGGTACAAGCTCCCAGCACACAAGGCGATGATCAGAAATGTCTCCGAAGTATCACCAGTCCCCACTGGGGATGAGCAGGGCGCTCCCAATCACACTCTGAAGGTTGAACCTTTGCCCCCAAAGAAACTAACTGAATGTGTACTTGGCCTGTGTTCCAAGTCTTTAATGCTTTTCTGGCAGCACATTTACTCTCAAAGTCTGCTTACCCTGAAGACCGACTCATCAGCAAGAAGAAAAAAATTGTTTTCACAACCAAATATCTTCTGATAACTGATACTAAGAGAGAGAGAGAAGGAGCAGAGAGCTAAAAGGACCAAGGGCCAAACAAAAACAGCTAATCAGACACTGAGAAACATGAGCTAGTCCAGTCTGGGGGTAGCTGCGGCATCACTTACGGTGCATTTCTGCTCTGTCTTTGACCTATATCACACGGACATCAGCAAAATCTCTGCATTAGAAGTCACCTTGTACTGACTGTTTTTCCTGAGATGATGTTATTGAATAGTAGCTAAAAGCTTTAAAGAGATTTAGTTACTCCCTCTTGCAGTTATTTGGGCAAGAGCTAGGAACTTTTTAACCTAGATCATATGATCCTGTTGACTTTCCCAGTAGACTGATTAAAGTGGTGTTTATTTCAATGTGGCTTTAAAAAAAAAAAAAAAAAACAGCATTTACCACAGTTTGACTCATTTAAAATGTATTTGTGGATATGAAGCCAGAAACAGGCTTCTTTTTCCTTTGTCCTTCATTGTTCCTACCTGTACATGGCACAAAGTCCATTCTCATTAAGTTTGGGGTTTGATTTTCTTTTTTAAAGATCTAGTTGTCTAAAAATTGCAGATAAGAACAAAGTAGAAAGTTAAACCCTCCCAAACAAGTATACCACACTCTTTTCAAAGTATATAAATCCATGGATGTCCCTGTTTTGTACCTCGAAACACATCTCTCCAGAGTAATACCTGGGAAGTTAGTAAATAGCATCCTGATTTTTTTCCTATGCTTACACAGATATTTACAGACAAATAATAATTTTCCACAAAAATAAGATCTTGCTATACATATTGGGTTGCAGTTTGCTCTTTTTATCTAACAATGATAGAGATGGCATTTCAGATTTACAATATTTTTAACAGCTGAATAATTTTCCGGTATACTGGTATGCCATACTTTAGTTAGCTATACTCCTATTGTTTAAAATATGGGATATTTCAGGTTTTTTCTTTTATAAACAGTGCAATAAACAAGATGTATATATATATATCTTTAACTAAGTCTTTACTTTGAAATGGAATTACCAGGCCACAGAAAAATTACATTGTAAAGACACCACCAAATGTGTCTCTAAAAATGCTGAACCAACCACATTTCTAGCAATGCTCTGAAAGCCCTGTTTCCTCCTATCCCCATCAACACTGGAGAGTATCAATCATTTTATTTCTTGCCAGTCTGATGGGTAAAAAACAAGTCTTAATTTGTATTTTTTATTAGTAAAAAATATGGAAATCTTTTCATATTTTTATCAGCCTTTTTTTTGTTTTCTTCTTTGAATTGTCCATTCACATCCTTTACTCATTTTTCTACAAATTGTATGTATGTGCCATACTGCTTCTGTGGAAGCTTCTTTTTTTTTTTGCCGTACGCGGGCCTCTCACTGTTGTGGCTTCTCCCGTTGCGGATCACAGGCTCCGGATGCGCAGGCTCCGGACGCGCAGGCTCAGCGGCCATGGCTCACGGGCATAGCCGCTCCGCGGCATGTGGGATCTTCCCGGACCGGGGCACGAACACGTGTCCCCTGCATCTACAGGCAGACTCCCAACCACAGCGCCACCAGGGAAGCCCGCTTTTTTTTTTTTTTTTGGTAGAAGCTTTCTATATAATACGAAAACAATTATTTGCTATATATGCAGCAAGTATGTTTGCCTAGGTTACAACCTGCCTTTTAATCTTACAGTACATAAGTCTACAATTCTTTTCCTCAAACCTGCCCATCTTTTCCTTTATGATTTCTTTTTTTTTAATTTTTATTGAAATAATAAGTTGATCTACAATGTTGTGTTAGTTTCAGGAGCTAACAGCAAAGTGATTCAGTTATACATATACATATGAATATATATTCTTTTTTTACATTCTCTTCCATTATAGGTCATTACAAGATATTGAGTATAGTTCCTTGAATAAAGTTCCCTGTGCTAAACAGTAGGTCCTTGTTGGTTATCTATTTTATATATAGTAGTGTGTATATTTTAATCCCAAACTCCTAATTTAACCATTCCCCTCCCCCTTTATGACTTGTAAATTTTGGTTTTTTCCTAGGAAGTTTCTCCCAGCTTGCAAGATTACAAAATGTTCTCCTGTATCTTCTTCGATTCCTTACCTCCTTTACGTGCACATTTGTAATCCATCTGGAATTAATTACATGCATATTTTTAATCCATCTGAAATTAATTTTTGAGTATAGTGTGAAGTATAGACTAACTTTACTTCCAATGGGTAATATCACCCATTGAATTATCTATTCTTTCTCCAGAGTTTATTTTATTTATTTTTAATTTTTTAAATGTTTATTTTTTATTATAGAAAATTTCAAAATATATAAAACAAAGTAGAAGTCAGGTAAGCTGGGACCTGGGGCCCTCTACCTGAACACTTGCACATGCACCTGGACAAACATCTCCTCCTGCAACAGATACAAAGAAACTATAAGGGACTAAAAATAACTACACCCATGCCCAGTTGGGGCAAATTATGAACAGTAAGAAACAAAACGGCCAAGAATCAACTTCCGAGGTGCCGGGAGCAAAAGCAGGGTACTGCACATGATCCCTGCGTCACTAAGGGGGTGTACCACCAAGGGGGTGGGCAGCCCACCTAAGCCAACCCTCTGGCCCCAGCCATCCAACTGCCCCCACCCAAACCTTATTTAAGGGACCAGCTTGCTCCACCTCAGGGAGTGAGCAAGGGCACCTGTCACTTGTTTTCCCTCCCTCCTGCTGCTGCTCGAACTCCAATAAGGCCTTACCTGAATTTCTTGTCTGGCCTCTTATCAATTTCTATTGATTAAAGAGTCCAACGACCCAGGTTGATAACAAAAGAGTATAAAGAACTCTAAGTACCCACCACCTAGCCTCAGCAACTATCAATCCATCCCTTTTGATTCAAAATGCCATTTTTATCATTTATTAAACCTCTACATATACTTGGACATATAGCTGAACAATCTGCTCTGTTACACTTTAATCAACATGGTTATTTTTATAAAAATATAGAAACACATAAAAATTTTTGTAAAAACTATAGGAATATACTCTTTATACTACATTATAATGAGCTGAAAAATATAGTAAAATACAAGCCCATTACTGTATCAAATAAATCCAAAACTACGGTGATACAAATAAGCTAGAAATTCATCTTCCTCGCGACTAATTCTTGCGGCTGCCAGGTGCCTCTAACCCAAGAGATCAGCCAAGGACCAGGATCCTACTCCATTGCTGCTGTGCCTTCCCCAAAGGCATGCCTTGTCCACATGGTTGAACTTGGTCACCTACCACCACAATTCCTTTCCAAACAGAGGAAAGGAAGGTACCACAGGAGACAAGCAACTCTCTCTGAAGGACTCAACCTGCAACGTGCGTGCATCACTTCTGCTAACATCCAACTGAACAAAACTGCAGGAGAGGCTGAGAAATGGAGGCTGTCGCTAGTTCACCATATGCCCAGTTATAACCGCAGCATTTATATTACAAAAATAAGGGAAGGATGAACTTTGAGGAAAAGTCACAGTTCTTAGTATAAAAATGAGTGTAAAAATTGTGTACCATAGACTTGTATTGATTATCTTTAAAGGCACTTAAAAGAGTCATCAAATTTAAGAGCAAATTACGCTGTCTCATATCATAGAAAGACAAGAATTCCAAAATTTCTAACTCTAAGTAATGACAGGAAGCCATGAGTAGCATATATTTCCAAACAAATCAGACAAATAAAGGTGATGTTTGAATAACAAATGAGAAAGTAACTGCTGTTTTAAGTTTGTAGACTAGAATGAGTGTTTTGAAAATGGATATTTGGACACAATTCTACTAACACAGCACTTTGCTCCCCTATAAAATGTAAGTTTATTACCTAGAAAAGCTCTAATTTTACAGATTTTTAAATTTTTCAAGAGAGTTCTTCAATCTGCTTAAAACCACCCAAATGAAGATTTTCAGTGAGTTTTGGCATCATTTGTTAAAAACACAAAAATCAGTTCTATCAGATTCATTTATAAGAAAACAAACTGACATCAGGAAAAATGAAAATTTACTAGTAAATTTTATTTTAAAATAATTTTGCATAATCAGCTAATGAAATTGAAAAATGAATGTCATCTTTAGTAAGAGCAGTTACCAGTGCACTTTTTCCATTTGAATCTATTTTTCCGGTTATCTTTTTCAGCTATAACAATGGCTAAAACCAAATATTAAAATAAATTGAGCTTAAAATAACTGACATTTGAATTGCTGAATTACACAGTATTAAGCAAAGATTTTTTTAAAATGTTTACATTTTTCTCCAAATGAAGTTTGTTATAATATATAATATACATAATACATTAACACAGAGGTATGTATATATAATTTATAAAAGAATACATATATATATTGAGTGTACATACTTATATCTTACTGGGGAGCATATAGGCAAATTTGTGAGGACTACTGGTAGAAAAGGACACCTTCATTATCTTGTATATTTATCTTTAACATATAAAAGAGGGTGCTTCCCTGGTGGCGCAGTGGTTGAGAGTCCACCTGCCGATGCAGGGGACATGAGTTCGTGCCCCGGTCTGGGAAGATCTCACGTGCTACGGAGCGGCTAGGCCCGTGAGCCATGGCCGCTGAGCCTGTGTGTCCGGAGCCTGTGCTCCGCAACGGGAGAGGCCACAACAGTGAGAGGCCCGCATACTGCAAAAAAACAAACAAACAAAAAAACAAACATATAAAAGAGAAAGAAAAATCTAAATGGACCAATAATCATAGAATATACTAAAGAGGATAGACACTAGAACATGAAATAAAGTTCTAGGCATAAAGACTTATTCACATGGCCCCCATTCAATTCCACCCACAGAGCACTGAATTATTATATTATAGTTTGTTTCTAAAATAATTTCCTTTATGTAAAGGGATATATATGGATATAAATCTATGAGTATGTATGTATTTAAGGAAATTAATATTAATTATAATATTAATTAAAATAATAGATTATATATATCAGCAGTTCCCAACCTTTTTGGCACCAGGGACTGGTTTCGTGGAAGACAATTTTTCCATGGACAGGGTGCAGGGGAGGGCAGCGATGGTTCAGGAGGTAATGCGAGCAATGGGGAGCAGCAGATGAAGCTTCACTCACTCGCCCACCGCTCACCACCTGCTGTGAGGCCCAGTTCCTAACAGGCCCCGGACTGGTACCAGTCCATGGCCTAGGGGTTGGGGACCCCTGATATATATACATATATACACCTTTTAAAATATACTCTAGGGCTTCCCTGGTGGCTCAATGGTTAAGAATCCGCCTGCCAATGCAGGGGACGTGGGTTACAGCCCTGGTCTGGGAAGATCCCACATGCTGCAGAGCAACACAACTACTGAGCCTGTGCTCTAGAGTCCATGAGCCACAACTACTGAGCCCATGTGCCACAACTACTGAAGCCCGCATGCCTAGAGTCTGTGCTCTGCAACAAGAGAAGCGACTGCAATGAGAAGCCCATGTACTGCAACGAAGAGTAGCCCCCACTCGCCACAACTAGAGAAAGCCCTCACACAGCAACAAAGACCCAACTCAGCCAAAAATAAATAAATTAAAAATAAATATTAAAAAATATATATATATACTCTAAATTCCTACTGCCATTAACAATTTAAATTTCTGTGTTTCCCATATGCTATATGCCAGCGTAGCTCCCAGGTAGTACATACACTTCAAGCTGATAAGCACCAGTGCACTTTGCCATAGGCTCTCCCAGTCACAGAGGGTTTTGTAGCATATTAAGCACATGCTACTACAACATATAACAATTATCCCACTCTGGTCTGTCTTTATTTTGTGTTCCGGCTAAAAGTTTTGACCCACAATTACTGACCAAGAAGTGTGCCAGTGAAAATTCTAGACCTGTGTGCCAAGATAAACAAAATAGGATACATTGAATAACAAAGTAGAAGTGTCACAAAGACTCAAGACACCTTGAAAGAAACAACTGAAGAAACAGAGAACAGAGATGTGAAACTAACTGCAACCTAATGGATATCCTTGATGGAAGGACTAACCAATAGCCTGATGAACCACAGAGAGAAGAATGGCTACAAAACATTATTTATTCCACAGAATCCGAGGAGAACGGGAGAATGACTGTCAACTTACAGAGGCAGGAAACACATCCCAACAGCACTGACTCAGTTCACACTCTCATATACTTTATGCTAAAAGGGGCACCTTCAAGTTCTATCTAACCTTAAAACAGATAATTACTTTATCATTCAAATTACTCCAAGGAATAGAAAAATATGAAATTTTTTCTTAATTTCAAGATGCTAACGCAGTAAAAACAAAACTTGATAAATTCAAGAAAAGAAACAACTACACCAATCTAACACAAGGAGCTAAATAGAAAGATCCTGAATGAAATCTTACCAAAACTAAAGCGGTGAGTGAAAACAATAACATTCCAAGATGAAATAGTTTATTCCAATGATTAAAGGCTGATTCAACAAAAGGGAACCCATCATCATAATTTATTACAGTTATAAGTTAAAGAAAAAATAATGATATCAATAGGCACAACAAAATTGCAAATAAATTCAAGAGCACCTGTTGATGAAAAACTGAGTGAAATGGAAATAGAAGGAAACTTCCTAAATTTTAAAAGCATTACCTATCAGGAATCAACAGCAAACATTATGATAAATGTGAAACAGTAAAGGCATTACCTTAAAGTAAACCCAAGCCAAGGGTACTCACTATCACAATTATTTTAAAAATTTTAGGAGACAATAGCTAATGAAATAGGACAGAAAAAATAAATAGTGTGAGCATTAGTAAAAAAAAAAAGTCAAAGTTATCATTTACGAATGTGTCTGAGTAGCAGAAAAATCTAAGCAATGAATTAAAAAACTGTCAGAAATCATTGAGTTGGGTAAGATAAAGGGATAAAAATAAATATACAAAATTCAATAAGCATTTCACTGAAATATTAACTGGCTTATGTTACAGTTCTGTTTTCCAATAACCAATCTTGTAACTAGCAGGTGCGTATTTGGGAATATCTGATTTTTTTCCCTAGATTAGATGGAGACAGTGGCTGCTGGTAAATGGGCTAACTGGTTGCGGGGGTTGGGGGGAGTCTATGATGGAGTGTTTGCCAATTTCCATGGTGTAAATATTCCCATCGCGGCCATGATGTCTCTGAACGTTGAACACACAATGGGAAAGAGATGCATACAAGTGGCTCCCCTTCTGACAGAAGCCAGCTCCAGACCACCACTGGATGGAGACTAATTCTACCTTTTTTTATACTGATACGGATATGTATTTATATATACACACACACAAAGAGTTCCGGTTTTCCTGTGTTCAAGGACATTCTTAATATGCTTAAACAAGAAGATCTGAGAGGACAGTGTCTTGCTGACACAATTTATATTGTTTCCTCTCAGCTTTGGTCATCTTAGGTTTCTACTAATATTCTTTTTGGTGGAGGACAAATACCGTATGCTAACACATATATATGGAATTTAAGAAAAAAAATGTCATGAAGAACCTAGGGGTAAGACAGGAATAAAGACACAGACCTACTAGAGAACGGACTTGAGGATATGGGGAGGGGGAAGGGTGAGCTGTGACAAAGCGAGAGAGAGGCATGGACATATATACACTACCAAACGTAAGGTAGATAGCTAGTGGGAAGCAGCCGCATAGCACAGGGAGATCAGCTCGCTGCTTTGTGACCGCCTGGAGGGGTAGGATAGGGAGGGTGGGAGGGAGGGAGACACAAGAGGGAAGAGATATGGGAACACATGTATATGTATAACTGATTCACTTTGTTATAAAGCAGAAACTAACACACCATTGTAAAGCAATTATACCACAATAAAGATGTTAAAAAAAAAAAAGGAAATGTGACAAAGGCAATAAACATATCTAGAAAGCCAGACTTTTTTTATCACTGAAAATGTCCAAACTAGAAAAGTGATCTTTTCTTGTTTTTGAACACGTATCTCACTTATTTTAATGTAATCATCAAAAGTATGGGGCTACCTCCACAGTAGAGAAACGGTCTCTCACTTCACCGTGTCTTCTGTGCCCTAAAATGTTCCTAAATAACTTCTCATTGCAGTAAAAAAAAATCAAATCAAGGGAGGCTAAAATGAGAGGCTCTGCTCTTACACGATGGGAATGGGCTGATTCTCTCACCTGTATGGTTAGAACACCTCCGACAGAACAGTGAGCATCACACTTCTGTGGGCACTGTGAGGGTTACCGAGTTCTATATGTGGCCATTTGAGTTTAAAGAAAAACCCAAAATTCAAATGCTTGCTTTTAAAAAAAATTATTCCCTTAATCTTATGAGAAAGGAGAAGGGGGACCACAACATTCCAGCTCATGCCAAACTTTGATTGAATTGGTTGACATTGTATTTGTATGTACTTTTTTTTACAGGGATTAAGGATAATTCATTTGGGTACCCTTACGGTTGGCTAATTTAAAAAGCTTTCTTAGCATAGTAATGTGAGGCCAACTGGTCACAAAAATATACAGTCAAAGCAGCATTAAGCAGGAAGAGTGTGACTTTCTCATCTAGACCCTGCAGAGACTGTCAAAGCCAGCAGTCATGAGCCAGAGCTCACCCTGCCCTTCTCAGAGAATGAGAAAAGGAGAAAGCACCGACCTTCACAGGATGCCTGATGCTAGGGGTGAGGGAGGGAGGGGGGATACAAAGTCTAGGACAAAGACAAGAAGAGAAAACACCTGTGCTTAGGATGTAGCGAGACCAAAAAACAACGAGACTTAAAGGGTAAAAGAGATCCAAAGGTCTGGGCAGCAAGGCCTGGGCTGGCCCTTGACAGAGCCTTGACCCTCTCTCCTCCCACCCCCGGCATTTTGAAGCATTCAGCTAAAGCCTTATTGGATCTTACTGGGATCCAGTGTGCATCGATGTCAAGGACAGGAGGCAGCAGGGGTGTCCACATTGTGTGCCCTTGGAGAGGAGAAGCGTCTCCCTGGGGAAGAGGGGAGGACACTTTGTCTGAAGAAACCACAAGATCAACCCCCTACAGGCTCCATCCTGCACCCACAGCCCTCATCCCCCACCAAGAGAAGACAGAAATGAGCTCTGGTGGGTAGAATGAAGCACTCATATTGATTTACAGGTAAGAATTAACCTTCTTTGGGACTTCCCTGGTGGTCCAGTGGTAAAGAATCTGCCTTCTAATGCAGGGGACGGGGGTTCAATCCCTGGTCAGGGAACTAAGATCTCACATACCACGGGGCAACTAAGCCCGCGCGCCACAACTACTGAGCTCACGCACCTCAACCAGAGAGCCTGCGTGCAGCAAACTACAGAGCCCAAACTCTCAGGAACCTGTGCGCCACAACTACAGAGCCCACACACCCTGGAGCCCAAGCGCCACTAGAGAAGAGAAAACCCGCAGGCCACAACTAGAGAGAAGCCTGCACGCTAAAACGAAAAATCCCACATGCCTCAACGAATATCCTGTGCAACCAAAAGACCTGATGCAACCAAAAATAAATAAATACATACATAAATAAATAAATAAAATATTTTAAGAGAATTACTCTTCTTCTATCGCAGTGGATAAAGTGAAAAAGAAAAACACCTGTGAAGCCAAGTTATAAAATCAGCAAATTCATACTGTCACCATCGAATAATTTTCCTTCATTTTGGAGTGATGCTAAACTCTTTATAAAGATTAATTTTGACCACTTACGCAATTCAATAATAAGCATAGACACATGTGCAAATCTCTTCCAAAACTGTCCCTACACGATTCAGCATGACTAAACATAATTTAGTACATCTATAAGAAAAACTGGCACGTAAAATATCTACCTAGAGAGTAAGAATAAAGAATACACGAATACACTGGGATGTACTCTGGGCAGGTAGCATTAGTGGAGCTGTAAGATAAGGATAACAGTGTTCTGATGGTCTGGAATAATTTCTGTGGCTAAAGTGGGTCCAAGGAATTTGAAATTCCTCCCTTTGTCATCCAAACAGCACTTGCCAATTAAAAATTTTCCAGGACTTCCCTGGTGGTGCAGTGGTTAAGAATCTCCCTACCAATGCAGGGGACACGGGTTCGAGCCCTGGTCCAGGAAGATCCCACATGCCGCGGAACAACTAAGCCCGTGCGCCACAGCTAATGAGCCTGCGCTCTAGAGCCCGTGAGCCACAACTACTGAACCCGCGTGCCACAACTACTGAAGCCCGCGCACCTAGAGCCCATGTTCCGCAACGAGAAGCCACTGCAATGAGAAGCCCGCGCACCGCAAGGAAGAATAGCCCTCGCTCGCCGCAACTAGAGAAGGCCTGTGCGCAGCAACAAAGACTCAGCACAGCCAAAAATAAATAAATAAATTTATAAAAAATAAAATAAGATAAAATTTTTCCAGCAGCTCAAGATGGGAACACATTCAAGCAAAACCTAATCCCATGTTCTATTTATGTTTACACTTGCAGGTGGAAGCATCACAGAAAGAGCTTTGATTTCCCGCAAACCCCTCAATTTAATCCTCCACTCTCAGGTCAGGCCATCTCCCCAAAGATCTATACTTAGCCCCCGTATTACTCCCTTTGTGTCCCTTACCTCTCCTATCATCATTCCCTGAAGCAGGAAGGAAAAACACAAATTTCCTGATACAAAAGGTGAATTATTATAAAGCCGCCAGAGGCTTTTAGATTTTGAAAACTGTCTTTCTGACTTATTCTGATGTACATCTTCTGAGTAAGCAGATTTAAAACGTGTATTGCCAGGAAAGCATCCGCAATGTAAACATATCAAATATAAATTAAATTCCCTCTGAATGAAAACACCATGTTTGCTTTCATACAGTTGCAAGTGAACTATTTTTAAAAATCCTTTTAGTTTCTGGCACATGGTATTGAAGCCCCTTCAGGGTCCATTTATCCATTTGCTATCCATCTTTCTTTGTGTCCACATTTACTTGGGTTTCATTTATTCAATAATTCAACTAAGATATTTGAGGCCTCCTATGTGCAGCACTGTAAGCCCTGGAAACAAAAGTGAAGAGACACAGAACGCAGCCCAGGAGTGGCCAGTCCAGAGGGGAATGGAGACGTAAAGCAAGGGATGCAATGAAGGTAACATGAAGCGTGCTCAGGAGACACTGCACAGCAATTGAGGAAATGGTCAGTTCATGGGGGAGGGAAGCACTGGGTGAGAAGCCAGGGTCACAGCTTCAAAAACGAGTCAAGGGCAAGGAAAGGCCTGCTGGCCAGAGAAAGGGTGAAAATAATTGATGAGATAGGAGGCTAGAGTTGAGATCAGAAACTTGACAAGGTGTTATTCCATCTTTTCCTTTACTTACTCCAAGGTAGCTATGTGGTGACCCTGATGGGTTTTTTAAAGAAGGCTGGGGACCTCCTAACGTTCCTGAGTGGAAAGCTTATTAACTGAGTCCATGGGAAGATGCACTCTCCCCAACCTGGTACACTTATGCCTCACCTCAGACTTTTGGAGAACCTAAAAGTGAAGACAGAGGGGACACAGAAAATGAAGTACTAGGACCCAAGAACCTGTCATGACCACATTCATGATTCTGCTATTAAAATGCAAGCATTTCTCAACCAACAAGGACTTTATTTCCAAAATACACAAAAAGCTTATACAACTCAATAACACAAAGACAAACGGCCCAATCAAAAACTGAGCAGAAGATCTAAATAGACATTTCTCCAAAGAAGACATACAGATGGCCAACAGGCACATGAAAAGATGCTCAGCATCGCTAATTACTAGAGAAGTGCAAATCAAAACTACAATGAGGTATACACCTCACACCAGTCAGAATGGCCATCATCACAAAGTCTACAAATAAGGACTTTCCCGGTGGTCCAGTGGTAATGAATCTGCCTTCCAACGCAGGGGACGCAGGTTCGATGTGTGCTTGGGAACTAAGATCCCACATGCTGCGGGACAACTAAGCCCACGTGCCACAACTATTGAGCTCATGAGTCTCAATGAGAGAGCCCGCATGCCGCAAACTACAGAGCCCACACACTCTGGAGCCTACACACCACAACTACAGAGCCCACACGCTCTGGAGCCCGAGAGCCACAACTACAGAGACCATGCACCCTGGAGCCCACATGCCACAACCAGAGAAAGAAAACCCGCACGCCACAACTAGAGAGAAGCCTGAGGGCCACAATTAGAGAGAAGCCCGAGCGTCACACGAAAGATCCCACATGCCTCAACAAAGATCCCATGTGCTGCAACTAAGACCCGACGCAGCCAAAAAGAATAAAGAAAATAAATAATAATTTTTTTAAAAAGTCTACAAATAATAAATGCTGGAGAGGGTGTGGAGAAAAGGGATCCCTCCTACACTGCTGGTGGGAATGTAAATTGGTGCAGCCACTATGGAGAACAGTACAGTGTAAAAAACTAAATATAGAGCTACCATATGATCCAGAAATCCCACTCCTGGGCATATATCCAGACAAAACTATAACTCAAAAAGATATATGCAATCTTATGTTCATAGCAGCACTATTTACAATAGCCAAGACATGGATACAACCTAAATGTCCATCAACAGATGAATGGGTAAAGAAGATGTGGCATATATATACCATAGAACATTACTCAGCCATAAAACAGAATGAAATAGGGCTTCCCTGGTGGCGCAGTGGTTGGAAGTCCGCCTGCCGATGCAGGGGACATGGGTTCGTGCCCCAGTCCAGGAGGATCCCACATGCCGCGGAGCGGCTGGGCCCATGAGCCATGGCTGCCGAGCCTGCGCATCCGGAGCCTGTGCTCCGCAGCGGGAGAGGCCACAACAGTGAGAGGCCGGCGTACCGCAAAAAAAAAAAAAAAGAAAAAAAAAGAAATAATGCCATTTACAGCAATCTGGATGGCCCTAGAGATTATCATACTAAGTGAAGTCAGAAAGAGAAAGACAAATACCATATGATATCACTTATATGTGGAATCTAAAATATGACACAAATGAACTTACCTACAAAACAGAAACAGACTCACAGACATAGAGAACAGATTTGTGGTTGTCAAGGGTGGGGTGGCAGGGAGGGAAGTACTGGGAGTTTGGGATTAGCAGATACAAACTATTATATACAGAATGGATAAACAACAAGGTCCTACTGTATAGCACAGGGAACTATATTCAATATCCTGTGATAAACCATAATGAAAAAGAATATATATTATATATATATATATATCTGAGTCACTGCTCTATACCAGAAACTAACACATTGCAAATCAACTATACTTCAATAAAATAAATTTAAAAATTAAAAAAATGTAAGCATTTGGGTCATATCCCCAAAACTGTACCAGTTAGTAGCAGGAAACCTCAGCAGGGACTGGCATCAGAATAGGACAGAAAAGAGGAGCAGGTAAGAGGAAGAATTACTTAGAGACATGAGTACAATGATCATGGGATCAAAAGGGCACCAAAGACACACTACGGGTTTCACAGCTTGGTTTGGACCAGCTCTGGCACCCACAAAACCTTTTCTCAACTAGCTCAGCTAATGCAGCATCAGACATCATAGATCTCCCATTATATGATACCAAACAAGCACCAATCCCAGAGAATCTTATAAAGGAATGCCACCAAACTTTAAGAAATAAAATGAGATACAATAACAGAAACCAGGAATGGTTAATGTTAAATGTTATTTGAATGGTTCCAGAGCTTAGAAAAAACATGGGAAACCCCAAATGTTTACAAAGCAACTAACAGCATTGAAATGAAAACCTGACACAGACCACCCAAAAAGAGAAAACTTCAGACCAGTCTCATATGCAAATATTAATGCAAAAATATTAATGAAAATATCAGCTAGTAGAATCAGCAGCCCATGAGACAAGTACAACATGATGAAGGGAGATTTATTATAGTAATTCAAGAAAAGTCCAGCATTAGAAAATCCATTATTATATTTCACGGGTCTAAAGAAAAAACCACACACACAATCACCTCCATTGGCACAGAAAAAGCATTGGGGAAAAAATATCAGGAGACAATCTTGATAAAAACATTCAATAAAACAGGAACAGATGAGTCATCAGACTGGGTGCTTTCAGGAAAGCAGGAAGTATTTCAAAAGAGGGGATTCAATAAAGGGAATTGGTGAAACAGGTGCTAGAGGACTGGAACGGTAGAATGTTAACCTAGCGATAACAAATGCAGGAAGCCACTAACACCCATTGAGCTGGAGGGAGGGGAAGCAATCGGGGCTCAGAGGAGAGGCCCCACAAAGCTGGAGCTTGGACCTGTGAGAAGAGCCCACTGCTCAGGTGCCGTCAGCCCCTCAGGGGCTCAGGGGAGGGCTCACGCCTCCAGGGAGGGACACAGCCTGGCTGCTGTACCTATGCGCAGAGGTGAGGCTGGTTCTCAAAGTCTAGAGAAAAAGCTGGAGGCTGTGCTGAGAGCCTCTACTGGGCACCTCTGCCAGGAGCAGAGGAGACAGGAAGTGTTCCTCCCTCCTAATGACAGATCCCATCAGGAAGCAGCTATCACAGGCATCTGGAAAATGTGGTCTACAGAGCCCCAGCTCCACACCGGAGTACAGTATACAAGGGCGAGGTGAAGCCAGGAGGCCAAGGGTAAACCAGCACAGAGGGATACTTCTGAAGCATGATAAAATGTATTTATCTCAACCCAAAAGCTTCACAGGGAAACCCCAGGAACATTCTTATAAAGTCAGGAACAGGAAAAGGATACCTACTCTTATTACTATTACTTAACATTTTGTGGGATGTCCTAGCCAATGCAAACATACAAGTGAAATGAATAAGAAATGTGAAAGTTGGAAAGGAGGATGTACAAAAATCTCTAGTCTCAGACGATGTGTTTTATACCTGGAAAACCCAAAGGGACTCCAGGAGAAGTACTACAAACCATGAAATAATGAAGTACGTTAGAAGATTACAAGATTAAGATAATGAAACCAACAGTTTGTACAGAACTACAAATAGAAGATATAATGGAAAAGAAAGACTCACTTTTAACCACAACCAAAAAGATAAAATACTAGAAATAATCTTAACCAAAAATGTGAAAGAACTACATGAAAAACCTCCTCCACAAAAGAAGAATTGAACTAATAGAAAAGGATACCAGTTTTTAGATAGGAAAACTTAAAATGATACAGATTCCATTCTCCTTTAGCAAAATTCCCATTTAATGTGGTCTCAAATAAAAATACTGTCTTTTTCCTTAGAATTAGACAACCTGCAAGAAAGAAATCATTCAAAAGAATAGCAAAGCAAAAGTGTATTTTAATAAGAGAGGACTACAACATGTTATGAAGCCTCAATAATTAAAACAGACCATTATGGAGGGCCATATGGTAACATTTATCAAAAGGGAAATATATTAACTTTTGACCCCATAATTCTCCTTCTGAGAGTTCATCCTACAGATAATATTTGCACACATGTGAAATGACTAAGGTTTTACATTTAAGCATTGTTTATAACAACGAAAGATTAGAAAATTCCCAAGTGTCAGTAACAGGAGGATGGTTAATTGCCTTATATGCTTGCATCTAATGGAATACTATGTTGCCATAAAAAGAAATAGAATACTCCTAATGGAAAGTTCAGCTAGGTGCATTGAGTAAAACAAGATGCAAATAGCATACACAGTTACTATTCATATAAGAGAAAAATAAAATGAATTTCTACTTCCTCATATATAGAAAAATAAATAATGAGAAGATTCACAAGAAACTAAGAAGAGTGGTTATCTAAATTTCCTAAAAAGTGAGGAACAAGAATGGGATAAAGAATTCTCACTGATATATTTTTATATGTTCTAATTTTTGACTATTGAATATTTGAATACCTATGCAAAAGTTAAAATAATATTAAAATAAACAGTAACAGCAAATGCTACCAAACTAAATCTTTAATCCCACAGGGAAGAGACACCAGCACACAAAAAGTTTTTCCTGTTACCTTTCTCCACTCCCCCAATCCCATTATGAAAATCTTACATGTAGAGTCAGAAAAAAACACACACACAATAATCCCAGTTTACACCCTGACTCTGCACCCAAGACACAGAAACTTGGGGAAATACAGGTACAGCCAAAGAAGAGAAGAAAGGAAGCATTCACACTAACTTCAATGAATGACAAATTTCTCATCGGCTTACACATCACTGTGAGATTAAAAAAAAAAGAAGAAGAAGAAAAAGAGAGCTCTTCAAAGGTAGGGGCAGGTCTTATTCAACTTGATTTTATTCCAAGGTTTCTGATGGAAGGTCTCTCTCAGTCAGCTGGGTTCACTCTTCTGGTTAGCTGAGCCCTTCAGAGCCAATGGTCCAGAGTAAGCTGTCCTCTAGGCTCTGGCGGTTCCCAGATGGATAAGGAAAACAGGTAAGGAAAGTGGTGATGGTTTGCAGAGCCTCTGGCCTCCTCTTGTGGGTGCCAGTACCCAACCCAGGGCATATGCCACAGCCTGGCTTACAGGGCCCTGACCTTGGGATCTACTAAATTAGTTGTAGCAAAGGTATTGGCGAGATTCCAGCTGTTAGAAGGGTTTAAACCAAGAGTTAATAACATCCAAGAGGGGGCAGCTTAAAGGAAACCCGGGCACATCTTCCTTACCTTTTACAGGCAGCCCCTCCTCTGTACAAAATGTGTTTGTGAAAGCACAGAAGAAATGAAATGTGAGGAAGTCACATAAGAGATATTTAGGTTGGAGGCCCAGAAACTAAAACATAAGATAAAAAATCCTTAGTAATAGCTCCCCCTTTACACACAACCTTCAAGGACAGAGTTCCAGAATTCCAGACAGGTCCCTTGCTTTGGCTTTTTTTTCCTATGTAATAAAAGACTGTAGATGGCCTTCAATTCCATGAGCAGACATTTGAGGCTAAGAATTGACTCTCTTGCCTCACCTGATGATTTTGTACATCTCTGTCCGAAGTACATCAGCTGTATGAGATTTAATATCCCAACACCAGCATCAGCAGTCATTTATCCAATGTTCATTTATGTAAAAAAAAAAAAGATGCAAAAAAGTATTCAAATTATTGACAAATGCTGCTGAACAAAGGCAGTAATTTTACTGAAATGGGTCACAGGCAAGGCAGCTCTCAAAATATTCCTTTGTCATGACTGAGTAACATAATCCAAAACCCCGGCATAAAAACCTGTGTAGAGAGGGCATTAATATACTGCATGAAAGGGAAGGTAATATACTCAGTCAGAAATTTGAACAGACAAGCAACCCCGTGTATTGTTAAATCCAAATTTCAGACACTTCCTGGGGCCTCCCCGTCAGTCTTTTATAACGTGGAATGAATTAGGTTGACGTGATTATCCTCTAATTATGTCTAGCTGCATTCTTCAGTACGGAAATGGCATTCTGACTGGAGTTGAAGGTAGAAGTCTGGGGAGGAAAGGGTGTTGCAGGAGATCAGGGGCACTTGGGGTAGGGCAAGCCTATTAGATGCGGAGGAAAGTGCTCTGGGAAACCAAAAAACAGCCTGAGAGCAGTGGTACCCAGAGGAGAAGGAGGATGAGAAAGAGGAGGGAAAACAGCAGAACCAAATTTCAAATACTTTGTGTTTTCTCACATGTGCCCTAGTGACTCCAACTATTTTACCCACTTAATCCCATTCATCGTTTCATCAAACATTTACCGAACATCAAATATTCAACACACAGTGAGTAAGGACCCATCACACGCCAAATGCCACACAAGGCTATGGAGAAACAAGATGAAAAGTACACAGTACCTGCTTTGAGAAGACAGATGTGTCAGTCCCCACACCTGGGGTCCTCATCTGGTCCTGGAGGGAGATGTTCAGGAGGATTAAAGGAGGATTGTGAGATAAACGGAGGAAAGAGGCAATGCTTAATCCTCCTTTTGAAGTAGGAGTAGGAATTACCACACATACACAAAAAAAAGAGTAGAATTCCAGCACTGGCAACAGTATGAAAACACAGGACAGTGAACATGAGGCAGCTGAGCCTTGTCTGAGTTTAGGGTATGCACCCGTTGGAGGTGGTTGGAGCTGAGGCTGCAAAAAAATTACTAATCTCGCAGGCAGACAGTGTGGGAAGTCAGATCTGACTACAGGTAACTAACTCTGCCAACAGTATAGCAAGAGGCGGACTGGAACCAGAGGCAAGGAGACCAGATAACAGACTATCGTAAGAGCCGGTTCCTTCCCTGTCCCCAGCTTTATGTTTGTCACCACGACATTGTATTTCATCAGCTGCCCCTCCCCTCTCCAGCTACTGCCCTTATCAGGTGACTACACAATTCATCTTCCAAACAGGTACATTCTTAAGAGTGAGTGGAAGCACCAAAACAATAGGCATAAACTCAAATTCTTTCTGGCAAAGAGGGTGATAAAATCTTTCCATCACTGGGGCAGGGGGGCATGTTAGCACAACACAGATTTTGATCTGAGAAAAATGGCAACTCTTGCTTTTCCATTTAGTTTCTGTTTTTTAAATTACTGTTTGGTATGCTCTGAGTTTATAAATTCTAGCATGTGGGCTGTCAACGGTTCAGCTCAAGAGGGGAACAGTTTACTAATTTGCTGATATTCAACCCACCAGTGCATTCCACTGGGGCATGTAAACAACCTCCATTATCAAAATGGAAATAGCATCCATTCTGTGACCACCCTAGGTTGGCTGCCCTCCGGGCTGGCCTTCCATCTGTCAGTTAACGTGTACTCAGGAAATATAAATTCATTTGAACAATAATCTTAAAAAACATGATCAGGAAACTATATTCCCTTAAATATATATATATATAACATTTCCCAAGTCAAATACTGATAACCAGTAAAAAAGTTTCCTACCATTTCTTTGAACAATATAGAGAACAAAGAATTACCAAACAGATTTAAGATGAATTTTTTTTTAGTTGTCTGGATTATTCTTGTACACTCTCCCTATCAGTTGGCAGCATCTCTCTGTTTTCCTAAGCCACACACACTACTTCAGCTTTAATTAAAAGGCCCGTTGCCATAGTTTCTCAGAGAAAAGCTCAAGGCATGCTTGAGTCCATTATTTTCTTGAGGTTTCTAGAGAAATTGTAACATAGCAGTAGCCAGCCAAAATTTCCCAATTTTACCTCCCACTCAGTACAGCAGATGACTCAGACATATAGCTAGGTATTCCGAATGTTTTTAAGAGAGTCTAAACAACTAGGAATGTTACTTAAAATTCAGCCTTTGCTTTCTTCTGTTCTGCCACGTCGGTAATGTAACCAGTAGACCCAGAATGAGGGGGAATTCAGCCTAACAAATACACTGACTGCATCTGTGGAAACACCAGCACATTTTCTTTCTAACAATAATGGAGAAAATGCACTGTATTTGCATGTTGTTATAATCTTATTGCTCTGTATCTTATAACTCAGAAATGTAAATTCCAATATGTTGGAAAAAAAGCTCTCAGAAAATAGATTAAATAATGGAAATTCATTTCTTTGAGGATTTCAAAAATTAACAAGTGGAGCTCAGAGAACCTTACTTCTTTAAGTTAAAGCTTGCTTCCGGGACTTCCCTGGTGGCACAATGGTTAAGAATCCACGTTCCAATGCAGGCGACATGGGTTCGAGCCCTGGTCCAGGAAGATCCCACATGCCACAGAACAACTAAGCCCGTGAGCCACAACTACTGAGCCCGCGCTCTAGAGCCCGTGAGCCGCAACTACTGAGCCCGTGTACTGCAACTACCGAAGCCCGCGCACCTACAGCCCATGCTCCACAACAAGAGAAGCCACCGCAATGAGAAGCCCACATGCAGCAATGAAGACCCAACGCAGCCAAAATTTAATTAATTAATTTAATTTTAATTAATAAAAAAAGAAAACTTGCTTCTATCTGAGTCCCCACCCTGCTTTCAGATGGCAATTACCACTATCTCTAAGTCCTGAAGAGCAAGCTCAAAGGTTATTCTCAGTTTTCAAGGTTAAAGGCTGTAAGTTAACACTGATCCCTATGAACCTTAGGAAGGGCAAATGCCAGTTCAGCTCATTGTAATTCAGCCCCACTTTCCTGTTTCTCGGTAGCTATGAGCATGGGCTCTGCAGGTAAAAGAGCCAAGGCTGGGATTTCAGCTTTGGGAGTCACTGGGCAAGGGCTGATTAAATGAGATAGAACATCTATAAAGACAGGCACACTCTCAGAAAATGGCAGCTATTATCATTCCCCATAACTAGGTCATCTCCAGCACAGGATGTAGAGCAGGGTGAGATCTCACTATTTTCAGAAGAGCCTAAAAGCATCCTGCTCCCCTTGACTATCATTTTACAAACTAATATAGGAGTGGGATAGGGAGGGTGGGAGGGAGGGAGACGCAAGAGGGAAGAGATATGGGAACATATGTATATGTATAACTGATTCACTTTGTTATAAAGCAGAAACTAACACACCATTGTAGAGCAATTATACTCCAATAAAGATGTTAAAAAAAAACTAATATAAACTACTCAATTACTGATCTTTCCAACCTAAATGTCATACAAATCATTTGACTTTCTCATTCTGTATCACCAAACTTCCTTTTATTCTCTCTTCTATATACAATGAGGAGATTCTAAAAAGTATTTGAGAGATAGAAGGGCCATTTTCCCAACCAGGAGCACAGGGAAATTAAATATGTCCTGTGGTATTAGATGATAGGTATTTACTATCATCTAATGCGGTGAATAAACGCGTGGTGAATGAAGGTGCCATTCTGTCATAGCTATTATGCTATGCATCCCTATATCTTTCCATTTGAGTGGCTTAGGTATTTTAAAAATCACATATATTACTGTCACTGATTCTCACAGGTCCTGTTAAAAGACAGAGGGACTTCCCTGGTGGTCCAGTGGTTAAGACTCCACGCTTCCAATGCAGGGGGTACGGATTTGATCCCTGGTTGGGGAACTAAGATCCCACATGCTACATGGCCCAAAATAAATAAACAAATAAAATTGTAAAAAAAAAAAAAAAAAGAACAGGCATTGCTATTTCTAGTTTACCCAAAGAGAAAGGGAATCTCAGCAATAATAAGTGACTTACCCTCAAGGTGAGCTAAGGAACAGGCTTGACCACAGGTCTTCAATGCCTAAGTCAGGACCCTCCCTACCACCTCTCTGTATGGTCAGGACCCTCCCCACTACACCTCTCACGCGGCCCTATCACTGCAGCATGGTGAAGGGGGGGGGGCTGAGAAACATCTCCCCAGGGAGCTTCTGTAGCCCCATATATTCCTGAACACACACTTCTTCAGTTCAAACAAACAAACTTGGAGCAATCGCATCAGCCTGAAGGGTACCTCCTACCTCCTGGCTGCAGGAAAAAGATCTGAGCTGGCATTTCAAGTTGTAGACTGGGGACAACTTTGTGAATTACTATTTCTCCAAGTATCACGGGTAATTTACAGGAGTTTTTCTACCACATCTCACACCTGAGCTCAATCCGCCCTGCCAAGGCACTGCCCAGAGCGACCCTAACTAGGCAGGATATCTAGTCAGTTCACTGCAGGAGTTCTTAACTGGGGTCTACCTCTGCCCCAGGATCCACAGATGAGCATGAAGAGGGCCCCTGAAGGCACCTGAAAGTATGTGAGAAAGTATACGTCTATGTAGCTCTAATTTTTCTGGAGATGTGGACCAGAGCTTTCATGAGATTCTCAGAATGCCCACCAACAGTTAAGATCCTGTAGAAGGACTTCAGAACGGTAGAAATTAATTAGACCTCATTATTATTATTTTATTTTTAAAAATTTTAAGTTTCTATTTGTGACTACTCACTTAAAAAAAAAAAAGTTGGACCATCTCACCAAATCTTCCCAAATATATCTGTAATTCCTTCAGGACACCCTACAGCAGCTTTCAAAACAAGAGAGTTACAATCTGGATCTGCTGGAAATGCTCGCAGAGGCCTGCTGCCTCCTCGCTGCAGCCACTACAGGCTGGGTCAGGTCAGGGATTTGATTCTCCAGAGCTGGTCAGTTAGTTATTGAAACCTAACAGTCTATTGCTAAATTACTTCTTTTTTTATATAAATTTATTTTATTTATTTATTTTTGGCTGCATTGGGTCTTCCTCGCTGCGCGTGGGCTTTCTCTAGTTGCGGCGAGTGAGGGCTGCTCTTCGTTGCCGTGCGTGGGCTTCTCATTGCAGTGGTTTCTCTTGTTGCAGAGCACAGGCACCAGGCACACAGGCTTCAGTAGTTGTGGCACGTGGGCTCAAGAGCACAGGCTCAGTAGTTGCAGTGCATGGACTTAGTTGCTCCGTGGCATGTGGGATCTTCCCGGACCAGGGCTTGAACCCGTGTCCCCTGCATTGGCAGGTGGATTCTTAACCACTGAGCCACCAGGGAAGCCCCTGATAAATTACTTCTTAATGTGAGAGTTCTATTCTCTTTGTAAATAAAATCTGCAGGTATTGCAATCTATTTGGTTTTCAAGAATTAGTGGAAAATCCAGAAAATCTGGAGAATGACAAGACTGAACAAAAAGAAAAGAAATTTTTTTCAAATGACAATGTATTGAAGTTAGATTCCTAAAAATTCTGCATAATAATGAAATAGGGGGACTCTTCAGTACTGCATGAGTTATATGTAGCAATACACATTTCTGCCAACCTCATCTTAACTAGATGGCAAAATGCTATGAGATTTTCCAAAAACTAAATAATAAAAGAAGGAAAGCAATGGGCTTAAGGTGGAGGGTGGATAGACTAATTAAAAACGGACTGGTTCTGGGACTTCCCTGGTGGTCCAGTGGGTAAGACTCCGCACTCCCAATGCACTGGGCCCAGGTTCGTTCCCTGGTCGGGGAACTACATCCCACATGCCGCAACTATGAGCCGGCATGCCTCAACTATGAGCCCACATGCCACAACTAAAAAAGATCCCACATGCCTCAACAAAGATCCCGTGTGCCATAACACCCATTGCAGCCAAAAATAAATAAATAAATCTTTTTTAAACAGACTGGCTCTGGTTACAATAAATTAGAACAAGCACATGCCTCCCACTGAGCATGGCTGTACACCTGGACAGAATGCACTGAGTAGCTTCTGAGGATCCTGAAAAGCAAAGAGTAGCGAGAGGCTTGAAGTAAAAAGGCCAGAATTCGAAGTACCACCAAACCAGTGATGAGTTTGCCATGTTTGCTCTCCAGTATCCCCCAGACTGAATGCAAGCAAGCAGCTCAGCCTGAAACCCAGAGCTGGGTACTGAGCTGAGGCAGAGACAGCTCCAGGAAAAGTCCCCTCATTCTGGCTTGAGGAGTGAAGAAGAGAATTCTTAAGACTCAGAGTGCAGAAATCCCCCATCTTTTTCTTCTCTGAGTTCTCTTAAGCCTCAGCTTTCAAGCAATCCCACGAGCAGTGACATTAGAAATCCCAAAGGAGGAGAAAATAAAACTCTTAGGAAGGAAACCTTCCTTTCTGATCCCAAGAAACTAGGACAAACTCCCATTGTATTCTTTCCCTCTCTTCCTGCCACCTGGCCCTGGACACAAGCATAGTCACAGAAGTGTGCAACGAATAGGGGAGCAAACCCCAACCTTCTGGCTGGATGAACACAAAAAGAACCAACAAAAGTAATACCAACCCTACAGAAATTAAAAGGAGCAAAAGAGAATACTATTAGGCCAACAAATTAGACAATTTAGATAAAATGAACAAATTTCCAGAAAGACACAAATTATCAAACTGACTCAAGAAAAAATAGAAAATCTTAAGAGGTATACATAAAGAATTTGAATACTTAAATTTTAAATTAAAATCATCAATTATGTGAAGAATTGCTCCAGGTGACTGGCCAGGAGACTATGCAAGATTTCCTGCAGTGGAGGAAATTTCTTTAAGAAGATTATTTAGTTTGCTAGAACTTTCCATTTTATTTCGTTTCTGTAACGAATGTATTGTCCAAAATGCCCATTTCGTTTTTAAAGATGGAACTCGAAACTCAGTATTTCAATAAAGTAAAAAATAAAATAAAATAAAAATGGGCAAAGATTTGAACATTTCACTAAGATCTCTGAACTGCTAACAAGGACACGAAAAAAATGCTCAAAATCATTAGTCATTAGGGAAATGCAAATGAAAACTAAAGTGATACCACTTCAGACCCACTAGAAGAGCTATGATCAAAAAGACAATAACAAGTATTGTCAAGGATGTGGAGAAACTGGAACCCTCATACCCTGCTGTTGAGAATGTTACACTGAACAGCCACTTTGGAAAACAGTTTGACAATTTCCTCAAAAAGTTAAATACATACTTAACATACAAGCTAGGAATTCTACTCCTAGGTATCTGCCCAAGATAAATAGAAACATATGTCCACACAAAGATTTCAAGCAAATATCCACAGCAGCATTATTTATAATAGCTAAAAATTGGGGGAAAATCCAATGTCCATCAACTGGTGAATGGATAAATGAAGTGTGGTATAGTCATAGAATAAAGTACTATTTAGCAATAAAAATGAACAAACTATTGATACATGCTACAACATGGATGAACCTAGAAAACATTAACATGCGTGAAAGAAGCCAGAGATGCAAAAGACTACCTATTATATGATTCCACTTACATACAATGTCCAGAAAAGGCAAATCCACAGATACCAAAAGCAGATTCATGGTTTTGCAGGTTAGGGGTAGGAACAGGGATCAGTGGAAAACAGGCATGAGAAATCTTTCTGGGGTGATGGAAAATATTCTAAAACTGGAAAGTATAGCCCCCAAAATTGTTGAAATGGTTAGGCTTAAAAATTTCAGGTGGAAGTAATTTTTATACAGATGTAAGTGAAGGTATTAGAAAAGACTGCCCAGGGAAAACGACAGAAAAAGCTTAAAATGAGTGTTTTAGAGATCGTAGACAGCAGCAAACTAAACATAAATCAAAAGATTAGCTACAAAATTGCAAAAGTGGCCACAACACTATTTAACTTCTCCCATCAGCCCTCTATTTCCCCCACTCCCCAAAACAATGTGTGAGCAGAGGCCGTCTATGAGCTGAGAGCCTAGACCTCAAGAGGCCTAGTGCACTTCCAGTCTTGCTGCTATTGGAACCTGAATCTAACTGCATGTGAACCAGCCTGGGTTGGCTTGATGGAAGAGGACAGACCACGTAGAGGCAAACTGTGAGTCAGCCAGAAGCTGACCAACAATGCATGACTGCATTGTTGCATCATCTTCTTAAATTGTGTGATGGCTGCACAGCGTTGTAAACACTAAAAATCATTGAATGGTACATTTTTAATGGGTGAACTGTATAGTATGTGAATTATATCTCAATAAAGCTATTTGAAAAATTATGAGCAAGGGAATACGCTGGGAATGTCAACATCTAAGTAGGAAGAGGGTCCAGTGCAGGAACAGAGGGAGCCGTGGCCAGAGAAAAAAGGTTGGGGGTGGGGGAGAGTTTCAAGAAGGGATCAGTGGCCAACAAAGTCCAATGCAAGATAAGTCGATTAAACCTAAGGTGGAAATATGTGATGTAACAATTTAGAACTCAATGTTGAGCTAAGGGTGAGTGGTTTCAAGTCGTAGCAGCAGAAGCCAGATTTTACTAAATTGAGGAGTAAATGAGAGGCGAGGAATAGGAGATGGCAGATTTCAGAGAACTTTTCTTAAGAGAAGAGCTGGTGGTATAGGGAGGTTTACGTTGTTTTCAAAAGGACGCACCTATGATGTTTATGTGTTAGAAACAGGGGCCAGGAGAGAGGGAGCATCAGAAGAGAAAGGAGGGGACGACTCACAGAACAGCTCCCAAGAGACAGGAAGACAAGGAATTCATGGCATAAGCATAAAATACCCATAGGGAGGACAGATGAAGTTTTCCTTGGGCTGGGAGGGAAGATTAAGATGCCACTTAGTTTGTAGGGGCAAGAAGTTGTTCTCTGTGAGTTAGGAGACAAAAGTCACTGGCTGAGGGCGAAGGGCTAGGTTTGAGGATTTGAGGAGGAAATAGACATTCAGATTATTATGGGAGAGGGATTTTCTTCAAGGAAGAAGTTTAAAAGCAGAGACACATTTCAAATACTTTTAAAAACTGTAATATATTACATAGCCTTGTACATAATAAATTGCCTGCAAATTTACTATGCTTTGCATTAGGAGTTGTAATGACCACAGGAGCAGGTTGTCACAAACCCCTGGACATATGGTGTCTGCAGTCAAATATAACCCAGTGATGCTTGAGCACTAGACCTGAAACATGCAATGCGCTGCAAGAGTACAGCTTCGGCGTGACCAGAAAGACCCCCAGCCAATCATGGTCCCAGGCCTCCGCAGCTGAGGCCACAACTCTCCACTCTCCGTAACAGAGAAAAAAGAGTGATCGGGCTGTTTGGCCATAGTTACTAGAAAAGAAATCAAAAGTCTTTCCTTCTCTTGAGAGGGCTCACAGCAGGTGTCCTCCTAAGGCATTCAAATAAAATAATGTTCTGTCAAAGCCTTTGTCAGCTGTCAAGTGGTACACAAAAATTATTTTTTTATTATAGCTGGCACCTACTTATATTTCCATCTTGATGTGATCTCAAGACCCCTTTCTTCTAATCATATTGGCGTGTTCTGAGCTCTGAAAACAGGTGTGTTTCCTTAATCGTTGCCTATTCTTAAGCGGTTCTGCTGGCCTGGGGGTTTGCTCTGAGCCCCTGTCTGTCTAGCCAGATACTACTCAGCCTGCATGCTGCAGCAGAAATATCACCCCCTCCTGGAAGGCTTCTCTGATCACCCCAGCCAGAAGCAATCATATCATCAGAAGTATTCCAACCATTCCTTTTCTATACATAATTTGTTACTTTGTGTTTATGCTAATTGTATCTTTATCTTTACCTGCCTTCAGTTCCTAGAAGGAATCATGTTTTACATGATGCCTTTTTTTAGCAGGATGCTTTTTTGCACATAACAGAAACAGGGCCTGTTTACTCTGAAGGAGATTCAGAGATCATCTTCATGTTACCAGTGAAAACAGAAAGTCTGAATCTCAGAGACCCTAAAAGACTAGACCAAGACGGCACAGTTTGTTAGTGGCAGAGCTGGAACCCAAAGCCAGGACTTTGAACTCTTACTCCTGTAATCCTTTCATTAAACCAATACTTGTTATTAGCCTGTTTCTATGTTGTAACTGCAATCTCAAAAAGAGTCATTCCTAACCCTTGAGGTTAGACAAAGATTTCAGACTTCTCCGAAAAAGCTTTTGTTTCCACTTTCATCTAGACTGGATTTAAAAGGTTTGGATGCATGAAAAAAAAAGTGGGTTTTCTTCTTTCTTCTTCTTCTTCTTTTGCTTTTAGCATTCTGCTTTGTTGCCACGTAGCTAAAGTAAGGGTAAATTATATGGTGGTAGTGACTTTGGTGAATGGGGTGAATTTGTCTTTTTCACAAATGTACTGGCTTTACTTGCACAGCTTGGCCTCTGATGCTCCCATCAGATTTGTGATTCATAGTTGGATGTCAGTTCAGTTACTGGAGCAGAAGAAACCAGTAACTATAAAATTTCAGCACTGATATTGGGAGTGACCTGGAAGTCATCGTCAAGGCAGGGACTACACCTCAGACCCATTCTTATTCCTGTCCTCTAATACCATACCTCATAAAGGATGAAAAAGTAAATGTTTGTTTTTAAAATAATTGTGTGAAACAAAATGAACCCTGTATCATGTGTGGAATTCAACTTAAGACTGATTTAATTAGCATAAACTAACTTAGACCTAGAATTTAACTCTAGGCAAAGAATTTATTTATAAAGATAACCTAATTGTAAAAGAGAGCTAAATAATAAACTATCAGTTTCTCTAATCCACTGAGTAACCCTTAATGAAAGATGCAAATTCCACAACAAGCTGTGAACTATGGGTATTCCACTGACCATTTTTCCATGGTTTGGTGCAGGGATTCTCTGGAAACATGATGAGGCCAAGAGGGTCAGTGTGGACCATCCTTTCATCTACGATAACGTGGAAAATTACTGGAAAAACCCAAAGGATTTGCCCATTCAGCTTTGCAAGAAATCGCCACTAAAAATTCACTCCACTTAGCCTCTCTCTTTCATTGAGAATTTTGGGCATATGATTCTTTGAGCTGTGAGTGACACAGTTAAACACTACACAGCAGACAAAATGTAGCTGGGGGTTCCTGTCTTACTGAGTCCTTATCTCGCTTGAGTTAACTAGAGTTAACTCTTTTGGTTCCTTTCCCTTAAACAGGAAGTGAAGATATTTACTCAATCCTGATGGACACAAAACACCCTCCTGCCTCTGCTGATATCAAACAAGGCTGCCCTTATTCCACCGAGCTGATGAATAGGGATCATGTACCACTGTTCATGCTGGGTATTCTCCAAGGGCATTATATGTAATTGTCTTCACTCTACTGAAGGGCTCACAAGGTTCTTTCTTGTAATCTAATGGTACCTCAATTACCCATATCACTTTCCGAGATTTCCTTAAAATCAGGACTGTCACTGTCTGATCTTCACCACAGGCATCTAGGGAAACAGTTAAGCATTGTGTAAAGTCACAGCATCAAACATTATTAAGTCCCCAGGAAAAGTATCCTTCTTAGAGACCCAGAATGAACACTTGGTTTCCAGACTGCATCCCATCTCCATGTGAAATCACCTCTCATCACTATATATATTGTTTATTACTATATATATGGTACAAGTATTTTATTTTCATATACAAAGCACATATTTCTAGCTATCTAACTGGGCCTTTTATCTGTCAGAGAATTGGAGATTGAGCCCTTTCTGAGTAGATTAATAATTTTACATTCTCATATGCTATTATTAAAACTTAGAGAACTCTTAAGCCAGTAGAGATGAGTTTGCAAGTATATGAAAATAAAAAGGGGCTGTTGGTGGTTATGGTTCCCAAACATCTCATAAATCTCTGAATCATTTATTTCTAGCTTCATGAGGAAGAAACTGAGTTGAAGAAAGGTGTTTATTATCCACTTAGTGAGGGGGGAAAAGCTGCAGCCCCTCACAAGAGATACGTGGCTTTTTTTCCTGCTGCAGAACTTCCCCAAAGCACACTGAGTCCTGATGCCATGGTTTCCCCCGTGGAGAAGTATTTCTCTTCCTACCTGGGAAGAAACATCCTGAAATTTCCTCTCCAGTTGGACTTTCCTGGACGTGTGGAAAGCAGAAGCAATATCCTCCGCCAAGCAAAGCAGCCAAGAGCTAACTGAACTTCCTCATGTGTTCCAGGGCTTTCCCAAAGCTCTTTCACATTTCAAAATAAGTCCGCAGATCCTAAACCCATTTTCCTCATTTGACAGCCACGGCAATACTGAGAGTGAATTATCTACTGACTGAAATTGGGATGAGGAATAGAATACTCGACAGGACTATAACTTGTAGGAAAATCAAAACATTTTCTTTGATACTTATTTTGCAGCAGCTATTGCTACAAAGCAACAAGAATAGCCATTATGTGACACAAGTTCTAATTTTCTAACACGCTAGAATCCAAAAACTTCATAGGTATTTCTCAAGGAGAAAATCCTGCTGGAAATGGCATTTTGGTAGAAACGGAGAAGGAAAAAAAATCCCCTCTGTTTTCCGTAGAGGAAAATGTCTTATTTGTGGAGAACATGAAACAATGATGAAATATGACATTCTCATGGAACAGTCTCACGATTTTTACTTATAAAATGACATTCTTTGAGTAGTTTAACCCAGGGACTTGGTATGAAAAGGAACATGGGGGGCCTATCAACAAATGAAGCTAATACCGCATTGAACTTTCTGAGAAAAAAAAATCTAACCAAATACATTTTGTTATAATTAGTGATTTACATTTTTTAACACAAACTCCAGGGCAATGTTTTAAAGTCTAGAAAGATAAAATAAGAGTTGGGATTCAGCAAATGCTGAATTCTGAGCAACGTCCTGAGAATGTGCATTTTTCTTTTTGGCCCAATTCTGAGTTGTATTTGCCCAGTTACAAGAACTGGCACTCACAGAGAATTTTTCACTCATTTGATAAATACTTATTAAGAGCCCATTATACACCAGGCAGTGGGGATATAGCCCTAAACAAGAGAGACTTGGTCCATGCCGTCATGATGTTCCCAGCCCGGCAGACAAGGCAAATACGAAGCACACACAGGATGTCAACCTGTACCAGGAATCTTGTGAAATGAGCTATGGCATTAAACAATCACTCCCAGCTTTCCTAACCAAATGCAAGCTCAGGACAAATGCTTAACTGACAGATAACTAGACAAAACGTAGACCTATCTCATTTTTTCTGCCTATGCTTTAGTTGAAACACTTGATGACTAATCTAACAACCCATAACAGGATTCTTATTCCGGTTCTATCATTTACACGTACTACACTGGTGATTTCCTTTTAAAATGAAAATCCTAAATTTTGTTGTTCGCACCCTGGCTGTGATTTATTTTTTGTCACCTCTAAATGGGTTATTCTATTAAATTAATCAAGTATTCAAAAAGTGTTGGTTCATAACAGGCACAGCTTATGCTGTTTCACATAACTTTGAATTAATCTAATAAAGACTTTAAGATTTATGGACAGATCTTTTATTTTTACACATTTTTAATTCAATTTTACAAAATGTAATGATACCTACCCAGTACTGAATAGCTACTATGAACTAAGTGGGGTTTTGTTAACATGATTACTGGTAAACCTGCCCTCCCCCTACAGCCCTATAAGGTACTATTGGCCCTATTTTATAGTTGAAGGGCTGAGAAGTTGAGAGAGTTTCCCAGCACCACACAGCTAGTTAGTGTAAAGGCAGCAATGGAACCTCTGATTATCTGACTGGTTATTTTATTCTCTTTACAGTCCTAAACTGAGTTAATAGTTCTCACCCACTGGGGTTCCATGTAGAATTATTCATTGTGCCACATTATAACGATGTTATAGTAATGCAGTAAAAGCTATCAAGCAACCAGAGTCCAATCAAACATCTAGGGTGGAATAAAACATTGGATTAACTAGTGAAATGAAATGTAAAATAACTTTTCAGGTAAATGGCAAGTCAATGGAGCGTTTCTAACTATGAAGTCTTTGCTAAAATGAGCAAAGGGCATCAAACATTGCTACCAGCACCCTCCTGGCTGTGTGAAACTCGTGGGAAAAGAGGGACAATCATCTCGCATTAAGTGGAGGGTTGGCCTGGAAATTCATCAAGAAATGCTGGGTCAGGGAGAGCTTGTGTTTCTCATTTTGGTCTATCTCCAGCGGAACTAGTCCTACAACAGTTCCACTGAATTGCTGCAAAGCCAGGTCACCTGTTTATGGAGGGATGGTCCACGTTTTGTTAGTAAAGCCAGATCACTACCACCATCGCTCTGCAAAAATCATCAGACATCCCCAGTAAAACATGGAGCTCTTTCCGGGTGAATAGGAATATAAACTTGAAAGTCTAAAGGAAAATGCACATGGATCAAACTGCTCTGCACCAGCTCCCTAAAAGCTCCCAGCTGAGGTTAGATACCCAAGTGAACAGCCGCCGCCAGCTGCCTGCACCCAGAAAGCTTCGGGCGATTTATAGATTGTCAAGGAAACTGAGATCCATCCCGAGGCTCAGTTCCTAAGGTCTGGCCGCTTTTAAGGGCTGTCTCACCCCTTCCAGCACAGCGGCTCCAGGACACAAGAGATCTGCCAATACCGTTCACTAGGCACTCATGCTGGGGAGTCACTTAAAAGGAAACACGTCCCTTTCGGCTTGGGGGTAGCATGCTCGCCATTCAACGCCCTACTGGCTTCTGAACACCCATATGATTAATATTGGTACCCAGCAAAGAGAACTTCTTCTGACCTTGAGCGTGCGCGCTAAATAAATTACCTCGGAACGAAAGTGGTGTGATCTCAAAACAGCATCTGCGGAAAAAAAAAGAAAAACGAGACGTCAATTAACTGCTTGTTCTTCACCTGCCGAGTCACGGACGACTTACCCGGGGGACGAGGGTCGGGGAGGCGCGTTCCGGACGCCTCTAACGCAGTGGGGACAGCCTGCTGGGAGGGCTGTTTACTAGGCCATCGGTCTCTAGGTGATTTCTCCGCGAGAAGTTTCAGGGAAAGTTCTGGGGGAGTTGGGGAGCCCCGAACTCTCCATGCCCAACGGTCCAGCGCCGGCCGGAGGGTGGGGGTGGACGAGGCTGCCGCAGCCCGGACTGCGCTCCAGCCATCCCCAGGGCTTAAGCACACTGACACCAAGCATCTGGTGCGTTCCCCTCACCTCCCGGCGATCTGCTTCCCGCGGTCACCCCAATCCGGCCGACCCGAGGAGGGGCACAGGGACGCTAAACACGGAAACGCACTGGGCTAGGGGAGCGGGCGTGGATAGGGTAGAGGGAGCAGCGCGGAAGCCAGAGAGCGCGCTTCCCTCTTCAAATCGGCTTAAAGATTCCTTCCGGCCCGAGTAAGCCCGTCGCGGGGTGTCTTACCTCGGCTCCTTGAACGACCCGAAAAGACCGATTTCATCGGATGCCTCCCCTTCTGGAGCCTGCGGTGCCAGCAGCAGAAGAAGATGATGGTGGCGATGGTGCCCAGCAGAAGCAACAAGAGGAAAAGGGCACATTGGATGCTGTAGGGTCTCAGCAAGACGAGGAAAGCGGCGGCAATCATGGTGCGGGGCGAAGCGGCGGCGGCTGCCGGCGGGGCTGGAGGGCGGCGGCACAAGCACCCGCGCGGGGCGCACGCTGAGCTGCGGGCACGGGCGAGCGCAGCTCAGCGCGTCATGCCCGACGCTTGCGGCCCCGCGCCCGGCCCAATGGCTGCGCACTCGCGTCCGCCGCGCTACGCGAGTAAGCCCGGGCTGCGGGCAGCGTTGGCCATGACTCAGCAGATGGCGACCTGGCACGGACTTGGCCGCGGGTAGCCCACCCCGCCCTCCCCGGGCGCCCCCGCCCCCACCCGTGCGCAGCCCCCGGGCGCAGCCCCGCCGAAGACGCGGCGGACGGGGAGGGGCAGCGCCGCCAGCAACGGGGCCACCTGGGCTCTGCGCATCGTCCCACGGCCACCGCCGGCCTCTGCATCCCCAAAGCCGGGAGCACGTGGGGCGGGGCGGGGACGCGGCGGCCCGCGGGGGGCGGGCGTGGGGCGTCGCGGCGGGGGCTCAGCGGATGACATCACGGCCGGGCTGCGGCAGCGCGGGCGCGCGGACATGGCTGCTACGGCTCCGGCGGCAGCCGCGGGCTGCGCCCGGGCCTGAGCGACCAGCGCCATCCCGCGGGGCCGCCCGCCGGTCCGCACCGTCCGGGGGGCACGGGCCGGGCGTCCCTCCGTTCCCGGACGCCCGGGCTGCCACCTCTCCAGCCTCCCGTGCCCAGATCGCTGGAAGCCCGGCGACAGGGGGCGCCCCGGAGCCACGGGGAGACCGCGAGGCGCCGACTGGAGCCTGCAGGCGGTGCTGCCCCTGCTTCCCACCTCCCCGCGCCCCACCCCGAGGCTGGGGCTTCGGAGGATGCAGCTGGGTGAGCTATTGCTTGCGGGGGGTTCCTGCACGCCGAAGCGTGAGCCCCGGGCAGGGCCTTTCCTGGGAATTGGGGTACCCCGGAACGGGGGCCCGTCCCGTCCGTCCCCCCTGAACTGGGCGCGCTCCCCGGCGGAGCGCTCGGGTCTGCAGACTTGAACTCTGTCACTCAGCCGAGAAGGGGGCACTTTGCATCCTCTTGTATCCATGTTGACCCTAAAACCTTGCCTCCTTTAGTGCAATTGGAGGCAGAGGCAATTTCAGATTGAGGAACCAGCAGATGGAGGAAGTTGGAGATTGGCTTGTAAATATTTTGAGGAGAGATTTTGTAGGGCGAGTGAGGAAGTAGTGATCTATCACACTCAAAACGCACACACTCCCTTTCTCCCTCTTGCCCCCTCCCCTTTCTTCGTAATCAGCAAAAGGAATCCTGCAGTTGGAGATTTTCCTGGGGCCGCTGGCGCAGTGCGGACGCGGGAGGCGCGGCGGGGGCGCTGCAGTGGCCTCTGTCCCTGCGGCCGCCGGGCCACCTGGCCCGGACCAATTGCGACAGTGACCTCAGCCGGCCGGTGTTCTGTCGCCTTCTGCTGCTCCGAGCCAGTGCTGGCTTTTCCCGTGCGGGGCTGGGTTTTGCTTGTTTTGTTTGCTCGCGTAGAGAAACTGCAATTATAGTGACAAGGTAACCCATTACTGCATTTGTGGAGTTGCTAGTAACTACTAGGGTGGACTCTGGAATATTTCGGAGACTGAAGAAATTGTGTCTTAATAAAGTATTTTGTAAAATTCCGGAAAGCAGTTCAAAAATCGATGACAATACTTAATTTTGTTATTTGTTTGTAGGATCTCAAGATCAGTGTGGTTTTCTAACTATACAAAATACACTATTCAGCTCTGCATAAAGGCTTACCATTGATGTTCTTAAGGCCTTTAACGTATTACCACGTGTAAACATTAAAGGACACTCAAAAAGGCATTGAATAATGCACGTCTTAAATGCCAGATTCATCACCATGGGAAACAATGGATTGAGTTTTCTTATGTACATCTTGTTTCCTATGATAAAATAAGCATTATCTCATTCAGTTGTTCTGGTTTGAAGGTGGACCTTGCTTGCAGATGCTGTATAAAGTGAGAATGGTGAATCAGAGTGCCTGCAGGATGGGCTTACAAGGTCCCTGGCTCTGGGCCTGATAGGTAGCACTGCATTTGTGCAGGTCGCTCAAAGGTTTCCTGATACCGCAGCCACTGCAGTGGGAGACCACATTGCCATCCACTGTGCAGGGGTTATTGAGGAGAAGCCTGGGAGCCTGCCGTGTGGGGCACAACAGGAAAGGAAGAATTCTGTACCGCATTGCCTCACAGTGGCCTGGTGGAGTAGTTTAAAACAACAACAAAACTGAATTAACCTTTTGCAAACATTGGGAGAAATAACCAATGAGGAAGGTCATCGTTACTTTATACTTATTGAGGAAAATTTGTGAGTGAGCTGAAATGGCCCTAAATATCCTTGAAACATGCCGAAGACCGCAAATACAGCATAGTAACCATTTTGCCCCAAACTGTGCATTTATAACAACAGAAAGCAACTAAATAGCAATTATGATTTTGAGTTATGACTTTAGCACAATTGTTATCACTCTGAGTCTTGCTGCAGCCATTTGTAAGTTTGAAGTGCACACAAGAACATCATTTATCTCTTTTGGCAGGCAAATACTTAACTGCCCTGCAGTAGGATTATAGATATTTCTTTTTAGATGCGTTCATTTCTGTTCTTTGCATCAGTTATCTCAAGGATACTAATAATAATAATAAGCAAACCAAATCGTTGAAAGAATTTAGTATTTAGGTTCCATTGTTTTCTGCTTTGTTTGTTGCTAATTTATCACTCCCTTCTCCAAATGGCATGTTATTAATTGCTTCTTTCTGTGTGTTTGTGTGATGCTAATGCGTTGTGGAATTCAATAAATATTAAATCAACCAATCAATCCTTTTTGGAAGTTAATTTAGTAAAATTCATACCTTTTCTTTCTGATAGATTTTCATTAAAAAATAATAATTGACATTATATCAAATTCACAAATTTAAAGTTTGGAGGTAGGGGTGGAGGAGGAAAGTCCATGGCCAAATCTTTCATACCAAAGAATGAAAAAATAAAAATGGAAAAGTATATATAATTTTTTGACTTTTTATTATAGTGAGCTAGCACTGTCACACAAGAGAAGACAAATGAGTTGGGGAAATTAGTTAAGAGAGTTTGGTATCTGGTATGTAGAAGATGGTCCACCCTGCAGCCCTTTTTCCCTTTAGATGCTCAACCAAATTGAGAACACACACGAGGAACCGAAAGGAAATTAAAATGTTAACCCTATTCAGGGTGAAGTCAGATTGAAGAGCATAGCTTAGGCTCAAAGCCAAAATGGGGCGTCTTATTCCTTTTCCACTAACTCTTCACCCCCGCCCAGTCACAGCTAAAGAATTACAGTCCTTCCCAACAGTAAAGCAGGAAAGAACCCTACCTGTACTACTTCTCACCTGAAGACCAGAGGCTAAAAAGAGCCTCACACTCTCCAATCCACGAGGCCTGCAGCACGAGTGAGCAAGAGGCAGGACCGTGTGTGAGGAGGGACCTTTCATATACCAGCCCTGCCCATTGGTGGCCGCAGGCCCTCCCCAAGGCCCCTCATCACTGAGTCATTCTGCTCCCAAAGATAAGAGTAAGGGGCTTTCATTACATGACAGAAACATCTTCTGCAGTACCTCCCTAGAGGTAGGAAGTTATGGCACAAATTCCTGATGTTTGGGTCAGGGAGAAATACAGAAAAGAAGAGAAGGATCCATCTAAGCTGTGTGGTGACCAATTGAGGGAAAGGCAGGGATTGCAGAGGACTCAAGTTTTGGGCTCGGGTGAAGGAAGAGTTGTGAAGGCAGAGGTGACAAACTGAGTTTCAGACCCATTGAGGGGCAGAGGTGTCAGAAGGTCATCCGTGTGAAATTACCCATGAAAACACGGCTGGAGACTGAGAACCAGAGACAGATGGGAATCACCCACATCAATTTATAGTTGAAGTCACTGATGTGGACGAAATGACTATGGAAGAGAAAGTGTAGAAAGAACTGGTATCAGTTGAGGTCTATCCTGATGGGGCTTTTTCTGTAAACCTACATCACTGGAAACGCCTCGTAGAGTAACTACGTGGTTTCCTTTACTCATAGAACTACGTGTTAGATCTGTGGGGAAGAACTACAAGACAGAGCTGCCAAGTGAACTGTGAAAAGCCAAACAGTCAAACCTTTTTTGTCTTAGGTATTTGGCACATCCCAATGATCTCTACTGTTCTAGGGTGTGACAGCTTAGGAGTGAATATGATTTGAACTTAATGCATTTTTAAAGGGTATCTAAAATTCAGAACCAGGCAGATCCATCTCCTGACCCTAAACATGGTCCTAAAGAAAACTGCTTGAGGAAATTGGATCCCAAAGATTACAGGTGGGGAATTTTGAAGTTTGTCCATATTCCATTGGAGATCAAAGAAGCCCAACTAAAAGGATTGTGGACGGACTGACATGACAACTGTGGATTGAGCAAAACTTCTTTTTGCAAGGGCTACCTTATCTTGAAGTTTCTGGCTTTGGTGAAACAAAGGTGATTGGCAGTGGAAAAAATCAGAACATGTGAAATTCCTTAAAAATTTATTGACTGAAATAATTTTGCCTATGTTACACATAATTTAATAAAAAGAAAAAAACCTTTACACTTTGTGCAGAAAGTAAAAAAAAAAAACCAAAAACTGGAATCAGAGCTTTGGAGATATCTTCCCCTTGTGGACTGCAGAAGGAGAGCAGATGACACGTGGGAAGTGCTTCCAGTTCAGGGGTTCCCAGGACAGATGCACATCTGGGGTAAGGAGCCTGAGGACTGAGGACCAGTGATGATGAGCCCTCTGCACACCTTCCGGGGAACTGGCTCATCACAGTGGGAGAGGCTGAACCCGGACGGGAGTGGATTGGAGAGGGACGAGGACGTGGGAAAGAGGCAAGAGTGCTGTCTACAGTCTTTGGTGAAATTTAACTCTAGAATGCATGGGTAGAAATGCAAGTAAAGCCTGAGTAAAGGGCAACACATGGGCTTTTGTCAGGACAGGGGTACAACTTGGGAGATGGAGCCAGCAGCGGGAGAGAAACTGAGAGTTGAAGGGAGGGGAGAAGGTGACCTCTCCAATGCATTTGTGGTTTAGATAGTTGTCCTCATGCTCCCTGGGTCCCCCAGACCAGTTCTTTCTGCTCTCAGACTGCCTTTGACTCTGCAGAATTAAAACTGACCCTGACTGGTTGTGATGGCTCCCTGCCCCTGGGCCCCTCCCCACCAGCCCTGGCTACTAATGCTCAGACTAGAAGAAGGATTTTTAGGGAAAGAGAACGAATGCCTTGGAATGTAGCTCTGGCTGTTTGTAAGCGTTTATTACAAACCTCGATAGAAGGTAGTAGATGACCCAACTGGTAATCACACAGAGACATTCCATTGGAATGTTACCCCCTTGAAAACAAAAAGTTTGGGTAAGAATGGCTCTAGCAATAAATGATTTGAAGTAAATCATACTGATTTTGGACTGGCAACCTTCTTGATCCTGAGTGAAGTTTTTTACTCTCAGAAATCAATGGCATGAAAGGAATTGGGAGGAATCTGAGGAAACATGTTGTATACCTGTTTATTCCCAAATAGTTTTCATGGCAGTCTGAGACCAGACTGTATATGCCAACCATATACATGTTCTTGTATTGAAAGTTCAAGGAGCTACATCATTTGGTAGCACCGACAGCAACTAACATAATCTTGGAGGCAATTTCCAGCCACCAGAATCAGGGGAGCCATCATACAGATGCATCACTATTGTCTTTTTAAATTTTGCATTTATGAAGGAGAAACAATTGTTATTTGCAATAATATCAAATATTTGCAGCAAATATATCCCAGGAAAGGACTTTATTTTACAGTAATAAAAACTTGGAAAATAACTTAAAGTCATCATTGTAAGAGAAAATATTTCAAATGACATCATCCCAAATTGTTCTTTTAATGTTTTAGAAATTTTAGAGCCTAATTAGGATTTGTTATCCTATGGGTGGCAAAATCCATGATAATGCTTGGAGGGAGGGGTTGTTCTTTTTTGTGAACATTACAGACTTCTCAAAAAAGTCTGCTGAGTTTGAGGCTTTAAAAACATCAGTATAATTGAATTCATGTACTCTATAATGCTTTGCAGACAGTTTTTGTAAAGTAATCATTTATTATCCACAAGCAAATAGAATTCATTTCCAGTTTCCACAATGAGTGTGGGATTAGTCATACAGCAAAATACTGAGTCATTTGGCCAGAAAGTTTACTCAGAGTTGTATGAACTGCCAATGGAAAATCTGAGAGCTGTTCGTAAATCAAATTATAAAGCTCTCAGAGTTATAAATCACTGTGCAGTCTTGTTCATTATTATTCAGATAGTGTGAAATATTTCCACCATTTCTAAGAATGGGCAACTTACAAAACCAGTTTGAAAGCAGAAGTCATTGCCTTCTAGATCCAAGATAAGAGTTGCCATGTTCATTACAAGCATTTCAACATTCTTAAGTGAAAAAAGGGAAAAAAGTAAGGTAAGAGGTTTATAAGTTACATAGTAAATATGTTATGAGATGAATAAATTCTTGATTAACTGATGTTTATGAATTAAATTCCAGATTTTCTTAATAAAACAACAGCAATATTTAATAGCTAAATTATCTCCATTTCTTACAATAATTTTTTGTAGGACTCTTGCGTTAAATATTTTGTGGTAGTAGCTTTGTATGCTAATGCATCAGCATGCTGATGGCCTGAAAGAATGTCACTAAGAGAACAGAGATAGCAAGCGTATCAAGGAAAATGGGATGAGTAACCGAAAATTAGTAAAAGATGTTTCAAACACACACAGTTCCAGAGAGTATTGAAATTATCCCAGTGTAATGACATCTCATGGATTTAGGAACAGAAAGAAAAATATGTCTTAAAATGTCTTTGTTGTTCCAAAATACTTTATGGAGTAAGACAGGGAAACAAATAGCAAACTCACTGAATTAGAATCCAGTAAAGTTTACATTTCAAAAAGAAAGCCAAAAACCTAAAGCCTGTTCTTGGTCTTATCTCTGCTGTAGGAGCTTTTAGCCTGGAATTCACGAACAGGATTCTAGGGACCTGAAATTATATGTAAAACTGTGAGTCTCTTTAGAGGGACATGGTCCATAGTTTTCACCAGGTTCTTAAGGAGTTATTACCAAAAAGAAAAAGAGAATCCTCAAAAACCATACAAATCCACACAGATACCAAGGCTTCTGCAGCATCAAATCATTCTCTCATCCATCGGCATCACATCACCTAAGTGCCTCCCCTGAGACTGGGAGAAGGGTCTGGAGCACCATCAGCCTGGGATGAGCTGAGGAAGCACTCAGCTCTAACCTATACAAGTTCAGGGACATTTCCCCAATGCAGGCGAACACCGCCCACCCTACGGCTAAGTGGAGACAGTGTTCTCTGAGTTTCCTTGTCTTCCCGAGACTTTAAACAGATTGGGAGAGGGGCAAGAGAGTTCACTCTGTAACTTTCATTGGAATGTCAGTTTCAGCCCTGAGAAGGGAAGCCTGTATTAACTATCTAGGGCCACTTCACAACCATCCAGATGTTTGAATGCATAAGCCCATTCTGAGCGAAAAACACTGGTCCTAGAATTCAGTCTTCAGCTGAGTCTGCAAGGATCTCCATAGTCTTAAGGCTAAAAGAGAGGCAAGGACTTAGTATCAGGCTCCCAGAAACTACTCCTGGATATTCTGGTGAATGTAGCAGCCACTCCTCCTACATCCTGCCTAAGCCTCGGCTGTGAGGCTTTTCAACATCCAGCCTTCCCCGGACACCTGGGAGCTGGGGCCCTGGATCCTACCAGGATAACCCTGCCTGTGGTGTGGAAGACCGCCCACCCATCCTAGTGGCTGAGCTCCATCCACCCACTGTCTCTGGCTTCCCACGCTTGCTGTGCCTGTGAACCCCACCCCCTATATTCCCAGGACACTAGGTCCCCATGCCCTGTCACTGTGATCACATTCCATCACATTAAAAGGCTGGTTATTTCATCATGGGACTTCCTCACTCCAGTGGGCAAGTCCAGTTTCCAGGGTGTCCTACTCTCTCCGTCTGGTGGTTCTATCTCCTCCAGGTTCCCTGCTGACCCCGTAGGCTGTGAAGGGTTTCGTACAATATTCATGCATTCTACCCAGAGACAGCCTTTGAACCACAATTTCCTGAGCGTCTCAGATCCCTCTGGGTCTATTCTTTGCAGTTTCATTTTGGGGCCATCTGCAGTGAAGCAGGAACCCACCTTGAGCAGACACTGCAGGGTCACAGTTAGTGTCCCCCATGTCCTGGTGGTCTGCCCCAGGTGAGCTGATGGAGTCTGGGTCTAGGTGCCTGGATTAAGGGGCACCAGCACCCCAGGAGTCGGCCGGTATGGTCCCTGTTTACTTCTCCTCACCCACAGGGTACAGGACCATGTCCTGGGTTTCCTCATCAGGGAATGTAATGTTGCTTCAACAGGATACAAAAGAATATTAGAGCAAGAAATTGGTAGTAATAATATTGTATTGAAATGATATTAGTATCTAATATTGGTAGTAGATGAGGGGGCAAAGCAGTTAAGATGATTGATTAAGTAAATTATCTGAAATATGTGACTCAGCAGATTATGTTGACCTAAACTTTCAAGATTATTAAAGTACAAAATAGACACATTGGTAAATGGTATACACTTAATTTCATTAGTATACGATATTAACATGGCAAATATTTCAAAGAGAAATTAGCTTGTCCTTTCATGTTATAACTGATAAGATAAATTAATATTTGAAAGTTGCATCACTCCTGATTTTTATGCATAGGCATTGATTCCTGCATCAAAATTATTACATTTTGTGAATTTTAAAAATTGGTCTGAAACTTATTAATTTTCTAGAATATGGTTCCTTAAAGCAAAAATCTTAATGATCTCATCTTGCACTCAACTTTCAAGATGGATAGAATGTTCTACATTAATCAAAAAAATGTGAAATTGTTCTTACTCTTCTTCATTGTTCTTACTCTTCTTTAGGCGTGACATTGCACTTGTGTTTCTGATAAATGGGGAAAAGGCACATAAATATCAAGGATGGGGACAGGTAATAACATAAGAATAGCCAAGGAGAAAAATACTCACAAAAATTGATATTCCTCAGAAAAGGTTTTGGAGGCCCTAGAACCATAGGAAAACTTATCCAGAGTCCCTCTGAGTTTTGCATATACTTTTTTGTGCAGACTTGCAGGCGGTCCCACACACACACACAGCTACAGGCTTTTTTATTTTTTAATTGAAGTATAGTTGATTCACAATGTTGTGTTAATTTCTGCTATACAGCAAAGTGACTCAGTTATACATATATATATTCTTTTTCATATTCTTTTCCATTATAGTTTATCACAGGATATTGAATATAGTTCCCTGTGCTCTACGGTAGGACCTTGTTGTTTATCCATTCTTATATATACTAGTTTGCATCTGCTAACCCCAACTTCCGAATCCATCCCTCCCCCAACTCCCCTCCCCCTTGGCAACTGCAAGTCTGTTCTCTATGTGGCTACAGGCTTTTCGTAGACATTTGAGGGGACAGGTGACATTGTGGAGCAGGTGAAGATTATCTTCCAACGCTCTCAGCCTCTGATTTCTGCACTATTATCTCTCTGCTGTAGGTGTCTTGTTCCTGACCACATCGAGATGAAAATGAGCTGGTCTCACTGTCTCATTACAGATGAGACAGAGGCTGAGCTATTTGGCATCTGGCTTTCCTGCCAGGTCAGGAGCAGCAGAGAGACTCTGGTTCAGATGACGAAGTTCGTGTCTTTCTCTGTTCAAACTGCTGTAACAAAATACCAGAGAATGGGTAGCTTATAAACAACAGTAATGTATTTCTCACAATTCTGGAGGCTGGCAGTCCTAAATCAGGTGCCAGCATGGTTGGGTTCTGGCGAAGCCCCTTTTCCGTGCTGCAGACTGCTGACTTCTCACTGTGTCCTCACCTGGCAGAAGGGGCCGAGGATCCCTCTGGAGACTGTTTAATAAGGACACTAATCCCATTCATGACAGCTTCCCCCATCATGACCTAATCACCTCCCAAAGGCCCCATCACCTGATACCATAACCTATGAGGGTTAGGATTTCAACATATGGATTTTGGGAGGACCCATTCTGACCATAGCAGCCGGGTGTAGGCAAACCAGGAGGAACAGTGCTGTACCTCAGGGCTCGTCATAATGGAAATGTCACCAGCTGTAGGCTTACAGGGAAGGGAAGGAAGTGGTTATCGCAACCTGACACGAGAGGGTCACATAGACAAGGCAACCCCACAGGAAGGGAGGCAGGAGGATACATCCTCCTAACTCCCTGTTCTCCTTCCCTCTGATCTCCTGCTTGGACATGCTGTTGGCTGAACCCAGCTGGGACGAGGGCAAGGGAGCCCAAGCGTGTCAACCTCCAGGCTTAGAGAGCAGCTTAAAGATTGGGGGGAGAAGGGATCAGAGGGGCAAAGAGAGGGTCTCCAGCCCTGGTGGCTGAGCAGGATGAGAGTCCTGAGAAGCTCTGATGATCCTGTCAAGACTCCAGTCTCTGGGGACATGGGACTACGAGGCAGAACTTGGCAAGGAGGGCCCTGTAAGAGCTTCATCAAGCAAAGAAAGCAAAAGCTAGTTACTGGAGGTGATAGAATTTGCTGAAAAGCTGATTTGATGATTAGTTTCTAACTTCTGGCTCGAGTCCTTCTTATGGGTTAGCAACTGGGATTGGTTGCCAGGGCCCACTGGGGCCCCAGTTTCCTCATCTGTTAAGTGTGAATAATCCTTGGACCTACCCTGGAGCACGATGGTGAGAATTAAATGAGGTAGTACAGGTTAAATGCTTTCAATGGTATAGTAAGTACTCAGTAAATATTAACTATATTTTTATTGTTATTAAATGAAGGAGACAGGATTGGAAAGATCTAAGGATGTCAGGTAGGGCAGGATGGGGAGCTAAATGAATTCCTTTCCTAGATAATGGTTACATGCATGACAGTGCATGACATCACAGCTCATTGGTTAAATTAGCTTTAGTAAAAGTGCATCCACAAACTCTGGCCTGATGAGACTGTTTTTCTTTCCTTTCTCATCATGGGAAGTTGAAAATGATTCAGGTCTAGAGTCCCTCAAACATATTTAGTGTTTCTGAGGTTCACACACAGTCTCCAATCAGTCTAAGCCATGCAATCATAGTTTGGCAGCATTGCCGAATCATCCTAAAGTATATTGATCATCTTTTTAGTTGGGGTATTTCTGGAACAACTTGGAAATTGAAAACACGTTAGATGGCATTTGGAAATGGCGTGAGGAAAAAGAGTGAGTTGAAATGCTCCCTAATAGATATTAGTAAAACCCTGTAGTTTCTCTCCAGAAGTCAAGAACACTTTGATGAGGAAGCACTTGCTTTGCTCAGTAGAGCGCTGTGCTTGCTGCAGGAGAGGGCGCCCAACCCTTCACAGCCATTCTGATCTTTGGTGTTTTGTTTTTGTTTTTGTTTTTGTAGAGTTTCAATTTTTTAAAAAATTGAAGTGTAGTTGATTCAGAGCCATTCCAATCCTGATTTGCCTTCTTCTAGTGTATATATAATTAAAAAATAATAATATGGACATGTCCCTCCTCCATGCCTTGCCAAAGGCTGAGCTGAAACTAGTAGCCCATTTTACAGAGAACATTAAACCAGCCACTGGATATTTAGAAATATGTTGGCACTTTTTTCCTGGCACTTTGGAACTCATTTAGAGGGGAGTCTTCAGTTCATACTCCAACTGGAGTACTGAAGAGGACCTTCTATGTCTGTACATTCCAAAACCGATATATATAGAAAACAATCCAAAACTTTTGGCAATTTGAAAGGGTACTTAGGTTTTATTGTAGTGCCATACTTGCCTTTCATGATTTTTATTTAATTCATAACAGAGAATTTTTATTTAAATACAAAGGGAGGTGAGATACCTGAATGATATTTTGATGTTCATTTAGTTTCCTTAAATGTGGTCCCTTGGGCTTCCCCAGGTGTCACAGTGGTTAAGAATCCACCTGCCAATGCAGGAGACATGGGTTCGAGCCCTGGTCTGGGAAGATCCCACATGCCGCGGAGCAACTAAGCCAGTGCACCCAAACTACTGAAGCCTGCGTGCCTAGAGCCCTTGCTCATCAACAAGAGAAGCCCGCGTACCACAAAGAAGAGTAGCCCCTTCCCTGGTGGCGCAGTGGTTGAGAGTCCGCCTGCCGATGTAGGGGGCACGGGTTCGTGCCCTGGTCCGGAAAGACCCCACATGCCGCGGAGCGGCTGGGCCCGTGAGCCATGGCCGCTGAGCCTATGCGTCCAGAGCCCGTGCTCCGCATCGGGAGAGGCCACAACAGTGAGAAGCCCACACAGCAAAAAAAAAAAAGTAGCCCTTGCTCGCCGCAGCTAGAGAAAGCCCGCGCACAGCAATGAAGACCCGACGCATCCAAAAATAAAATAAATAAATTTATTTTTAAAAAATATGGTGCCTCGGGCTTCCCTGGTGGTGCAGTGGTTGAGAATCTGCCTGGTAATGCAGGGGACACGGGTTCGAGCCCTGGTCTGGGAAGATCCCACATGCCGTGGAGCAACTAGGCCCGTGAGCCACAACTACTGAGCCTGCGCGTCTGGAGCTTGTGCTCCGCAACAAGAGAGGCCGCGATAGTGAGAGGCCCGTGCACCGCGATGAAGAGCAGCCCCCGCTTGCCACAACTAGAGAAAGCCCTCGCACTGAAACGAAGACCCAACACAGCAAAAATAAATAAATAAATTACTAAACTCCTACCCCCAACATCTAAAAAAAAAAAAGTGCTGAATATTTATTTAAAAATATATATATGGTGCCTTTTGTTTCTTAGAATTTCAGAGGCAGCTTTTGTATTTTTGAACTCCTGCATTAATTGTAGTATTGACATATTAAAAGTAAACCTAAATGCATTAATAATTTATATTTTTATTAATTTCATTTGCTTTCATTAGTTACAAAGTTCTCTGTTCTCTGTGTCTTATTTCTCATACATGTTTTTCATAACTTGGAGGCTGGTTAGAACATTTTTCAAGCTATGGGTTATAACCCATTAGTGAGCTGCGAAATCAACTTAACATGCTGTGATCAGTCAGCACTTACTAAAATGAAATAAAATACAGTAGATAGAATAGAATCTGAAAGAATACATCACATGCAGTAAAAGTGAGTATGTTTTCTGAAATTTTGTTTTAGTTTTGTGTGTGTGTGTGTATGTGTGTTTTCTGGATCAAAATATAGAATGTATATTTTGCCGTGAGCTACAAAAGATTGGAAAAAAATTGAAAGTCATTGACATGTTATTCATCCAACCACATATCTTGGGAGAGTCTCATGGCTGTGGTTATATTTAATCTTGCCCCTTACAACTACCTGGGAATTAATCAAATGGTTTCTGTTAGCAAAAAAATAAATAAATAAATAAAATATAAAACAGGGCAGGGACTTCCCTGGTAGCACAGTGGTTAGAATCCGCCTGCCAATGCAGGGGACACAGGTTCGAGCCCTGGTCCGGGAAGAAACCACATGCTGTGGAGCAACTAAGCCCGTGCGCCTCAACTATTGAGCCTGTGCTCTACAGCCCACAAGCCACAACTACTGAGCCTGCGTGCCACAGCTACTGAAGCCCAGGCACCTAGAGCCCGTACTCTGCAACAAGAGAAGCCACCGCAATGAGATCGTCTCAACTAGAGAAAGCCCGAGTGCAGCAGCGAAGACCCAAAACTGCCAAAAATAAATAAATAAATTTATTTAAAAAAATAAATAAATAAAGAGTGGCAGATAACTCCATGGTAAATTTTTTTACCATCTATAGGGACTAGTAGTGTTTATTATAGAGCCATATTCATAATACCCATTCTGAATTTGCTAATTGGCAGGTAGTACAAACTTTGACCCACCTGTCTGTGGATGTAAGAACAGTGGCCTGAAATCTACTGAAAAGTAGAGCTTCTAAAAGAGGTCTGATATGTCCATTCTGGTTGGTCTTGAATGAATTGTGTGTTTGTGAAGAAACTTGAGGATTTGCTCTTTAATGAAATCATATCAGCAGGAGAAAATTTTAGTACGGTTAGGATATTACAAAATCTGTATTTTTGCAAACTAATTTTTTTCCAACTTTTTTATTGTGGTAAAAACACATAACATCAAATTTACATCTTAACCATTTTAAGTGTATAGTTCAAGGGCCTAAAGTACATTCACATTGTTGTGCAACCATCACCATCATCCGTCTCCAGACCGCTTTTCATCTTGCAAAACTGAACTCTATACCCATTAATCAGTAACTTCCCAGTCTCCCCTCTCCCACCCTGGGCTTATCAGCAACCCCTGTGAACCAGGACTCTGGCTCTGTTACCATCACTAAATAATACTGATTATTTAGTGATGGTGACCAGTTATATCTGGCAAAATCCACTTTTATCAAATAATAACAATTTGCTGTAGGATCTAACTGGCTATATATTGTGTCTCTCAAGTGCTGCTCTAAATGTTTAGTAATAATGTGCAGTGAAGTAAGGCACTGGGGAGAAAGAAGTTAAAGCTGTTGTTCTGCTTGCCAGGAAGAGAAATGAGGATGACAGAAAAGGAAGCATGTGACACATCTGAATTCCTTTTCAATGTGATAACTGAGCCCCTAGGTCAGGGTTCAGCAAGCTGCTGCCCCTCTGCCTGCCTCCTGTTTCTGTACAGCCTGTAAGCTAAGAATGTTTTTTATAGTTTTAAATAGTTGAAAAAAACCAATATAAGAATAGCATATCATGATATGTGAAAACTGTACAAAATTCAAGTTTCAGTGTCCACAGGTAAAGTTTTATTGGAGCACATCCACACTGCTGTGTTTACAGATTGCCTGTGTGCTTTCATGGTGCAAGGGCAGAGCTGAGTAGTTGTGACAGAGACCACACGGGGTAGCCCGCTCGGTGCAGCACAAACCACAGTGATGCCATTGTAATAATTTGACATTGTTTTAATGTCGTGCATATCGTCATATCATTGTATGACACTGCATTTTATTTTTTTACTACCAGTGTATGCCAATCATGCCAAAGCAAGAAAAGAAAGAGAAAATTTGACTTAGTGCTTTTAAAGCAGAGTGGCGTGTGGATTATTTTGTCACCAAACTAGACGGCAAAGCATTGTGTGTATTATACACTGACACTATACCTGTGCTTAAAAAAAAACATATATATGTCACATTACCAAACTCAGTATTCATCCAACTCACAGGACAAGTCACAACAATTAGAAAATTTTAAATGAAACATCACAGCAGAGTTTCTTCACAAAAATGAGTCTGTAACCAAAATAAGTTTCTGGGTGGTTGGTTTGTTAGCCAATTAAGGAAAGCCATTTACCAATAGTGAGTTAATTAAATCATGGTTTATTGCAGTAGCTTAAGGCATGTGCCCAGAAAAAAATAAACTTACTTAAGACTATTTGCCTTTCAGCAAAAACAGTTATTCAAAGGAATGAGGACATCAGGAGCAACATAATTAAAACACACGGCAAATGACTGAGTTTTTCTTGGCTCTTGACAAATCAACAGGTATTACTGATATTGCTCAGTTCTTATTTATTTGAGAAGTAATTGCTGATTAATTTAGAGTGACTCACAAATTAGCCATTATAAATAGTCTGTGAAACAACTGTGGGAGAGAATATATCCAAAGAGGTTGAGAAAACACTAATTCAGTACAACCTGGGTGGAATCTGCTAAGACTTGATACAATTGATGGTGGTTAAAAATGTGTGTGGAGCAGGAGAAATGTTTGTTGGAAAATTTTACAAAACTTGTGAAAATGTAAGGTCCTTAAAGCCTACAGTTATTCATTTTATTATTCATCAGAAGGTACTTTGCAGAAAATATTTGAACCTATTATGTATTTTTTTTTCCTTCCTTGCGGTACGTGGGCCTCTCACTGTCGTGGCCTCTCCCGTTGTGGAGCACAGGCTCCAGACGCGCAGGCTCAGCGGCCATGGCTCACGGGCCCAGCCGCTCCGCAGCATGTGGGATCCTCCCGGACCGGGGCACGAACCCGCGTCCCCTGCATCGGCAGGCGGACTCTCAACCACTGCGCCACCAGGGAAGCCCTATTATGTATTTTTTAAATAGCTGTATTGAAATATTATTCACATGCAATTCACCCATTTGAAGTACATATTTCAATGGTTTTTTGTTTGTTTGTTTATTCACAGGGTTTGTGCAACACCACAATCCAATTTTTAAAAAACGTTTTTGTCCCCATTGAAAGAAACCCATTAGCAGGCATTCCTCCCCCAATCCCCCAATCTCTCACTCCTAAGAAACCACTAATCTGTTTTCTGACTCTATAAATTTGACGATTCTTGACATTTCACATAAATGGAATCATACAATGTGTGATCTTTGGGGACTGATGTCTTACACTTAGCATAAAGTTCCCAAGGCTCATTTATGTTGTGGCATGTATCAGAACTTCTTTTCTTCTTATTGCTGAATCATATTTCACTGTAGGGATGCACCACATTTTATTTATCTATTCATGAGTTGATAGACATTTGTTTTTTTCCACTTTTTAGCTATTATGGCTAATACTGCTATGAAGGTTTGTGTACAAGTTTTTGTATGGATGTATGCTTTCACTTCGCTTGGGTATATACGTAGGAATGAAATTGATGTGTCATATGATGACGTAATATTTAACTTTCAGAGCTGCCAGACTTTTCCAAAATGCCTGCACTATTTTACAATCCCACCAGCAAGATATAAGGGTTCCAATTTCTCCACATCTTTAAGAAAACTTTGTTTTCTGTCTTTTTTGATTATAGTCATCTTAGTGCATATGAAGAGGCCTCTCATTGTAGTTTTTATGAGCATTTATGTAGTGATTAATGATACTAAACCTCTTTTCCTGTGCTTATTTGCCTATTTATATATCTTCTTTGAAGTGTTGTCTGTTTAAATCCTTTGTCCATTTAAAAAACTGGAGGATTTGTCTTTTTATTATTGTGTTGTAAGAGTTCTTTATATATCTTGTATTCATGTCCCTTGTGAGATCTATTTTCATATATTTCCTTCCATTGTGTAAGTTGTCTTTACTTTCTTGATGGTATCATTTATGAAAATAACGTTTTTGTTGTCATATCTATGAAATCATTGCCTAACCCAAGGTCACAAAATTCATAAAATCTCATAATGGGTCAGCATTGGCAAGTGAGCATTTGCCATTAATTCTGATGGTAGGGAACACTTTGAACCCTAATTAAACAAGATATTTTTTTAAATTCCAGTCTCATTTGTAGGCCTGTCTGACAAAAAGTTATACTCAATTATTATTAGTATAGTTTCAATTTTATGAATAAAAATTTTGTGAAGATTTATTTTCTTCTTGCTTATAAGTACCTACATAATATCCTTGATTTTGCCCCTTGGCCTGCAAAGTCTAAAATAGGTACTATCTGACGCTTCACAGAAAATGTGTGTTGACCTTGCTCTGAGTAAACAGACGAATGATATTTGCTACAAGTGGAGTTTTTGTCTATGGAATGCTCTTAACTGTGTATCCCTGATTTAAAATTGCCTATGGCAAACATACCTAGGATCTATGGATTTATAACTCCCTAGAGAAGGTCATGCAAGCTGTACAACTCTGAGGTATAAAATGAAGAAGTGTCACGACTTAAACACACCCACTGTGTGAGGTGACCCCCAAACCTCAGTTAGAGGCCTCACCTCTTATTCTAGAAGGAAGAACCTACAAAGCCAGGATGTCCTAGACCTCCCCATTCTGCCTGTGCCTTTTGATTGCTTGTATCTTTGAAATTATTAATAAAGCTTGATACTAAGTAAGACCTCTGATATTTGTGAGTTAGATATTACAGTCCAGTCCCATGTGTTAGCTGAAGCACTATTCATGTATTTGAAAACATAGAGTAAGTTTTCAAAAAGTCACAACAAGCAATCTTGGAGAGACTAAATATAATTTTATGCTTGGAGTAGAGAATAATGAATTTCTCTTAAAATAGGTAAAAGAACCATATTTTCTAAAAGGATTACTTGGTGTAATTTGGTAAAGAGTATAGTTACCTTCTACTCAACAATCCACATATTTGTCAAACTCCCTTTAAGCTAGTCTCTTCTGTAAAGTTTTATTATTTATAATTAAATATCTTTTCATGAAAACAAACCAACATATGCAAGTAATAAGGATGCTACAGGAACTTCCCTCGTGGTCCTGTGGCTAAGACTCCATGCTCTCAATGCAGTGGGCCTGGGTTCAATCCCTGGTCAGGGAACTATATCCCACATGCCACAATGAAGATCCCGCATGCAGCAAGGAAGATCCTGCGTGCCGCAACTAAGACCCGGCACAGGCAGATAAATAAATATTAAAAAAAAAAAAAGATGCTATGACCAAAAGTGTTGAATCATCCATACACAGCAAAAGCTAGATTTGATCATTTCAAAACTATTAAACCTAAAAACTATCATCTGTTTTATCAGGTTTTGAAAAAATGATTCTACCTTAAAATTTTAATGAAATGCATTGTTGCCTTTGAGATTTTTTTGCATTCTTTATGGTGCTACTCTTAAGTTTACACCAAAGAAAATCTTCCATCTCAAAACTTTAGCGTTTTCAGAAAAAAAACAGAACAAATTTCTAGGCCATTCTTATTGATCTCCCTTGGAATATTTTTTGTCCTGATGAGATCTGCTATTATTATTTTTAAAGATTTATTTATTATTTTCATTTATTTATTTTATTTATCTTTGGCTGCTTCGGCTCTTAGTTGCGGCACGCAAGATCTTCAATGAGGCCTGCGGGATCTCCGTTGAGGTGCGCAGGCTCTTCGTTGAGGCACATGGGCTTCTCTCTAGTTGTGGCGACCAGGTTTTCTCTTCTCTAGTTGTGGTACACAGGCTCCAGGGCTCGTGGGCTCTGTAGTTTGTGGCACGCAGCCTCTCTAGTTGAGGTGCATGAGCTCAGTTGTTGTGGTGCGTGGGCTTAGTTGCCCCGCGGCATGTGGGATCTTAGTTCCCTGACCAGGGATCGAACCCACATCCCCTGCATTGGAAGGCGGATTCTTTACCACTGGACCACCAGGGAAGACCCTAGATCTGCTATTATTAATGTCTTTTTCCTAAAGTTATATAACTTCAGTCCTCAAATCATTTGCATAATTTTACAAGGTTTCTACTTTGTTTTTTAGACTCCTCATAACTGATTGACAAGAAAAAACTTGAAAAGATGGAAAAAATTTATACTATTTGATTTTATAAATGACAACTTCCTGTATCCCACGTTCTGAAAACATGATATCCTCATGATTTTGAACCAAGTGAAAGTGTGTCCTGAATTAGCCAGTGGGAGAAAGAATGACAGGAAGTATTGAGTAAAACAATCTACTTGAGTGGCTAGTCCCTTTATGAAACATACAGTTGTAAACATATTATGGATCCTTTTGTTTGTTTTTCATTTTAAGGAAAAACATTAACTTTTGGACTACGTCCAGAGTAGCACCATCTCATGGGCATTCCCTCCTCCTACAATTTCAGAAAACCTTTGGTAACTAACTAAGAAAATGCAGAAGATCTTGCAAACAGAGGAAATTACCAATACCCAAGCTCTTAGAAAAGGAAAGAGGAAAAGGACGGAGACGATGGACTCAGAGAATGCGAACAGTGACCTGGATAAATGGCAGGTTGGTGTGCTGTTGTTGTGGTGGTACTTTCTTCCCTTGCTCTGCCATAATTCCATAATTCCTTTCACAATTTATTAGTGCATTTCCCCCTCTTGTATTAATAGATTCTTCCCTTTAATTCTTTATTCAACTGAAGGAATAAAATTTCATGTTCTCTTTTTAATGTTAAACAAGTTGAATTAGAAACATATTCACAAGCCATTTTACCAGCTTCTATTGAAGTGTGGCCAATTATACATTGTCCAAACTTTCCTTGATATCCTGGGACATTAAAGATCAGCAAACTGTCAGAAAATATTTTTTTCCTCCCAAAACCACTGGAGAAATTGGAACACCTCTTCTAAAATTTATTGCTTTTTTTTTTTTTTTGACTCCAGTTTGCAGCCCATCCTCATCACAGGTTTGGCCAGGGCCCCTTTCTTATTTGTATTTATTCATTTATTCCTTTTTGATCTGAATTCCCCACTCCCATTCTCCTCTTACACTTTGGACAAACTATCCACCTGTTTATCCTTTATTTTTTATTTGTGTGTCTTTGTAATACATGGAGTGCTTATGTGCATGTATTTTTGTTTAATTTTTAAAATACATACTGTACATTCTCATGGTTTAGAATATATTTTACTCTCCTGGGATAGTGTCTGGAGGCACTGAGAACGGTCCAGCATCTGGCATGCTGCACATCCTAGGCTGCCCCACAACACGGCCTCTGACAAAACGAGGCTGTCCCGAACCCCTGGCAATAGAATTGTTTACTCTTAAACCCAGAAGGTTGGGAAAGCACCAAAATCTGCATGTGGAATGTGCCCAGGCCGACTTTGAGAAGTTGTTGCTGTGAGACCTAAAGTTCTTATGAGGTTTCCTGAAACGAAACATGTCAGCCGGGCCCATGGTGGGTCCATGTCTGCTAAGCATGTCCATGATCGGTCACATATGCTTTCCTACGGAGGGGCAGAAAATCCTTGTGAAAGTGTTGAAGGCACAAGCACAGAGTCAGAAAGCTAAATTTAAAATGAAGTTTTGAGTAATAAAAAAATCAAAAGCCTAAAAATTATATATCTGTATATCTACATAGCGTGTGTGTGAAAAGTCTCCCACACAGCTGTCCCCACCAGCCCTGTTCCTGACTCCTGGCCCCCTACCACATGTAACCACATTTATGGCTTTCTTGTTTATCCTCCCAGTGTTTCTTTGTTCAAATAAAGCAAATATGAATATAGATATTCTTATCCCCTCTTTTGCACAAAAAGTAACTTACTAGATAGGCTGCTTTGTACATTGCTTTTTTACTTAATGTATTCTGACAATCTTTCCATTAGTATATAAAGAACTTTCTCTTTTGTACATCATCACCCACTGTCCCCTAGCATGCATATGGCTTGTTTCCAATCTTTTTCTGTTTACAAATCATGCTGCACTGTACAACCTTATGGCTCCATCATTTCACACATCATTTAGTAGTACATTGGTATCATAATATATAGCTCAATCTGTTTGACTTTTCAACCAGCACTGTTTTTAACATCTATATTGCTATTATATATGATACGTTGTGTCTAACAAAGCATAGCATCATTTTACTTATCCTTTCCTCCAATGATGAAAACCTAGATTTCCTCCAGCATCTTGGTACTACAAACAATGACAAAATAAATGTCCGCATACATGTCCATTTAAGAAACAGCGTGAGAATGTCTCTGGAATAAACACTTAGAAGGGTGAGTAATGGCTTTCATATGACAATGAAATTGCTTTCCAGAATGTCCACATCAGTCCACATGCCCAGCAGCAGTGCATAAGGGATTCCATGTTGTGCTTCCCTGCCAACACTTAGCATTTATGTCCTTATTTCATATATTTGGCAATTGATGGGAGAAAATGATATCTTGTTTCAATTTGCTGGTGCAGGTTTTGGAGGGGGAGGGTTGTCCAGTGGTTCCTTGAGGGCAAAATAGTCACCTGCTCCAGCAGGCCAGTAGTATGGTTTCTTTTGCAATTTGTGTTTCTCAAAAACTTAATAACTTTCCAGACTATTTCTTTCTGTTTGGTTTCATTGCAAGTAGCTACAGCCAGAGATCTTATTTGGTCATAAATAAGCCTGAAACCTCTCCTCTTTTATTACGGCTGCTCAGCCTCTTTTCTCTCCAACTTTTGGCAGTGACTTAATTGCCATATGAAACAAAAAGCTTGAAGATAATGCACTGAAGCTGAGGCTTGCCGTTGGGATGGATTTCAGTGTCTGGCAGAGAACACTTAAAGAGAAGCTCTTGAGAAAGCCTTGAGTTCACAGGCTTTTTTTCTTATCTCTTACAATTTAGATGTAGACGTCATTCACTTTTTTCAAACTTTGAAGATTTAACATGCTGGACTCAGTTTAAATTGCATGCTACATTCTAAATGCAGATGGAAGGAGAAAGCCTTCCATTTCTGCAAACTAGCTAGCACTGACAAGAAATCACTGATACACACAGACATTCTTTTTCCAGTCTCAATATGTACATGGTGTGCCTTCCAAGGCATTGCAGGTGACGGTTTTACCAAATGTGTCATCACCAAGGTCTAACAAGAGTCAACAATCTTCCAGCATGTTATACCTTTGCTCTTTTTGACCATAACCTGACCTCTAAGTAATTCAAACATATGTCAAGTTTTGGGTATCCGGCTTCTAGGTACCAAAATCTGCATTATTTAAGATGCACGTTGTAAAGGCTGTAACAAAGACCCAAATATCACAGTGGCGTATAAAGATGGAAGTTTATTTCCCTTTCATATAATAGCAAGAGCAGTCCTGGTTGCTGTAGCAGTGCCAAAATGTTGAGGATCCCTCTTATCTTGTTCATTTACCTTCCTGAACACACAGCCTCTGTCTCTGGGTCAAGGTGACTACTCCAGCTCCCACGTGCATGCCTTCGTCTCTGCCAACAAAAATAGAATTCAGGCAGGAGAAGGCCAGCCCATTCCTCCTAAGGTCATGACCCAGTAGTGGTACACATTGTTTCTACTCCTATTTGATTGGCGGAAGCTTAGTCACATAGCCACACTGAGCTGTCCGGGAGTCTGGGAAATGTAATCTAGCTGACACCTATCTGCTGAGCTAAAAACCTATTACTGTAGCAGAATGGGAGAACAAATACCTGGTGATAGCCAGCAGTCTCTGCCACTGTTCATTTCTCTATTGAGTTTTTATAGTTTCTGTTGGGTTTCTTAGTCTATTCTGGTGGGTTCCTGTTCCATTCTTATTGATTGGCGCATATACCATATCTACTGTAGAAATTAGTTTCGTGTGGTTTTAGATTTTGCAAATATCTTATCCCAATCTATTGTCTATTAACTTTGTCTTCCAATGATGCTTATAAATGGATTTATGCTTGATTTCATTTCTCTCTTGTGGGAAATTGCTGCAAGAACTAGACCATATATTCTATTTTTCCCAATTACTCTGCATAGAACTATGATCTCAATAGGCATCCTTCAGTTTTTTTAAATAAATATTTCATTTCTAGTTAACCAAATGCATCAGTTTTTTTATTAAAGATTTATATATCTAGCATGAGTACTTTAGCTACTTGCCAACATAGAACAATAGTAATTTTCATTACCATTATATATGTCACACGCATGTGGAATAATGAAATATGTATACATACATAGATTTGTATACTTGTAAAATAAGGAGTGAGGTTGAATGTATACATTACTGATCATACAAAAATATAATTGTATTTTCTATAACTGATCTCATCTGGCTTTCAATTCTCCATCCCTGCTAGATAAGAAAAGGGGGAGGGGGGAAAGCTTGAACTTGTCCATTGACAGTGAATTACAGAGTGTTCTTTTTTTAAAAAATTTTATTTTTGGCTGCATTGGGTCTTCGTTGCTGCGCACGGGCTTATCTCTGGTTGCTGGGAGAGGGGGCTACTCTTCGTCGCGGCACACGGGCTTCTCATGGCGGTGGCTTCTCTTGTTGCAGAGCACAGGCTAGGTGCATGGGCTTCAGTAGCTGTTGCTCGCGGGCTCTAGAGCGCAGGCTCAGTAGTTGTGGTGCAGGGACTTAGTTGCTCTGCGGCATGTGGGATCTTCCCAGACCAGGGCTCGAACCCATGTATCCTGCATTGGCAGGAGGATTCTTAACCACTGGGTCACCAGGGAAGCCCAGTTAGAGTGTTCTGGTGTTTAAAATCCCTTTGAGGTATTGGTATAGTTTCAGTCACTTCAGGGTTTAAGTCTCAATGGAGACTAGATTCTCACTCTCCTCCACTTCCTGTTTTTTTCCTGGGAAGTGTTTCAAGTTTTGAGGAGTCTTACATATCATCCAGCATCTGGGGAGGGACTGCTGGTCTTCTGCCCAGGCTCTAAGTCTTCTGCCTGTTTCCTTAGTGTCCAGTACTGTTACTGCTGAGGCACAGCATTCCCTCCAGCTCCCAGGGGGTTCTGTTGGCACCATCTGCTGATGTTTGCTGTGCTGGGACCCGCTGCCATCTTCTGTAAGGTTTTGGCACCCTGTAGCCTCTCTGTTCACCAGTTCCCCCAGCACTTACCCAGTTCCTGACCGGGACACAGTGATCCTCTGGATTCTCCAGCTGCTTTGCATGAGCTCTGGGGAGTCTGGACACTGTCTCTGGTCCATTTGTTCAGACACCAATTTTGTCCATTTCTGATCCGTGGCCCAGAAGGCGCCGTGTTGCCCTGGTGTTGCTGGACATGGGGCCCCTTTAGGGCATTTATGATGTGCTGAGAAGCACGGAGCTGGCCCTGCTGCCCTGGGACTGCCCCTCATTCATCTGGATATTTCTATCATCTACCCTAACCCTGTTGATCCACCTCTCTTCCCCACAAAGGTCAGGGCAGGAAGAGCAGACACTGGAATCTGACTTTCTGTCCTTCCTGCTCCTCAGCCTGGCCCCAGGAGGTCTCTTCGCTTCCTATTCAGCAGGAACTTTCTTGATCTCTCTCTATTTTCAATATTTTTATTGGAGTATAGTTGATTCACAATGTTGTGTTCTGGTGTACATGTGCCTTTATCTCTTCTAAAGTTTATTTTTTATTTTTATTTTTTTGTGGTACGCGGGCCTCTCACTGCTGTGGCCTCTCCCTCTCCCGTTGCGGAGCAGAGGCTCCGGACGCACAGGCTCAGCGGCCATGGCTCACGGGTCCAGCCGCTCCGCTGCATGTGGGATCTTCCCGGACCGGAGCACGAACCTGTGTCCCCTGCATTGGCAGGCGGACTCCCATCCACTGTGCCACCAGGGAAGCCCTAAAGTTTATTTTTATAAACATTATACTCCAGGCTTCTAGATTTGGATCTTTATAAATTTCCTTCTGTGCTCCAATTTTCCAGATTTGGATTAATGTAAAGGCCACCTTAGTAATTTGAGAAAATTCTTTTCTGCCTCAACAAAGCCTGGGTTTTACGACTCAAAGGCATACGTTTTCGGACTATTGTCCTGCTGTCCTTAAAAAATATTTTTGAAACTAAAAGGTAGACGTCAGTGCTTTGTTCTGGGTAAATCTTTCTCCTTTCTCTGATGCAATAAACCCCCAAATTAGCCTCATGGCATAGTCTCAACAAAGAGGCTGTGGATGAGGTGTCGGGAGAGAAATGGAGGACGTAGATGAGTTACAAAGATCTGAATGGTGGTCTGGTTAATTCTACTCTGTTATACTATCTTTCTACTTTGTGTTTTTCATTGAAGTTAGGCTGAAAGTCAGAATCCTGATTACTGGTTTTTGTTTTTGTTTGTTTTTTTCGTGGTACGCGGGCCTCTCACTGTTGTGGCCTCTCCCGTTGCGGAGCACAGTCTCCGGACGCACAGGCTCAGCGGCCATGGCTCACGGGCCCAGCCGCTCCGCTGCACAGGTCTCCGCTGTGGGACCTTCCCAGACCGGGGCACGAACCCGTGTCCCCTGCATCGGCAGGCGGACTCTCAACCACTGCGCCACCAGGGAAGCTCCTGATTACTGTTTTGAAAGAGACGTGTGTGTGAAACTTTGATGTCCTCTTTTATTCTGAGTTCCCCTGTATAGTGGAGGACCAAGCTGAGGCTAGATCACTCGCAAGGGCTCAGCTCCCCTCCTGGAAAAGCAGGAGCCTGTAGGTCTAATTAAGTCCCAGCAGCATCCAGAACACAGGATAAACCACGAGAGCTGCCTTGATGCTTTTGTTGTGCCTGCCTTGTATTTTAGAGAGACCCGTATTCGGGAAATGCCTTTCTGCCCGGTGAGAGCTCCAGTGAGGATGAAGACCCTCTAGCAGAATTGTCGAAGGAGGAATTGTGCACAAAAATAAGAGGCCTGAAACAAAAACTAACAAACATCCGGAAAGAAAACAGCCGCCTTCGACAGTCTTTGGTCATGCTTCAAGGTAAACTTAGAGAAAATTGACATTTTTAGATGAAAGGAAAAATACTTGATGAGGGAAAGTATTGAAATCAGCTGTCAAGAATGAAAAACTCAGTACCTTAGAGAAAAAAAATCAAAAACCACATTTTAAGAAAATCTATGATTACATAATTTAATATGGATGTACTCTATTGAAGCCTCTAGTTTATTGATTAAAAAATTTTAGATTATTCCTACAAAATACCAAATGTCATATTCATTTAATACTGTCCAACAAATATTTATTGAGTGTTTAATATAGGCTTAGAGAGAAAAGATCGGTAAGACAACAGATATGTCAAGGTATTCATGATGTATTTATCTCATTCTCCTCTGCTAAGGAAAGCACTAGAAAATGGGGCCTGTTGTGATCTCTTATAGACTTACTGGAATTAAAGATTCCACATATTAAATTTCAGGTTTGGGGTTGGGAGCAGTGGTTTGGAAAATAATCACATTCCACTGAAGACATAAAGGGGAAAGACAGGCCCAAGAAAATTAAAAACAACCTGGAATAATGCCTTTTTGCAGAATCCTATATTGTGTTTAAGTGTTTTTTTTTTTTTAATTATGTTTTCCACTTGTAGTTAGGCATCATGCACTATTTTGTACAGCTGAATATTTGGCAATATATCCTATGTGGGGCAGCATTCTGTTATAAAACAGTAAATACACAGAGTATTTTAAAAATAAATCCCTCTGGCTTCTGTGTACAAAATGAGTACAAGGGGCACAGAAAGGAGAGTCGAGGAGAACCACTTTTGAAAGGTATTACAGTCATTGGACTAACAGGATGGCAGCCTTGCCTAGGGCAATGGCTGTGGAAATAAAGAAGACAATTCCACAATATTTGGGGAGGCAGAAATTGTAGGAGACAGAACATTGTGGTGAGCTAGATTGACAGAGTAATGGCTCAGATGAGTTCCTACAGATATTGATTAAATTGAAGGCTTCCTAATTTTAAGTAGAAACAGGCACACATGAATGGAAATAAGATGTTTATTCCACCAACAAGCCATTCTCTCCTTATTTTTTATGCTTTAAATATTGCATCTTTATAACTGATGGTTTTTCCTGGTGAGGTTTTTGCAATTTCAAAGAACAGATTGTTCTTATTTTTATATCATCTGTTCCAGAACGTAGAGTAAGATGAAAAGCTAGTTGATAAAGTTAGCATACATTGCTGGTTCAAGTATTGATCTTGAAGTCACCGACTTTGGTTTGAATCCCAACCCTGCTTACTAGCTGTAAGCCTTGGCCCTGTCACTGTCCTGCCCTCAGCCCCAGGTTCACTTTCCTCATCTACACAGTGGAGCCAATCTCTCGTGTCCTTCTTGCCAAGATGATTAAATTAGATAATTGGAAGAAATGCTTTACCAGGGCCTGATACATGATAGGTGCTCAGTAATCATCGCTATTGATTCTGTCTCTGTTTTTATTAACACCAGAACTTGACACATGGACTCCCCCAAAAAGAAAATTAGATCCATTTTTTTTCATAAATTTAGATGAGAAAATTCTAAATGCAAGAGGAGCAAATCAGTTTCAATAGTATAAGAAGGGGACTTCTCTGACAGTCCAGTGGTTAAGACTCCATGCTTCCAGTTAAGGGGATGCGGGTTCCATCCCTGGTCGGGAACTAAGATCCCACATGCCGCGCAGCACAGACAAAAAATAAAATTAAAAAAATAGTATATGAAAAGAATCATCACTATGAACAGTTTCTCTCTGTCCCTCACTCTGGAGTTGCTGTTTCATTTTCTCCTCTCTCTGCCAGCTTCCCACATCTTCAATATCCTCACTCTCAGCTGGTGCCTTTGCTTCATGGAGAACTTGGAGGATGTGAAAAGACTGTCAGCTCCCTGCACCTGTGCTTGTATTAACCTCCACTTCCTCTCCTGTCACCCATGAGTGACCTGTCCTCTTGTCCAGCCAAAGGCAGTATGTCCATCTATGCGTCCTCTTTCTGCTAATCAAGGACAGAGTTCCAGAGATCCTCCCCACTCTCTCTAATGAATCATCCCATTAGCATCAGACATACAATTATTTCTCTCATTAAAAAAACCAAACAAACCAAAAAAAAAACCACCTTTCTCAGGCCATTTGCTTTTCTGCCTTCCACCCTGTTTCTCTCCTTCCCTTTGTAGGAAAACTCCTTACATGTTGACCCTATACATTGTTTTCAATTTTCCCCCTTTTATTCCCTTTGGATCCCACTTCAATTAGGTCCTTGTCATTCCATTGTAATGTCTCTTCTCATGATCGCCAATGACCTCCATGTATTAGTTTCCTAGGGCTGCAGTGATAAAGTATCACAGACTGGGTGGCTTAAACAGCAGAATTCCAAAATCAAGGTGTCAGCAGGGCCACGCTTCCTCTGATGGCGCTGGGGAAGGCCTCTCTCCTAGCTTCTGGTTGATCTTTGGCCTGAGGCAGCATTAAGACCAGTCTTCATGTGATGACCTCACTGTGGGCTTGTCTGTCTCTGTGTCCAGACTTCCCTCTTTTTATAGATGTCAGTCATTTTGGATTAAGGCCCACTCTAATGACCTCATTTTAACTTGATTACATCTATAAAGACCCTATTTCCAAATAAGGTCACATTCTAAGGTCCTGGGGGTTAGACTTCAACATCTCTTTTTGGGGGGACACAATTCAGCCCATAACATTTCATATTGCTAAGCCCGAAGGTCATTTCTCAAGGATCACATTAAGTGCCCTGTTACATCTGACACCTTGGCTACCTCTCCTTCCTTGGCTTCTAGGGCACCACATTCCTCCTCCACTGCTGAGCTTTCCGTCTCAGTTTATATGGCTGCCTCATTTCATCATCTTATCCTCTAAATATTTGATGATGCCCCAGGCTCAGTCCTTGGACTTCTTTCTTTTCTATCTGCTTTCACTCCATAGGGGATCATATCCAATTCTATGGTGTTAAATCCATCAATAACTATGACTTATCTCCAACCTGGACTTCTCCCTTTAGTTCCAGAGTCATGGGCTAACTGTGTATTGACAAGACTGGCAGACATCTCAGACAAACACCACCACCCACGACCACATTCCCACTCTTCCCCTGCCACCTGCTCCTCTCTTTCTTCCTCGCCTCGGTTAATCTAACTTCATTGTTCCAGTTTCTCAACTCAAAAACCACGATGCTGTCTTGTATTTCTGTATTTCTTTTACATCCTACACTCAGTCCATTGGCAAATCCTACTGGCTTCACCTTCAAAATATCTCTGGAATACAGTTCTTTGTACCACCCCCATTACAGCCACTCTGGTCCAAACCACCAGCATCTCTCACCCAGGTTATCATGGTGGCTTCCTCACTGGTGTTGCCACTTCTGCTCATGCTACTGTGCGGTCCACTCTCAACACAGCAGCAAGAACATCCTGCTAAATGTAGGCCAGCTCACGTCACTCCTCTCTGCAGACCCTTCCAGTGCACGTCTACCTCACGTGGGGTAAAACTGAAGTCGGTTTTATGATCTTTGAGTCCTTACATGATCCGGCCACCTCCCCTCCACATACCTTTCTGGCCTTGTTTTCTACTCTCTCCCCATCCTTCTCTGTGATCCAGCCACACCGGACCACTTGCTTTCCCTCCAAAGACATCAGACGTGACCTGACGTCGGCATCTCTGTACTGGCTGTTCCCTTGGCCTGGGATGTTCTTTCCCCAGATATCCACATAGTTTGCACCCTACGTACTTCCAACTCTTCACTGTAAATTCATCTTTGCCCTGACCTCCTCCCTCCATCTAAACTTTCAACCTCTCTCCCCCTGCAACATTTTTTTATCCCTTCCCGTTTTGTTTCCTCTTTGGCACTTAAAAGTCTACATACTCTATTCTGTATTTAATATTGTCTGCCCCCCTGCATGCACACACACTAGTATGTACCCTTAGAAACCAAAGTAAAGTTGGCTATTGGTTAGACTTCAAGCAACAGGAAGAGTCAGGAACTGCCAACTGCCACTGCAGTATTCATGCATGCATTTCTTCTTTCAGTCAATATTTACAAGGTCCTCTATATGTCAGGCACTGCTCTAAGTACCTAGAAAAACCCAGTGAACAAAACAAGGATCGCCACTCTCACAGAGCTCACATTCCAGTGAGGCAAGCAGTCAAAATCATGAAAAATAACAATTAAGTAAAATTAAGTAAATTATACAATATGTTAGCTAGTGATAAATGCTATGGAAAAAATAGGAGAGGTAAAGGAGGATGGGGATTTGAGGGAGAGGGGATGTTTTACAGTTTAAAATAACATGGCCATAGTAGGCCTCCTTGTGAAGCTACAGTTGGGAACTAGGAAGATGTCAGAAAGTTGAAATTTAATGTATAATCCAAATAAGAAAGGGGTCTGAGAGAAGAGTGCAGAGTGGTTAGTTAACTTTTGCTCAGCAATATTCCTCTTTGAACTAAGAATCAGAGCTGTTTATCTGTCTATAAAGCCTGCTAACTAAGAAAAATAGCAGAATGTATATGCCATTCTAGACATTCAGAATGACAGACGTGTGTGTGCTCTACGTGCATGTGTTAAACATTTGAAACATATCTTGTGGACCACAACGGACCAGCACAATAAGATATAAAAGGAAAAAAGTGGTATGTCTATTGTACAAAAGGGTATTAAATTATCACTATTTGTAAAGAATGAATGTATACCCAGGGAAAACAATGCCTCAGCCGAAAACTCCACTCTATTAACTAATGAGATTTCAGTAAAGAAGGAAAAATCAACTACGTTTTGCCCAGGTTCATTTAAATATAGTAGAAAGCTGTCAAAGTTTCAGAAATAGCCAAAGTAAAACCAGTGAATCACTGAAGTAGTAATTAGTAAAAGTTTATTGTGTGCACATCAAAAAGATACCACCAAAAGCAAAAAGGCTTATCTAAGCCATAACAGTGTGAAATTTCAGAACACCAGGAAGGGAAAATCTAGAAGCTTTCAGAGAGAACAAGCAATGTTATCCGCTAAGGAATGGGAGTCAGATGACATCAGACTTTTCACCAGCAACACTGGAAGCTCTAAGATAATTGAGCAATGCCTTTAAAATTCTAAAGGGAAATGATTTAAACCTAGACTTCTATACCCAGTGAAACCATCAACCAAGTGTGAGGGCAGAATAATATTTTCATACTTATGAAGTCTCAATGTACTTCCTGTGCTTTCTTTTTCAAAAGCTAAGGGAGGGTGTGCTCCTTCAAAATGAGAGAGTGAATCTAGAAAGTTAATCAGAAAACAGGTAGTCCAGTACAGGAGAGGGACAGGATGTAGCCACAGAATAATAGTGACGGGACACTCCAGGGTGACAGGTCCACAGTAGCCTGGAAGCAGCTGGTCTAGAGGTGGACAGGTACAGGGGTTCCAGGAGAGAGATCACTGAAAAAAACATGAAATTGATAGATGACATGATGTCATCTACCAAACATACTGCAAGGAGATTTTACACCTCTGGTAGGAAGTTTTGAGATGTTTAAGTCAGAGAAACAGTTAAATAATAATAAGCAAGCTTTTAAAAATGGGATCATTTTAACTCTAGGAAAAAAGTCATGTTTTAAAGGAAAGGAATTGAGAATTACATCACTATAATAATGTAAGCACAGTATTTATTGAAGTAGCAGTTGTGTTACAACTATCCTGGGATGATGGAGAGAAGAAGCGTGTGTATGTGTTTGCACATGTGGGTACCATGTGTGTGTGTTTCTGTGTGGCTGGGGGAGGAGTTGAAAGAGGGCTGCCTTGTCATGTTACGTAGTTGAAAGTCAATAAATAATTATATGAATCTGAAAAAATAAAAGAATAGTTGTATATGCTTATTATTATTTAAGACTATGAAGGTAACTACCAGAGAAAGAGGTAAGTGGATCAGAAGTTCTCCCTCTAGGAGTAGTAGGTAATCCAGGGTGGTGAGTGGTAGGGCAGAGGACTGCTATTTTTCATTATAAGCCTTATTGTATTTAAAAAATAATAAATGCCTAGTACATAATAGGTGCCCCAAATCTAATAGCTACCATTTTTTTAAAAAAATCAGTAATTTCCTTATAGATCAGAAATTGCTGGTTTTATTCCTAAAAAAAATAATTAAAAAGAATCTACACATTAATTACAAATAACTATAAGATATCTACTAGTTACCCTAACAAGAAATGTGTAGGATCTATGATGAAAAATTAAAAAGTCAATGGAGAAATACACAAATCTAAATAGAGAGACGTCAAATTCATAGATGAGAAGATGCCAATTCATCTCAAAATAACTCACAGTTTGACTAGAGTCCCAATCAAATGCCCATAATTGTTTTGTTTTGATTTTGATTTTTGTGGTAATTTGACAATAATTATATTAAAGTTAACCTGAAAGAATAAATAGGCAAAATCAATTAAGAACATTCTGAAAAAGAATCTGAGGGCCTAACTGTCAACATGAAATCATATAAAGTTCTTATAATTAAAAGCAACTTACTAGGATAAGAGCCAGCAGGTCGATGGAACAGAACACACATCCCTGGATAATACCTCCCATACAGGGAAGAAATGTCCTGGAGCCACTGTGGCACAGAGGACAAGAGCATGGGTTTACAGGGGCCAAGTCACTTGGGTTCAAATCCTGGCTCTGCCACCTACTAGCTGTGTAACTGAGTGTGAGATGAATGGAAATGATAAAATTACTTCCCTGGGTGACATGTAAAGTATTCAGAGCAGAACCTGGTAAGGTGAGTGCCATATAGTGTCTGCTTATCACTGTAGGATGACCAGTGCAGTCACACCGGGCCCTGCTCCTAGGAAGGCCCCACATACTGGTTAAAAATACTGTCACCATATTAAAATTCTGAAGAAGCTTTGAACAAGGAGTCCTGCATTTTCCATTTGCAATGGGCCTGACAATTTACATAGCGAGTCCTGCAAGCCATTTAGGACAAGGATGAATTATTCAACAAATGATGCTGGGAAAACTGATATTCCAATGTGGCGGGGAGGGGCAGGTTTAAGTTAGGTTCTCATTTCACACCATGTGGCGTACTAAAACCATAACTGTACAGTTTAAATTAAAACTCCATGTTCTGAATTTGAATGAGTACTGGTTTTGACACAGGATGAATTTTTATCTTTAAAAATTAATAATATGTATATTCTAATACTGTTCACCAAAGAGGCCTAGAAACAAGAACCCAATAGCAAAGAGCACTCCCAGCACTTGGGTGTGGCCTTGAAATACCGTTCCCCACTAAAGGGAGCTGGGGTTCCCTGGAGAAACGGCTGATTCCAGAACTTGCACAGGAAATGGACAAGATTTGTCAGGAGCCTCAAACAGGAAATATAGATGAAAATCTTGTCCTACCAGAAAGCAGGGAGGTCAGCAAAGACCATGTGGATGTGTCAACTGGAAGAGATTCCCACTGGCTAAAGATCATTATTATTGGAGCATCAATAATAATGATCAGGGCAACTGGTTATCATGTATATTTACATGCATGACTTCATTCAAAAGAGAAAAAACTTAATGGTCATCTGAAAGAACCAACTCATTATTTTGAAAACTGGCAAATACAGACTGGAAAATCAAGCATTTACTCTGCCATTATTATATGAAATGAACCTCAGGGTAGCCAAATAGTTGATGAGAGAAAGTTTCCCTTGGTAGAATTCTAGCTAAATGAAGAATTAGGTTATCACCATTTTGCAACCCCTGATGAATCTAGGCAGTGATCATCAGTGACCGCTAATATCGCAACAAAAGGTAACCATGCATTCAATGCCACCTGCTGGAAGTTAAAACACTGATCAAGCCTTTAAATCTAACTACAGGGAAGAATATGTTAAACACCCCCTTAGGGGTGCAATCAGCAGAATCCAGACTGTGGGAAACCCTGCAGGACAAAGGACCCAGTTTCTTCAACTAATAAACTGCAAGGAAAAAACTAGGAGATGAAAAGGAAACCTATAGTTTGTAAAAGAGACAGCAACTAATTGTAATGTATGGACTTTATTTGGATTCTGATTCAAACAAGCTAAAAACAAGAATAAAAACGAGACAATCAGAGAAATTTGAACACTTGCTAGTTTGGTTTCTTTTTTAAATGATATTTGAGAACTATTGCTAAGTATTTCTGGCTGTGACAATGGTGTTATGGTTATATATATATATATATAACCATATTTTATATATATATATTTAAATTTCTTACCTTTGGAGATATACACGGAAATATTTACAGATAAAATGAAATGATGCCTGTGATTTGCTTGAAGTAATTTTGGAGGTGGGAAGAAAGTGGGTGGGGATACAGGTGGAACAAGATTGGCCATGAGTTGGAAACTAGGGCATGGGGTACATGGGAGTTTACTATTTTGTGTGTGTGTTTAAATTTTTACATTAAAAGTTAGAAAAAATATATCCGGGGAGAAAAAAAACTTACTTGTGAAAAGATGTTTAAACTGTATGAAATATATGAGTGAATATTTAACTGATCTGAATGACTTGCTAAGTATAAAGTAAATGAATGAACTAAGGAAAAGACTGCTATTTTTTTTAACATCTTTATTGGAGTATAACTGCTTTACAATGGTGTGTTAGTTTCCGCTTTATAACAAAGTGAATGAGCTATACATATACATATATCCCCCTACCTCTTCCCTCTTGCATCTCCCTCCCTCTCACCCTCCCTATCCCACCCCTCTAGGTGGTCACAAAGCAAGAGCTGATCTCCCTGTGCTATGCAGCTGCTTCCCACTAGTTATCGGTTTTACATTTGGTAGTGTATATATTTCCATGCCACTCTCTTTGTCCCAGCTTACCCTTCCCCCTTCCCGTGTCCTCAAGTCCATTCTCTAGTAGGTCTGTGTCTTTATTCCCATCCTGCCCCTAGGTTCTTCATGACCAGTTTTTTTTTAGATTCCATATATATGCGTTAGCATACGGTATTTGTTTTTCTCTTTCTGACTTACTTCACTCTGTATGACAGACTTTAGGTCCATCCACCTCACTACAAATAACTCAATTTTGTTTCTTTTTATGGCTGAGTAATACTCCATTGTATATATGTGCCACATCTTCTTTATCCATTCATCTGTTGATGGACACTTAGTTTGCTTCCATAAGACTGCTACTTTTAATTAAGTAAAAACTAAAAATATGTGTGTGCTTTTTTAAAAATTTTATTTTATTTATTTTATACAGCAGGTTGTTATTAGTTGTGTGTTAGTTATTAGTTGTAAGTTGTAAGTGTATTGTAAGTGTGTACATTTAAAACATACTAAAATTAAAATACTCTAAGAAAAATAATTGCAACTTATGACAAATTAAAGGTTAAAGTGCTTAAGATATAAAGGTTAAAGTGTTATTAAGGAATTAATAACAGTAGCTAATACATTGTGTTTATAATGCACTAGGCATTCCTATAAGCACTTTACAAAAACCATCTAAGCTATCATAAAATTTAAAAAGTACTAACATTCTTTGGTCTAATAGGTATCTCATAGAATAAGTTCAAATAATCAATAAACAAATAAATATGTATTCAACTTCACAATAATCAAATAATTGCAATAATTACAATTTAAATAATTGTACTAAAATTTTAACCTATCAAAATAGTGAATATTGTTGTTAATAATGAACACCTCTTGTTGATGGTGCAGTGATGTGGCTGACTTCTTACCTTGCTAAGTGGGCATTTAAGATGGAAGACTCTTTTTAGAGAGCCATTCAATGCCATTAACTGAGTCTTGGAAACATTTATACCTCTGAGCCTATTGTTACGCTTTCAGGAATTTATAGCATTGACACGATCAGAGATGCATATAAAGATGTGTGTGGTAGGTGGTTCATAAGAGTTTTGTCTGTAATCAAGAAAAATTGGAAGCAACCTAAATTCCAAAAAGAATAAAAGGAGCATTTGAATAAATTAGAGGACATCAATACCTTGAGATATTAGGGAATCCTTAAAGTCGTGTGTTCAAGTGGAAAATAACCCATCAGCAGATGAATGGATACTTTAATTGTGGAGTATCCATGTAATGAAATATCACTCAGCAACAAAAAAGAATATATATATATATATATATATATATATATATACACATACCTGAATCACTTTGCTATATACCTGAAACATTGTAAATCAACTATACTTCAATAAAAAATAAAAATAATATTCATCCTCCTGAAAAAAGAATGACTGACACAACAACATGAATGAATCTCAAAACATTATGCAGAACAACAACAACAAAAAAGTCAGACCAAAAAAAGGAGAATATACTGTTTGTATCCGTTTATATGGAATTCTAGAACAGGTAAAACGTGTCTCTGACTAAAGAAGTCACATTAATGGTTTCCCCTGAGGTGAGTCCAGGGACTGATTTGGAAGGAACATGAGGCAAATTTCTGGGTGGGCAGAAATGTTCTATATCTCGAACATATTAGTGTGAGCTAATTGGGTATATCCTTTTGTCAAACTCATCCCCCTCTACCTACTTAAATTCTGCTCAGACTTCACATAAGATCTTGACTTTGATTCTAAGCAAATTAGACCTCAAAAGATCATATTTTCCAAGATTTAATAAAATAGGTAAAATATTCAATTTATGGTCTTAATTGGAAAAAAGAAACATGATACAATGTTATGCATATAGCATTGTCCTAATTATGTAAAACAAAATACATGAATATAGATAGAGATATACAAAAATAGAAATGGCAAGAAGGATATATTCCAATGAACATGTATAACTTTCATTATTAGAAAAAACAGTGAATATTCTTTAAACCCCACTTTAATGCAGAATTCCCTTTTTCTCTTTACATTCCAGCTTTGGCCTTCTTTCAGTTCCTCAAATACAGAACTTATGTTTCCTATGCTTCTGATGACCTCCTCATTCCCTCCGGCTATTTAATTCCTGCTCAGCCTTCAGGTTTCAGATCAATCTTGACCTCCTAAGAGAAGCCCTCTGTGGCCCTTCCCTCTCTAGGCTGTTTGCCTCTCCTCTGTGACCTTAACAACTGTGATTTTTTATTTCTTTGCATGCACCTTGAGTTAGCCAAACCGCAAGGTTAAGGGCACAGTCCTCCAGACTGCCAAGTCTTCTAAGACTTCTGATACTGACTGCAAGTTTAGGGGTTTTCCAAAACCACCCTCAGGTCCAGTAATTTGCCAGAGAAATTTAATTCACCAAAACCTATTATATTCATGGTTACATTTATTACAGGGAAAGAATACAAATTAGAACCAGGCAAAGTTGGAAGAGACACATAGGGCAGAGTCTGGTTAGTTTCCAAGTGAGGAACTTCTGTCCTCAGGATATATTACCTACTAGTCTTTATATGTTACAACAGAATGCACAGAGGATTGTCCACCCAGGAAGCTCTCTGAGCTTGGGTGTCCAAAGTTTTTACTGAGGCTTCATTACGTGAGCATGATTGATTCACTGATTGATTGCCCACATGGTCTTTCTGGCTTTCTGACTATGGCCAGCTTCTACCCTAAGATTATTGGGTGTGACTGTCCCCACCCTGAGAAACTCCTTAGCATAAACATAAATCAGGAGTGTTCTAAGGGGCTCACCATGAATAACAAAGACACTCCTGCTATCGCTCGGGAAATTCAAGGGTTGAGAGGTTACTTCTCAGGAACTGGGGGGTGGTGGGTGGCAGTTAGGACAGGTGGCCAGACCTTCTTTGAGCGGGCCAAATTTTTACACACAGCATGGTTAGGTAAACAATACCCCCCACCCCCTCCCAGTTCCAAGAGTCTAGGATCACATCTGGTTTTGCTCCCAGTCTCATCCCTGGCACCTAACAGAGTGGTGGGCAAATGTTGAGAGTTGGCATGACATAGAAGTTTATGGCATGGAATTGGCAGAGTCCGAATTTGAATGTTGCCTCTTCTTTTCACTGAGTTGACCCTGATGGGTTATTTAACCTCTCGTTGCCTAACTGTCCTTATCTGTAAATTGCGGGTAATGACAATACCTATCTCAGAGAGTTGCAATAAGGAGTAAACAAATGAACATCAGTAAAGTTCCCAGAATAGTGCCTGGCACAGAGTAGAAGCTAGATAAGTGTCTAATATTATTAAGTGCTCAATAAATAATTGCTGATTGAACAACTGTCTGGCACATGAGAGGTGCTTAGCAAATATTAATTGAAAATATATAAAATAAGATTTTCTTCTTTAGCAGATTTTTAAATTTTTCTATTAACATAGTACTAAATGTATTGATTTGGACATGTCATCAATATGTCTGATTTTCAGGTCTCCAATCAGCTATTATTCCAAAGATTATATAGCTCAATAATATGCTTAGAAAAGTACAAAAAAGTTTCAGAGTCTTTTCACCTCTCCAGCAGGCATTACCCCCAACCATAGAGTGAGGAGTTGAATTACACAGGGTTCAAGGTGTCTTCCAACTCCAACAAAATGTTATTTGTCCTTAGGAAAGAAACTAGATATAACAAGAGAAGACCATTTAACATGGAGGCATGAAAGCTTTGAATGTGTAAGTTTCCATTTAAAAAAAGGAACTAAGAGAACATTCAGTTGATTACCAAAATCCATCTTTAATATGTGAACACATAGATTTGAACTGTGGCCATGAATTTTTACTAATTTGATGGCCTTTGACTCCCTGGCAAATCATGCACTAAGGCCATAGAAAATTTATTTCAATCTGTGAGAAACGGTTTATTTTATCTTGTCACTTAAACTGGCCTGATGGAAGGTGATAGAATCAGTAATGTCTCCTTAAACACCTTCAAATAACATCATTAGCAATTAGAAAAAGAATCAAGTCTTAAAAACATTATGTTAGGGCTTCCCTGGTGGCACAGTGGTTGAGAGTCTGCCCGCCGATGCAGGGGACACGGGTTCGTGCCCTGGTCCGGGAAGATCCCACATGCCGCGGAGCGGCTAGGCCCGTGAGCCATGGCCGCTGGGTCTGCGCGTCCGGAGCCTGTGCTCCGCAACGGGAGAGGCCACAACAGTGAGAGGTCCGCGTACCACCAAAAAAAAAAAAGTAAATATGTTCCAACCATTCTTCTTACCATGTTTATTTTCCAAAGATAGCAAGTGTTAACAGTTTGGTCTACATACTTCTATGCATATACATATCATAGAAAATATGTATCTATGCTGCTATGCCAAGTATTTGTAAAGTACTACTTTTTCTTGCCATTTTAGTTTTACCACAGGCCGTCACCCAGTTTGAAGAATTGGTTGGTATGGCGGAGGCCCTGCTCAAGGGTGGAGGAACCCTGTCCACGTCTGCGTCCACGCTCTGGAGAGCAACAAATAACTCCTCACCAGATTCATTTGCCTCCACATGTAGTAATTCTAATTCTAATTACAGTTCACCAATTTCCTTGAAAACTGAGGAGGAGCATCACGTGGATGAGAAACAGGTCAGCTGGAAGACCATCCCATCTTTCTCTGGGATACAGTTACATACAAAATTAAAATTACTGTACAACATAATCACTGTCTTATCAGATCACTTTATGTAACTTTAGGTCAATCATAATATTCTGACTATGTAAAACAGTCTTTTACAATAAATCTAATATTTGTGAAATGAATATCCAGTTCAGAAAATTAAAGTCAAATGGTGGACAATGATGAAGTTATTAAACTAGGAAATTCTTAAACCAGTGACAGAAGGACAACTATGCATTAAAGGTTATAAAACTGTATCATTGAGACAAGGTGAATTTTAGGCTGTACATGCTGGCAGAACACAATTCTTCTACTTTCCCGACTTCTCTTAATCAAGAAATAGAAGCTAAAAATACAAGTTTTGTTAGAATCGGCCTGGGAAATTATGCCTTCAAGAGCAGTAATTAAATGCTCACTATCTAACATTCAGAATATTTGAATCTTAGTGTACTGGTTTCCTTTGCTGTGTAACAGATTCCCACAAACTTAGTGATTTATAATAATACAAACTTACCACCTCAGAGTTCTGTAGGTCAGAAATGCGGTAAAATCAAGGTGTTGGCAGGTACTCTCCTTTTTGGAGGCTCTGGAGAAGAATCTGTTTCCTGTCCATGGGGGTTGCTGTAGAACTCAGTTTCTTATGCTTCTAGGGCCGAGTTCCCTGTTTTCTGTTTTCTTGTTGACTATAAACTGAAGGCCATTCCTGCTTCTAGAGGCATCCCCCTTCCCTGGTTCACGGTCCACTTCCATCATCTTCAAAGCCAGTCAGGGCAGGCAAAGCCCTCTCACTCTTCTATTCTCTCCTCCTTCCTCTGTGTCTTCTTTCTGCCTCCCTCTTCTGCAGTTAAGGGCTCATGTGAGTGCTCAATAAATGTTAGCCATTTTCATTATTATTATTAACATTTATGGTGTGCTTACTACGTACCAGATACTGTGTGTATATATTTATAAACATAAAGTTATATGTGTATGTAAATATACATATTCGTACCTGCAATAAAGTACACAAATTTTAAGTGTAAAAAAAAAAAAGGCTCACGTGATTGGACTGGACCCACCTGGATAACTCAGCATATTTTCCCCATCTCAAGGTACTTTAATGACACGTACAAAGTTGATTTTCCCATATAAGGTAACGTATTCAAAGGTTACAGGGATAACGATGTGAATATTGTCAGTGGGCCATTATTATGCTACCATGCTTAGTAGGAAATGTTAAGTATGGATTAATCCTTAAAGCACCAAATGCAGATTACATGACAAGAATTTGTATACACTCTAGAACAAATACCTCATATATGTTGGGAATTATCTCAAAGTTAACATCTAACTCTAACCCCTGAAATGTACAATATATATTAAAAGTATCATACATCACCTTAAAGACTTGGTTTTGTTTTCTGGTCTGTATTAATTCAATGAGTAATATATTCTTCAGATATTCCTTTCCTTTCCTTTTTCAGTTATTTCAATTATTATTTTTAATTTTTTAGTTCAAGATTGAAAAATGGCAGATTGCCCATTGCAACAAGAGCAAGCCTCAGAAGTTTATTAATGATTTAATGCAAGTGCTCTACACAAATGAATACATGGCCACACACAGCCTGACGGGGGCAAAATCCTCTACTTCAAGGGACAAGGCAGTGAAACCAGCTATGAATCAGAATGAAGTTCAAGAAATCATAGGTGATAATGTGTTTGTATTATATTGTCACATGAATCTGAAATTATTTTACCATTCAACTTTAAGTTGTTCTTTCATTATCTTTTTTATTCTTCAAGTTTATTTTTCTATGAGAGAAAAATCTGAGGATAGCCTAAACCTCTTATGATATATGGGGAATTTTGTATAACAACTTTACATTAAAAATGGTTATTAAAATAAAAATGAATTTTATATTACTGAAAAGTTTGGATTCATAAAATTCATAGCTTTAGAAAAGTAAATTTTCAAAATCCTTTCCAACAAAATTTTAGTAACAGTTTATGTCTTATTTTCTTTTTCTTATCTTGGTTAGAAATATCCCTTATCTTTTACTCAGAAAAAAACAGAGGTTAATTTAACCATCCTACTTATGGTTTTTAAGTTAATTAACCTCCTTAAATATAATAATTTAGGTTATCAAGTAATTTTTTTGCAAATATCCAACAAATTTAAGGACTCACTGAATCACAGCTCTCTATATTTTAATAGTGCATCATTTCTTAGTTGGAAAAGAGTCAGTCAGAATCTGCTTGTTTCAACTGATGTTGGGAATGGGTAAAAATAAATTCCCAGCATTTTGGATCAAGGGCACTTAGCATTCAGAGCAAGCAGCAAGGTTAAAGCTGAATGGTACCATAGGAAGACATATACGTATGCTCTCAGTTTATGATATAGACTTTTGTTATCTCTTGCTTTGCTTTGAAAAATCTGCCTAGAGATTCATCTATTTAAATATCTCATGGGTGTTGGGCTGCTTTTTCAAAATAGAGGCAAAATTATAATGTGAATTGCTTGGTGTTTTATTTCAGTTCATACCTTAAGATGCAAAGTCCTGATAAAGTGGTTTTTTAAAATTAATTAATTTATTTTTATTCAAGTATAGTTGATGTATAGTATTATAGAAGTTACAGGTATACAATATAGTATTTCACAATTTTTAATGTTTATGTTCCATTTATACTTATAAAATATTGGCTATATTGCCAGTTGTACAATATATCCTTATAACTTATTTTATACATAGTAGTTTGTACCTCTTACCCCCCCTACCCAATATCGCCCCTCCCCCATCCCTTCCCACTGGCAGCCGCTGGTTTTTTCTCTGCATCTGTGAGTCTACATCCTTCTGACAAAGTGTTTTTCTGTGTTTTGTTGTTGTTTTTACAGGAATCACAAAACAATTATTTCCCAACACAGATGATGTTTCAATTAGGAGAATGATAGGGCAAAAGCTAAACAACTGTACCAAGAAGCCATATTTGAGCAAAAATCTGAACTCTCAGGATATTAACTAGATCCTTTTGGTAAGTCTTGTAAATCTTCACAATCCTTTCAATGTAGCAAGAAGACACAGTACTTGTATCTATGGAATAGCATTTCCCAAACACTCTACTAGAGGAGACTAGAGGCCTGTGAGATGCTAATGAGTATTCCTGGGGGTGAAGGTAGGGACGGGGATGGGGATTTAAACTTGGGAAATGCTGAGTCAGTTACACGGATTCTCCTTTCCCAGAGCCTCTCAAATATTTTGATGCCCTTTAAATATGCCCAAGTGCACCAGAAATCTCTAAGAAGGGCATATAGTGTAGAGTGTTTTCCAAATGTGTTTCACTAAGGAGCTTTTCTTTCTCTTCACACAACACATGTTAACTTGTGGGGAGGGGTAGAAAGCAGCCAAAGGAGGGACATGTGGCAATTTAGGAAGTGCTTCTCTAGAATAAGGGAAATACAGACCTTTAGGAGGTCTCTGAGGTACATTAGTGCACTCTACCATCCCCATCCTGCTTCTCAATGTCTTTAAATCTTTAAGTCAGTTGTTATAGTTTGTATTTGTTTGATAAGGATTTTTACCAATATGTTTGTATTAAAATACTAAAAGGAAGAAATATTTGTTTGCAGCGAGTTCTAAAGAAAATACACTTTATGGTCAGGCCCTGCCCTAGGCAAGCCTGTGATGAGGAACTTTGTGTTTGCTTTAGCAACTCAAAGTCCTGGCCATTCCACCTGTCCCCACCCTTCCTCTCCATTATTTTGATGGAAAATATATGACAAATATGCATTGTTGCGCTATTAATATTTTAATTGATAAACAGACGTATATGATAAACACATGAGGGCAGGTTTTCCTTCCATTTTCTTTACTTCTATCTTTGATTTCCATTTTGCCTGCTCTTCGCCTGAGACCATGTCACTTGTCTTTTTCTTCTGACGATGTTTTAAATAGGATATGGACCCACCCCACCCCCACCCACTGTTTTAACTACTGCCCCATCCTCCTTGAGGGTCCCTTAGTATGTTACTATTCAATTAAGGCTACCTCTGCTGAGGGTCAATAATAGTCTCTCTTCCTTAAAAAGAACAAAACAAAATAACCAAAAAACCTACTTATAACAGCTGAAGGGGAATTCTTTCTCTTGGCTCATGCATACTGGTACACAGACCTGAAGATTTATAAAAGATAAACATATTTGTATCCTTTTTCTCCCCAAGGGATTAAAAATTTCAGTAGATGGTGAATCTCACAACTTGCCAGTTAAGAGATAATTGCTTAAATGAGCCCTTAGAACTTCTCTTTTGTTTTGTTTTTTTAATTGAAGTATAGTTGATTTACAATGTTGTGTTAATTTCTACTATACAGCAAAGTGATTCAATTATACATACATAAAAATTCTTTTTCATATTCATTTCCATTATGGTTTATCACAGTATATTGAATATATAGAACTTCTCAGTTTGATGTCAGGCTATCCAGTTGTCCTGGTGTATCATGGCCAAGTTCCCTGTTTAAATGCCATGTAACCAGACCTCCAGGTCATAGGGCTGTCTTCTGGAGCACATTGTATTTCAGAGCTCTGCAAAGCATTTTAATATCCTAACCTCTGCCTTTTTTATATCCCAGGCTGATGAGGGTAGGCATGAAATTCATCTCTGATAAGTCAGCAGAGTATTGAAGAAATTGAAGTTAAAAAGTTTTTATATCAATTTTGCTTGTACCAGCCAGTCGCAGTGTTATCAAATCACCTGGCGATAGCATTAATTAAAATTGAAAAAAGGTAGGGCTTCCCTGGTGGCAGTGGTTGAGAGTCCACCTGCCGATGCAGGGGACACGGATTCGTGCCCCGGTCTGGGAAGATCCCACATGCCGCGGAGCGGCTAGGCCTGTGAGTCATGGCCGCTGAGCCCGCGCGTCCGGAGCCTGTGCTCCACAACGGGAGAGGCCACAGCAGTGAGAGGCCCGTGTACCGAAAAATTGAAAAAAGGGAGAAATCTTTTGTTATGAACACTATATGTTCTAGCGCCTTCTGCGCCTGAGCTTGGTTGTCAAGATAGATCCTTGGAATAGAAATGCATATATTTTGAGTCAGAAGTAGAGATTAACGCTAGAATGGAATTTTTTTTTCAACCAGCAGATATCTTTCATTTGAAGTATAGCTCAATCCACATTATTTCAAAAGGACTGAGAAAATACACTGGGAGAGACAGGGTCACAGAAAACCTAATTCAGCCATGCTTGGTGAATGAGTCAGATATAGCACCACCTGGTGGAATGCTGCTATACTTTTCTCTTCTTGCTCATTTAACTAATAGGAGCCTAAAGTGAACACATTTATTCAGGCAAACCATACCCTTCCTCCCCCTGCCCTCAAAAGTATTTGGAAAAACAACTGTCCTCCCATTACTATACGCAAGGCAATAGGTACTGTGAAACCATGTAGATTTCTACAAATTCCAATACATCCAGGAAGCCCAGCAACCCCACCAGGGGCCCTGGTAGACTGTGCCCTCCACTCAGGACTGAGCTCGAAGTTGCCACTGGCTTGCATTTGAAAGGACAACCATTTCCCTGCTAAGATTCATTTTTGTGAAAGCAAGAGCTAAATCCCATCCTGCCTCCTTTGTCATCTATTTGTTCTCACTCCTGTGACTGCCCTCAACTTGCTAGCAGCTCGCACTCTGCCTAGAGCTTGATGTTGCCAATCTTTCTGACCTTTCTCCATTTTTTGTTTTCTTATGAGAGCTAAAGAAAATTTTATTTATAAGAATTACAGAATATTAGAAGATCACCTCTATAACATCCCACTAAGTGTTCTAACAGGCTTCTCCTGAAATGTCCAAAGCTGTCCCAGTTTACATAATCTCTACCCATAATATTACATACGCATAACTTAAAGGTGATCTAATACAGCAGTGCTCAAACAAAGTGGGAGGGATTTTGTCCCCTGCCCCTGAAAGAGGGGGTTTGAAAACACAGATATTTTGGGTTGTCACAACTGGGCGATACTACTGGCATCTAGTGGACAGGAGCCCAGAACACTGCTATACATCCTACCATATATAGGACAGCCCCCACAACAAAATAATTACCCAGTTCAAATGTCAGTTCTGTCAAAGTTTAGAAATCCTGATCTAAATGATTTCCTGGTCACCAAGATGGCAGGGTAGGAAGACCCTGAGCTCACCTCCTCCCACGGGGCACACCAAAACTACAATTGTTTACAGAGCAACTGTCTATGAGAACAACCTGAAGACTAGCAGAAAAGACCTTCTACAACTAAGGATATAATGAAGGAACCAGAACAAGAAGGGTAGGAGTGGCGGAGTTGTGGTACAGTCAAGACCCACATCCCCGGGTAGGTGACCCACAAAGAGGAGGATAATCACAATTGCAGAGGTTCTTCCCAAGGAGTGAGGCGTCCAAGACCCATTTTAAGCTTCCCAACCCTAGGGTCCTGCACCAGGAAGGTAAGCTCCCGGAACATCTAGCTCTGAAATCAGGGCTTGCGTTCAGGAGAGCCAGAGGGCTGTAGGAATTAGAGACTCCATTCTTGAAGGGCAGGTACAGAATCTTAGATGCTCCAAGTCCCAGCTCAGAGGCAACAATCTGAAAGAAGCCTGGGTCAGACTCACTTGCTGACCTTGGACAGCCTCCAGGATAGGCAGGAGGCAACTGGAACTCCCCTGGAGATATAGACACTGGCAGCAGCCACTTTTGGGAGCTCATTCTACCATGAGGACACTGGTACTGGTAAGCACCATTTTGGAGTCCTCCCTCTAGCCAATTAGTGCTGGGGCTTACCTGCCCACCAGCCAGTCACCCCTAGTCCTGGGACACCCTCAGGTTGAACAGGGGCCTGGCCCCACCCAATAGCAGGCCAGAACCCGCACTGGGAGCCCCAAGCCCCACAGCCAGCATGCCAGGTCCCTGCACCACACACCAGTGGGCTGGCACAAGCCCCAGGACCCACTGGGCCTTGCAGCCAGCTGACCTGGGACACCCTGGGCCTGCAGCCAGAATTGCCAGGACCCTGCCTCACCCAACAGTGGGCCAGCACCATCCCCAGGACTCCCCAGGCCATGCAGCCAGCTGTGCCAGGATGTGGCCCCACCCACCAACAGCTGGTAGCTTCTGTAGGAGGTAGGGATTGGCAGCCAACTGGACCAGAGGCCAGTCCTGTGTACGAGGGCACCCACAGTAGTCAGCCCCAACACAGCAGAGGGCCCACTCAGCCCACATGGGGGCATCCCTATAGCATATAGTTCTGGTGACCAGAGGGGAGTGTGCTGCTGGGCCCCACAGAATGACTCCTACAAAGGGCCACTTCTCCAAGATCATGAAATGTAACCAACCTACCATTAGGTTACATACCATACAAATAACAAAGAGAATTAGGCAAAATGAGGTGACAAAGGAAGAAACAAGATAAAACACCCAAAGAAGAACTAAGTGAAGTGGAGATAAGCAATATACCTGATAAAGAGTTCAAGGTAATCATCATAAAGATGCTCAACAAACTTGGGAGAAGAATGGATGAACACAGTGAGAAGTTTAACAAAGACATAGAAAATATAAAGAAGAACCAAACAGAGCTGAAGAATAAAATAACTTAAATGAAAAATACACTAGAAGGAATCAACAGTACAGCAAACTGAAAGACAGAGAGGTGGAAATCACCCAAGCTGAAGAGAAAAAAAAAAAGGAATAAAAAAAAAATGAGGACAGTTTAAAAGACTTCTGAGACAACATTAAACATACTAACATTCACATTGTTGGGGTCCCAGAAGGAGAAGAGAGAGAGAAAGAGGGAGAGAACTTTTTTGAAGCAATAATAACTGAAAATTTCCCTAATCTAGGAAAGGAAACAGACTTCCATGTCCAGGTAGCATAGAAAGTCCCAAACAAGATGACCCCAAACAGGTCCACACCAGGACACATTATAACTGAAATGACAAAAGTTAAAGATAAGGAGAGAATCTTAAAAGCAGCTACGGAAAACTAACTAGTTGTACACAAGGGAACTTCCATAACACTGTCAGCCAACTTTTCAGCAGAAACTTTGCAGGCCAGAAGGGAGTGGCATGATATAGTCAAAGTGATGAAAAGAGAAACCTGAATCAAGAATACTCCACTCAGCAAGGCTTTCATTGAGATTTGAAGGAGAGATAAAGAGTTTCCCAGACAATCAAAATCTAAAAAAGTTTAGCACCACTAAACTGCACTAACATTTACAAGAAATGTTAAAGGGACTTCTCTAAGTGTAAAAGAAAGACCACAACTAGAAATATAAAATTACAAAAGGAAAAAATCTCACTGGTAAGGGCAAACATACAGTAAAGGTAGTATATCCACCACTTACAAAGCTAGTAGGAAAGTTAAAGGACAAAATCATCTATATCCACAATAAGTAGTTAAGGGGTACACAAAACAAAAAGATGTAAATATGATGTCAGAAACATGACACATGCTGGGGAGGAAGTAAAAATGCAGGGTTGTTAGAATGTGTTTGAACTTCAGAGACTATCAACTTAAAATAATCACATGTATATATACAATATATAAACCTCATGGTAACTAAAAGCAAAAATCTATAATATATACACACACAAAAAAGAGAAAGGAATCCAAATGTAACTCTAAAGAGAGTCAGCAAATCACATGGGAAGAGAGGCAAAAGAAGAGCAAAGAAAAGAACAGAAAAAGAAAAAAAAGGAAGAATGAAGGAAACTATCAACAAAAAGGCAGCCTAATGAATGGGAGAAGAATATTTGTAAATGACATACTCAATAAGGAGTTAATATCCAAAATATATAGAGAACTCATACAATCAAACAGTAAAAAACACACAACCCAATTAAAAAGTGGGTAGAGCATGATACTATACATAGGGAATCCTAAAGATGCTACCAGAAAACTACTAGAGCTAATCAATGAATTTGGTAAAGTAGCAGAATACAAAATTAATGCACAGAAATCTCTTCCATTCCTATACACTAATGATGAAAAATCTGAAAGAGAAATCAAGGAAACACTCCCACTTACCAATGCAACAAAAAGAATAAAATACCAAGGAATAAACCTACCTAAGGAGACAAAAGACCTGTATGCAGAAAACTATAAGACACTGATGAAAGAAATTAAAGATGATACAAATAGATGGAGAGATATACCATGTTCCTGTACTGGAAGAATCAACACTATGAAAATGACCATACTACCCAAAGCAACCTACAGATTCAATGCAATCCCTATGAAACTACCAATGGCATTTTTCACAGAACAAAAAATTTCACAATTTGTATGGAAACACAAAAGACGCTGAATAGCCAAAGCAATCTTGAGAAAGAAAAATGGAGCTGGAGGAATCAGGCTCCTGGACTTCAGACTATACTACAAAGCTACAATAGTCAAGGCAGTATGGTACTGGCACAAAAACAGAAATATAGATCAATGGAACAGGATAGCAAGCCCAGAGATAAGCCCACACACATATGGTCACCTTATTTTTGATGAAGGAGGCAAGAATATACAATGGAGAAAAGACAGCCTGTTCAATAAGTGGTGCTGGGAAAACTGGACAGCTACATGTAAAACAATGAAATTAGAACACTCCCTAACACCATACACAAAAATAAACTCAAAATGGATTAAAGACCTAAATGTAAGGCCAGACACTATCAAACTCTACAGAGGAAAACATAGGCAGAACACTCTATGACATACATCATAGCAAGATCCTTTTTGACCCACCTCCTAGAGAAATGGAAATAAAAACAAAAATAAACAAATGGGACCTAGTGAAACTTAAAAGCTTTTGCACAGCAAAAGGAAACCATAAACAAGACCAAAAGACAACCCTCAGAATGGGAGAATATATTTGCAAATGAAGCAACTGACAAAGGATTAATCTCTAAAATTTATAAGCAGCTCATGCAGCTCAATATCAAAGAAACAAACAACCCAATCCAAAAATGGGCAGAAGACCTAAATAGACATTTCTCAAAAGAAGACATACAGATTGCCAACAAACACATGAAAGAATGCTCAACATCACTAATCATTAGAGAAATGCAAATCAAAACTATAATGAGGTATCACCTCACACCAGTCAGAATGGCCATCATCAAAAAATCTACAAACAATAAATGCTAGAGAGGGTGTGGGGAAAAGGAAACCCTCTTACACTGTTGGTGGGAATGTAAATTGATACAGCCACTATGGAGAACAGTATGGAGGTTCCTTAAAAAACTAAAATTAGAACTACCATAGGACCCAGCAATCTCACTACTGGGCATATACCCTGAGAAAACCATAATTCAAAAGAATCATGTACCGCAATGTTCATTGCAGCTCTACTTACAATAGCCAGAACATGGAAGCAACCTAAGTGTCCATCGACAGATGAATGGATAAAGATGTGGCACATATATACAATGGAATATTACTCAGCCATAAAAAGAAATGAAATTGAGTTATTTGTAGTGAGGTGGATGGACCCAGAGTCTGTCATACAGAGTGAAGTAAGTCAGAAAGAGGAAAAAAAATACCATATGCTAACACATATATATGGAATCTAAAAAAAAAAAAGGTTCTGATGAACCTAGGGGCAGGACAGGAATAAAGATGCAGATGTAGAGGACGGACCTGAGGACACGGGAAGGGGAAGGGGAAGTTGGGACGAAGTGAGAGAGTGGCATGGACATATACACACTACCAAATGTAAAACAGGTAGCTAGTGGGAAGCAGCCACATAGCACAGGGAGATCAGCTCGGTGCTTTGTGACCACCTAGAGGGGTGGGATAGGGTGGATGGGAGGGAGATGCAAGAGGGAGGAGATATGGGGATATATGTATATGTATAGCTGATTCACTTTGTTATAAAGCAGAAACTAACACACCATTGTAAAGCAATTATACTCCAATAAAGATGTTTAAAAAAAATGGGTAGAGGACCTGAACACACATTTTTCCAAAGAAGACATACAGATGGCCAACAGGCACATGAAAAGATGCTCAACATCACTAATCATCAGGGAAACTCAAATCAAAACCACAATGAGCGATAACCTCACACCTACCAGAATAGCTGTTATCAAAAAGACAACAAATAACAAATTGTGGAGAAAAGGGAACCATCATACACTGTCAGTAGGAATGTAAATTGGTACAACCACTATGCAAAACAGTAAGGAGAGTCCTGAAATAATTAAAAATAGAACTACCATAAAATCCAGCAATTCAACTTCTGGATATTTTTCCAAAGAAAACAAAAACACTATTTTGAAAGGATATATGCACCCCTTATGTTAATTGCAGCATTATTTATAATAGCCAATATATGGAAGCACCCCAAGTGTCCATTGATAGATGAATGGATAAAGAAGATATATATATGACAGAGGCAAGGCAGATTTGGGAGATTTCCTGATACTTAAACAATCAATAAGTGTTACCAAAGAGTGACAAACAGAATTGTTGATAATATTTTAAGATGCGTATGTGGGGATCATTAATTTTCCTTTGTGTGTTTGAGTTTTTTAAAAGTCTTGTGAGATAAAAATATATGTTAAATATTTTAGTTGTTATCTATGCTGGAATTCTTCTGAATAGATCATAAAATAATTCCTAAGTCACCTCAACAATAATTGTTCTTATTAACAATTTTGTATTTTTAAGCAAAAATTTGTAGTTGACACAAAGATAAATAACTCATACTGTTATTATAACATATTATTGTAACCTAAAAACTGTTAAAAATACTATAAGAACTCTAACATAAATTTGCTCTGTTTTTTTTTTTACTTGCTTTTTATAGGTATTATAGTTACCTGAAACAAAAGAATCTTCAGTAGTAAATCTAACATTGGATTTTGCTGGAGACTCTGCAGCCTCCCTGGCAGTGAGCACAGGGACAGGTGCAGTGAGTGACAGGCTGGGAGAAACCTGCAACATTGTTGGGCCGCCCTGATGGAGCACAAGCTTGTGAAGAAGCTGCATGTAGATTTTACCCTCAGTACCAGTGAGGCATCAAACCAGAGAATTTCTAGCAGGCCCATGAGCATGCAATATGGTTTCTTGGAAATATGCACTTTCCCACCCCAAAGTGGTCCTTTGTACAGCTAAACTAACAGGACAATCAGAGCTCTTATCCTAGCAACAAAAACTTTAACCCCTAAGATTCATCATTGTCCTAATCAATCCCTGTACGTTTATTATTACCAATGACTCTCCATTTTAGCTTTTGGATCTTTAGTATAAGCACATGTTTGGAAAAGTAAACAGTGAAATAATCAATGTTCACAAACATGACAGCAGCAAAATCAGCCTAAAATCTGATAATCATATCTAATGAAGTAACAGAGTTTTGGCAATAAGATTACAGGATTATTCTGTTACATAAAATTGTATAAAATAAGAATCTGAAAAAATGAGAACAGCAAGACCTTTTTATTTGAATATTAAACTATTCCACTGTGCTCCTGAAAAAGAAATAAACCCAAGTTTTAGTGATTGCTAAAATAATGCATCAACTTTTTAAAAAATCTTTTTTCATGTTTGTTTGTTTACATGCTTCTTTTTATTGCCCAAAGTATATTAAATATGCATGTGTAATACAAAACATCACACTGCTACATTGCTTAGTTTTAACTGATTTGTTTTCATAGTATCAGAATAGAAAATAATTGAAAACAAAATCATATGGGTTTAGTAATCACACATATATACAAATACCATTTTGTAAATGAATAAAAGATAAAACATTCTTTATCAACAGGCCTCTCGTTTGATATCAGGTTGTCACACGTGACAACTGTACAATGTCAAGCCATGCTTCTTCAGTGCACAAGGCCATGTTCAAACTTGGAAAGGAGGATGATTATGATGGTTAAAAAGTCCAGCACTGTGGACCCAGGAACATTCCATAAATGTTGCTTGATAACAATGTGGTTGTACAAAATAAATATTCTTAAGGAAATAACTTATGTTAACATTTGCTACTTTTACTTAAATATAAATAAATCCCATTGAAAACATAAAAAGTATTTGCTTTTTTCTTATTAATGTATAAAATCCAGGGAGAATATCATTTTCTAGGCTGATGGCTTCTTTACATAATACAGGGGTGCCTGTATCTTTTCGAATTAGAGTTTTGTCTGGGTATATGCCCAGGAGTGGAATTGCTGGATCCTACGGCAACTGTATTTTTAGTTTTTTAAGGAACCTCCATACTGTTCTCCATAATGGCTGCACCCATTTACATCCCCACCAACAGTGTAGGAGGGTTCCCTTTTCTCCACACACTCTCCAGCATTTATTATTTGTAGACTTATTAAAAAGATTTTAAAAAACCCTAAAAATATAAAAATAAAAAGCTTCATATATTGAACGAATATGCTTGTCAAATAAGAGCTGAGGTGAATTTTTTTTAATTCAGTATCTGCAACGTCATTGTCTGCTCTCTGGGTTTCAATTTTGTGGTCACCTGATAGACCATCCACTGGAAGTGTATGTCCATGTTCATTCTGTGGGCTCTGGTCATTGTGAGGTGGAGCCTGGGCAGGGCTAATCATCCTGGGGGTCAATAACAAATATCAGTGCTCCTGTTCCCTGGTTATAGTCAAATACAGGGTCAAAAAGTCAACGTGTCTCAGGAAGTCCCAAATCTGAAAATTAACAAAGCAGTTAAAACCTACAGCTAACATTATACTTCATGATGGAAGACTGAATACTTTCCCTTTAAAGTCAGAAACAAGTCAAGAATGTTCATTCTCACCACATATAGTCAAGATTATTTTGGAGCTTCTAACTAGTTCAATAAACCAAGGAAAGAAATAAAAGGTATGCAGGGGACTTGCTTGGTGGTGCAGTGGGTGACTTCACACTCCAAATGCAGGGGGCCTGGGTTTGATCCCTGGTCAGGGAACTAGATCCCACATGCATGCCACAACTAAGGAGCCCATGAGCCACAATTAAGGAGCCCACAAGCCACAACGAAGGAGCCTGCGAGCCACAACTAAGACTTGGTGCAACCAAAAAAAAGAGTCAGTGGAATGTGCAAAGTCTTTAAAAATAAATAAATAAAAAGTATTCAGATTGGAAAAGAAGCAGAAAAACTGTCTTTATTCATAGACAACAAGTTTATCTATGCAGATGATCTAAGGGAATCTCCAAAAAGGTACTAGAACTAAAGAGTAAAAAAAGTGTAAAAAAAAAAAAAAGAACTAAAAAATGAATTCAGCAAAGTTGCAAGATACAAGATCAATTTACAGAAATCATTGTATTTCAGCTGTCGGGTCAGCAAGATGGCAGAATAGGAGTTTTCTACCATCATCTTCATCCATGGATGAGACTATCTTTGTGGGAGCCCAGGGGTCCAGCAGAGAGGTTCCAGCACACCATTGAACAAAAAAATCCAAGAATAGATGGACTGAAGATGGTAAGAACAGTTTCACTTTACCCACATCACCACCCCCCCAAGGTGGCACAGCTTAGTACCAAGAGAAACCCCCTTGGACCATAATTTCTCCCATGGGGGTAAGTGAGAGGTAGTGAATGACCTGGTCCACCCAAGCCATGCTGAACGCTGCCTAAGAGGCCCACTTCTTTCTTTCTTGCTTACCCAGAATCCCGAGGTATTTGACATGGCTAGATAGGGGAGAGGCTGGGTGCAGGGAAGAGAGATGGGAATTACAGAAACCAGGACCCAGACTCAACAAAGGATCCTACTGACTGACAGACTCCACCAGGAGGCCTGCCCACCAGCCCGCTGGGACACCTGACATGCAGACCCCCACAAATAGGACACCCCCACTGGTCTGTTCATAGATTGTAAGAATAATATTGTTAAAATGTCCTTAAATGATCTACAGATTCAATTATAATCTCTATCAAAATCCCAATGGCATTTTTATGAAATAGAACAAACAATCCTAAAATTCCTATGGAACCACAAAAGCCACTGAATAGCCAAAGAAATCTTGAGAAAGAAGAACAAAAGCTGAAGACATCACAATTCCTGATTTAAAGTTATATTACAAAGCTATAGTAATCAAAACAATATAGTACTGGCATAAAAACAGACACATAGACCAACAGAACAGTATTGAAAGCCTAGAAATAAAACCACCCATATATCAACAACTAATCTTTGACACAGGCATCAAGAACACACAATGGGGAAAGAATAGTCTCTTCAATATATGGTGTTGGGAAAACAGGATATTCACATGCAAAAAATAAAATTGGACCCTTATCTTACTGTATACACAAAAATTAACTGAAACTAAATTAAAGACTTAAATGTAAATCCTGAAACTGAAAAACTAATACAAGAAAATGTAGGGGAAAAGCTCATTGACATTGGTCTTGGCAATGATATTTTTGGATATGACACCAAAAGCACAGACAACAAAAGCAAAAATAAACAAGTGAACTGCATCAAACTAAAAAGTTTCTGCCACAGCAAAGGAAACTATCAACAAAACAAAAAGGCAACCTACAGAAGGGAAGAAAATGTTTGTAAACCATAAACCAAATCTCTTTAAAGAGAGATTAACATACAAATATATAAGGAACTCATACAACTCAATAGCACAAAACCAAATAATCTAAAAATGAGCAAAGGACCTGACCTTATTTTTCCAAAGAAAACATACAAATGTATGGCCAACAGTTATATGAAAAGGTGCTTAATGTCATTAATCATCAGGGAAATGCAAAGCAAAACCACAGTGAAATATCACCTCACCCCTGTTAAGATGGCTATTATAAAAAAGATAAGAAATAATAGGGGCTGGCAAGTATGCGGAGAAAAGGGAACCCTTGTGCACTTTTGGTGGGAATGTAAATTGATACAGTCACTGTGGAAAATAGTATGGAGATTCCTCAAAAAATTAAAAATAGAACTACCGTATGATCTAGCATATATCTTCTGGGTATATATGCAAAGGAAATAAAATCTGTATCTCAAAGAGATATATGCACTCCAGTGTTCATTGCACCATTATTATGATAACCAAGACATGGAAACAACCTAAATGTCTGTTGACAGATGACTGGATAAAGACAATATGGTACACATACACAGTGGAATACTCTTCCACCTTAGAAAAGAAGGAAATCCTGCCATTTACAGCAATGTGGATGAACGTGGAGGACATTATGCTAAGTGAAATAAGCCAAACACATAAGGATAAATACCACATGATCTCATGTGTGGAATCTAAAAAAGATGAACTCGTTGAAACAGAGAGCAGAATGGTGGCTACCATGGGCTGTGGGGGTGGGGGAAATGAGGAGATGTTGGTCCAAGGGTACAAACTTCCAGTTATACGATGAGTAAGTTCTGGAGACCTAACAGATAGCATGGTGACTATAGTTAACAATAATGTATTGTATACTTGAAATTTGCTAAGAGAGTAGATCTTAAGTGTTCTCACCATGCACACACCCAAAATGGTAACTCTGTGAGTTGACAGATATCTTAATTAGTTTGATTGTGGTAATCTTTTCACAATGTGTAATAATATTGAAACATTATGTGGCACATCTAAATGTATACAATTTTTATTTGTCAATTATATTTCAATAAAGCTAGAGAAAAATCTGTTTTATTTCTGTAATAATAATGAACAATCAGAAATTGAAATTTGAGAAATCATACCAATTACAATACCATCAAAAAATATGAAATACTTAGCAATTAATCTGACAAGATATATAAGATAACAAGATACAAAATACAAGATACAAGATAACATCTGACAGTGAAAACTACAAAACGTTGTTGAGATAAGTTAAACACCTACAACAATTAGATAAACAAGAAGATAAAGCTGAAAGACTAACACTATTTGATTTCAAGACTTATTGCAAAACTACAGTAATGAAGATGGTGTGGTACTGGTGTCAAGATAGATAAATTCATCAGTAGAATATAACTGAAAGTTCAGAAACAGACCCACATGAATATGGGCAAATGGTATTTGACAAAGGTGCAAAGGCAATTCAAATGAAAACTATTCTTTTCAGCAGCTGGTCCTGGAACAATGGTATATACATATGCATACCTCACATCATATACAAAAATGAATTCTAAATGGACCACAGACCTAAAATTAAAACCTAATTTTAAAACTTTCAGAAGAAAACAAAGAAGAATATTTGTAATCTTGCTTAGATACACCACCACCAAAAAAAAAAAATTGATAAATTAGACTTCATCAAATGTAAGAACTTCCCTTTGAAAGACAATTTTAAGAAAATGGAAAGAAAAGCCATAGACTGGGAGAAAATATTTGCAAATCACATATCTGTTAAGGACTTGTACCCAGAATAAATAAAGTTTTCAAAATTCGATAAGAAAATAAATAACTCATTTAAATAACAGACAGACGGTCTTAACAGACACTACCAGTGAAGACATACCGATGGCAAAGGAACACATAAAAAGATGCTCAACATTATTACGTTATTAGTCATTAGGTTAATGCAAATTAAGATTACAATGCAAGGGACTTCCCTGGTGGTGCAGTGAATAAGAGACTCCGTGCTCCGAATGCAGGGGGCCTGGGTTCGATCCCTGGTCAGGGAACTAGATCCCACATGCATGCCACAACTAAGGAGCCCTGAAGCTGCAACTAAGGAACCCACCTGCCGCAACTAAGACCTGGTACAACCAAATAAATAGATACATATTTTTTAAAAATATCACAATGCAGGGCTTCCCTGGTGGCGCAGTGGTTGAGAGTCTGCCTGCCGATGCAGGGGACGCGGGTTCGTGCCCCGGTCCACGAGGATCCCACATGCCGCGGAGCAGCTGGGCCCGTGAGCCATGGCCACTGGGCCTGCGCGTCCGGAGCCTGTGCTCCGCAACGGGAGAGGCCACAAGAGTGAGAGGCCCGCGTACCACCAAAAAAAAAAAAAAAAATCACAATGCAATATCACTACATACCTATTAGAATATCTTAAATGGAAAAGACCATCCCCTCAACAATTACCGAAATGAAGGGCATGAGCACATTTGGGCTCTAGGCACATACGTGCTGCTGTTTACCAAGAGCTTAACTGAAAAACTTCCAACGGCAACCTATGACAGTGCGTTTCTATTGAACTTTTACCAGCAGACTAGGAAAATTGTTTTTTTTTTTCGCGGTACGCGGGCCTCTCACTGTTGTGGCCTCTCCCGTTGTGGAGAACAGGCTCCGGACGCGCAGGCTCAGCGGCCATGGCTCACGGGCCCAGTTGCTCCGCGGCATGTGGGATCTTCCCGGACCGGGGCACGAACCCGTGTCCCCTGCATCGGCAGGCGGACTCTCAACCACTGTGCCCAGAGGGAAGCCCCTAGGAAAATCTTTTAAATGCAAACCTCTCCTAGACATTTAAGGGATTTGGAAATGGTTAATTTACCTGTGGCTTTTGGGGAGATCATCATGGTAGGTCCCTCCTGTTTGCAACTTTCTTTAACAAGCCCCAAATTTAGTTGGAACAAGTGCACTTTGTGAAAATGCAAAAACTATAACAGTCGTATCTAATACCACCTATGAACATAATGTCATGTGCTCATTTAGACTGGCAAAAACGGACCTCCGACGAGAAATTAAATGTCTCCTGGGCTTAAATATCACACACACATTAAAGTCAGCTTAAACATTAACAAGGGACAATATCTCTACCAAAGAAATACGGCACAAAGTCAAAGTGACTTTGATAACTACTGGTTTCTTATTTGCTCAATGAGAAACTTTGTACTCTAAAATCAGACTATGAGACACTTTGTTCTTTGAAAATGTATCAGTAAGAATGAAATGCCCCTCTCTTGGCTGGTCTCTTTGATATAGAGAACCAGCCTCATATCTCACACCTGGCACAGGGGTTCCTGGATACATCATTTAATATCTATCTTAATTTGTAGTTCCCAAGTTACCAAGACCTTTGCAGTCCAGACCTAATGTTGAACTCTTTACACGCGGCCCTATAATTGCTTTAGACCCTATCAGAACAGTTTCACTGACATTTCACCTACCTAAACCCTTCCTTAAAATGTCATAACTCCATTCCTTTGTCTCCTGAGGTTATTCCGCTGTATGGCCTCGCTCACTGCAGGCCAGGGTCAGAATCATAAAGGTGATTCTGTGGGAATACAGGTTCGTCGGACTACAGGTGATCTTAGGCTGATAGGGAAAGGAGAAAAAGCTTTACATGTCCTCAGATAATACCTGTTTTCACACATTTTATCTGTTCACAATCGTTCGTGTGTTTTTTAAAGAAAACGGTTGGTCACGATTTCACTAGTAAGCATTTTAACACCATTGATCTATTATATAAGCCACAATTTTGTTCTAAAACAGAAAACAGAGAAGTTGGGAGAGAAAGGTCACCCAATAATGACTCCACTTGAGCGGCAGAAGCTTCTCGAGGAGCGCATGCGCAGTAGCTCAGTCTTCCCGCGCCCCTCCGCGCGCGGAGCGGTCTCGGCGCGGCCGGAACTACAGTTCCCAGCGGCCCGCGCGGCGGGCGAGGGAATCCGGAACTCTGGGAGGGAGGCCAGGCCACACGGGCTTACTGGGCCGCTTCTCAGGGGAAGCGGTTTGCAGCCCTTTCTACCGCCGGTGGCGGAGGCGGCGGCGGGGAGATGGAAGACCCAGGGTCGGAGGTGAGTAGCGGGCTGGGCCCGGCCTTGTGCAGAGTCCGGGGGGTGCTGGGCTGTACCTGGGGTCTGGGGGGTTTAGGGGGCCTGGGGAGCTTAGGGGGTCTGGGGCCTAGGAGGCCAGGGGGTCTGGGGGCCTGGGTTGGGGGACTTGGGATCTGGGGCCTGGCGGACTAGGGGCCTGGGGGTCTGGAGGCCTAGAGTTTGGGGCCTAGAGTCTGGGGCCTGGGGACCTAGTGGGCCTGGGGGAGAGGGCCCCGCAGCAACAGTGGCCACCCGGCTCGGGGACCGCTGCTCGGCGCGGGCGCGGCGTGGATTCCGAGGCCGACTGCCTCTTGGGGGAGCGTGCTCCCTGCTCCTCGGAGAGAAGGGACGCGGAGGGGCCCCTGCGGTCCACGGACGCGAGCTCGGGCTCGCGGAGGCTGGGGCTCCGTTAGGTCTCCGCGAGAGCTTTCCTTCTTCGTTCCCTTAGGAAAAATCTTCTGTAAGTGCGGGGTTGTCTAGATAACCGTGTTTTGGCTTATTTTATAGATAATAGAATGTGTCCTTCCAGCTGGGCCTGAGGCGTCCGAGTCAACACCCGAGGAAAATGAAGATGACATTCAGTTTGTTAGTGTAAGTAGCGACGATATTCGGGTTTTTCCAAGTCAGAGACTATGCGTGATAAGCCGTGATGTGATTACCTCTCACCTGTTTGTTCTTCATGCAGCAAACGTGTGTGAATGTCTGATAGAGACTGTACGCTGTGGAGTAGGGCATAGGAGTAGGGAATTTGCCTGAAGAGGTGTCTGAGCAGCCCCAGTAGGCATCACAAAGCCTGTGGCCTGCGGTGCGTGTTGTACCCTGAATCTCGCCTCTCCCCCTGCACTTAGAGCCTTTCATGTACGCAGGGTTGTGGTCTCCTAAGAGTGTTTTGAAATGAGACAAGAGTAACTTCTAAAAGATAGCACACAGGTTAGGGAGAAGGGGCGGCTAGTGATGAGGAATGAGGTAGAAAACCAGAAGGGCTGCAGGAACTCAACTTCTGAGCCTGTGTGTCTCCATAACGTGAAGGCGGGTGGCTTGAAGACTTCACTAAGCTCCGAGCTCATCCTGTTACAGCACAGTCCAGCAGGCGAGGTTCACAATGAAGGGCCCGTATCACCAGGAGCATCCTGTATCTTTCTGTTTTTATTCCCTTCGGACAGTAGTTTTCAAGCATTAGTAAGTAGAAGTGTGTGGATTCCCGGGCCTCACTCCAGACCTATGGAATCAGAAATGGGAGGTGGGGCCCAGGAATCTTCATGTTGGTGCAGGGGTGTATGAAGCTGTGAACACACTTTATAAAATATTGGTTGCAAAAACTGAAGGGGGTGCTATGATACATTTGAGGATAATTTCCACCCCACACTGTTAAAGTTTTACAAAGGCTCTGCTTAAAGTAGTATCTTAGTTAGCTAGAGAATATTTCTACTGTGAAGGACTCTTTTTGAATATTGTAGTTAGTTGAGGTTTGCTGTTAAAGGTGTATAATCTTTTTTAAAGGTTTGCCTGTTTAATTTTTGTGTGTTTCTTAGTTACTGTAGGTTTATGGAAACCATGTAATTGACTTGTTTTTTTTTAATATTTTTTTTCAGTTTTTTTTGACATCTTTATTGGAGTATAATTGCTTTACAATGGTGTGTTAGTTTCTGCTTTATAACAAAGTGAATCAGCTATACATACACATATATCCCCATATCTCCTTCCTCTTGCAAATGACTTGTTTTTAAATCAAACAAAATTCCCTCCCTAAAGGTTGTGGTAACATTGTTTTTATGTTCTAGTAGGGTTATATAGAAATTCTTTAAAAGATCAAGATCATTTCCTTGACATTCTTCGCCACAATAATGCATGTGGTACTTTTTTCTTGACACTTGAACTTTTATAAATTTGGGGATACCAAGAAGGATTGTATGCTGACTTTGCCTCCCCATGTGGTGAGGAGTAAGTGATGTAGGTGTGGAAATTGAAGAGCCACGATGTCTGTTTTTGTACTGAAAAACATTTGGAAAGAGGATTGCAGGGGTCATTAGGAAAAATAATTTAGGTTCTTCCTGACCGTGGTATAAAGACAATGAATAGGATACGATGACCTTGATGGTGTTTTGTGCAGCTCTAGCTAGGCATGACACAAGTGTTTATGATTTGTGTGCCTTATTTTGAGAAACACAGTAGGATTCTACAAAATTAAGGTTGGAGAAATAAATGGGTGTAATTTTGTGTCATACTCTCAGGATTAAATGCATAATCATGTTATAAATTCTGACTGAGTTTATATTAATATTAGCTTGTGTTAAGGTGAGGTTTAGACATCTTAATTTAAATTTTATTTTAAATATAGAGAATTTTTTGTACCTTTGCATCCAGAGTAGTGTACATCCAGCTTGATAGAACCTCTTAGAAATAGCCTTGTTTACAATTAGAGGATTGAAGATTTGACAGCTCAATAAGAAATGAATTATATGCACTGAGTGGAATTGCAGTACGAAAAGAATCTAGTAAAAATATTCCTGTTGCATTTAAATGGTGCCATATAAAAATGATCATTTAATTCTCCTTTAAACTACATTCAGATCAGAATTTACTTCCTCTCACCCCATCCTATGCTGGGTTCCATCAGGATGTGTTTATTACTATGTTTCTTATAGTACCATCCAAAAAAGATGAAATGCTACTGGGTACAATGCTCTGCTTGAGGGTTCTCAGATACAAAAAAATTTTTGTGTTCTTTTTATATCTTTTATCAAGAATGTTACTACTTGATGTATTCTGGTTTGGATTCCTTAGTTTTTTCGTATAAATCTTATTTTCCAGCCTCAGTCTGCATTATGGCACAGCATCCTCTTTGTATGCTGCCATATACATAAGCCCCAAACTAAACACAATATGCTGAAAGAAAGGAATGATGAAAATTGGGGAGTACAGAAAGAGCTCTTATCTTTGGTGTAAATTTTCCTGAAGTGCAGTGTACATACAGAAGAGGGCACTTGCTCATTATTCTCCTTGCCCTCACTCTACTTTAGTATTAAATTACCATTTGTCTGCATTGGTTTTCTTCTTAACTGATCATCCCACATTTCATACACTCTTAATCTTCTTCTTCTTCTTTTTTTTTAAAAATAATTAGCAGTTCAAGTTTATTTTTTATTTTTTAAAATATTTATTTGGCTGTGCTGGGTCTTAGTTGCGTCATGCGGGATCTTCTTTGCAGCATGTGGGATCTTCGTTGTGGCCTGTGGGATCTTTTTTTTGTTGTGGCACACAGGATCTTTAGTTGAGGCACATGGGATCTTTAGTTATGGCATGTGGGATCTAGTTCCCTGACTAGGGATTGAACCTGGGCCCCTTACATTGGGAGCATGGAGTCTTAGGGAAGTCCTGTCTCCTAATCTTCTTGAAGCACAGCTTTAATGTGGTTCCTGTCTGAACACTACTAGTTGATTCCTTTGCCTGTAAAATAAAATCTAGGTTTTCAACTCGGGTATTTAAGGCCTGGTCTATGTTGAAGGTAGTATGTGTGTAAAGAAAAGATTGAAGAGATTTGATATTTGGTTGCGTAAGGGTATGGAGGATGAAGCAGAGATATCAAAGAACTCCATGCTTTTGAGCTTAGATATGTAAAAGATTATTGATAACCATCCCAGTTAAAAAATACTGTACCGTGATATCTGTGTCTTTTTAACATTATCCCTGGTCTATTTCCCGTTTCCAGAGGAGTACATGGCTTTTTTCCTCTATATAGATTTAGGCTCTTTTTGGGTTTTGTCGTCATTGCATATTGGTCTTCTCTGAATCTTTACCTCTGCTGGTTCTGTTTCTGATTATTTTGCACCACGGGTGAGGCCACCTCTTCACAGGAATTCTTGCTAATTCCAACCAAAAAACCCCTAGTGATTGTAAAGGCACATTTGGTTTGAATGATTGTTAATGACTTGTAAATTTGCTGACTTCCTTTTTAGGAGGGACCATCAAGACCTGTTCTTGAATACATTGATCTGATCTGTGGTGATGATAAAGAGCGTAGCACCTATCATAGTGATGTAAGTATATTATATTTGTGTTTCTTCAGTTGTGTCATTAAGTGCAGTATGTGCTGGAGGTGGCTTGAACTGGCTTGCAAGAATTGTTTGTTAAATTTGAGCTGATTGTTAAACATAGCCATTATTAAAAATTCAAGTATACCTCAGCCATAAGAAAGAATGAAATAATGCCATTTGCAGCAACATGGATAGACCTAGAGATTATCATACTAAGTGAAGTAAGTCAGAAGGAGAAAGACAAACACCATATGATACCACTTATATATGGAATCTAAAATATGATACAAATGGATTTATTTACAAAACAGAAACAGACTCACAGATATAGAAAACAAATTTATGGTTACCGAAGGGGAAAGATAGGGGAGGGATGAATTAGGAGTTAGGAATTTGCAGATACAAACTACTGTATATGAAGTGGATAAACAACAAGGTCCTACTGTATTTTGTAATAACCTATAATGAAAAAGAATGTGAAAAAGAATATATATAACTGAACCACTTTGCTGTACACCAGAAACTAACATAACGTTGTAAATCAACTATACATCAATTTAAAAATTGAAGTATATAAAAACTTAAAGGTAAATAGATTATCATGTTTAAGGTAATAGATGCTCAAAACTCTTCATACCCTAATATCTACACACTTGAGGTTATTTACATCTGTTGTACTGTGTGGTAGGAATATGGTATAACAATGTGCTCCTGAAGGAAGATGGAAGTGTTTACAGCAAGGTAATTGGCAAACGATTGTACAGAGCAGGGAGTGATTTATTATTTGTTGATTGTCTAAACTGAAGGAAGTGATGGATGAAATGTTAATGCAGATTAAGCCTAAAAACATGTCTCTAACTACTAGGCTCTATGCTATACAAAACATTGAGGAAATCTTGCAGTATTTGAAAACTCTTCATTGATTCAACAAAGATGTTGATGTTATCATTGATGAATGAGTGGAGTTCTGATATACATCTTTTTTTACATTTTTCTTAATAATGTAAATGAAAGTATCAACCACTCTTCACACTAGAACTATACTTGTAAATCATATGAGCAACTTTTCTGTTGAATTGGGTGATCATCAAAAGTTCAGTCAGATTTTGTGACATTATTATTGGCTATAGAATTTAAAAAACTGATAGTGCATTTTTCAAGAAATAGCAAGTCATATTGAAATTATAGGTATAAACTGAAAATCAAGGTAAGTATTCTAGTTTAAAATTAATTTCTAAAATTATATAAAGAAATCATTAACAGAAGTTTTTACATTAACCCTAAAAGTGTTACCGTGACTTTTACTTACATATGTAAAATTATTTTTCAGATTTTGTTCCCTAAAATGCCAAAACAACAGGGTGATTTATTGCATTTTTTAAATGCGAAGAAAGTGAAAACAGGCACAGAAAGTAACAATAGGAACAAAAACTATTGTGGATTGTCTAAGTCTAAGGAATCAAATTTCAAATATGTTGAACAACCAATCATTGAAGAAAAGCCATCATGTTCATCAAAGGAAGAAATGGATAATCTTGTGCTTTCAGATTGTTGGAATGAAAAACAAGCATTTATGTTTACAGAACAGTACAAATGGCTTGAAATAAAAGAAGGTAAATTAGGATGTAAGGATTGCTCAACAGTTCGGCATTTGGGATTGAAAGCAGTAAAGCATGTCCATGTGTCTAAGGAGTGGATTGCATATTTAGTAACCCCTAATGGCAGTAATAAAACTACTAGACAAGCTTCCCTGCGAAAAAAAATTAGGGAACATGATGTTTCTAAAGCCCATGGTAAAATTCAGGATTTGTTAAAGGAATCAATTAATGACTCAGTTTCTAATTTAGTGCATAAACAAAGTAATAAAAATATTGATGCTACTGTGAAAGTTTTCAATACTGTTTATAGTTTAATAAAACATAATAGACCTTTATCTGATATTGAAGGGGCAATGGAATTACAAGAGAAAAATGGAGAGGTCAGTTGTTTAAATACACGATACGGTGCAACAAGAATAGCAAAGCATATTGCAAAAGAAATGAAGATGACGATATTTAAGAATATTATAGAAGAAAATGCCAAAATCTGTATTGTAATTGATGAGGCATCCACAGTTTCAAAGAAAAGGACCTTCGTGGTTTATCTCCAGTGCACAGTTCAATCGGTTCCTGCACCCGTTATGTTATTTATTGCTTTGAAAGAATTGGTGTCAACCACAGCAGAGTGTATTTTCAATACATTATTGAGTACTTTAAATGATTGTGGTTTCACTAATGAATATTTGAAAGCAAATTTAATTGCATTTTGTTCTGATGGTGCTAATACAGTGCTGGGAAGAAAGTCTGGAGTAGCTACAAAGTTGTTAGAAAATTTTCCTGAAATCATTATTTGGAACTGTTTTAAACCATCGATTGCACTTGTCCCTTGATGATTCAATATCTGAAATAAAACAGGTGAATCATTTAAAAATATTTCTCCATAAAATTTATTCTAATTATCATCAATCTAATAAAAATCTAAACAAGCTTTTAGAAAATGTAGCTAAAGATCTTGAAACTGAAATTGTTAAAATTGGCCGGATAATGGGACCAAAATGGGCGGCATGTAGTTTACAAGCTGCTACTGCTGTATGGCGTGCATATCCTGTATTGTATATGCATTTTTCTCATTTTCATTCTGGTTTGGCAAAGAGATTAGCTAACATTAATTTCTTGCAAGACCTTGCTTTAATGATTGACATTCTTGAAGAATTTTCACTACTTTCAACTGCATTACAGTCAAGCTCAGCTAACATTCAGAAAGCACAAAAATTGATCAAACGTACCATAAAAGCCTTGGAAAATTTAAAAATTGGTGCTGGAAAGCATGAATCTCAAATTGAAGGTTTGATTAAGTCAGATAAGTTTAAAGATATTCCATTTAATAAAAATAATAAATTTAATGCCCTTCCTAGGAACATGTTACTAGAAAATATAATTCAACACATGAACTTACGTCTTTTATCTGACAGGAACCATGATGAAAGTATTTTTAATTATTTTGATTTGCTAGAACCTTCTACATGGCCTTATGAAGAAATAACTTCACCATGGATAACTGGTGAAAAAAATTATTTCATTTGTGTGAAATTTTAAAATTCGAAGTTGATTTGAATGCTTTTCGGGAATTTGTAAATAATAATGTAAAGTCAAACAATGTTTCAATTCCTACAACCGTACAAAAAGCTAAAAGATAGCACCATTGCAGTCAATAGTGCTGAAGCTGAAAGAGGTTTCAGTTTAATGAACATAATTTGTACAAGGGTGAGAAATAGTTTAACAGTAGGTCATATATCAGATTTAATGACTATAAGTTTGTTGGGAAAAGAGTTAGCTGATTGGGATGCAACTCCCTTTGTAAAATCCTGGTCAAATTGCAATCACAGATTAGCTACAGATGCAAGAGTTTGACAAAAGTCAACAAAAGTCTATGAGAATCAGTTGGCTATTATGGAACGTACAAGAAAGAGTATTGTGTGGGAATTCCCTGGTTAGGTCTTGGCGCTTTCACTGCCGTGGCCTGGGTTCAATGCCTGGTCAAGGAACTAAGGTCCTGCAAGCCGTGTGGTGCGGCCAAAGAGAAAAGAGTATTGTATATGATTTTATCATTTGTAAATTGTATGCTGCACATCTTTTAAATGCATACATTTTTATTTCAAAAGCCAGTTGTTAAACATTATTCAGCACGTTGCTGTTTAAAAGGCATTCTCCAAAGAGATAAAGTTGATTGTTTTTAGGAGCAATGGGTTTTTAGAGGTTGGTCCATGTCTGCTAGAGTGAGCCAAATACATATTTCAGGGAATCCGATACAGAACATCCAACAATTCCATTTTTGCTTTGTTTTATTTTTTTGTGAGGATACGAAAGAGTAATATAACCCAAATAACTTCTGAGCCCTGGAAGTTATATCAAATAAAAGAGAAATGGAATAAAAACTGCAAGCCTTGTAACTTTTGTCTTTCTCATTTCCAGATCTGCACTATCTAATATGGTAACCACTAGGACCATGTGGCTATTAAGCATTTGAAATGAGTTCAGTAGGACTAAGAAAGTAGATTTTTAAATTAATTTTAATTAAACATAAAAACTAAAGCAGTGTGAAATATTTTTGTTGAACTCAACTTATTTGTTTTTTTTAAAAATACATTTAATTTTGTTATCTTGCTTAAGGTGTGATTGTTGGAATGTGCTTGTCAGACTCCATGTGCTATGTCTGGTATTATATATAAACATCACTGATTGAGTTGGTGTTGGATTCAGTGTAAATTATTTTTTACTATGAATCAATGTAACATAGTGTATTTATCTGAATATTTTATGCTGACAACAGGAATTACAGTGATTACTTCTGTAAATCATAGTTGATAATTGATATACTTGTTTTACTTACTATTTTTCTAGTTTAGACATGAATATGAACGAACTTTAAATTTTAAAATGAAGGTATACTGAAAAAGCAACAAGTAGAACTGCAGAAGCTAGTCCTACAACTGGGACAGTAAACAAAGACTGGAAGAAGGTATGTTGCAGATTTCACAGTGAATGACGATTGCAGTTTGTTGTGGCAGAGAAAAACAAGCTATAATTTAACAAAAAATAAGACAGTAAAGTAACAATATTGAGACAGTTCCAGCAAATGCATAATGAATGGGTGAATGAAGTTACCTTTCAAAAGTCAAAAAAGAATTGAAATTTAGTTGCCTGAAATCACAATGAAATGTCCAACAGAATTTTTTTGAACAACTTTTAAAAGGATTGAGTTTGTTAAGTTTGGCCAGATATAAAACAGCTTGGATTCTTGCATGAAAAAGAATTAGTTTTAGATAGATGGAGAGTAAAGTTCATTATTTCAGTTATAGAAATTGTTAGAAATTTATGAGTTAAAGCCTAAAAACATCTTATAAAAAAAGTACAGAGTCTTCAGTTGTCACCAAATGTTGCTTGTAGAATACAGGAACTTTTAACAATATTAAAGATTAATTGATTCAAAATCTGAAAAATTACAAGTACTTTTCTTTAGCTTTAGATGAGTTATGTAATAGAAAATGTGCTGTCCAAGTAATACTTGGATTGCGTTTTGTCTCATAGGACTTAAAAATTTACAAAGAAATAATTTCAATTCATGACCTGTATAGCTATATTTTAATCTTTAAATTATCAAAAGAGTTTCATCTAGATGAGAAAAAAGTACTTCTTGTCACAATAAATGGCATTCCAGCTAGGTTAGGTCAAAAGTCAGATTTCACTGGAATTTTTAAATGAGCTTGGTGTTTCCCCTATTTCTTCATTCCACTGTGTGGTACAGTTTGAGAGTACTTGTGCTCAGTTTTCCGAAATGATCTCTATGATGCTGTCATGGGTACAGTTGTTACGTGTTAAGTGCTATGAGTCAACATCAGCTTACAGGATTGCTGAACAAATGAAAAGACAATGAATTTAGTGATTTGTGTACTCTGCCAGTTGGTTGAATTGTGGAAAAGTTCTACAAAACTTAACTGTACCGTTAACACCAGTACAAGATGTTCTTGCAACAACAGAAATGCTAGCCAAATATTTAAATAATCAAAGAGAAAATTGGGCCGTTTGTTTTCTGCTCAGTATTAAACAGAATATGAATGATCTAAATTTATTTTAAAAATTTTTAAATATTTATTTATTTATTTATCTTTGGCTGCATTTGATCTACATTGCTGTGCGCGGGCTTTCTCTAGTTGCAGTGAGCGGGAGCTACTTACTCTTCATTGCAGTGCGTGGGCTTCTCATTGCGGTGGCTTCTCTTGTTGGGGAGCACAGGCTCTAGGCACGTGGGCTTTGTTGCTCCGTGGCACATGGGATCTTCTTGGACCAGGGCTCCAACCCGTGTTCCCTGCATTGGCAGACGGATTCTTAACAACTGCGCCACTAGGGAAGCCTCTAGAATTTATTTTGAAATTGAAACTTTAAAAAATAAAAGTCAGAATAACTTTACACATTTTTCTAATATGAATTGGTATGCATAAGATTTTAACTGTTTTTGACAGGTAAATTTACTACAAAAACTACAAGAAAAATTTGAAAAATGTTACTTATTGATAAGTTTAGAGTTGCTTTTCAATTTACTCAGTAACTCTGAGTTCAGTGTTAGCAATACTGAGCTGACACAAGATTTATTGAATTTACTTAACTTGGACAAATGTAGTTTTCAAACTGCTGTGCTTTTGCTCTGAAGGCAAATCAATTTTTTTAAAACATAAACAGGATTTTTCCAGTGTGGATTTAAAAAGTAAAGGAAAAATTTTCTTTCAGGTACTGGCAAACTTAAATGTGTTTGGAACAGTATGGGTATGTGAATCTACTTTTTTCAACTGTAAGTTTTATGAAATTTATGTATAGATCAAGTATTTGTGATGAAAAAGGCATTCAGATTAATTGAGATGAGCTTTAAGTATAAAATACACATCAGATTTTAAAGACTTAGCATGTAAATCATCCCCATTAATAACTATATTGATAACATGTTGAAATAATATTTTGGAAAAACTGAGTTAAATAAAATATTAAAATTAAATCCATCTATTTATTTTAACTTTAGAATTACATATGTAATTAGAATTACATTATAATTCTGTTGGACAGTACTCTGTATCTGATGGTACTCTCAAATCTGGGTTTCTCTAATCCAGACCTCACTCTTGACTTCAAGATCCATAGTCAACTGCCTTATCATTTTCACGTGTTGTCCCATAGGTATCCAAGCTGAATATGTCCAAAGCTGAACTTATGCCTCACCATATGTGTTTTGGAGAATGGCATGACTATCCACCTAGTTTCTCAAACTTGAAACTTAGAAGATATTTGAAACCTTCTCTTTATCTTGCCTTTTCTCTCTCACCTTTTAAATATCTCTGAATCTGTATTTTCCTCGCTATCATCACTGCCCTTGTTTCTCTTGCTTAGAGTACATAATAACTTAATAACAAGACTCACTACCTTCATTCTTGTCCCTTCCTAATCCATCCTCCACAGTAACTCAGAAATGGCTATTCTGAAATACACATTTATTCTTATAACTTTTATTGGTCAAGAAGACATTCAGACTCATGACAGAAAACCCAACTAAATCACTTGAATGGACTTATCATTTTGAATAACAAGAAATCTGGAGATGGCTTCAGGCTTTGCTTGAGTAGCTCAGTGGTATCATTGCTATGTTACCTGGGATGATTTTGGCCTTTCCGTTAGGGTTATAGCATGACTGGCACAGTTTTACACATGCTGGATTTAAGGCAAGAAGGCAAGGGTTGGAACAAGCCCTGGATATCAAAAAATCAAAAGGTTTGCCAGAAGGCTTTTCAAGTAGATTTGCATTTCACTGGCAAGAACTGTATCAATGTGGCCATCCCTCATTGCAGTAGAGGCTTGGAATGTGAATTTTTACCTTTCCTAGCTTCTGTAATAAAGGTAAGCAAGGGGGGCAAGGGGAGTGGATGGTAGTTTAGCCAGTCTGTGAGGTTTACCATTTTTCTCCCCTACTGAAAATCCTTCACTAGTTCCCCACTTTCTTCAAGATAGTAAAGTTCAACCTTTCTGGTTTCCTTATAGTAAGAGTTCATTTTTTTTGTCATTTTCCCCTACTAGGTAGTGAGTTTCTTGGAAAGAGTCTATAACCCTGGTTATTAGCAATGACTAGCACATAGTAGAAGCTCAGTAAATGCTTGCATAGTATTGGACATTTCCTACATATCAGTTCATTTTTATGAATCGTTTACATCTCCAAATTTTCCTATTTCCCAGTGAACTTCTAAGGGAAATAAGATACTCTTCTGTTTTAAATTTCAGGTATATAGTTACGCCTTATATAACCTTTCATGTTTACTTTGAAGAGAAATTGAGGTACTCTTAAAAATGAGTTGAAAATATTTCCTGTTTTTTTAATATTGTAGAGATTTCAGGGTTTGGACAGAGAATTTCAACAAGATTTTTATATTAAGCATTTTTTAAAAATTGCAATTGATAGTGTGAAAAACAAAAACATCTTATAACCAACTTACCTTATAATCAGTACTGCTACCTGGTTTATTGCTTAAGTTTGTGTTTTAATTTACAAGCATGTTGGTGCCAAGTGATATTTCTTTACTTGTCATGAGTTAATGAGGAAGGTGAGGAACAGTCTTAATATAAAATTTATATTCATCCACATTAGAGGAAAATGGTGCACTTTGGTAATCCTCAAGTTTTGAGAAGTGGTGCCGATTTGACCAAAAAGCATGGGAAATGGTTAAATAGGCAAATATAAAATACCATTTTTTCTTGTTGATTTCTTTAAAAGAAAGCAAAAGTTGTAACATTATTTTGTCATTTGTACTAGACACATGACAAGTAGAGCAGGGGTCCCCAACCCCTGGGCCATGGACTGATACTGGTCCGTAGCCTGTTATGAACTGGGCCGCACAGCAGGACATGAGCGGTGGGTGAGCGAGCAAAGCTTCATTTGCCACTCCCCATTGCTTGCATTACTGCCTGAACCACCCCCCAACACACACACAATACACCGCCCCCCCCCCGCCAACGTGGAAAAATTGTTTTCCACAAAACCGGTTCCTGGTGCCAAAAAGGTTGGGGACCGCTGAACTAGAGCATAAAATAGTAGGGGTTAGGTATAGTGAAGTATATGGTTGCAAAGTTTCTATGTATTACATGAAGTGGTACAATATTAACTACATAAAAAGAAAAGATTGTATAACTAAAAAATATAAATAAAATGGAAGTTTTAAAAATGTTTAAATATTTTTTTAAAAGGCAGGAAAAGGTACAGAAGAACAAAACAGTGAGTACAAACAAAACTTACAATTATGTTTAAATATAGCCATAGCAATAATTACATTAAATAATAATGGTCTGGACTTCCCTGGTGGTGCAGTGGTTAGGAATCTGCCTGCTAATGCATGGGACACGGGTTTGAGCCCTGGTCCGGGAGGATCCCTTATGCCACAGAGCAACTAAGCCTGTGTGCCACAACTGCTGAGCTTGCATTCTAGAGCCTGTGAGCCACAGCTGCTGAGCCCACGTGCCACAACTACTGAGGCCCGCACACCTAGAGCCTGTGCTCTGAAACACAAGAAGCCACTGCAATGGAAAGCCCTCACACCACAATGAAGAGTAGCCCCCGGTCGCCACAACTAGAGAAGGCCCACACGTGGCAACGAAGACCCAACGCAACCAAAAATAAATAAATTTATAAAAAAAATAAATAATGGTCTAAACACACCAGTTAATAAGGCAGAGATGAACCAAAATGAATAAATAGCAAGACCCAATAATGTGTGTCTAGAGGAGATAGATATAAAATCAAAAGTTGAGGGTAAATGGGTGGGGAATGTACTTTGGGATTCCTCCTGCTATGTACTGGAAACCCTGAACATTGTTTATAAACATAAGAAGACTGAAAGATGGAGAGAAGGCAGACCAGCTATGAACGTTAGAACTCACAGAATGATAGAATGGTGAGTTCCCTGAGTTTTCTATTTGCCTCGTATCCCAGGCTTGGAGCTGAAGAAGCTAGCAACCTGGAAATGCCAATGGATGCAGACAAGAAAGCCCTGCAAAAAGCCTGTCTTCTCTTCAAAAGATCAGGGAGGGGCAGGTTAGCAAGACAGAAAACATTATTTTACACAGTAACCTCTCTGCTTCAGCCAAATACCACAGAGAACACTGCAGCTTCACCCAAACCACCAAAGGCCAAGTGGGGAGCCTGGACTTCCACCTTTGCCAGCTTATAATGAAGTACCACTGACCTGAATCCCATCCCACTGGGCTGATGTCAGAGGAGGCCTAATGGAGAGTCATGACGTTTACCTTTACTCAGCATTAAGGAGCCCCTTCCCCCAACTTCAGGTATTAACAGAAACTAACTAGGGAGCTTGGACTTCTTTACTACCTGGTAGTAACCAGGCAACAAACAACATCCCCCTTTCTGCTCCTAAAGTGGTGTCAGCGGAAACCAACTGAAGCAGAAAGTTTGTGATCTAGAGTCTCATAATATAATAACCAATATGTCTATGTCTGTTTCAATAAAAAGTCACATGTCATTCCTAGAACCAGGAATATCTTGAGTGAAAAAGACAATAGATACCAACACTGAGCTGCCATAGATGCTAGAATTATCTGACACAGATTTTAAAGCTTCAACAAGAAATTAAGACGTGTTTTTGAAATGAATGAAAACATAGAATGTCTCCGCACAAAAAAGAGGAAGTCTCAGCAAAGAAGTAGAAGATATAAAGAACCAAATGGAAATTTTAGTAATGAAAAATACAATAACCAAAATAAAAAACTTAATGGATTGGCTCAAGAGAGGAATGGATGGGACAGAGGAAGGAATCAGTGAAGTTGAAGGTAAACAATAGAAATTACACAATCTGAACAAGAGAGGAAATAGACTGGGGCAAAAAAGAATCCAGCCACAGGTACCTGTGGGACTATAACAAAGAAGCTAATATTCATGTCATCAGAGAACCAGAAGGAAAGGAGGAGGGCAGGGCTAGAAAAGTAAGATACATTGTCTGAAAACTTTCCCCATTGAGCAAAGACAAATCTCAATTCAAGAAGCTGAGTGTATTTAAGAAATACACACCAGTTACAAAGTCAGATTTTGTAAAACTAAAGACAGAAGTCTTGACAGCACTGAGGAAGAAAGGCACCTTACATATAGAGAAAAATAGAAGAGGCCAGAAAGAGGCACAACATTTTTCAAATACTGACAGAACTGTCAACATAGATTATCTGGTGAAAATATCTTTCAGGAATGAAGGAGAAATCAAAACATTCTCAGGTGAAGGAAAACTAAGGAAATTTGTCATCAACAGACCAATGCTAAAATGAACGTTTAAGGGAAGTTCTGTAAACAAACGATTAAAGGAGGAATCTGGGAACATCAGGAAGGAAGAAAATATAGTAAGTAAAAAGGGTAAGCATGAAGCAGTATTGTGTTGTTTGAAAGTGGACTTAGATTTGTTGTAAATATATGTTGCAAACACTAAGAGAAACCACTAAAATATTTTTAAAAAATTTTTAAAGTATAATTGATATGCTAAGAAGATAAAATAGGATCATATAAAATGCTCAATTAAAACCAGAGAAGGGAGAAAAGATTGGAAAACAAAAACAAAAGCAAAAACAAAAAAAGGGGGACTTCCTGGTGGTCCAGTGATAAAGAATCTGCCTTCCAGTGACTGGGACACAGTTTTGATATCTGGTTGGGGAACTAAGATCCCTCGTGCTGTGGGGCAGCTAAGCCCACACGTCACAACTACTGAGCTCGCCCGCCTCAACGAGAGAGCCCACGAGCCGCAGACTACAGAGCCCACGTGCTTTGGAGCCTGCACCACAACTAGAGAGAGAAAGCCTGCACACTTCAACTAGAGAGAAGCCTGCGTGCTGCAACGAAGACCCAACGCAGCCAAAAAAATAAATGAAATAAATATTTTTTTAAAAAACAAAAAAAAGAAGGAAGAACAAGGTAACACGTAGAAAAGTTACAAATGTAGTATATGTTAATCTGTCTATACCAATAGTCACTTTATTTTTATTTTTGGCCACACCACACGGCTTGCGGGATCCTAGTTCCCCAACCAGGGATTGAACCTGGGCCCCCTGCAGTGGGAGTACAGGGTCCTAACCACTGGACCACCAGTGAATTCCCCCAATAGTCGCTTTAAATGTGAATGGTCAAAATATACTAATTAAAAGAGATTGTCGAGTAGATTAAAAAAAGTAAGAACCAACTGTGTGTTTTCTACAAGAAATATTTAGGTATAAATCCAACAAAATATGTGTAAGGGAATATATGTGTTAGGAAATATATATGTAAGGAAAAATTGTGTACAGAAATGTATGAGGAGAACTAAAATTCTGAAGAAAGAAATCCAAGAAGATCTAAGTAAGTAGAGAGATATTCTGGGTTCATGGATAGCAAGACTCAATATTGTTAAGATATCAGTTCTTCCAGTTTGATTTGTAGATTCAGTGTAATCCAGATGAGAATTCTAGCAGGTTACTTTGTAGATATCAACAAACTGATTCTAAAGTTTATATGGCAAAGCAAAGACCCAGAATAGCCAACACCGTATTGAAGAAAAAGAGCAAAGTTGGAGGAGTGACTACCCAGCTTCATGACTCACCAAAAAATGACAGTTTGGTAGTGACAGAGTGGACAAATAGATAATGGAACAGAACACAGGACCCAGAAATGGATCCACAAACATACAATCAGCTGACCTTTGACAGGAGCAAAAGCAATTCAACAAAGAAAGGGTAGTCTTTTCAACAGATGGTGCTGAAACCACCAAACATCCACATGCACAAGAGTGCTGTGGTGCTTCCAGAGCATAGAGTACTACTCAGCAGTAAGGAGGAACAGATTTTTGTTATTTAAAACAACTTAATTCTGAGTGACAGAAGTCAATCTCAGAGGATTACGTATCGTAGGATTCCATTTGTATAACATTCTTGAAATGACAAAATTCTTAAGATTAAGGAGTTAAGGAGGTTAAGGAGGTGGTGAGGATGTCAGGGAAGTGAGTGTGACTGTAAAAGGACAGTGGTAGGGATCTGTGGTGATGGAAATATTCTGTATCTTGACTGTCACTCAGTATCCTGGTTGTGATATTGTACTATAGTTTTGCAAGATTCACCAAGGGAACACTGAGAAGAAGATACATGGTGTCTCTGGGTATTGAAATCCTTACAACTGCATGTGAATCTAAATTATCTCAAAAATAAATTCAATTAAAAAAGAAAAAACCCTCATCTAGACATACTTCATGAGTTAGTCAAATACAGCACTGCCCAGTAGTATACGGCTGTATTTTTTTCTCTTCTAGGCTGGTTAACTCAACAGAACCCTGAGTGTAATTACACTTCTTTACCCCTATATATTCCTTTTGGTGGGGGGGTGGGGCAGGCTGTTTTCCTATAGTCATTATTAGGAAAGAATATAAACCAAAAAATCACCAAATTTCTACAAATTTTAACGTGTCCAAGAGCCTAGCAACCCATGCCCCATGCCCTGTGATAGACTGTGTCCTCCACCCAGTACTGAGTTCAAGGTAGCTGTCATTGGTCTAGTCTTGAAGGGACGACTTAAAGATGATCTAATAGGATCTCTTTTTTGTACACAGCGAAACTGAAGTTCCAAGAGGTTAAATGAATTGCCATAATCACAGAGTCATGAACAGATAACCAACATTTAGCCATATCGTTTTTTGTATTTACTACTATTGAAACTGTGATTTTAAGTCATGTTCTGCCTTTTAATATCTACATGACCTTGAAGAACTGATCTTTCAACAAGGATAATATACTAACCTCATAAATGGTTCCAGGTTTTGTGGGGCTTATTGCTTATTGAATTTGGCAAGCTGTTTAAGAAAACCCCCACAAAACTATGAATACAGTATTAGATGCAATTTGAAATATTATTTAGGCCAAGATAAGCATACATATTGTCTTTTCATTTGACAACTTTGTAATATACTTTTCTATAGTAATAGGAGTAATAGGAAGCTCATTTTGAGTATCTTTTAACATAGTTGATGGAAATTTGCTTTTTATTTTTGACAGTTTACAGAGGTTTCTTTCAAATTCTCAACCGTTTGTTAGTAATACAGTGTAATTTTTTTTGATTGTTGTCAAATTTGAGGAAACTTCTATTGAGTTTCTTTGAAATCTGAGCTGTAAGACTTTGGTGCATTTTAAATTTTCTACAGAGTGAGTGCTCTTAAATATTCTTCAAGTTGACCACATTCAGAGTATTTCTAGAAGACATCCCAAACTGAGATGGCCAGCAATAACGTAATTAATTACACATGGAAGAGATTACAAAACACAAAAGTATATCCCAGTCAACCCTTAATAAAATCTTAGAAGTGCTCACTGCCACTTTGTGGAGGAGCAGGAGAAGGCACAAAGGAGCAGTTGAAGTGGAAAGAGACAGCGCTCTTAGTGGTTAAAATGTGTGATTTTTGCAAATTTTACAAAAACATAACCATGTGAACATATTTCTAGGGCCCCTTTGTTGGAAGGTATCCAATGCAAGTAAACTGTTAGCTTCATACTAATTAGCTTCATACTAATTAGCTTCATACTAATTCTGCCACAACCTCGTTCGTTGGGTTTGTTAGCTTTAAATGAGGTAAGGGAGGCTTGGACATTTTCCAGAAACTTAACAAGCAATCAATAAATGTGACTTGAAGAATGACAGAATAGTTGATAACTTTTTAAAGATGATGGTTATGTATGGGTGTACTGGGGGTTCATTTTACTTTGTGTTTTAAAACTTCTGTAATACTTTTTTTTTAATGTCACTTGAGATAAAAATATATCTAAAATACTTTAGTTTCTATGGTGGAATTCCTCTGAATAAATTATACAGTTCTCAATTCTCCTCATGAATAATAGTTATTAATAATTTGCATTTTTGAGCAAAAGTAGATATAGTAGATATCTACTAATATAAAAATAGATATAAAAATAACATGTAACTATTAAAAGTATTATAAAACTGCCATAAATTTGCCCTGTTTTTTTAAATTGCTTTTTATGGGTTTTACAGTTACCTGAAACAAAAGCACCTTCAGTTGTAAGTCTTAACGTTGGATCTTGTTGGAGACTCTGCAGCCTCCCTGGCAGTGAGCACAAGGACAGGTGCAGTGACAGGCTGGGAGACACCCATGACATCGCTGGGCTGTGCTGATCGGAGCACAAACTTGTGAAGAAGCTGCAAGTAGATTCCACCCTCAGTACAAGTGACGCATCAAACCAGAGAATTTCTAGCAGGCCCATGAGCATGCAATATCGTTTCTTGGAAATACGCATTTCCCCATCCCAAAATAAAATAGGTATACTGAAAAAATTTAAGTCTATTCCTGCCTCAAACCAAATTCCAGAAAAAAATTAAAGATGGAGTAAAGAGCTAAAAGTGAAGCCATAACAGAAAAGTAAACAGTGGTGGATATTTTTATGTTCTCTAAAGGAAAAGGACTTCCTAAGTCTATAGTTAGTGCAACAAAAGTGCCAAAGAAAAATTTATTAACATCTGAGTTCCTGCCCTGTGTTCTGCGTCCTCCGTGGAGATGACAGTCTCACAGAGAGTTCTACCCTGTGCTGGAATGTGCACTCAGTGTTTTCATCTGTTCTATGGCAATGTTTTTCTGTGAATGGCTTTCTTGCGTTTGACAATTTTGCAGCTCTTTCCCACATTTTTTCTTATAAAATCACTTACCGATGCCGTGCCATAGCCTTTCATGAACACTTGTTTCTTAATGACTTGGTTTTTCCCAGCTCAGCTATTTGCATCTGGGTTTGTGGATGGTAGGAGGGGCCCTCTTTGCTTCACAGAGACCACTGACTCTGGCTGCTGTGGCTCTTCTGAGGAATGTTTTGTGTAGCCCTGCTTCCTCTGTCGTCTGACCCAGGCTCAGTCGGAGAGGACTTGTCACTGGTCCTGCATCCCCAGGTCCTTCACCAGCACAGCAGAGGACAGAGCCCCTGCTCTTCCAGATGAGCCCTGCACCTCAGGGGGTATGTTTTTGCTGGACCTTTCTGAGATCTGCTGCCGGGAGCCCTCCAAATACTCTCTGTGCCTGTTCTCTCTGCATCTGACTTCTGCTGAAGCTCAGCTCACCTCCCCCCTCAGTTGTTAGATTTACAGATTCTAGATTTTGCATTTCTGGAGGAGTTTCTGCCTTTCAGGAAGTATACTTGCCTGGTACTTTCTGAGATCTGCCACTCATGAGGCCCATTGACATTTCCTTTGCATTTTCTGTTTAATTTTAATTGCGTTTCTTTAGAGTTTTTATTTATTTATATTTCTTTTTGGCTGTGTTGGGTCCTCGTTGCTGTACGCAGGCTTCCTTTAGTTGCAGCAAGCAGGGAGCTTACTCTTTGTTGCGGTGTGCGGGCTTCTTATTGCAGTGGCTTCTCTTGTTGCAGAGCACGGGCTCTAGGCACGCGGGCTCAGCAGTGTGTCTCGCAGGCTCTAGAGCGCAGGCTTAGTAGTTGTGGTGCACGGGCTTAGTTGCTTCGTGGCATGTGGGATCTTCCCGGACCAGGGCTTGAACCTGTGTCCCCTACATTGGCAGGCGGATTCTTAACCACTGTTGCCACCAGGCAAGTCCGTGTTTCTTTAGAGTTTTGCAGATTTTTTCTGTCACCTATTTGCTGAGAAAGTGGGGCATTTAAAAAGAATCTTTATTTGGTTACTTATTTGTTATTTTTCCTCATTGTTTTTTTGCTTTCTCAGAGGAGGAGTAGAGAGGTAGCAAGGTTACCAGCGTTTATACCAGAGTTACATCTACTGTTGATATTTGGATGCCCAGTGCAACTCTGATTCTCCTTTTACTCAGAACCTGTGTCCTCATACTCCTTGGGGCTCTTGTAATCTTTGTCTCTGATATACTGGAATTGGAAGAACATGTGCCTGTTGTTTAGCTTTTTAAATTTATTGTACTGGGTACATGATGGATCTCTCAAATCTGGGAAAATTTATTTTATTACTTTTTATACAAATTATAATGTTCTCCCACCCTTCAGTTTATCTCTTTCTGGAAGTCCAATTATCCTGGAAATCCAGTTACCTTGAACTGAATCTCTGTCTTATATCTTTTTCTGCAATTTTTTGTGAGTCTCCCAAGCTGCTTTTTCTGTTTCTGAGACATTTCCTTGCCTATGTAAATTCCAGCCATCTATTGAATTTTTAATTTCAACTGTCAAAACTCGAATTTCCAAGACCTATTTCTTGTTCCCTGATTATTTCTTTTTCATTAAAATACTATGTTTATTTCTGGATGCCCTTTATCCCTCTAGAAAAAAATTCTTTTAAATATTATTTTCTGGGCAGTATCTGTTTCACGGAACCAAGATCTCTTTTTCTTATTACCTTAGATTTACTTTTTCTCTCCAGGGCCTTTCCATTTGATCCTTGGATGTTCTTTCATATTTAAATGTTATGGGGAACTTCACTCTTGAATCACTGGGTAGAAAGCTGTCTGTTTGGGTAGTTATCCTATGTATCAGTCTTGAGACTGAGTCCTTTGTTTGGTGCTGCATTGCTCTCCAGAAGATCCTGTGGTTCTTCCGGCTGTTAATACTTTGCACATGTGACAGCAAAAGGGGGCTGGAAGTGACCGTGTTCCCAAAACAGACTTTCAGTGAATTCTCTTTTCAGCTCTCAGTCATGCCCACAACTGCACCTGGTGTCCTGGGCCCTGGATGTCTCTTTTTAACTTAATGCAGAGAATGTCTTGTGAGTAGAGATGTGGAGATGTGTAGGAGGAGGGATTTATGGCTCCTGCATGCAGTCTTTCAACCTATCTCTGTTATATGGAACCTTATCTACATCATCCATTATACCAGGTCAGTTCTGAGCCCCTCCTGGGTTTTCTGGGGCAAACTGGTTTGCTTCCTCTGCCCTGTGAAATCAGTTACTACTCTATTTAATTTCTCACAACATTTTTTCAAATGGCTGATGCAGATAATAGCAGATAATACACTGTAAGGTTGTATGGATCAAATGAAGTTATATGTGTAAGATGCAAAATACAGCACCTGGCATGGAGTAATCATTCTATAAATGGTAGTTATACATGTAAAATGACCTCTCAAAATCCCAGATTACTTCCCAAGATGATGAAGACAAAAGAAAAATCTCTGTTGCTGTCTTTGTGGACTTATTTATTTTTTTATATTCATCTTGAAAAAAAAATTGCGGGAGAAATGAAATGAAATCATGCTTTAATTTGCCATTTTAATGTCTTAATTACTAGAGGTTATAACACCTGATAATTATAACTCAAAATTCTTTGTTTTTTAAGAATATTTTGACTATTTTTATAAGTTTATTAGTCCAGATGAGGTTTTGTTTTTTAATTTATTTTTGGCTGCGTTGGGTCTTCGTTGCTGTGTGCGGGCTTTCTCTAGTTGTGATGAGTGGGGGCTACTCTTTTTGTGGTGCGGGCTTCTCATTGCAGTGGCTTCTCTTGTTGCAGAGCACGGACTCTAGGCACATGGGCTTTAGTAGTTGTGGCACGCAGGCTCAGTAGTTGTGGCACAAGGGCTTAGTTGCTCCGCGGCACGAGGTATCTTCCCGGACAAGGGCTCGAACCCGTGTCCCCTGCATTGTCAGGGGGATTCTTAACTACTGTGCCACCAGGGAAGCCCCCAGATTAGTTTTATGATCATTTTGATTGGAATTACACTTAAATAGTTTTCAAATTGAGAAAGAAGTTATATCTCTGCAAAACTGATTCTTCCAATTCAGGAACAAGTTCAGTTTAAATTATAGCTTTTCTTTTTTTAGTAAATATTTGCATTTTTTTCATATAGGTCTTACACACGAATTTAAATCCTACGTTTTTTATATTTTGTAGGTTGTTGCTCTAAACATTTTTTTCTGTTATTTGTTTTGTTTTATTGAAGTATAGTTGATCGGTAATGTCATGTTTCATATATACAGGAAAGTGATTCAGTTTTACATATATACACTTTTTTAGATTTTTTTCCATTATAGGTTATTACAAGATATTGAATATAGCTCTGTGTGCTATACAGTAGGACCTTGTTGTTTATCTATTTTATATATTACTATATAATAATGTATATTATTATATATATATAATGTATGTGTATCTGTTCATCACAAACTCCTAATTTATCCCTTCACCCCTTCCCCTTTGGTAACCATAAGTTTGTTTTCTATGTTAGTGAATGTGTTTCTGTTTTGTAAATAAGTTCATTTGTATCTTTTTTTTCTTTTAGATTCCACAAATGAGTGATATCATATATTTGTCTTTCTCTGACTTACTTCACTTAGTATGATAATCTCTAGGTCCATCCATGTTTCTGCAAATGGCATCATCTCATTCTCTTTTATGACTGAGTAATATTCCATTGTATATATACACTACATCTTCTTTATCCATTCCTCTGTTGATGGACGTTTAGGTTGCTTCCACGTCTTGGCTGTTGTGAATAGTGCTGCTTTGAACGTAGGGGTGCATGTATCTTTCCAAATTAGAATTTCCCCTGGATATATGCCCAGGAGTGGGATGCTGAATCATATGCTAACTCTACTTTTAGTTTTTTGAGGAACTTCCATGCTGTTCTCCATAGTGGCTGCACCAATTGATATTCCCACCAATAGTGTAGGAGCGTTCCCTTTTATCCACACACCTCTCCAGCATTTATTGGAGTTCTTTTTTTTTTTTTTTAATTGAAGTCTCTAGCATTTATTATTTGTAAATGATGATGGCCATCCCGACTGGTGTGAGGTGGTACCTCATTGTAGTTTTGATTTGCGTTTCTCTAATAATTGGTGATGTTGAGCTTCTTTTCATGTGCCTGTTTGCCATGTGTATGTCTTCTTTGGAGAAATGACTATTTAGGTCTTCTCAGTTTTTGATTGGGTTGTTTGGCTTTTTGATACTGAGTTGTATGAGCTGTTGGTGTATTTTGGAAATTAAGCCCTTGTCGGTTGCATTGTTTGCGAATATTTTCTCCCAGTATATAGGTTGTCTTTTCGTTTTGCTTATGGTTTCCTTTGCTGTGCAAAAGCTTATAAGTTTGATTAGGTGCCATTTGTTTATTGCTTTTATTTCTTCTGCCTTGGAAGATTGACCTAAGAAAACATTGCTATATTTCATGTCAGACTATGTTTTGCCTGTGTTCTCATCTAGGAGTTTTATGCTTTCATGTCTTATATTTATGTCTTTAAACTATTTTGGGGGGGGGGTTGGGATTAACATTTTTTTTTATCAAATAATTTTTTTATTGGAGTATACTTGCTTTACAGTGTTTTGTTAGTTTCTGGTGTACAGTCAAGTGAATCAGCTATATGTATAAATATATTCCCTCCATCTTTGACCTCCCTCCCCCTGCCCCATCCCACCCATCTAGGCCATCACAGAACACTGAGCTGAGCTCCCTGTGCTATACAGCAGGTTCCTACTAGCTATCTATTTTACACATGGTAGTGTGTTTATGTCAAACCTAATCTCCCAATTCTTCCCACCCTCCCCTTCCCCCACTGCATCCACACGTCCGTTCTCAACCTCTGCGCTTCTGTTCCTACCCTGAAAATAGGTTCATCTGTACCATTTTTCTAGATTCCACATATATATATGTGTTAATATATGATATTTGTTTTTTTTCTTTTTACTTCATTCTGTATGACAGACTCTAGGTCCATCCACATCTCTAAAAATGACCCAATTTCGTTACTATTTTTTTTTTTTTTTGCGGTATGGGGGCCTCTCACTGTTGTGGTCTCTCCCGTTGTGGAGCACAGGCTCCAGACGCGCAGGCTCAGCGACCATGGCTCACAGGCCCAGCTGCTCCGTGGCATGTGGGATCCTCCCGGACTGGGGCACGAACCCGTGTCCCCTGCATCGGCAGGCGGACTCTCAACCACTGCGCCACCAGGGAAGCCCCCCAATTTCGTTACTTTTTATCTTTGAGTAATATTCCAGTATATATATGTACCGCATCATCTCTATCCATTCATCTATCGTCGGACAGTTAGGTTGTTTCCATGTCCTGGCTGTTGTAAATAGTGCTGCAATGAACATTGGGGTACCTGTCTCTTTTTTAATTATGGTTTTCTCAGGGTATATGCCCGGTAGAGGAATTGCTGGGTCATACGGTTGTTCTATTTTTTGTTTTTTAAGGAACCTCCATACTGCTTTCCACAGTGGTTGTATCAATTTACATTCCCACCAACAGTGCAAGAGGGTTCTCTCTTCTCCACACCCTCTCCAGCATTTATTGTTTGTAGACTTTTTGATGATGGCCATTCTGACTGGTATGAGGTGATACCTCATTGTAGTTTTGATTTGCATTTCTCTAATAATTAGTGATGTTGAGCATCTTTTCATGTGCCTCTTTGCCATCTGTATGTCTTCTTTGGTGAAATGTCTATTTATAGGTCTTCTGCCCATTTTTTGATTGGGTTGCTTGCTTTTTTAATATTGAGCTACATGAGCTGTTTATATATTTTGGAGATTAATCCTTTGTCCGTTGCTTCATTTGCAAATATGTTCTCCCATTCTGAGGGTTGTCTTTTCATCTTGTTTTTGATTTCCTTTGCTGTGCAAAAACTTTTAAGTTTAATTAGGTCCCATTTGTTTATTTTTGTTTTTATTTTCATTACTCTAGGAGGTGGGTCAAAAAGGATCTTGCTGTGGTATATGTCAAAGAGTGTTTTTCCTATGTTTTTCTCTAAGAGTTTTAATTTTATAGTGTCTGGTCTTACATTTAGGTCTCTAATCCTTGTCTTGTTCCTTATCTTAGAGGAAATACTTGCAGTTTTTCACCATTGAGAATGATGTTTGTTGTGGGTTTGTTGTATATGGCCTTTATTAGGTCCTGTATTGGATTCTGTTTGCTAGTATTTTTTGAGGATTTTTGCATCTACGTTCATCAGTGATATTGGTCTGTAATTTTCTTTTTTTGTGATATCTTTATCTGGTTTAGGTATCATGGTGGTGGTGGCCTTGTAGAATGAGTTTAGGAGTGTTTCTCCCTCTGCAGTTTTTTGGAAGAGTTTGAGAAGAATCAGTGTTAACTCTTCTCTAAATGTTTGATAGAATTTGCCTATGAAGCAATCTGGTCCTGGAGTGTTGTTTGTTGGGAGTTTTTAAATCACAGATTCAATTTCAATACTTGTAATTGGTCCCAGATTAGGCCCGGGACTTCAACAGGCTCCCCAGGGCTCAAGTGGCCAGGGAAAACTCTAGCTGCACTCCCTTCCGATCCTCCACTTTCCTGAGGGTCTCCCCTGTCCCCATTGATCCCTAATTGTGGGTGAGCCGCTCCAGGCATGGTACCCTTCCCCTCCACCCAGCTGCCCCTCATGGGTGCTGGTCCAATTCGGCCAGCCTTTAGTTTTTCTCCCCCTTTCTCCCTCCCACTCCCACAGGACCCACGTGGCTGGAGGAGGTCTTGATGGGCAGAGGATCAGGCCCAGGACCTCAGCAGGCTCCCCAGGGCCCAAGTGGGCAGGGTAAATGCTGGCCTCATTCCCTTCCGATTCTCTGCCCTCTCCAGGGTCTCCCCTGTTTCCCCTCTGGGCGTGGGAACCCCTCCCCTCCCCCAACTGCTCCTCAGGGCTGCTGGTCCCATCCCACCTCTACTTCTCCTCCCCCCTCCCTCCCCCAACATCCTGCCCAGTCGCTTGGGCATCTTCCCATTCCCTTAGTTGTCCGTGGTTCCCCACCAGTGCCTGGTAGGTGCACTAGTTGTGCAGAGATGTGAATTCCACATCCTCCTAGTCCACCATCTTGACTCCACCCCAAGATTCTAAATTATTTTTTTAACATCTATGTATTTATTTGGCTGTGTCGGGTCTTAGTTGCGGCACGCAGGATCTTTGTTGTCATGTGCAGGATCTTTGTTGCAGTATGCAGGATTTAGTTGTGGCATGTGGGATCTTTAATTATGGCATGTGAACTCTCAGTTGTGGCATATGGGATCTAGTTCCCTGAGCAGGGATCAAACCCGGGCCCCCTGCATTGAGAGCACGGAGTCTTAGCCACCAGACCACCAGGGAAGTCCCAAGTCTTTAAACTATTTTGAGCTTATTTTTGCGTATGGTGTGAAGGAGTGTTCTAACTTCATTGATTTACATGCAGCTGTCCAGCTTTCCCAGCGCTGATTGCTGAAGACACTGTCTTTTCTCTATTGCATATTCTTGCCTCCTTTTTCGAAGATTAATTGACCTTAGGTGTGTGGGTTGATTTCTGGGCTCTCTATTCTGTTCCATTGATCCATATGTTTGTTTTTGTGCCCGTACCATGCTGCCTTGATTGCTCTAGCTTTGTAGTATTGTCTGAAGTCTAGAAGGGTTATGCCTCCAGCTTTGTTCTCTTTCCTCAGGATTGGTTTGGCAATTCTGGGTCTTTTGTGGTTCCATATCAATTTTTGGATTATTTGTTCTAGTTCTGTGAAAAATGTCATGGGTAATTTGATGGGGTTCACATTAAATCTGTGGGTTGTTTTGGGTAGTATGGTCATTTTAACAATGTTAATTCTTCCAATCCAAGCTCATGAGTTATCTTTCCATTTCTTTGAATCATCTTCAGTTCCCTTTATCAGTGTTTCATTGTTCTCAGCGTCTGTCTTTCACCTCTTTGGTCAGTTTTATTCCTATGTGTTTTATTTCTTTTTGATGTGATTTTTAAAAGGGTTGTTTTTTTTTACTTTTTCTTTCTGTTGTTGCATTGTTAGTGTAAAGAAGTACAACAGCTTTTTGTATGTTAATCTTGTATCGTAATACCTTGGTGAATTTGTTTATCAGTTCTAATAGGTTTTTGTGTTGAGTCTATAGTTTTCTAGAGAGAGTATCATGTCATCTGCATATATTGACAGTTTTACCTCTTTCCTTCCAATTTTTTTTTTTTTTTGCGGTACGTGGGCCTCTCACTGTTGTGGCCTCTCCCGTTGCGGAGCACAGGCTCCGGACGCACAGGCTTAGTGGCCATGGCTCACGGGCGCAGCCGCTCCATGGCATGTGGGATCTTCCCGGACCGGGGCACGAACCCGTGTCCCCTGCATCGGCAGGCGGACTCTCAACCACTGTGCCACCAGGGAAGCCCTTTGCTTCCAATTTGGATACCTTTTATCTCTTTTTCTTGTCTGATTGCTGTGGCTAGGACTTCCAATGCTATGTTGAATAAAAGTGGTGAAAGTGGGTATCCTTGTCTTGTTCCAGATATTAGCAGGAAGGTTTTCAGCTTTTCACTGTTGAGTATTATGTTGACTCTTAGTTTGGCATAGATAGCTTTTATTATGTTGAGGTATGTTCCCTATATAGCCACTTTGGTGACAGTTTTTATTGTGAATAGATGTTGAATTTTATCAGTACTTTTTCTCATCTATTGAGATGATCATGTGGTTTTTGTCATTTCTTTTTTTGATTTGGCGTATCACGTTGATTGATTTGCATAATGTTGAACCATCCTTGTGGCTCTGGAATGAATCCAACCTGATCATGGTATATGATCATTTTTATGTGTTGTTGGATTCGGTTTGCTAATATTTTTTTGAGGATTTTTCTAACTATATTTGTCAAAGATACTGGCCTGTAATTTTTTGGTAGTGTCTTTGTCTGGTTTGGGTACCAAGGTGATGGTGGTTACATAGAATGACTTTAGGAATGTTCCCTCTTCTTCATGAGCTCCACCCCTCCGAGCTCTTGGAATGCACAAGCTCTGGAAGGTTGTCCACACATGGAGACAGGGCTGAAGTCTGAGCCGATTGCCTGCATTCCCCTGTGAACACACTGCTATGGTGGAGCCTGCCCCTCCCTTCGCATGATGGACCTGGGCTGTGTCCTGCACACACCCCCAGTTGCAGCCTGGACCACATTCTAGGCCCTTCGGACTGTCTTCGCACAGCCAAACTGAGTCCTCTCCCTGGGTCTGTCCACTGAAGCCTGAGTTTCAGCCCCCAGTTGCCACACACACCAGCAGGCATGCATCATGGGCTGGGAAGTGCAGTGAGGTGGTATTTTGTGACTGCCTTCTTTCACTTACCATAACATTTTAAGGGTTCATCCATCTTGTAGTATGTATTGGCATTTCATTCTTTTTGTGGGTGAATAATATTCCATTGCATGTGCATATACTACATTTTATTTATTAATTCATCAAGTGATGAATGTTTGCCTTGCTTTCACCTATTAGCTATTATGAATAATGCTGCTATAAACATTCTTGGAAGTGTTTTTGTATGAACATATGTTTTCACTTCTCCCGGGTATATGTCTAAGAGGGGAATTGCTGGATCATATGTTAACTCTTACGTTTAATCATTTGAGGAATTGCTACACTGCTTTCCAAAGTGGCTGCAAAATTTTACATTCCCCTAGCAGTACCATGAGGGTTACTGTTTCTCCACATCCTTGTCAACTCTTGTTATCTGACTTTTTAATCTTAGTTATCCAAGTGGGTGTGAAGTAGTATCTCATTCTGGTTTTGATTTGCACTTACTTGATGACTAATGATTTGAGCATATTTTCATGTGCCTGTTGATCATTGTACATCCTTATATATCTTTGTATAGCTTTACATTCTGGATACAAGTCTCTTATCACATATATGATTTGCAAATATTTTCTCCCATTTCTTGGGTTATCTTGTCACTTTCTTGATGGTGTCCTTTGAAGCACAAAAGTTTTTAGTTTTGGTGAAGTCCAGTTTATGAAGTGATTTTTTAAAATTTTCATTTGTTGTACTTTACAAGTTCCATCTTTTTGTATAATTTTTATCTTTTATTGATATTTTCTATTTGATGTAACATTGCCATCATACCTTTATTTACTTCTTAATCATGTTTCCTGTAGTTCTGTGAATGTGTATATAATGGCTGATTTGGCATCTTTTTCTTACAAATCTGTTCTCACAGGCAGTTTCTGTTGACTGCTTTTTTGTTGTTGTTGTTTTTTAAAGTTAACCACTCCCGGACTTCCTTTGTGGCTCAGTGGTTAAGAATCCGCCTGCCAATGCAGGAGATACAGGTTTGAGCCCTGGTCTGGAAAGATCCCACGTGTTGTGGAGCAACTAAGCCCATGTGCCACAACTACTGAGCCTGCACTCTAGAGCCCGCGAGCCACAACTGCTGAGCCCGTGTGCCACAACTACTGAAGCCCGTGTGCCTAGAGCCTGTGCTCCACAACAAGAGAAGCCCCCACAATGAGAAGCCCGCACACCACAGCAAAGAGTAGCCCCTGCTTGCCACAACTAGAGAAAGCCTGCACGAGCAACAAAGACCCAACGCAGCTAAATAAATAAATAATGATAACCACTCCTAATTTTTTTTAAATTAATTAATTCATTTATTTTTGGCTTTGGCCATTATTAGGGCAAGATTTCATTTAATTCCCAATTAAGCAAGTACTTGTAAGTATAAATTCTGTATGAACATAATAAAATCTTCCCAGTGTCTTTCAACTGAGGATAACCCAGGTACCTAAGTTCAAGGAAACCTGTTACTCCAGTGAGGAGTTTAATACCACCAAACAAAACTTAGGATCATCAGCCAACAATGGGAGGTTAGAGACACAGGAGAGACTCACTCAAATTTATCTGGACCCTCAGAGGAGGCAGATGGGCACAAGAGGCCTCTGCTGGTACCCAGGCTCTGGATCCTCATAGAGTTTAGGCAAAAGAGAGAAGTCTGCTCTGGGTCTCTTCATTGGTTGCCAAAATTATTGACAGAAAAAACACGAAACACATCCTAAAAAGTTTCAAGTTACATGTTTTATTTGGGGACCTTACTGAGGACTGTAGCCTGGGGAAACAGCCACTCAGATAGCTCTGAGGAACTGTTCCAAAGAGGCGAGAGGAGAGCCAGGATATGTAGGAATTTTTGCTGAAAAAAAAAAAAGTAGCAAACATCACAAGGTAACTGCTAATCACACAAAAAAAGACATCTCAAGTTAATGATTTCAGTGCTCTTTTATGTATGGGAAGATGCAAGAATCTTGGGTCATTGAAATTATTCCTTCAATATACATCTTACCGATCTAGGACCAGTACCCTTTTTTTCTCCACCTTGAATTCCCCTCAGTGTGCACTGCAGTGGCTGAGGGATGGAATCCAGTAACATGTGTTTACTGGAATGACAGGTGACATCATTTGTCCACATCAGCATAGCTCTGCACATCGTCATGTCACAAGTACTCTGTATTCTTAAAACTGCATGTGAATGTAAAATTGTCTCTAAAGAAAAAAATACTAATCAGAACATAGATATATGGCGTGGCCAAGCTACATCTAAAACAAGTGTTACAGGTCACAAGGTAGAAAAAGTAGATGCACAGGAAGTTGTGAATCAATGACCTCTGATATTCTGAACCCCTAATATCCACAGTGATTACCAGGTAACATGCTAGGAAGGCTCTTGATGTGACTGTATCTGAACTCTGTACAAACATCAAAAAATCATTCAATGAAAGGTTAGAAATGAATTAATACATGAAAAATTATTTCAGGGCTTCCCTGGTGGCACAGTGGTTAAGAATCCACCTGCCAGTGCAAGGGACACGAGTTTGAGCCCTGGCCCAGAAAGATCCCACATGCCATGTGGAGCATCTAAGCCTGTGTGCCACAACTACTGAGCCTGAGCTCTAGAGCCCACAAGCCACAACTACTGAGCCCATGTGCCACAACTACTGAAGCCTGCGCGCCTAGAGCCCACACTCTGCAATGAGAAGCCGTAACAATGAGAAGCCTGCACACTGCAACTAGAGAAAGCCCGTGCACAGCAACGAAGACCCAACACAGCCAAAAATAAATTTATAAAACGTTATTTTAAAAGAAAAGGCAAGACTCTTACAGAAGAATGCCAGCTGAAAGAAGTTGAGAGGTGGCATTATTTCATTCTTTTTTTATGGCTGAGTAATATTCCATAAAACCAAATAATGCCGTTTGCAGCAACATGGATGGACCTAGAGGTGACCTTACTTCATACTAAGTGAAGTAAGAAAAGGACAGAAGTCAGAAAGAGAAGGACAAATATATGTGGAATCTAAAAAAATGGTACAAATGAACTTACAAAACAGAAATAGAGTCAGAAAATAGAGTCAGAAAAAGAGTCAAAACAGATACAGAAAACAAACTAATGGTTACTGGGAGGAAAGCAGGGTGGGGGAGATAAGTTAGGAGTTTGGGATTAACATATACACACTACTACATAGAAAATAGATAACTAATAAGGACCTATGTATAGCACAGGGAAGTCTTCTCAATACTCTGTAATGACCTATATGAGAAAAGAATCTAAAAAAAGAGTGGATATATGTATATGTAAAACTGATTTACTTTGCTGTATAGCAGAAACTAACAGAACATTGTAAATCAACTATACTCCAATAAAATTTTTAATTAAAATCTTTCTTAATAAAAAAAAGTTGAGAGAACAGTAGAGTTGGGATATTATCATTTTGTGGATGTCATAGTAAAGTTTGGGAAAAGCAAAAATCATCAGAATATGCTATATATAGGCAATACATTTCATGAGGCATAGTGTTTGAATGGTCTAAAAGTATATCCCCCCAGATGGCCTATTATTTATAAGGGGGAAATTACATATTGTTGATATGGGGCGATACCTTGACCAGGTGATTAAAATTAATATCCTCAATGAGGGTCAAATAGCCATCATGGGTCTCTGGATGTGATCACCTAAAACACTTCAGCATCACTTCGATTTATTTTGTCTGGTAATGCATAACATGAATCAAATCATGAGGAAACATCTGACGAACCAAAATTGGGGAGCATTTTATAAAATATTTGGCCTTGGGAATTCAAAAACATCAATATCATGAAAGACAAAGTTGAAAAACTGCTCCGAATTAAAGAAGAATAAAGAGACATAACTCAATGCACTATGTGATCCTGGAGTAGACAATTGATAAAATGTGATAAAGGACGGACTGCAGATTAGGAAAAAAAGGATCATTCCATGTTAAATTTCCAAATTTTGATAATAATACTGTCATGGCCTACATGTTTATGTCCCTTCAAAATTCATCCCCATTAGGATGGTATTTGGAGATGGAGTTTGGGGGAGATAATGAGGTCATGAGGGTGGAGCCCTCACGATGGGATTAGTGTCCTTACAAGAAAGACACAAGAGAGCTTGCTTCTCTCTGCTTTCCACCCTGTGAAAGTAAAAGAAGACTGTCTGCAAACCAGGAAGAGGGCTCTAACCAAGAACTGATTGTGCTGGCACCTTGATCAGGGACTTCCCAGCCTCCAGGCTGTGAGAAATAAATTGTTGTTTAAGCCACCCTCTCTATGCTAAATTAGTAAAGCAGCCCAAGAGGACTAAAACAAGTACACATGTCAAAGAAAATCCTGATTCTTAGGAAGTACACACTGAACTATTAAGGGATAAGGAGGCATGATATATGCAACCTACTCTCCAGTGATTCAGAAAGAAAAAAGTATGTGTATATTTCTATGTAGATAGAAATACAGAATACGAAAAAACAGATACTATTCTTGCAATTTTTCTGTAAGTGAAATCATACAGAAGTTTTGCTCGTGCTTAGGATTTTTCACCCTTCAGTTTGTGGGAAGAAAGAATATTATACTTGCCTTAAATTCCTCCATAGTCACTCTTTAGTAAATAGACTTTAACAACTATTCTAACATGTAGATTATTATCAAAGAGGTTAAATAGATCTTAATACTTATGACATCTTAATACCAGCCAGCAAGATAGTAACAAATATACCTACGGTTAAACTGTGCCACAGACCAATTACTTTATCAGATACAAACCATTTCTAATATTTTGGTTGTCCATGGTGTTTCCAAAACCCTTGTGACCCACTACAAGTTGAACCATCAGAAGTTTTGTTCAGTGGCCTTATATGGAGGAGTAGTACTGCTATGAAGCAAATACTGAAAGATGATCCTCCAAACATTTCTAGAAAGAGGGTGGGAAGTTTTGCAAATACTACTCACAATATGTAGTAATGTTACCCCAAACTACTGTTCCCAGTTTACTCATAAGGGCAAATACCTGATCGCTTGAAGGGGAGGATTCCTTTCCCGAAGAAGTAATTATCACAGCTTCCTCTGATGAGAAAAGTGGCTTGTACATATGACCCAACCATAGAAATGAACCACCCCTTTTTTCCTGCGCTTCTTTTCCTTGTGTGCAACACTTGTACAGAATTCCAGACCTGAGAGGAACAAAGAAATTGTACTACAGACCTAGTGGATAGTCTTTTGTACTCTTTCAGATCTAAATGCTCTTTGTTCTGCTCTCACAACTCCCAGAAAATGACTGACAACTAGTTCCAAACTATCTTAAGAGCCATTTTTCTTCCCTAAAGAATATTCTATTTTGGAATAAATGCCTATAAATCTATTTCTTACTTTATCAGAACTTATTAAAGAGACCATTCCAGTTGCCAGGTCTTAGAGCATTTACTCCAAACCAAATATGGTTCTTAATAATACAAATGCATTGGAAATATTTGTTCCCTTTCTAAAGCATAATATTTGGTGCTGTGTATATATTAACTCTTTTCCCCAAGTTGAATGCTCCTTAAATAAATGACAGGCTCATGGTAGCTATACTTTCCCTTTTTTGAGATTTATGAATATTGGACAATGATTCTTTTTTGTTTGTTTTGGCCAGGTGGCTTGTGGAATCTTAGTTCTCCGACCAGGGATTGAACCTGGGGCCCCGGCATTGAAAGTGCTGAGTCCTAACCACTGGACCACCAGGGAATTCCCTGAACAGTGATTCTTAAAGAGGGTTTGAGACTTACTGATGCATTTAATTTCCTCTTGGTGTCATTCCCTTAGTCAAGAACCGGGACTTGGAATCTTAAATCCTGGATGCAGCCAATGTTCAAACAGATGGTTCTATAAATAATCACTCAACAAAACCAGCTAGAAAGTCAATAGAAAACTGCTGAAATCAAAACTAAAGTTGAAGCCTGTACTTATTTGTTTCAATGAGTTGAAGGAAGGATATCAACATGTAGATTTGGAAATTATTATAATGTTGTGTCCAACAAAGTCTAAGAGAACTGAATTTGAGGGGTTACCAAACCCATTGATGGGTTCCCTTCAGGATCTTAACTCATAAAGCAAAATAATGGATCCACAGTGAAACATAAAAAACATTTTCCCATGGTTAAAAGTTTCCATTTTGAACCCTGAACCAATCAGCAAAGAACTCTGCTTTTTCCAATTCTAACCAGTTCCCTACCACACCGACTGGCCTTTAAAGCACCCCACCCAATCTCTTCTTAATTTCCTAAGATTAAGGGACTCCCAAGCTTTGCCTATAGTTTGTTCTCCTCTGCTACACCAAGCTAAATAAAACTGGCCTTACAGGAACTACAGGCATGTCGCTTAAATATTAATGGGTTTCAAAAGATTTTCTTATTAACACATAGTCCAGCTCCCCAGAGAAAATTACTATTAGTACTTAAGTCGGGTTCCTATTTCAGGCATGGTTTGCTTGGTGGTTTGATGTGGTTCTGATCATATTATATATACCTTGCATTTAAAAAAATATGCTTTTAGAAATTTTTTTAATACCTTCCTCAGAGAATCATGGTACAGGTTCAATCTTAACACCAGTATCTATCTATCTATCAGTCTATCTATCTATCTATCTATCTGTCTACCTTGGCTGTGTCAGGTCTTCGTTGTGGCATACGGGACTTCTTAGTTGTGGCATGCATGCAGAATCTAATTCCCTGGCTGGGATTGAACCCTGGCCCCCTGTATTGGGAGCGCACAAGGAATGAAGAGTTATGAGCATATTTGGGCTCTTGTTTTCCAAGTTTTACACATTAACTCCTACCTGCAAATGGTTAATGTAAATGTTCCACTGAACTCTCACCAGCACATTAGGAGAATCCTAAATACAAGTTTTACCTAGACATTTAAAAGTTTTAGAAATATTTACATACAGCTTTTAAGGAACACAACAGGCAGGTCTCTCATTCTCAATTTGCCTCTACAATTCTCGAACTTACGAAGTAGAAAAGCAACTTAAGTCATAAAGCCCTGGAAGGAAATATGGACTATTAAGCAATAATTACTACCAATATAGGTAATCACATGTTGGGCATGTATGCAGACAGGCAAAAAAGGCATCTAAGATTTACAAGAATTTTCCAACTTAAAGTCTTTTCAAAACCTTTACTAACAATTGTGGATGTGTAAAAAAAAAAATGGGGCTTTTTGGTAAGGCAGTTAAGTGAAAAAAATGAGAACACATATTTGAACATGAGTGAACTATTTTACAGGGTTTTTGAGTGTGAACACTGGAAAACAGTCAACTATTCTATTTTACTAAGATACTATCTGAGAACGTCTTTAAAAAGTACGTTGTAACATTACTGTCCTACTGGGCCCAGGATTCTCTAGCCTCGCCAGCTTTCTTCAGGTCAACCTGGAGATGGGAGCTCAGGGCCTCAGTTTTCCTCCTCAGTTGTATTAATACAGGCTCTGAGTGGAGACTGAGGATGGAGAACAGGTGAGCAGTGTAAGGCTGCCTCAGATTTCTGCACTGATCTTAGAATTCGGCTAAGCATCCATATCTCCGACCCTTCGGAGAAAAAAGGAGAACTGATAAATTAGTCTCCATCACCCGCCTGTCACTTCCACAACCACACGAAACGCATGCCTGCGCACTCCTCCCCATCCTCGTCCCCGCCCTTTACTGTAAAACAGAACCCCGTCAGCCCACCGCCCGGCGAGCGGCAGTGACGTCAGCCTCGAGGAGCGCATGCGCCATGCCTCGGGGTCCTCTTCCGTTCTTTTCCAGTAACGCTTAGGGTGGTCTCGGTGCTGTTGAAACTATAGTTCCCAGCGGCCGGCGCGGCGGAGGAGGGAGGCCGGGACTGCTCCAGGGAGGCCAGGCACAGCGGGCCTAGCGGGCCACTCCTCCTCGGGAAGCGGTTTTGCAGCCCTTTCCGCCCGCGGTGTCGGCGGCTCGGCGGCGTCCTCGGCTCGGCACGCACGCGGGGGCGGGTCACGGCGGCGTGTGGCTGTCTGGCCGGCGGGTTCGGCGGGGAGGCTGAGGCGGCGGCAGGGACGGCGGCAGCGCGGGTGCCGGCAGGCGGGCTGTCGGGGAGATGGGAGACCCAGGGTCGGAGGTGAGTAGCGGGCTGGGCACGGTGTGGTGCGGGGTCCGGGGGGTGCTGGGCCAGGCCTGGGGGCCTGGGGGACGAGGGTGCCTCAGCAACAATGGCCGCCCGGCCCGGCTCGGGAACCTCTGCTCGGCGCGGGCGCGGCGTGGGTTCCGAGGCCGACTGCCTCTTGGGGGAGCGTGCTCCCTGCTCCTCGGGAGAAGGGATGCGGAGGGGCCCCTGCGGTCCACGGACGCGAGCTCGGGCTCGCGGAGGCTGGGGCTCCGTTAGGTCTCTTCGAGAGCTTTCGTTTTTCGGTTCCCTTTGGAAAAATCTGTAAGTGCGGGGTTGTCTAGATAACCGTGTTTTGGCTTATTTTATAGATAATAGAATGTGTCCCTCCAGCTGAGCCTGAGGCGTCCGAGTCAACACCCGAGGAAAATGAAGATGACATTCAGTTTGTTAGTGTAAGTAGCGACGATATTCGGGTTTTTCCGAGTCAGAGACTATGCGTGATAAGCCGTGATGTGATTACCTCTCACCTGTTTGTTCATCATGCAGCAAACATGTGTGAATGTCTGGTAGAGACTACACTGTGGAGTAGGGCATAGGAGTAGGGAATTTGCCTGAAGAGGTGTCTGAGCAGCCCCAGTAGGCATCACAAAGCCTGTGGCCTGCGGTGCGTGTTGTACCCTGAATCTCGCCTCTCCCCCTGCACTTAGAGCCTTTCATGTACGCAGGGTTGTGGTCTCCTAAGAGTGTTTTGAAATGAGACAAGAGTAACTTCTAAAAGATAGCACACAGGTTAGGGAGAAGGGGCGGCTAGTGATGAGGAATGAGGTAGAAAACCAGAAGGGCTGCAGGAACTCAACTTCTGAGCCTGTGTGTCTCCATAACGTGAAGGCGGGTGGCTTGAAGACTTCACTAAGCTCCGAGCTCATCCTGTTACAGCACAGTCCAGCAGGCGAGGTTCACAATGAAGGGCCCGTATCACCAGGAGCATCCTGTATCTTTCTGTTTTTATTCCCTTCGGACAGTAGTTTTCAAGCATTAGTAAGTAGAAGTGTGTGGATTCCCGGGCCTCACTCCAGACCTATGGAATCAGAAATGGGAGGTGGGGCCCAGGAATCTTCATGTTGGTGCAAATGCGGGGGTGTATGAAGCTGTGAACACACTTTGTAAAACATTGGTTGCAAAAACTGAAGGGGGTGCTTTGATACATTTGAGGATAATTTCCACCCCACACTGTTAAAGTTTTATAAAGGCTCTGCTAAAAGTAGTATCTCACTTAGCTAGAGAATCCTTCTACTGTAAATGATTCTTTTTGAATACTGTAGTTGAGGTTTGCTATTAAAGGTGTATAATCTTTCTTTAATTCCCTGTCTGATGTGTATTTGTGTTTGTTGGTTCTTGGACAGTTTTGAAAAACTGGTTATTAAACAGTGTCTTCTGTGTACCCCAACATTAGACCATTGTGATGCATTGTTGTATTGTGTTTCAGTGGGTTTGTTTAGGAGTCTTTCACAAGATCGTTTCTTGGGTTTTTTTTGTCTTTGCCCATGCATATGGTGCTGTATCCTTTTCATTTTAAACTTTAAAGGTTTGGCGGGGGTGGTAGAAGAAATGGTATCCTGCCTGTTCCTCCACTGTGAGTTGAAGTATGTTTGGCTCTTCAGGACAGATATTTCAGGTTCTCCCTGAATATGGGTATATTTGTGAATGGAGAATATTTACCTTGGTATTTTGTGGAAATTAAAGTAAGAGGGACACACTTCTTTATGAACTATGGGGCTTACTTTGAGAATCATAGATGGAATCTACAAAAATAAGATTAAAAAATATATATATATAGGTACTGTGTGGAGTGAAGAATGGTGGTGTAGCTTGTCAGTACTTAATGTAAGCATGTATTAGACTGAAGTTTAAGAATACTCTTTTAAGTTAAATATTATTTTAAATGTAGAGAATCTGTTATATCTTTGCATCCAGAGTAAAAATACACAGTCAGTGAATATGTGTCCATCTTGATACATCTTATATTTATCTCTGTTTCCAAATATAAATTCAAAGGTTTGATAGTTCATAATGGAGAAGTGAATTATATGTATTAAATGCAATTACAGTACTAGAAGAAACCTATTAAAAACATTCCTTATGCCTTTATGGTGATAACACTTCAATGTATTAATGATACCTTAATTCTATTTTAAAATACATTAGAGACAGAATCTTCTCTCTCTAACCCAATCTTATACTTGACTCCTCAGGTAGTGCTTGTTCAATAAAAATAATAAATAGTCTGTGCTTAAGATTTCTTCAGATACAAAAAGAACATTGTGATATTACTTCTTGATTTACACTGGTTTGGATTTCTTAGTTCATTCTTAGCCTAACTTTCCCATCTTTAATCCGCATGGTGGCACAGTAGTTTTTGTGTGGTTTAGAAAATACAGAGTTTGAAACTAAGCATATTGAAGGAACGGAAGGATATAGATGTGGAGGTGCAAAAATGAGCCCTTTCATTTAAATTTTATTGAAATACACATACAGAGAATTGCACAGTTCATAAGTGTACCGTCTGATTTTTTCAAAGCCAATACACATGTGTAAACAGTGCTTTAACTCAAGAGACAGAATATTACTATACAGACTTTTCATTTAGGTCTTTTGCTCTAATTTTCTGTTTAATTTAGTAATATGATCCCTTATTCAGCCACCATATTTATTCTCTGCATTCTTTGAAACTGCAGATATGTTAGTTAATTTACTCCCAGAAAACTGTTTTAACTCAGGGCTAATGACGTGATCTTTCACAGTGCTACTCTAGATACAAAGGTATAAAAACTGCTGAGACAGCCTGTCATAATCTTGATAACAGCACATGAGATTTAGGCTTCAACCAAGATGATTGGTATAATGTAGAATCATTGAACATGTGGAATATTTGTATATTTTCATAAATTACTTCGGGCGGTCATGGACAAATAATGAGGGTGTCTTTTGGCTGCGTGTCTTGGGGTTGTATTAGCTCAATAAATAAAAATAATGTTGGAGCAAAGTCCTGAATTAAGTACCTTAGAGCTACAGAGATTAGTTGGAAGTACATCCTACCCGTAAGTGTCAGTATTTCAGTGTGAGAGATGAGATAGGGATGAGGACTTTGTAAATAGTTCTAGTAGAAAGTTCTTTTATAAAAAGTACAAGGTGCTGTAAAAATAAAAAAAGACATACGATTTTCAGTTTATTTTTCATAGGAAGCATTTAGTGTTTTTATGTGTTTAAAAGAGTATTTTAAGAAGAAACAAGGAAAGTCATCAAAATGGGAGAGCAGAGAGGATTATGCTTAGTTCTGAAGGGTACTTTTTTTTAAGTGGGAGAAGGAAGGATGGGCCGGATAGTATAGATTTTGAATTGTGGACTAAATTTGAACTTAGAGCAGGCATTTGGGAATCATTTGAAATGTTTGAATCGGGCGGGACTGCAGAAGTAAACTATGTCCCTAACTTCTCTATGTGGGGAAAAAAACCTGTGTTTTGCTTCTGCCTGTGCTCCTGCCCCTAAATTGTGTGGCTTTGGAGTAGAATCCTTTGATTTTGTTACTGGTACAGAGGGGATGAGAATGATGGTTCACTAGTTGATGGATGAAGCAAATTTAAATAAAATACCTTGTAATTGGAGGACCGCATGCATTTATACTTTTTAAGAATGTAAGCAGCCATTATAAATGTAGTAAGAAATTGCCTTTTCTTGATATTTGTATTATAATTATTACTGTTTGAGGAGAATTAATAACTTATTTTTTGGCTAGTGTTGTGAGTTATTCAGAGTTGGGGACAGTAGCAGGTAGACTTTTTCCTCAAATTAAAGGAAGAGAAGGTATCTTATCTCTGAAACTTAGGAAATAAGCATTGATTTAAACATAGTGTGTATACTTGGAACTGCCTCAGAATTATGTGATTAGAGACCACACAGCCAATGATGTGATTAGAGAACCAGATGGGCCTCAGTTAGTTTTCTCCTTTGTTAAATGGTACAATAGTGAAGTAATGTGGGGATTGAATGAAATAACATACGTGAAAAGTTTAGTACCTTTGCCTGTACAGGGCTCAGTGACACATGTTCCCGATTAGAGTAAAATCAACGGAGTACCAAAGGGTTTTGATTCCTTAGGTTCGTTATGGTGGAAGTTTGGCCATATCCACTGTGAAAATTAGCTACAGTTAGAGTGTTTGTTTATAAGTAATATTTTCCTTTGGAATATCTATCTTCCGTTGTTTTTCCACTCAGCCTCTTTGCCTTTTTAGGTCTCAAACACATGCTGTCTTCTCCTACCATTCTGTCAGTTATAACTCCATAATATTTGTTGAGTGAATGAATACTCTCAATGACCCCTGCTTTTTCTCATGTATGGACTTCCTATCCTGATTCTTTTTATTCTGCTCTCTTAATTAGTGTGAATCATAAGTTGTCATTGTTCAGTAGTTCAGAGGTGGCTGGGTATCAGTTTAGTGGTTGACCCCAGCAGGATATTTATGCTACTTTTTCTCATCTGTCCTTACTCCTGCCCTTTCTCCTGTTTCTGCAGCTACTTTTTCATCTTGTTTGTGACCATTTTCCTGCCCATTCTACTTTGTGCTTTGTGCCCAGTTATCCTTTCATCTCCCTTTTTTCTCTACCTGCCAACCCTTCATGGAAGCTCTGCCCCAGCCTCTGTGTGTTTCTGGTACCTCAGGGACTTTCTTGGTGTGCTGCTTCACTGGGCGTGTAATAAAAGTTCCTAACGTACATTTCTTGAGGAGAGCAAGCTATTATATTTTTATCTCCTCTACTACCTTCTTGGATTGAATGTATGATTTTGATAACCTTATTACAAATGGTAGGTTTGGGTCTTAAAGTAGGTGATTCATCTCTGTTGACCACACATTGCAGAATATCTGTCTCTCTAATCCTCTTTTTAAATGTCCATTTTTACAGCTCAGGCAGAAATCCTAATTACTTTATTACATGAGCCCTGCCCAGAAGTTTTGCTCTCTGGTTTTATCTTAGTGGCTAAATCACCACCTGCAGGGAAAGCAGTTTCCTGCTTGGAGAGAAGTTGCAGCCTAGGGGAGAAATACACTGTCTTTGAGACTGGATGCCTCCTCTCAGGAAGAGGATCTTTAACTAGATCTTAGCTTCTGTCTCTTGACCTGAGGTCTTTTTCTCTTAATTTTTCCACTGAATATATCACTTTGGCTTCCCAACAGCCGTCTTTCCCAATCCTGAGAAATCTTTCCCTCAGCCATGTTCTCCCCCCATGTCCCTTTCTCTTGTTTTAAACATAGTAGAATTTTTCAAAGAATAATCTTTACTCTTGGCCTTTACTGCCTCATTTTCAGCTTAATTTTTTAGAGCCTGACTGGTATGCTCACTGCTATCTTGAAAGTTGCTCTGTTTGTTGTTAAATTCAGTGGCATTTTTTTTTTTCGGTGCTCAGTGTTTTTGGCCACATTTAGCATTGACACCTTTTCATTGAGGTTTTCTCTGTCTTTAGGTTCTTTGAATTTGTGCATTTCTGATTCTTCTCAGATCTCTGATTACCTACTTAGCTCTTCTTCCTAAATCCTAAAATTCCATCATTTCCTCAAGAGCCTCCTTGAATCCCTTCTTTCTCCTCTTTGCTTTCTTCCTTGGCAATATCATAGTTTCAGTTTAGTTCTAGAGTTACTAGTCTTGTAGGGGAGCATCTTTCCAGTCTCCATTTCCAGTTACGTTCCTATACCCAGATTACAGGCTTGCATTTCCAGCTGTCTGCCAGGTGCCTCTGTGTACCCCTCGTACATCATCCCATTATGGCCAAAGGAATGCCAGCTCTGTCTTTGTATTCCAAATTTATGTCTATCCTTTAGTCTCCTAAGCTTGAAACCTTAGTGACCACTTTGACTCCTTGTGGTTGTTGGGGTTTTGTTTTTATAGTCAATCATTTTTTGTTTTTTGTTTTCATCTTACCTGTATATCCTTTTGTATATGCACCACAGCATCACTGTTATTTTTGCCATCACCACTATTTTAGTTTTGCATTATTATGTGTGTGGACTGATTAATTATCCTGCTTTCTATACTTCTCTATGTGATTAATCTTCTTAAGGTAAGCTCTCATGATCTTATTCCCATCTTAGTATTTATTGATTCCCTTTTGCCTATAGAATAAAATCTAGGCTTTTAAGCTTAGCATTCAAGGCTTGGTCTGCCGTGGAGTCAGTATGGATGGAAAGAAAAGATGAAGGAGAACCAGGTTTGATGTGTGACTGTAGGAGTCGGAAGTACAGCCTAGCTCCTAGTCAGAGATACCCATCCCATCTGAAAAGCATTGGCTTACAGTATCTGACCTTGTAGCACTATTCCTGTGTTAATAATCCTCTCCCCAAGGAATCAACACAGTCCTAATACCCTACCTTGGCCGAGTCTCTTTTAGGTCTTGTCATTATTTCTTAGTCTTGTGCTATGAATATTTTCATCTGCATTTGTTTTGATTATTTTCTACCACCCATAAGGCTTCCTCTTCAGAAGAGTTCTTGTCAATAAATCCCAGCATCGACAAAAAGGATTGTTTTAAATGCTAATTTAGTTTGAATAACTCTCCATGACTTGTTAATTTGTTCATTTTTTCCTAGGAAGGACCATTGAGACCTGTTCTGGAATACATTGATCTGGTCAGCAGTGATGATGAAGAGCCTAGCACCTCTCAGAGTGAGGTAAGTATATTACATTTGACTTGCATTTCTTCACTTCTGGCATTTAAGAAGCATTCTCTAAAGAGAGTCATCAAATCAGCGATGGCTGTGTTTAGGTGCTATTGTGCTTTAGAGAACGGCCTGTTTCTGTTAGAATGGCCCTGAAAGGTAGTCCAGGGAGTCCTCTGCCCAGAAGATCTCCTGCTTCCAGCTTTGTTCCTCTACTTTCAGCGAGGATTTGAAAGGATTATGTGACACAGGAAAGTTCTAAGCCTTGGAGGCCATATCTGATAAAAGGGAAATGGAATAAAACTGCAAGATTTTTGGCTCCCTTCTCCTTTCCTGTCTCTCCTCAGGTGCCCTGTAGAACTGGATCCTTTTCTTCCAGAACCATGTGGCCACAGAAAATTTGTTGTATCTTGGAAGAAAGGATATGTGAAGATCCTTTAGAAATGGAATATGGGGAAGGGTTGTGGATTATTCAGGTGTCATCCTTTTAACCTCCTCTTTCCCCCTCATATTTGGGGTTTTCTCTCTGACCTGTGATTTATTGGTTGTGGGTTTGACCTTTAAACTTATGCTTCCCCTACTCTGAGAACCAAAGTAGCTGAGCACTTTGTAGAAATCTTGTCTTTCATTTGTCTTAGCCCGAATTTCTGTTAATGGGCTCTTTTCTTGATTCATTAGAGAACTGGCTGTGTGTTCAAGGCGGCCAGAAAGCTACTTGCTGTATGATATAAAGTATTGGGACTTGAACTTGCAATCAAAATACCTAGGTTTTAGTGTCAGGTTTACTTCTTATTAAGTCTGTGAATTTGGATAAGTAGCTTTTTAACCTTAGTTTCTTTACCACATAAGAATAATACCTACCTCACAGGGTTGTTGTGAGGATGAAATGAGGTAACAAAGCTCCTTGAAAACTACAAACCGTAGAGTAGAACTGTGCAACTGGAAAATTTTGTTCATGGAGAGTGAATGAGAATTTTTAAAGGGATTTAAAAGTGACTCTGCAGTGCAGGACTTCTAGAAATGTTTTTTCTTCTCAGTGGAACTTTTCCCAAGTTCTCTTTGCCATTATTAACTTCTACTTGTTGCCTTACATATGTTGAATGGGATTTTTTTTTTTAATTGTTTTCACCAATAGTCTTGCTGTCTCTTCTTATTCTAGCATGGGAACAAGCAGCAGGCTAGGATGGCACCCCTTGACCTGGGCTTGTTTTTACTCTTTTTCATAGACACAGTGCCAGGTTAATGCCAGTAGTTGGTTTGGGGCCTTTGGGGTAGTGAAATTTGTGGATTTGACTTCTGTGGTCCCCTTGCTGACCTGAAGTGGATTGTATATTGTTAATTATAATAATTTAAAAAATTGAGTTCTACTTACTGGACATGCATCTCTGCACTTGAAAGTTAACATATTAAAAGCATATTTTTTTTCTTCCTTGGTTTTCTTGTTCATGTGGATAACCCAGAGAATGCCTGAGTCTAAGGTGCCATCCTCTGAGAGTCATCGCCCAGAAATGTGCTCTAGCTGCAGTGTTCCTCTTCCCAGTGGAGACAGCAGCTCCTCCTCTGGGAGCTGTACCAGCAGTCCACACAGGATAGTTTCTCAACCTTCTTCTGTTGAGAACCCATTGGAGAACCAGACAAGTGATCAAAGTAATTCAGTTATTAAGATCTCTGAGACAGAGACGCTTAAGCCATCACAAAATTGCCAGATTCTGCCTTCATCTCCACTTCTGGTCCCCCAAGAATCTTTGGCCTCTTCAGAGGTCAAGGAGGATTTACCTGTAGAGTCTTCTGCTTCACAGCACGGACAGGATGCCATCCTCTATCTCCAGACACAAGTGGCTGAGATGTCCCGAGTGATACGTGATCTGCAGTCCAGGAGCTGTTTTCGATTTCATCATTCTAGGCCAAGTAAGAATTCCTCGGTTCCTTGGGACATCTCTACCTCCAAGGAAGAACATTTATCCACAGTGGAAGAAGAAGCTGACTGCAAATCCCCCTCAGCTGATGACAAAGGGCAGCCAGGTGACCCTAGTCAGTCTAGTTTCACAGGGCTTTTGAAAAGAATGGAACAAAGAGGTATTATCAAGAGAGTCACGTTACAGTCCGAAGCAGAACCATGTGAAGGGAAACCTGATTGTGTGACTTCTAAGAAACGTTTGGTCCCTCCACTGCATCCTCTTCTGAGAATCGCCACCACTGAGGTTTTTAAAGACCCTGCTGATTGCCATCCTTCCTCCTTCATGGGACACAGGGTATATCCTGTGGCCAAGGATACCTCTCCTTTCCAACCAAATCCACCGGCCGGGGGCCCCATCGTAGAAGCATTAGAGCACAGCAAGAGAGGAAGCACAACATCACCTCTGGATTCTACCTCGAAAGAGATGGAGGTCATGGGTTGTAGATTCTACCATGCTGCTTCCATTGCAGCCCGAGCTGCTAGCTACATGGCCTATATGACTCAGTATCAGCGTAAACTCTGGGAAGACATGGAGGATCTGGTCCATGACCCAGAGTTTGATCGTGGAAAAGCAAGATGTATAATATCTGATGGTATGGATGCGGGCCTTTGGCAGCTTTGTACTACTAGGGATATAATGGACTCTGTGGTCAGAGTTATGGCAATGGCAATAGACTACAGAAGGCAGGCTTGGCTTCGACTCACATCTCTCACTAAGAAAACCCAAGAGAAGATCTCACACTTGCCCTTTGACGGTACTTCCCTCTTTGGACAAGATGTGAATGCTGTAGTTGCCGAAGAAAACAGTATAAAGGAAAATGACTATAAAGACCACAGCAAATACTATAACCAACATCGATACTTCTATAGTCATGACCAGAAAGCACATTATCACAGTAGAGGATACTCCAGAGGGGATTGGTACAAACCCCGAAACCACCCCTATAGATACAGGAAAAAGGGAGAATCTCCAGAACGCCATGGGTACAAGAATTAGTAACCCATTCACGTTCAGCAGTGCACCTGTCCAAGATGCTGACTGTGCTACTTGCTCCTCCCATCCACACAGGATCTACAGGTAGGAGGGCACCTCAGAATCTGAACGCATGGCTGGAATGATCACAGCTGACATTTGAATTCTAGACTTTTAGAATGAAGTAAATAATAAAGAGACTCATGCTTTCTTGGCCAAGTGAGTGGTAGAGACGTTCAGTAGGGTTGAACAAAGGTTTACCTGTTATTTCTAGTCCAAAATAAGTCTAGAGGAGGGTACTCAGGAATCTGAATCCTCTTATGATTAAGGAAAAACATAAATATTTCTTCCCCCTCAGGAAAATCTCACTGGTAAACTGAGGACTAGGAGATTTTGGATCTGGAAATAACCTACTACTAGATCTCTAACACCAGAGGCAGATCCTTCGTTTTTAGGTCATCAGTGCTTCCTTGTTTAGGCTTCCGTTTGTCAGATCTTCACAAAACGACAAATCTGTTATAATCTCTTTATGTCAGGGTGATCAGCTCACCAAGTGTCCATACTACTGTCAAGCTCTGTGAGACTTCAGAATCAGCCTTGAAGCTGTATATCAAGAACTAAAATTCAAATCAAAATTTGCAAAATCCAGTTTGCTTCCAGTGGGGTGGCTAGATGTCCCAGGTCTACTGTGGACACCAGCTGGAAGAAGACTTTCCTACCTGTGACATCTCTGTAGAAACTTTCACAGTAACTGTCTTCACCACCCAAAGCTACACAGAGAATTCTCTGCAGTTGTCACTCCTAAGTCTGTCAAGCTCTCATATATCACAAGCTGTGAGACCTGGTCATGGTGTTCTCACAGGATAATCTGGGCCTTTCACCAAGATGACCTTGACTCCCTTCTAAACTCTTGAGCTCCGTAATTCATCACGCTCTAAATACAAAAAAGATAATGCACATTAGTGCCCTGGAAATCAAGGATGTTACACCATCCAGGCATGCAAATCTGAACTCTTGAAAGAGCAAGAATTCCAAACATGCCTGACAATCTGGTCCTCTGATTGTAATAAAGAGGGATGCCATCAGTCTAGATTTTACTGAGAAATCCTTCAGATTCAGAGCGTAACTGTGGATGTAGTAGAGAGAACATCTCATGCACTTCTCTTTCTGGATGTCCATTAATGGTTTCTCAAGACTTCAGTGGTGTGTTCTTGGTTTACTGGTCCCTTAATCTAGTCAGACTCTTACCATGAGAGACGACTTATCTTTTCGTTCTCAGTTCTTCGCATTATGATTTCTCCGTCAGACTGGAACTGGCAGCAGATACCTCAGTTACATGTCCTACAGTATCTGTCTCGAGGCAGTGGCTGTGCAGTGCCCAGCCCTTAGACCCTTGTCTTCACATCATGACTTCAGTGTTGGAGAAACTGCCAAATTGGAGGGGTCTGAATACATCATCTAGAATTATTTGCTTGGCCAAATAGAAAAAAATTTTATCAGTAGACTCATAATTTTGTAATTTCTTGGTTTGTCGAACATCTGCATTATTATTATTTTTTCATCTGCTTGACCGTAGTATTTTGGGTCTACTGTTAGTGGACCATGACACTGTTTTCAGGTTTATATGGTTTCTGTTTCTTGCCATGGTTCCTGCAGAGTGGTGACTGATGCTTTCCCTGGTGCCCCACTTTTTGATAGTTTATTGGAAGCCCATTCCCCCTCCTCATCATAACCATATTCAGCACCCTTTTTGTTTACTTTTCTTCCTCTCCCTGTTTGTGCTGTAGAGGTTGAAGATGCAAATATCCCTACTTGGAAGAAGTTATTTTATTTTGTCAGATAGTTTCAGGGTACTGTATTGATTCTGTTTGTCTTATTTGTAGATGAAGCTTAAGCTGCAGTCTTGATAGAGTCTCCTCTTGGCACATTTGGTCAAGTCATATCTAGAGTTAACATTTACCTTTAAGTTTTACTTCTGTTTTAGGTCCATGCCAGTGCTCTAAAAATTCTTTCAAATTGAACACTAGAAGAGCACTGATACTGTCTAAAAAGAAACAAGGGCCTAAGAAGTCATACGAAGATTTTTATAGTTCACGATGTGTACTCTACCAGTTCAGCAGTCTCATGTGCCCTTGCTGTAGCACCGTAGTTTTCTTCTGTGAAAGGACTAGCCGTGGGAAACTTGCTGGAGAGAGAGATCTTGACACTTTTCTGTACGGCTGCACATAGATGTTCCCAGTTGTCTGAGGCTACTTTGCACTGCTCCCACTTTTCCATTTCTCCCCGTCCCTTCCCTGAATTGCATACTGTGTCACCAACTTGATGATTTTTGAGATACTCTTATTTTCCAAAATTCAAACCAAAATTATGTTGCTTGAAGACCTGGTTCTCTGAAACTGCTCTGGCATTTCCACCTAACCTGCTCTTTTTAATTTTTTTATATTTAATTGTGCTTAAAAAAAGACAAAACATAAAATTTACCATCATAACCATTTTTAAGTGTATAGTGGAGTAGTGTTAACTGTTCTCAATGTTTGTAGAGCAGCATTGCTGCTATCTTCATTTTGTGTTATGTTGCTCCGTAGCAACAAGTAGCATTGCTTTGCCACTCTCTGATTGATATGCCCAAGCATCTCCAGAGATCTTTCCTGAAAATAAAAAGGTATTGAGATATCATGGAACTGGTGGTCAGGTGGCTAGCTTCTGAAGGGGTTCGGCAGTTGCGTGGGGATGGGGCAGAACACCGAAGTGTGGGAGCAGGTTTAGCTGTAGATTGGGTGCTTGACTGCAGAAGAAACAATATTCTTAACCTGTTTTTTAAGATTAGTTTAAAGTCTTTCTCTGGCATACTTGAATGATGATGGTGTTATAAAACTAAAAACAGGGATTTGGTGTAGGGAAACAGCCCTAATAGACAACCATAGTAGTGTATGGAATTCATAATTAGATAACAAGTTTTCACATCATGTCTGCCATTTGCAGAGCCTTCAACAAGATTCTCCATCAGGCCAGCCTCTGATGTTTGAACAGCTCTAGGTCTTCTAGGAGGCCTAGCAATCATCGCAAGTTGAGTGATTTGGTGTTCTTGAAAGGGATGCGTCTAATGATCCTTTTTCTTTAAAATGTTATAGTTTGACTAGACATAAAATGTATGTGGAAATGATATGATTTCTCATGGTTACTGTGTGTACACAGAAATGCTGTTTCTATTCATTGTTATATGAAGTGCCTTTTTAAATTTCACACTATTGTTTAAAACTTAACATTTTAATGTGTTGCATATGTTGCTGGTGATATTTATGTAAATTCTGTACAGTGATTTTTTTATCTTGTAGTTTATTCGTCTTCTGTACAATTGCACTATCTAAATGTACTCTCCTTCTGAATGTTACTTTGTTTTCATTACAGCACTATTGATCCATTTCAGAAGGTTATAGAGTATGTCCCTCCCCCTTTATTTAAATAACTTCACAGTAGTTATTTTAGTTTTTAGTGATTGGCTCAGTTTCCTGGGCATTGAGGCAGCTTTGTTTTCTATATCTAGGTTCTAGGTTTCTGATTGAACCATTTGTCTCATGTCTAACCTTGTTCTTAGCCATGGTAACACAACTTCAATTTGATAAGTGGGTGTGTTTACTCGGTAATACGTAACAAGGACATTAGGAAAATGAGTACATTTGTTGACACTTTATCTTTTTTTTTTAAGACTGTGTGACAGCTTATCAGTGTAATTGCATTTAAACATTATTGTTATTATTATTATTATTTACTGTGTGGCAGCTTCTTTATCAGTATAATTCCATTTATTTACCTAGCCCTCAAAATGTCATTTTGAGGGGAGCATAAACTCAGGCTCCTTGGGTACTGTTTAGTATATTACATTACTATTATACTAATAATTTACTGAATGATACCTAAGTGACCTGATTGATAATGTCCTTAAGGCCTGCTCCATCCAGGATAACCTCTCAGGTACCGTGAACAAGGAGGTTGGAATCGACGCAATCCAGAATCCCTTCTAGCTGTAAGCTTGGATACAGAGTTAAATGACATGGATGAACAGAGTTAAATGCCACATTCAGTATTCTTGAGGACATACTTTATTGGGATTCTGGTAAAGGTTAGAAATTATGGATTAGATCTTTGTAGAAATAAAGACTGCAATAACTGAAAACTTTTTTTTATTTTTTTTTAATGTGAGGCATGTTTTGCCCAGACTTGCACTGTTCAGGTTCCATTGTCTTCTGAAATTTACCATTCTTACTTAGTGGCTAGTCCAGTAATTGACTGTCAGATCTGTATGCATCTCCTTCTTGTCATTTAGTTGGCTGGACCTATTCTATATAGTTTTTCATTAGTGTTTACCCCAATCAGGGCTTCATTTTTCACTTAAGAAAATAAACAGGTGGAAGTCGTCAGTAAGCTGATGATGATCACTGTATTGAATGCAAATCTTTCAGTTATTTATCCAGATATAACAAGTTTTGTAAGCCATTAAAATATGTTATGGAATGTCTTTTCCTGGATGAATGATGAGAATATTGTTTTATTAAATCTTTTTTTCTTGTATTGATTAGTGGGATGATATCTTTGTACTACTTTGTCTTTTCATTTGCTTGACTTTATAAGAATGAAACCTTTTTTATAGTAGTGTTTGGTACCATTGAGATACTACTCAAAATTAGGTTTGCTTCCCGTGGATATATCTGGAAGTGATCACAGGCCAACCATGTCCTTTTGTTGTTAGCATCTCAGTTATTTCATTCTTTGTATTGGGTCTTTTCTTCCCCTTTATGTAAAACCCCTTTCTAAAAGGATGTCTGATCTTCCTTAATCTCTTTGATGGAGATTATATTTTTTATTCTACCAGTCTATACTAGCCAGGATTTTGATGTGGCTTTTTATGTTTAAATACAATGCCTTCAGCATTATTGTAAGAGATTTTCTAGTTTTCTCTTAAAAATTTCCTTTTTAAAAAAAAATAGCCAGTCCAGTCTCACAGTATTTGGCTATTGAACTTTCATCAGTTTTTAATGCCTTCTTGTTTACTGGTGGTAGTATTTTCTCATTTCTGTATAGTCTTTGTGCAAATGTATTATTACATGTAGTTTGTGGTCAATTGCATTTTTTCTCTCTAATAAAAATTTTAAGTTCATCATCATGAATTTATAGTACAGCCCTGACATACACTGTATCTTTAACATTAATCAGGTTTTTTCTAGGGCATAAAAACTTTACTGGTTTTGTTGAGGTAACTGTCTATTTCAAATGGTCTGTTGGATTTTCTGATGCCTTGTCAATTCAATAAGACTTCTCAGGTTGTCTGTAGTTTCTTTTAGGACTTTGGAGATCTCTCAAGTTGTATTGCGTTTTCTAATATTCCTGAGTAGTGTATTCCTTGGTAGAAGTGAAAGCAGATCCTTTATATCTGGTAATATTAAAAGAAGTTCTTTGACCTTAAATGGTTCAAATGTTATCTTGTGGGTTCTGTTAGTAGTCCCTTTGTAAGACCAACTTTCATATGCTTTTTTTTCCCCATGAGCTATCCTGTGCTTTCTGTTTTCTTTCATTACCCATAAAAGTGGCTCTATCACAGCATTCAATTTTAAGGGCTACAGTTAGACCTCTTGTTAACTCCTGGTTTTATGTTATGGCTGTGTTTCACATTGCCTTGACTTACAGTGTAGTGATGTGCTAAAATAATTATGTTTGTGGTCCTTCTATCTATACTGCTTTTATTTAGTGAGGCAACAGTGATGTGGATGATAGGGGAAAAAGATATTTTCCAAGTCACTAAACATAGTTTAAAATTTTCAGTTCCGTTTTAAAAAACATTTAATTACATTAAGCTTTCTGCTTTTAGGTGTGCAGCCCATTCCTTTCTGCCTTAGGGAGAATAATTGTAATTAGTTTCATTTAGATTCTTAACACAGGTTCGAATGCGTGTTGGTCTTTGCCTAATGGTTTATAACAGCTCCTGTTTTCTTTTGCTTTTGACAGAAATATATTTTGACAGATGTTGGAAGCTCTTTGATAGTATTGGGTCTAATTGGCATCTTCCTACCTGGGAAGGATTAGAGGAGAGAGCCTCTATTGATAGAACGTATACGTACCAGGCTGTCTGTTGGTTGCAAGGGACTCTTGAGGCAGAAATGCACTCTTATTTTGCAGATAAGGAAATGGAACTTATATTAAACAATTTGCTCAGGTGGTGAGCTTTGAATATACACTGTTCCTCCAAGTTTCAATTCAATGTGTACTCAGTGGCCTTTTGTCTTTCAAGATGCCACTCAAATCTTAACCTCTCTGAGAAGGTAATTTGTCAAATAACTACCCTTCCCTGGATTTTGTGTTTATGGCCGTACTCTTATCCCTTATTACTTGATGTCTTTATTAACTAATTCCTGGTTATTTCACTTGTCCAATCAGAAACCCTAACCTTCATTGTCACATTGAGTTTTCACTGTGCTGGACTGAGATGATTTCTGGATACGTTGTCGTTGGCTTCTGTTTCATGGATTTCTTATTTGTGTCCCATTCATTTTCAGCACTGATCATTTCAGTCATAGTTCTTGATGCTTGTGTTTTTCTTTGTTGTACCTCTTTTGTTTGTTATACGCTTTTTGTTTCAGATATACACTTAAATTTTTTTTTAACTGATGTCTTGAGGATACTGGCTTAATGAAAGGAAGGTGGAATGCTAAGCACGTGGTATTTGAATTCCAGAGATCTTAATCTGAGTATTAACAAGTCACTTATTCTCTGAGACTAAGTTTTCCTACTCTCAAATGAGGTAATAATGCCTGGAACTTCAAAGCCTGATACAAATTTCCTTTCTATAGTGGTTATGCTGTTTCTACCCACATTTGTAGATTTCTCATAACTGTGGGATGGTATTGGATATAAATACAAATATACCTTAAGATGTATTTAATAGTATATAATAGTTCATTTCATGTCATCACGTCATGTTCCCCTTGTTTACAGTTTTTTTTAAGGCTGAACCATTAAGCTACATATAATACAAGCCCAACAATGGATTAAGTCATTGAAAGATGTATTTAAAATAAAATAGTCTCTTAAGTGCAAGCTAAGAAATGCTCATAATAAACAATAAGAAAAAAATTAAAAATAATGTAGAATGAAGAGCTAGAATGTATAGGTATGTGTATACAATTTTTGATGGATGGTATTTTGTCATTTTGTGTCTCTGATGGAAACAATCAGTACCTGCTATGTGCAAGCAGGCCCTGAGGAAGGTCTGTGGATACTGGGAGTTAATAAGAGATGGTATATTCTCTTGAGAAAGAAATACCAACACAGTGTAATTGTTCTATTTAGAGGAATGCCTATGATGAGGTTGGAACAAAAGAGAGGGCCATCTGAAGTGGTCCAGGAAAGCTTTTCTTACCAGATGCTTGAGCTGTGGTTTGGAACGGGATTGGAACGGGATTGGGCTAGTGGAGAAACAGGAGCCAGACATTCAGGTGAAGGAATCAGTGTATGCATGAGTGTGGGGAACATCGTGTATCTGGTTTTTCAGAATTGTAAGGAACAGCCGCTATGGGCGCAATTGGAGGAGATCAGGTTGAAGAAAGGATAAATGTACATGAGAATGTATTGGTTCCTACCTATTCCAAGTGTACTAAGATACGTAGCCATTACTTGTAAGGTCGTAGAAGTAGTCTGTCTAGAAGTTTCTTTGTCCACTATGGACATCTAGGCAGTTCCTTTTTTTCCTTGAACTGAGCCAGAGGAAAGCTCTCCATCAGTACACCTCTAGCCCCAGGGACGGCTCCAGCAGTGACAACAAACTGGGGCCCTGTGGGAGAACAGATTTGGTGATGAACAGGATGCTGCTGCTGAAGAGGGAGGGGCATTCCATCATGGTGGGCAGGTGCACACTGCAGGACCACCTGTGGGCCATGTTCCTCACTGCAGCTCAGTGTGGCTTGTTTCCCTGTGCATTGGCTTACAGATAATTTGAGCGTGGACTTGGAGAAAATGAAGGTATTTCTTTAAAAAATTGTTGCTTTTTAGGAGATTGGAGATGTGTTGCACAGGGCCTGTGAACCTTGTGCCAGTGGCATCTCCAGCAGCACCTAGAGCACGTTTTGTCAACTTCCTTTTTGTTTTTTCTCTGCTTTGAGTTTCTTTCCTTGCTCTGGTTGCTACTTTCACCTTTTCTTATCTCTCTCCACAAGTCTTTCTTTTCTTACTGTGCCAGAGGTAGAGCAGTGGCACTAAGGGTTGAAACATTGTAACTCCCTTTTGTTTTGTCACAGCTCATTGTAGGAGATACTAAAAAATTCTCCTAAGTTCCAAGGTTGTTTTTTGGGGGGTTGGGGGGGGGGTCCTGTGTCTAAAGAGAATCAAAATCATTCTGCCTAGGAGGAGAGTTTTACAAATATAGATATTGGTAATTAACCCAAAAGACATTGTAGGAAGAATCTTATTGAAGAGGTTTGGTGGTACGAACCTTCTTCACTGAGTAGTACTTTACAGAATGGTGTATATCTATATGTATGTTTTAAAATTTGTTCCTATAAGGCATATGTTCCATGTACTTTGTATTTGTAAAAACTAACCAGTTTGGGGGTGGGAAGGAGATTGCTTTGTACAAAAGGGTTGTTTCCTGGTTTTAAAGCTTTGCTGCTGGAGATGGTAAATAAATATTGTACAGCTTTGCTGGGTTTATCTCTTATGTTCTATCTGTATTTGAATATAAAATTCTTGAGAAAAATTGTTGCTTTTCAAAATGTTATTTGGGGTGTGGTTTCAGTTATAAGTTGGGTACAAGGAGATTCTGGTAAACAGAACTTATTCTGGGAGTGTAAACCTCTAAGACCAAACTAGAGACCCAAGCTTTGAAGGGATGGGCAATGAGAAATAGGCTTTGAAACTGGAGTTTGTATGAAGTAAAGCAGTTGTTTCAGGAATTCTGTTCAGCCTGTTGAACTGAAAATGGCTTGCCCTAATTCTTGATTAATTAATACCTGTTTCTGTTATGTTTAGGCAATAATGTAATCCAGTCATTGCACTTCTAGATACAGAAAGAAACCTGGAGGGAAAAAGTTATATACAACATTATGTTCCTTTTAGAGACAAAATTTCCATTTGCGTTTATGAAGGATACATGTTAAACTTATATTTTTAAAAGGCAAAAAGTAGTGATTTAAGCCAAATTCATTACATTTCCAAACAAAAGATTGAGATCCTCGAGACTTTTTGTCTTTATACAGTCTTGTTCATTAGTAATTAAAATTTTCTTAACAATTTTATAGCATATTCTAATGCAGAAATATTAGAAAATAGAGATTTAAAAAGGAAAAAGAAACCCTCTAGACAGAAATAACTACTGTTAACATTTTGATTTATAGCCTTCTAGATTTGGTTTCTTCTAAATATTTTTACAAAAAATGGGATCATTTTCACTTAAAAACAAATACAAATGATGTGGAAAAAAGACATTGAAATATATACGTTATAGCTTCATTGACAAGTGGGATTTTGTGCTGTGTCATTAATTTGCTTATTTAAAGATTTGGTATGCATTTATTTTATGGTTCACATAGCAGGTCACAGTTCCATAGCAATGTTAGAAATTTTAATAGTTTCCAGGAAATCTTTGTTAGCTCATTAAACTTGATTAGTATATGAAAGTATTAATTGCTTTGGTAAAATTTTTGCCTAAATAGTAGAATTTTCATTGGACATTATTCCTGATGATCTTTTATGAGCAAGATTGTGAGTCCATGGCCAGAACCGGTTTCACGTTCACTTGAACTGATTTCAAGTTTGAAGCGGTTATTTGTAGCAAAAAGAGAAAAATCAGGACAGTGCAACTAGTTTTCACAAGGTTAAGTTTATTCAATAATGAGACTACTGAGGGAAATTTTGAAGTATTAGCTCAAGTTTGTGTCTTCATTCTTATGAAATGAAAAGTCACAATGCTGACCATTGATATTAGTTCCTTTTTTAAAAATACCCTTACTTGACAAAATAAGGGAATTCTGTATCAGGCTTTCCTTCCTCCCTTGTCCCCTCCCCAATTATAGAGACCCACTGAATCCCACTATTACAGATTAGATATCAGAAGAAAGCCCTCTTCCCTTCCCGCCCAGGTTATCTATTTCTGGACTTGGAATTTTTGCTGTGACTGCCAAGCTCCATTAAAAGATAAACATTGTCCTCTAAAACAGAAGAATTCTTGCTTATTTTCTCCTAAATATGCTTAGCTTTCATGGATATGTGCACTCAGATATAACCAGTCTCCTTAATCTGCTGTCATTTCTAGGACACAACCCAAATTTGCTTTGTATATAAGAATTTCGTAGTGTCCAGGGGTGAGCATAGACAGGGTTGCAGGGAAAGGCCATATTAACCTGGCTTCTGAGGTTCTGGAACAGCTTTCCTTCCTGTACCCAGTGTGGCCCTCATTTTGTAACCTTCCAACTCCTGATCACCCACGGATTTTGGTATGTTGGACTATGTCATTGGAATCATACCTCTGCTTCCCATTTTTTAAAACCATCATTTTAGTTAAAAAAAATTTCATAGGGACTGAACTAGAATCTGCTCTTTAACCTTTTCTGGCTTTACAGCTTTCTCCTTAATTGTTAGGACCCCACAAACTTCCCCAATGGGAGCGGGTGGGTATGGAAGAAAAACTAACTCAGAGAAGTGATCTAAAATATTGGCAAATAGGGACTTCCCTGGTAGTCCAGTGGTTAAGACTCCACGCTACCACTGCAGGGGGTGCGGGTTTGATCTCTGGTCAGGGAACTAAGATCCTGCATGCCATGTGGCACGGCCAAAATAATTTATATATTGGGGGGGGGGAGGGGGGGGAGAGAGAGAGAGAGAGAGAGGCAAATAGAGACTCTCCCCTCCCCAATACATTTCTTAGGACTTTCCTTTCCTATGCTTCTCCCCCCAGATAACTGAGCGGATACACTTTCTTGCTGGTCATTTGCTATCATTGTGGACTCTTTAATATTACTCTTTAGTAGTATTTAATATAGAAGTTAATCCAGGGTAATCACAACAAGTGCTTCAAGAAGGATGACTGAAGATCTGTAGCTGCTAACATTCTAAATGAAACTGAGAGCCCATTATTCTTACCATTGGGAGCCAATTCCATTTCTAGTTTGAGAAGTTACATATCTGAAAGCCTGACCTCCCTTAGAAAAACTCCAAGGGCCTAAAAGCTTCTTTAGACTATAGGCTTTGGGGGAGATTGGCAAATATAGCCTAAGAAGAGTCCTGGAATCTTGTGATTTCACATTAAATTACAATTCAGCATTGTGGCACTAATGGAATGGTGGAAATTCGCAAACTGAAAGATACATTGGCCCCTTTTCATCTTAGTTCTACAGGAAACATTTAAGACATTTTCATGTAGCCTGAAATCAGTTCACTTTCTGCCCATATTCTGACAGTACTGTAGCTTTGGTTCTGCAGTTGGGTGAGTAACAAGGTGGCCTGCAGTAAGTTTTTCCCCCATGTTCTGATCAGTTAAAACCTATTTCTGAACATATTGATTCTTTGAATTACCAGTTAAACTGTGCAAAATAAGGCCTTCTGTGACCTAATGGGTTAAATCGCTAACATTTTAATATCAATGATACCTCTGTTTTTCCAATGCCGATATGTTCTTCCAGAACCACAGAAGAATATAATTCAGTGAGATCTGAGGCCAGCCCTCATTTTGGATCACTAACAATGGAAATCCCAGGGACTTGGCTTTCTGGAGAGAGTGAGTGTTCATAGATAACCTATTACTCATGCCTGGCTTTAACCAGCAACCTTGATTCCCAAACCCAAGTTTGTGATGGAAAAATATCAAATGAATATCACCCTGCTGCACATGCTTAATTTCTTTCCTCTTTAACACATTCTTGTTTAAAGTACTTCCATTTTGTCATTTTTAAATGGCAAAGATTTCAAAGCTGAAGTTCTTCCTTTCTCTAGCTACCATTTCTTTTCATCTACTCACAACAGATTGTCTCTCAGATCTGCTTTTCTGCTTTCAGTGTAGGTAGCCAGAGTTCTTTTTTTTCTTTTTTTTCCTGGAAACTAACCCACCTTAGAGGGGAAGGAGAAGGAGACCAAACACAATTCTGAATGCCTTTTGTTTTCAGAAAGCATCAGGGCCATAAGGTCTTTTGGGCCCTTCAAAGTCATGAAAGTTAACAAACAGATCAGCAGAATTAATTAGAAATAACATAAGTAATCCTGTTTTGACATAAGCATATAGTTAAATAAAAGACAACAGGCTACTGATAGCTAAATATAAGAAAAATAATTTTAACAATAATACCAACAGGTTATACTTACTTGACATTTAAAAGGTAAAGTTCTAGGGCTAGAAATTAATTTTAGAATGAAGTTGAAGAGATCCAAACAAAAGTTTAAATGTTGATTAAAGGGCTAAATAATTTATCTTCCTAGCATATGTATATAGCTTGAAGGGGGTAAAGTTTTAGGAGCATACTTATATTTTGACTAGTGGATTACTAAAAATTTTTCCTGTAGGATATATAATTGCTGTATTCCTGGCATTAGTTTTCATTTAGCTTTGCATCCAGAGTTTATAATTTACAGTGTAAATCAGAGGATCATTACTTGTGCTTTAATGTAAACCTTAAGAAGAATAAATGTTATGTAAAGTTTTCCTGAATGAGTATAACTTGGGAAGTAATTCAGAATGGTTATTTTGTCGTGGTTTGGGAAAACGTAAAATGATAGTGGAACCATCAATTCAAGGTAACTCTTCCAGGATTAGGATTACCTTAATTACGTTAATTAACCTTAATTAACCCAAAACATGGCCTTCTTCCTGTCTCCAGAATATTCACATTGTTGTGACACAACAACATGTTTTGTCAGTAAATCCTAATTTGCACCTTGTCTACCTCATGTGTTAACATGACCTTGGTTTACCTGGCCTTCCAAGCATGACTTTTGCTAGCGTTTAAAACTTAAATAAAATGTCATCTCTGTCAGGAAAACTAACACACTCTAGGTCCATGTTTAAATACTGTTAACTTCCTTAAATTAAAAATTCTTTTAGGGCTTCCCTGGTGGCGCAGTGGTTGAGAGTCCACCTGCTGATGCAGGGGACATGGGTTCGTGCCCCGGTCTGGGAAGATCCCACATGCCGCGGAGCGGCTAGGCCCGTGAGCCATGGCCGCTGAGCCTGCGCATCCAGAGCCTGTGCTCCGCTACATTTTCTTCTCAAGGTAGTACCCACATTTTAAAGAGATTAATTTTTTATCTTCCCAAAGAGTAAATTTCATTTGCTTTTAAGACAGAGATAAACTTATCTCAGGATCAGAGCTCAGATAAATAAATTTTTATGACTATCATTTTTAGTAAGCTGCATTGTCCTATGACTTGTAAAAGGACATTTTGAAGTTGGTAAGATGCCACCTGCTACCTGGTGCAGTGGTATAGGCTGGCCAAGTGGTCAGAAAGTTAGTTTGGGACTACTTCTACCCAAAGTGATCCTGTGAACATTCTTTACTGCAATGATGTAGCCTTGTACTAAAAATACCACCTCGGCCTTGTTACATATGCTCACTTCAGTGGAACTTCTGTGTACTTGGAAAATCACACCTGCTGTTTGATTTGGTTGATGCAACTGTGTCCCAATTTAGATAAAATTTGGGTTGTACATATATGATTGATTTGCCTAAAAAGGGATATTTTCGTTAGTAACACAATCTTTCTGGTAGAATAACATTAAAAAATTTATTTATATTTATTTAATATTTATTTATTTATGCATGCGTGCATGCTGTGCCAGGTCTTAGTTGTGACATGCGGGATCTTCGTTATGGCATGCAGACTCTTAGTTGCCGCACGCGGGATCTAGTTCCCCGACCAGGGATCAAACCCTGGGCCCCTGCATTGAAAGCGTGGAGTCTTGCCCACTAGACCACCAGGGAAGTCCCTAGAAAAACTTGTTTTTTTAATAGAAGCCCATATGATTTAAATTTATTTATTTATTTATTTATTTATTTATGGCTGTGTTGGGTCTTAGTTTCTGTGCGAGGGCTTTCTCTAGTTGTGGCAAGCGGGGGCCACTCTTCATTGCGGTGCGCGGGCCTCTCACTATCGCGGCCTCTCTTGTTGCGGAGCACAGGCTCCAGACGCGCAGGCTCAGTAATTGTGCCTCACGGGCCCAGTTGCTCCGTGGCATGTGGGATCTTCCCAGACCAGGGCTTGAACCCGTGTCCCCTGCATTGGCAGGCAGATTCTCAACCACTGTGCCACCAGGGAAGCCCTAGAAAAACATTTTTAATAGAGTTTATGTTTTAGAAAAGTTTTAGGTTCACAGCAAAAAAAAAAAAAAAAAAAAGAGGAAGAGATCTCCTATATACCTCCCCACCCCTCAATAAAGCTTCCCCCATTATCAACTTCCCCCAACATAGTAGTACATTTGGAATAATCAGTGAGCCTATGGTGACACGTTATTACCCAAAGTCTGTAGTTTGCATTCGGGTTCACTCTTGGTGCTGTACATTCTATGGGTTTGGACAAATGTAATAAGGTATCTACCTTTATAGTGTCATATAGAATAGATTTCCTACCCTAAAAATCCTCTGTACCCTGCCAATTCATCCCTCCCTCTCCCCTAACCCCTGGCAACCACTGATCTATTTTTACTGTCACCATAGTTTTGCCTTTTCCAGGATGCCATATAGTTGGAACCATACAGTAAATAGCCTTTTCAGATTGGCTACTTTCATCTAGTAATATGTATTTAGGTATTCCTCCATGTCTTTTCATGGCTTGGTAGCTCATTTCTTTTTAGCACTGAATAAATATTCCATCATCTGGATGTATACAGTTTATCCATTAACCTACTAAAGGTGCTTTGTTGCTTATGAATAAAGCTGTTACAAATAAAGTTTATGAATAAAGCTGTTATAAATATCTCATAACACAGGTTACTTCACTCCTAACTACTGTGTGGTTTATTTGCATGTTGTTTTTCTTAGGAAGAGCATTTCTTCTGCAAAGAAAGAGGGTTTTATTTCTTCCTTGATTTGTGGTTTGGTGTCTGACATTAATTTGGGGAAATTATTGGTCGTTATTGCGTCAAATAGTTCCTCTGTTCCTTTCTCTCTTTCTTCCCCTGGTATTCCCATTATGCATACATCTTTTGTAACAGTTTTTGGATATTCTGGGTTTTTTTTTTTTTTCCAGTCTTTTTTCTCTTTGTCTTCCAGTTTTGGAAGTTTCTGTTGACATATTCTCAGGCACGCAGATTCTTTCCTTGGTGGTGTGCAGTCTGCTGGTGAGCCATGAAAGGCACTGTTCATTTCTGTTGTGGTGTTTTTGATCTCTGATTTCTTTCTGGTTCTCTCTTAGGATTTCCATCTCTCTTACATTACACATCTGTTCTTATAGGTTGTCTATTTTTTCCATCAGTGCCCTCAGCATAGTGATCATGGTGGTTTTAAATTCCTGGTCTGATAATTCCAACATCTTCGCCAGGTCTACCATTCTTTGCTCACTCTGACTCTTCAAACTGTGTTTTTTGCCCTTTGGTATCCTTGTAATTTTCTTGTTGAAAGTTGGGCATGCTGTCGTGGGTCAAGGGAACTTTGGTAAACAGGCCTTTAGTGATGAGTGGTAAGGCTGGGGGAGTGGTGGTGCTCTGTGTGCCTGGTCTCAGCCTTGGAGAGCCTGTGCGCCTGGACTGGGAACCCGGTGGTGCTTCTCAGGCCTTCCCCTCATCTGGGAGGGTGGCTGCAGTGGCCTGAAATGGCCTAGTTCCCGTCTCCCAGGTCGGTCAGGCTCTCTTGAAGTAGTTTCTCTTGAGACCAGGCATCATTAAGGACAGAACACTCTGACATATTTTGAAATGCTTACTTTTCTTCTCCCCCTGCTGGAAACAAGGTGGGATTTTTCTCCAGTCGTCACTGTGAGAACCTGGTAGAGCTTTTGAAGGTAAACTCACAAAAAGAGTAAGGTCCCCCTCCTTGACTGGGTCCCCCTGGAGTTTAAGTCTTGTTAATACTTGACAACACTGAGCTTCCAGCACTTGGTCAGTTACAGTTCAGGTTTTCCTCCCCAGCACTGGTCCTGCTGAGGTTTCCACCCTGGGTTTCTGCTCCACTCAGTTGTGATTCTCTGTATCTGACCCTCTGTCTCTCCCATTTTTGCATCAGTCACTTACACTGTGACCTCACTTCTATGGTGGATCTAAGAGAGGCTGTTAATTTTACAGTTTGTTTCAAGCTTTTAACTTGTTAGGATGGAGTGGTGACTTCTAAGTTCATTCTTTACATGTTGAGCCAGAAAACAGAAGTTAGAGGTATTCTTTTTAATCAATAATTTTTCTTACATAAATGCTGTCTAGGAATTGCTGAAAAGCCAGAACCAAGGGGGTTGGTGCTATTAGACTTTTAGGGGGTGGACCAATGGCTTGGCATTACCTTATGGGCTCAGAGCAAAGCAATGCCAAACTTTTCAATATCCAGATGATCATAAAGTAAGTAAGGATGATTAATAGGTTATGTAACTTTTTGAAAAACAAAGATGCTGGTGGGTGACTGGCTGTCCTACAAAATACCACAATTTTAAAACATAAAACAAACAAAACAGGTTCTTAGAAATTTGATAATGATAAAAGTAATTAGTTCCTTAATCAACAAGGACCCACTGTATAGCACAGGGAACTGTACTCAGTATACTGTAATAACCTGTGGGGGAAAATAATCTGAAAAAGAATGGATATATGTATCAATATAAATGAACCACTTTGTTGTACACCTGAAACTAACACAACATTGTAAATCAACTATACTCCAATATAAAATAAAAATTAAATTAAAAAAGTAAATAGTTCTTTTTTTTGAATTTTATTTTATTTATTTTTTTATACAGCAGGTTCTTATTAGTTATCCATTTTATACATATTAGTGTATATATGTCAGTCCCAATCTCCCAATTCATCACACCCCCCCAGCCTCTTTCCCCCATTGGTGTCCATACTTCTTTAGTACAGTAACTCTTTGGTAAGTGGATATATGTTATTCCAAAGCTAATTTTGTTAACTAGAAGGAATGAAACTTGTTTTTTCAATTATAGGATAACGTTAAGCATAAAGACCATATTGACCATCAGAAGGATAAAGTCGCCTTGACTCTGGCTCGTCTAGCCCGCCATGTTGAAGTGGAGAAACAGCAGAAAGAAGAGAAGAATAGAGCATTCAGGGTATGTGGCTGTTTTAACTGATATTTTACCAGATTATAGAGTTGTTTATAAGAAAGTTAAAGAGGTTCTTGTATAATCAAAAAATGTATAATTGGATCCAAGTTCAGCATGAAGTCTGCATAGCTCACTGAGTTAGTAGTAATTCATGACGTCCTTTTACATTTGTTTTTGTTTGTTGGATTCTGCTCATATATGTATACAGACAAAAAAAGAAAAAATAGAATTAAGTGGACTTTATTTTTGGGAATTAAAAATCATGGGATTCCTTAAGCTTGTGAGCAGTTAAGGGTTTCTAGTTACTTTATCACAGTTTATCAGGGCTTCTGTAGATAGAAGCTGTTGAAAGGTTATTTTCTACTAAGTACAGCCAGACCAGTTTCACTTCAGCCTCTCCCTTCAGATTATTGAATTAGTGTGGTAGAAGAGCTACTACGTGGAAAATGAAACCTAATTTAGACTCTTGCATGATATAAACGTTGTAAAACCTTGACTTGCTTTATTTATTTTTTTTAAGATTTTTTTTTGATGTGGACCATTTTTAAAGTCTTTACTGAATTTGTTATAATATTTCTTCCGTTTTATGTTTTGGTTTTTTGGCCGCGAGGCATGTAGGATCTTAGCTCCTCAATCAGGGATTGAACCCGCACCCCTTGCATTGGAAGGCGAAGTCTTAAACCACTGGACTGCCAGGGAAGTCCCTTGACTTGCTTTAGAAGGCACCAAATGAAATTACCTTAAAGAACTTCCCCAGTATTGCCAAATGTCTGTTAGGAGTAGAATGTTGGCAAGTTGGGTAAAAAAAAATCCTACTGGGAGTTTAAAAATGGAAGTAGAAATCATGGCATAATTTTACCTTGTATGTTTTTGATTCCTTGTTCCATTGCTTATTATAAAGGAATTTATATATTTCTGTTGCCTCTATTTTAGTATCTCCTAATCTAATGTAGAATACATTAGTCTTTTTTAAATTTAGAAGTAGCTTTGTTTGGGGACTTTAACTTTATAATGTAATACCAGTTAAATTAGAGCTTAGTATTCTAATTGTATGTTTAAAATGCTTAATACATTAGTGATACTTTTTTTTTCTATAAATTTATTTTATTTTTGGTTGCTTTGGGTCTTCGTTGCTGCACACGGGCTTTCTCTAGTTGTGGCGATTGGGGTCTACTCTTTCGTTGCGGTGCGTGAGCTTCTCATTGCAGTGGCTTCTCTTGTTGCGGAACACAGGTTCTAGGCGCACAGGCTTCAGTAGTTGTGGCACACGGGCTCAGTAGTTGTGCCTTGTGGGCTCTAGAGCGCAGGCTCAGTAGTTGTGGAGCATGGGCTTAGTTGCTCCGTGGCATGTGGGATCCTCCTGGACCAGGGCTTGAACCTGTGTCCCCTGCATTGGCAGGTGGATTCTTAACCACTGCACCACCAGGCAAGCCTAAATTAGTGATACTTTTTTAAAAAAAAAGGATTCTTTCTTTCCTGGTAGAGACACTATTCAATTTTTTTTTTTTTTAATTTTTACTGGAGTGTAGTTGATTTACAGTGTTAGTTTCATTATGATCAAATCTTTTTTTTTTTTTTTGAGCAAAATTGCTTTACAATGTGTTAATTTCTGCTGTACGATGAAGTGAATCAGCTATGTGTATACCTGTTTCCCCTCCCTCTCGGACCTCCCTCCCACCCACCCATTTAGGTCATCACAGAGCACCAAGGGGAGCTCCCTGTGCTATACAGCAGGTTCCCACTAGCTATGTATTTTACACATGGTAGTATATTTATGTCAAACCTAATCTCTCAATTCGTCCCACCCTCCTGTTCCCCTCACTGTGTCCACAAGTCCGTTCTCTACATCTCTATTCCTGCCCTAAAAATAGGTTCCTCTGTACCATTTTTAGATTCCACGTAATATGCGTTAATATATGGTATTTGTTTTTCTCTTTCTGGCTTACTTCACTCTGTATGACAGACTCTAGGTCCATCCACATCTCTAAAGATGACCCAATTTTGTTCCTTTTTATGGCTGAGTAATATTCCATCATATATGCACACCACAACTTCTTTATCCATTCATCTATCATTGGACATTTAGGTTGTTTCCATGTTCTGACGATTGTAAATAGTGCTGCAATGAACATTGGAGTACCTGTGTCTTTTTGAATTATGGTTTTCTCAGGGTATATGCCCAGTAGTGGGATTGCTGGGTCATATGGTAATTCTATTTTTAGTTTTTTTACAGAACCTCCATGCTGTTCTCCATAGTGGCTGTATAAATTTACATTCCCACCAACAGTGCAAAAGGGTTCACTTTTCTACACACCCTCTCCAGCATTTATTGTTTGTAGATTTTTTGATGATGGCCGTTCTGACCCTTATGAGGTGATACCTCATTGTAGTTTTGATTTGCATTTCTCTAATAATTAGTGATGTTGAGCATCTATTCATGTGCCTCTTTGCCATCTGTATGTCTTTGGTGAAATGTGTATTTAGGTATTCTGCCCATTTTTTGATTGGGTTGTTTGCTTTTTTAATATTGAGCTGCATGAGCTGTTTATATATTTTGGAGATTAATCCTTTGTCCGTTGCTTCATTTGCAAATATTTTCTCCCATTCTGAGGGTTATCTTTTCGTCTTGTTTTTGGTTTCCTTTGCTGTGCAGAAGCTTTTAAGTTTAATTAGGTCCCATTTGTTTATTTTTGTTTTTATTTTCATTACTCTATGAGGTGGGTCAAAAAAGATCTTGCTGTGGTTTATGTCAAAGAGTGTTTTTCCTATGTTTTTCTCTAAGAGTTTTATAGTGTCTGGTCTTACATTTAGGTATTTAATCCATTTTGAGTTTATTTTTGTATATGGTGTTTGGTATTGTTCTAATTTCATTCTTTTATATGTAGCTGTCCAGTTTTCCCAGCCCCACTTATTGAAGAGGCTGTCTTTTCGCCATTGTATTGTTCTTGCCTCCTTTGTCATAAATTAGGTGACCATATTGTGCATGGGTTTATCTCTGGGCTTTCTATCCTGTTCCATTGATCTGTATTTCTGTTTTTTTGCCAGTACCATAATGTCTTGATTACTGTAGCTTTGTAGTATAGTTTGAAGTCAGGGAGCCTGATTCCTCTAGCCCTGTTTTTCTTTCTCAAGATTGCTTTGGCTATTTGGGGTCTTTTGTGTTTCCATACGGATTGTAAAATATTTTGTTCTAATTCTGTGAAGAATGCCATTGGTAGTTTGCACTGAATCCAGTTGGGATTGCACTGAATCTGTAGATTGCTAAGGGTAGTATAGTCATTTTCACAATATTGATTCTTCCAATCCAAGAACATGGTATATTTCTTCATCTGTTTATGTCATCTTTGATTTCTTTCATCAGTGTTTTATAGTTTTCTGAGTATAGGTCTTTTGCCTCCGTAGATAAGTTTATTCTTAGGTATTTTATTCTTTTTGTTGCTATGGTAAATGGGATTGTTTCCTTAATTTCTCTTTCTGAGTTTTTGTTAGTGTATAAGAATGGAAGAGATTTCTGTGCATTAATTTTGTATCCTGCAACCTTACCAAATTCACTGATTAGTTCTAGTAATTTTCTGGTAGTATCTTTAGGATTTTCTATGTATAGTATCATGTCATTTGTAAACAGTGACAGTTTTACTTCTTTTTTTCCAATTTGTATTCCTTTTATTTCTTTTCCTTCTCTTATTGCCATGGCTAGGAATTCCAAAACTATGTTGAATAGAGTGGCAAGAGTGGACATCCTTGTCTTGTTCCTGATCTTTGTGGAAATGCTTTCAGTTTTTCACCATTGAGAATGATGTTTGCTGTGGGTTTGTCATATATGGCCTTAATTATGTTGGGGTAGGTTCCCTCTATGCCCATTTTCTGGAGAGTTTTTATCATAAATGGGTGTTGAATTTTGTCAAAAGCTTTTTCTGCATCTGTTGAGATGATCATATGGTTTTTATTCCTTAATTTGTTAATATGGTGTATCACATTGATTGATTTGCATATATCGACGAATCCTTGCATTCCTGGGATAAATCCTACTTGATCATGGTGTATGATCCTTTTAATGTGCTGTTGGATTCTGTTTGTAGTATTTTGTTGGGGATTTTTGCATCTATGTTCATCAGTGATATTGGTCTGTAATTTTCTTTTTTTGTGACATCTTTGGTTTTGGTATCAGGGTGATGGTGGCCTCGTAGAACGAATTTGGGAGTGTTTGTTCCTCTGCGGCTTTTTGGAAGAGTTTGAGAAGGATCGGTGTTAGCTCTTCGCTAAATATTTGATAGAATTTGCCTGTGAAGCCATCTGGTCCTGGACCTTTGTTTGTTGGAAGATTTTTTTTTTGCGGTACGCGGGCCTCTCACTGCTGTGGCCTCTCCCGTTGCGGAGCACAGGCTCCGGACGCACAGGCTCAGCGGCCATGGCTCACGAGCCCAGCGGCTCCACGGCATGTGGGATCTTCCCAGACCGGGGCACAAACCCGTGTCCCCTGCATCGGCAGGCGGACTCCCAACCACTGCGCCACCAGGGAAGCCCTGTTGGAAGATTTTTAATTACAGTTTCAATTTCATTCCTTGTGATAGGTCTGTTTATATTTTCTAATTCTTCCTGGTTCAATCTTGGAAAATTGTACCTTTCCAAGAATTTGTCCATTTTTCATGGTTGTCCATTTTATTGGCATATAGTTGTTTGTACTAGTCTCTTATAATCCTTTGTATTTCTGCGGTGTCAGTTGTGATTTCTCCTCTTTTGTTTCTGATTTTATTGATTTGTGTCCTCCTCCCCCTTTTTTTTTTTGATGAGTCTGGGTAAAGTTTTATCAATTTTGTTTATCTTCTCAAAGAACCAACTTTTAGTTTTGCTATTCTTTGCTACTGTTTTCTTCATTTCTATTTCATTTATTTCTGCTCTGATCTTCATGATTTCTTTCCTTCTACTGATTTTGGGTTTTCTTCATTCTTCTTTCTTTAGTTGCTTTAGGTGTAGGGTTAGATCGTTTGAGATTTTTCTTCTTTCTTGAGGTGAGCTTGAATTGCTATAATTTCCCTTGTAGAACTGCTTTTGCTGCATCCCATAGGTTTTGGGCCTCTGAATCTGAACTACTGGGCTAACAGAGGACCTCAGACCCCAGGGAATATTCATCAGAGTGAGGTCTCCCAGAGCTCCTCATCTCAGCACGAAGACCCAGCTCTACCCAACAGCCTGCAAACTCTAGTGCTGGAAGCCTCAGGCCAAACAACTAGTAAGACAGGAACACACTCCCACCATCAAAAAAAAAAAAAAAAGAGATGACAAAAAACATGTGTCACACATTAAAGAGCAAGTAGAAACCTACAAGACCAAATAACCGAAGAGGAAATAGGCAACCTACCTGAAAAAGAACTCAGTGTAGTGATCGTAAAGATTATCCAGAATCTTGGAAATAGAATGGAGGCACGGATTGAGAAAATGCAAGAAATGTTTAACAAAGATCTAGAAGAACTAAAGAACAAACAAACAGAGATGAACAACACAATAACTGAAATGAAAAATACGTAGAAGGAATCAATAACAGAATAACTGAGGCAGAAGAACGAATAAGTGAGCTGGAAGGTAGAATGGTGCAAATAACTGCCAAGGAGCAGAAGAAAACAAAAAGAATGAAAAGAATTGAAGACAATCTCAGAGACCTCTGGGACAACACTAAACACACCAACATTCAGATTATAGGGGTCCCAGAAGAAGAAGAGAAAAAGAAAGGTTTGAGAAAATATTCAAAGAGATTATAGTGAAAAAATTCCCTAAACATGGGAAAGGAAATAGTCACCCAAGTCAAGGAAGTGCAGAGTCCCATACAGGGTAAACCCTAGGAGAAACACACCAAGACACATATTAATCAAACTAACAAAAATTAAATTCAAAGAAGAAATATTAAAAGCAGCAAGGGAAAAGCAAAGAATAACATACAAAGGAATCCCCATAAGAATATCAGCTGATTTTTCAGCAGAAACTCTGCAGGCCAGAAGGGAGTGGCAGGATATACTTAAAGTGATGAAAGAAAAAGACCTACAACCAAGATTACTTTACCAGCAAGGATATCATTCAGATCCAATAGAGAAATCAAAAGCTTTACAGACAAGCAAAAGGAAGAGAATTCACCACCAAACCAGCTTTACAAGTGCCAAAGGAACTTCTGTAGGCGGGAAGCACAAGAGAAGAAAAAGACCCACAAAACCAACCCAAAACAATTAAGAAAATGGTAATAGGAACATACATATCGATAATAACCTTGAATGTAAATGGATTAAATGCTCCCACCAAAAGACACAGACTGGCTGAATGTATACAAAAACAAGACCCATATATATGCTGTCTACAATAGACCCACTTCAGACCTAGGAACATATACAGACTGAAAGTGAAGGAGTGGAAAAAGATATTCCACGCAAATGGAAATTAAAAGAAAGCTGGAGTAGCAATACTCGTATCAGATAAAGTAGACTTTAAAATAAAGACTGTTACAAGAGATAAGGAAGGACACTACATAATGATCAAGGGATCAGTCCAAGAAGAAGATATAACAATTACCAATATTTATGCACCCAACATAGGAGCACCTCAATACATAAGGCAAATGCTAACAGCCATAAAAGGGGAAATCAACAGTAACACAATAATAGTAGGGGACTTTAACACCCCACTTACACCAATGGACAGATCATCCAAACAGGAAATAAATAAGGAAACACAAGCTTTAAATGACGCAGTAGACAAGATAGATTCAATTGTTATTTATAGGACATTCCACCTGAAAGTGGTGGAATACACTTGCTTCTCAAGTGCACACAGAACATTCTCCAGGATAGATCACATCTTAGGTCACAAATCAAGCCTTGGAAAATTTAAGAAAGTTGAAATTGTATCAAGCATCTTTTCTGACCACAACGCTATGAGATTGGAAATTAATTACAGAAAAATAAGCTGTAAAAAAACACAAATACATAGAGGCCAAACAGTGCACTACTAAATAACCAAGAGATCACTGAAGAAATCAAAGAAGAAATAAAAAAAAAATACATAGAAACAGATGACAACAAAAACACTATTCAATTTTAAGGAAGATCCTTTCCCCAGACTATGTTAAGTGTGTTATTTATGGGTCATGGGCAAAGTCTCTTTGAGAGAGGAGTGGTTTGCAAGTTGTCCCCCTTTTCTGCCCATTTCCTCAGTATGCTCACTTCTTTTCCCAAATCAGATGTTACAGATGTGTTAACACCACATAGGTAATAAAGCATTTGAGATGAGTTCAGAATCTGTTAGTCACTATGACAAGTAGGGTTTTTCTCAAGGGTAGTTTCAGCTTTTACCCATGTAAATTTCATTCATTGTATTAAAGACTTTAGCATTTGAGAAAGTTTTTTTAAACTTTGAAATTCTTGTTTATCAATTGTAAAGAATAAATTTATCTAGATTTCATTCTTTCCTAAGAAAGAAACTGACTCACACAGATACTTTAGCTCATTTTTTGCTATTCATTCATGACTTTTTTTTTCTTATTTGATTCTCCTTATGTATAACTTGTTTTTTAAAACTAGATGACAGAAAACAATAAGAAAACAAAACTACCCGAAAGGAAGATAATGAAACTAAAGTAAAACTCATTCTTGCAGAATTTTAGTAGGTGTTAACTGTGACTAAAAATATGGTAGAAAATGTTTTCCAGCTCTTCTAGGCCTTTGTGAATTGTTGGTGTCTCACTGTTAAAGTGGATTGTCCATCTTTTGTGATGGAAAGGTTTTAAAGAAAATTTGTTAAAATCTTCACTGGATAAATCACTTTCAGAGATAATGTGTTGTGCTTGACTAGTTGATCAGTTACCAGCTTTGCTTGTTGATATTCCAGGAGTTAAGATGACTTGCCTGAAGGGATGTACCCCTAAGGTGTGTGGAAATAGCTGGTGACAGGAAAAGGGTGACTAATTTGGGGGTGATTTTAGCCAGCAAATGTTTTTTGAGCATTGACTATGTATGGCCACAGAGTTCAAATTCTATTGTAAGAAATGCCAGAGAACTTTCTTTTTAAAAAGCCTGCTTATTTTTAATTACTGACAGTAGTTTAAAATAAGTAGGCTATTGGCTGGCATATAGTAATATTTAATCTCAATTATATTTATTTAATTTAAGGTGTTTTTTTTAAAAAGATTTTTGTAGGGAACTCTTCTGATAGATGGTTTAATTTTGTATGTAAGAAAATGTCTTTATAGTCTACCAGAGGCTTGCCATATTACTTTCTTTGGATAAACTAATTTTGTTTCCCATGGCATGTTATCCAGAGCACTGATCCTATAGGATACACTTTGAGAAACAAAAAAGTAATTTGGTGACTTATCAAGTTGGGATACTGTGTATTCACTGAAAGGAAAATCACATGTGTGTTAGTACTTCAAAGTTTTGGAAGTCCTACACAGAAGGGACCTTTTGAACTCTGTTTTGAAACCAATGGTTCTAAATTTGATTACAGAGAATTTTAAGAAATGTATATAATGCATATTAACATCTTTGGAAAATTAGTATTCTATGGCCATACTTAGAACAAAGTTGTGTAGAAGATTTTTTTCAGAGTAAAATCTTGAATCTCCCTGTCCCCCTACTTACCCTTGCTGATAGAAGATCCTGTTATAGTGATAAGTAGGTCATTCAATATTCTGGTCTATTTCTTGCAAATCCAGCATTTGTGGATTTGCGATTTCTTTTTAACAACCTTTTTGAGACACAGTATGTTGTACAGTAAGTCCCCTACTTATTAATGAGTTCCATTCTGAGAGCGTGTTCATAAGTCCAATTTGTTTGTAAGTCCAACAAAGTTAGCCTACATACCCAACTAACACAATCGGCTATATAGTACTGTACTGTAATAGGTTTATAATACTTTTCACACAAATAATATGTAAGAAACAAACACAAAATATAAAGAAAACATTTAAAATCTTACAGTACAGCACCTTGAAAAGTACAACAGCTGGCATACAGGGGCTGGCATCGAGTGAACAGGCAAGAAGAGTTACTGACTGGAGGAGATCCTGGGCTTGAAATACAGATACTGTACTACCGTACTCTATACAATACTGTACAGTAAAGTACACAAAATCACAACCAGTTGTAGAGTATGCACACATGTGACAATGTACGCCAGACATGTGAACTAACTTACTTGACTGGACAGGCAAACACACATTCGTATCTTTGAAAGCTCTCATCTTGAAGGTTCGTGTGTAGGGGACTTACTGTACTGGTTAAGTGAATGGATTCTAGAATCAGGTTGGAGAACGAGAGTTTAAATCCTGGCATTGTTATTTATCCTTGTGCAATTTATTTGACCTTCATGTGCCTCAGTTTTCCCATCATAAAATGGGAACAATAATAGTACCAATCTCATAGAGTTATTGTGAGAATTAGATCTAAGATGCTTTTAGACAATGCCTGGCACGTGATAAGTGGTTAATAAGTGTTACTTGTTAAATACAGCATGATTAGAGTATGCAAATAGCTTTATTAATAACGTAACTAGAAAGATTTAGAGACTGTAACAGTCTAAAGCATCTAGTTTAGTGGTTGGCACTGGCCCACTGCCTGTTTTTATAAATAAAATTTTATTGGAACATAGCCATGCCCATTTGTTTACATATTATCTATGGCTGCTTTCATGCTGCAGCAGCAGAGTTGAGTAGTTGCAAAAGAGACTGTATGGGCTGCAAAGCCTAAAATATTTACACTGTGGTCTTTTATGGAAAAAGTTTGCCAGCCTTTGATCTAGATGCAATAGATGCTTTATGCTGGCACATTTTAAGTACTAATGTGTGTCTGCTCTTATACTATTCACTGAACAAGTATTTAATAGGCTTCTGTATACTTAAGACTATATATGGAAAATTTGAAGGAAAATGTATAAAAGGTTAAAGATGAAAATAATCATTCATATTTCCATTCCAGAGATAGCCATTGACGTTCATCATATTTATTTTCTGCCTTTTCCCTCTCTGCAGATAGAGTTACATATAGCTTGAAATAATCTTTGTTTATATTTGGCCTTATTTGTTTAATACTATTTGGTGACCCACTTGATATCAAAAGTATATTTCTGCTTCAATGAAAAAGTTTTGTTAGTGTTTCTAATGACTTTCATGAAATGTACACACCATAATTTACTTAAATGTACCCTATTGTTGGAGATTAATTTGTTGCAAACTTTGTGCAAATGTAGATGACATTGGGATCAACATCTTAGAGCATGAACCTTTGGTTTGACTTACCTCTTTAAGATAGAGTTCTAGGTGTGGAGTTACAGGAATAAAGGATAATCAATATTTTCTGATCACTGTTGTGACAAAATCATTTTCTTAAGGAAACCGGATTAGTAACCATAGGTTAATTGAGTTTTTTCTTAATATCTTTAGGAAAAAGTAGATTTTCAACATGCTCATGGGTTACAAGAATTGGAATTTATTCGAGGACATTCTGATACAGAAGCAGCGAGACTGTGTGTGGACCAATGGTTAAAAATGCCAGGTAGGTATTCTTTAGAGATCAGAGTGGAACATAAGATTACCAAGCTTCCCTAAAGCCTTAAAACATTGTGTCTGTTTTATTCAGTTGCTAATAAGTACATAAAGTATTGAAATTTAGTTCAGTAATACTTAACAGAAGACCTACTTTACCAATTGTCTTCCTACTTTGGCAAAAGTATATTTTGAGTATAAGTAATCCTTGAGCTGATCATTTATTCATTCATATGTCTTCTAGTTATTACCCTCTATGGGAGGGCGTGTAACAGGTTACTTGAGGTCAGGCTTCTCTAAGGAAGTGGAATTTAAGCTGAGATGGAAAGGATTAGCATTTACTTTTTTATTTGTCAGTGCAGCCTGTGTAGATATTTTGTTAAGGAAATGTCCATGTGGGAGGCTTATCAAAAGCAGTGGGTAGCTTCTTCATTGCTAACTCTTTGCAGACCTGAAATTCCTGGAAGAGTCACTGTGCAGTGTTTTCCTCCTACCAGATAATTTGGTAGAATTTTTAAGAGCCACCATGGCAACTTTTCTAGCTTGTCTTGTAGAAGACCCACTGAGCCCTTAAAGGCTTGGGATATCCACAGAAACCTTAGCTGTGGATTCAATCCAGCAGAAAGTTTAATTACAAAAAGTCTTAGAAATATCTGTGTATGCAGTGCTTAACTTTGAACCTAGGTATCTTATTCTGTAGTTTTCAGAGGGCTTTTCTTTGAATAGAATCAAATTGCAACTTTTAAAATAATTCCAATAATTTGTAGATATTTTAACACCTGGCCACTCCCTGAAACTGTATTTTCTTCTTATCTCCCAATGTGTTTGTGCCTGGCAAACTCCCACCTTGCCCCATCCTCCTTTTTAAATACCCTTTCCTCTTTTTTTCTTCTTAGTTGCCTGTGGGGTTAGCCCTACAGATAACATTCAATACTAGAGGTTGCTAGGTTTATTTAGTCTGCATAAGTTTGGTTGTTTAGCTGTCTTTGATCCCACAGTGCTTTATTCATTTCTCTCAAATAGTTTCTACCCTGTTATGTTGCATTGATAATTTTACCAGATTTATATGCTCCGTGGGGACAGAGACTAAGGCTTATTAATCCGTTTTAGTGTCAGTGCCTAAAAAGAAGGCTCAGCATAGAGATGTCCAATAAGTGTTGGTTGAATATTATACAAGAGTGGGCTGTAGGATTTGCATATGAACACAGAAAAGAAGCCTAGAACTCGGGTACCAAATGTGACTTTCATTCAACTAAAGAAAAGAATTGTTTGGCATTCCAGACCTACTTTAGAAAAAATACTTAGAAATTATGGTCCTTAGCTGCATCAGAATCACCTGGGAGTCTTAAATACACGTATCTGGGCCTCACCACTAGAGATAATTCTAGGGCATCTGTAGATTTGGGAAGATTCCTATGTGATTTTGGTAGGAAAATGGGCTAGAACTACAAGGCTCAATCTACAAGATCTCTTGTAAAATTCGTTCATCTTATATGAATCTAACACTTACAAGTCTTGTCTAGAATGATTGCTGGGCCAGTAATATGTCCCTTTAGGCCTAATCCCTGGCCTCCAGATTGTCAGAATATTTTAATTCATTGTAAATTGAATTCATGAGCATCTGTTTATATATTTCTGGGAACTAATGAGTCACTTAGCTGTGTCTTTAGGATTCTTTGCAAGATGTGATATTGTATCAGTATATCACTTCAGGTGACACCTGGTTCATTGGTGGCTGATAAGCTTGTGCCTTGAGTTAAGGTCTTTAGTTATGCTCTTTTTATGTGATGGTTTTATCTTTTTACTTGGTCCCTGCCACTCCGTAACACTGAAGTCTGGGGTCTTTTGCTAGCACAGCTGCCTTAGCATTGGGCTATACTTGGTGTGGTGCAGTTCCATACATGGGCTTCAGAGAATGCTGAGATCTTTGAGGAGAGGAGAGCTGGGGAGAATAGAGATGGCATTGTTCTCGTCAATTATAAAAAGTGAGATTCTGCTTCTCAATAGCATTAAGGGACTTGTTCAATCTGTTCCAAAGTATCCAACCATTATAATTCAGTTCTTTGATTAGAAGTAGTTTGAATACTTTATAATTACTCAAACTGGAAATCCATCTTTTATAGACTTTTATAGTTAGGCCAGTTTCCACACATTTGATTACTTAGTAATTTAAAAACAACACTGTACTATTTAAGGGAAAGAGCTGTTTAAATCTCTCTGTATTTTGCCTTTCCATAGATAAAGCTTATTTTCTTTCTGGCTTGTTTTCTCCACTTTGATTTTTATCCAGAACCTCTGTTTGGCTAAATAAAGGTTTTAATAGGCAACACCTGGAATGTGGATGGACAGGAAATAAAAATTATTATAATTCTGACTGCATTAAAAAATTAAAGATAAAAAAGTATATTGTTGTTAATGCCTCTTTTAATATGATTAATGCTATGTTAGTTGTTGTTTATTGGTAGAACACATTTATAAGCATTTTGGCAGCATTTAATAGAGGCATTTCCCCCATAAACAACAGAAAAGCATGGAAACTTTCAACATATATAACCATTTGGGGATCTTAACTAGATGATGTTAAAGGAATAACATTTATTCTAGTTTAATGCTTAGGGGCTTCGTAGAAATTGCCATAAAGATAAATACGCAGCTTTTTGTTGTATGAAATATTTAAGGTATTTGAGTGAAACAATTTATAAGAAATAATAGTAAAAGATAATAACCAAACTATCTAGAGTATATATTAGAATCCTCCTGGCAGTTTTTACAATTCTTTCTTTATACAGCATAACTCTAAATTTTTCATTGTGTAACATGTATTGGGAGTTTGCCTGGGAAGAAAATTTGGCTAAGTCTAGAAAGTTATGTGACTGTTAAGACCAAGATTATAAAGAAAGAAAAGGGATGAAGAATGGACCAGGATAAAGGGATAATTAAGGCATTCTCCTTGTCTCTCTGTCCTCTTCACTCCTTCCCACCCTCCCAGTTGCATTGTTTGACATAATATTCATAGAACCCAGATCCTCTATAATATAACTAAACCTTACGATGTGTTTAAGATAGTTAAAAGAGAAAATAAGAATTAGAAGAAAAAATCTTTGCCAACTTGCATAAATGAAAAGAAGGGAGGCAGGAATAGGGGTTCTGTAGAGCAACTGGTTTTCTAATATATTCCATCTTTGATGTTTCCTGGCTGTTGAACTTAAGGGAACTGTTTTTTTCCTCAGATAATGTTACTTGGGGATGTTAACGGCTTCCCTTGTCCCAAATAGCTATTTACTTGTAGGTTGTTGTACCTTTTATAAGAAAGTTTGTAAACATCTAATTACAAGTAGGATCACCCAGTTGATGCTGCACATGTTTTTCATTGTTTTTTCATGATTCTGATTACCAGTCCAAAGGACAAGTATCTGAAATAGAAACTTAAGAATTTATATTCCAATGATGCAGGACTCAAAACAGGCACAATTAATTCTGGAACAAAAGGTTCGTTCCGAAGAGGAGGCCAAATACGAGTGTCTGGGAAGCCAATTTCATGTCCCATAATGCACTGTAACAAGCAGTTCGATAATGGGCACCTTCTCTTAGGACATTTGAAAAGGTAAGTGTGATATTCAGAATAGTGGATGCTGAAGATGAAATGAAAGCGTGATGCACCTCTGCCATTGTGATTATAGCTTTATATTCCAAACTCATTGTTCTGTGCTATTATGATATAATTTTTTCTAATGTACATTTCTTAGCCTTCCTAGAATGCTTGAAATCAGATTATTTTAGTGATATTCAATCCTAATATGTCTCATAAAATTCTGACCAGACTTTTTGCATTGATATGCATTTGGATCAGTTTTAGAGAAATGCAGTCCATTAGAAAATCCAGCATTTAGTAAATTTGAAGAGACACAAAGCACTTAACAGATATTTGGGCTAGCCTAAAGAAAGCTAGTATGGCATTACAAAATAAATGCTAAAGGCAAACCAAATGTACCAAAGTTAACAATAAATATTCTATTTATGAAATCCATCTTATTAATTTACTGAATTTTTGAATAGTAGAGCTTGAGAAAGTAAATATCAAGGGAAGGCAATATTAAAAGCATTAAATAGTCTTATCTTCAGTCTCCCCTTCTCATAGTTTAAAGATGGGAATTGAGAGTTTGGAGCTCTAAGCCTTCTCTTTTCCAGATGTCTCACCCTACTTACGCCTTACCTTACTCTTAGAGCCTTCTGGAGGGGCTTCAGCATTCTACAGATAACTGTATTCTAAGTATTTTTAAAAAGTCTCTGAGGCAGTTTTAAATGACACAAATTTGTTAAATGGTTAAAATGACATTTTAAAAGGATTAAAAGCCATTTTTAGGAAATAGGTGTGAGCCAGAAATCTTGACATGAGATTATTATTCCAGTGGTTCATTTACAATTATTTGTGAGTTTTATGGTAAATAAAGCAGGAAGGAACAGATGATGGTTGTACAGTTTTCAAACTGGAAGTTTACCAGTTTGGCAAGATATGCTTAAATCCATTTTATTGGATCTTGAGTACTTTTATGAAACATAAAGCTGTTGGTCACTGTTTGAAGAGATTGCATGGCATATGGGAACCACTTGATATTTCTTGAATATAAAGAACCTTAATATTTCAGTAGAAAAAGTGTAAAGTCCTGAATGTGTGTGTGTGTGTGTGTGTGTGTCTAGCTTAACAAATGAAGCAACATAGTTCTGCCCCTAGAATGTCAGATTTTCTAATGTTACCTCTCTTTTGCTGAGTAGGTTTGATCACTCTCCATGTGATCCAACAATTACACTGCATGGACCTTTCATCAGTTCTTTTGCTTGTGTAGTATGTTATAAAAATTTTGTTACTCAACAACAATATAGGGATCACCTTTTTGCTAAGGTAAGAGCATATCCTAAGCTAAGAGTAGGTATTCTTTTTCTAGAGAACCGTGGAATGGGATATAGGTGTTTTCTTGCTGTTCTTAAGGTTGCATTCAACAGTGATGCACATAAAGATCAAAATTATGATTGTCTATGGGGAATAAAATTACTTGGAACATTAAGTTATCATGGGCAGGTAACCCTGATAGCTGAAAGGCAGCAGTCTTAAAGAATATCATTTTTATGGAGTTGCTCTATGAAAATAACTTACTTTGTTCAAGATGTTCTGTGAGTTAGTCACATGATAACCAGAACATTATTCTTAAGTGTGCTGCCGTTCACTGCTGGTTGAATTGTTGGAGCCACGTAGTAAATAATGATTCCTTTATTAATGCTGGTATTAAGAAATAGATCTGGTATTTAAAAGGCTGGTACTTAACACCCACATTAAGTGTTAAATCTCAAGGGATATAAGATTGATTCATGATATTAGCAAATTCAATGTAATGAAGAACTCTGTAATAAGTGTTTCCCACACTTGATATTAGATATCTCACTAGTTAAAATTACAAAATGTTAATTGTGCAATATGTTCACTGTGGAAAAATTTTAAAATACTAACAAAAGGAAAATAAGAAATCACTTTTTAAAAAAATTTATTGAAGTATAGTTGATTTACAATGTTGTGTTAATTTCTGCTGTACAGCAAAGTGATTTAGTTATACATAAATATACATTCTTTTTTATATTCTTTTCCATTGTGGTTTATCATAGGATACTGAATATAGTTCCCTGTGCTATACAATAGGACCTTGTTGTTTATCCATTCTATATATAATAGTTTGCCTCTGCTAACCCCAAACTCCCAGTCCTTTCCTCCTCCATTTCCCCTCCCCCTTGGCAACCACAAGTCTACTGTCTGTGTCTGTGATTCTGTTTCTGTTTTGTAGATGTGTTCATTTCTGTTGTATTTTGGATTCCACATATAAGTGATATCATATGGTATTTTTCTTTCTTTTAAGAAATCGCTCTTAATTTCACTTATAGAGATATGCATTGTTAACATTTTTATGTATATATTTCTGCTTTTTCTTCCTATGTAAATATTTTTACATAGGATAAAGTATGTAAATTTTTTCGTAATTAAGAAAAGCAGTGTGTTGTAAACATAAATGTTTAAATATATGTTGAATCAGTATGTACATTTAAAATCAATGAATGGCATTCTGTATGAATATATTATAGTTCATTTAATTTCCTATTAGATGTATTAATTGTTTACATTTTTCTGTTATTAAAAACAATAACACATTAAATATCCTTGTAGCTAGAAACCTGTGAGATCCATACATGATGTATTTGCTGAGTAAATATTAGGTTTTGAAGTAGTAAAATGCTAATGTCCAGAGAGAACTAGGGTTTTTCTTTAAACTATGTTTTCAGAATTTGCTAATCTCTAGCCCTGTACTTGAAAATTCATGTGGGTAGTAACTTGGATTCTGTAGAGGTTCACACAGAAAATGAAGACTTGCACTCCCAGGTGTCTCTGGTTGAGTTCTGTGGTTGACTGAGCCCTGTTCTGGTGCTGGAGAGTGTTTCCAGGATAGATGCGCCTATTAACGCTGAGTTCGTTGTATACTTAGTCATTAGTTTTGGGGAGCCTGTGTCTTGTTCAACCCTGATGAGTCACCGTAGTACGAGAGGAATCCATGTGCTCTAGAATGAATAAGCTGCAATGGTACATCATTAGGTGAAATAGGAGTTCAGGGGAAGGGGAGAGGAATAGCAGAAGAAGCTGACAGAGCACTGCAGAGGAGAAGTGGTCCTCCAGGCTTGGGTTTGGATAGATGGAAAGGACAAGTGGTGTAATCACAGGAAGGTTTGAACAAGAGCCTACACAGAGTAGCAAATATGGGAATAGGTAGAGTGCAGAGAGCAGGTGACATAGCAGGCCTGAGACTTCTGTCCTTAGACGGACTTGCTTGCAAGGTTGGCACTGGGCTGTTGTCTAGGAACTTAGATTTGGCGGGTCCCTACGAATCTCTGATGAGTGGCCCTTTGTGTGTGAACTGTTGGTGCAGACAGTGTGGTTTATGCCGAACACCTAATTTCCTTGTGGAAATTAGGTGTGTCTGTGTGTCTCCGCTGGGAGAGGACCCTTGGAATCTTACACCTGGTTTCCTCTGGACCTTGCCCGGTGTGCTTTTCCCCCTTTGTATCCTTTTGCTGTAATAAATCATAGTCATGAGTACAACTGTACACCAAGTCCTGTGAGTCCTAGCCAACCACCAAGCCTGGGGACTCCCAACACAAGTACAATAGTAACTTGACTATAAAGGCACAAAATTTAAACTTGATATTGGCAAGATACTGGCACTATCACAGGACGTGACATGATGAAAATAATTGTTATATCTTCAGAGCTAGAGGGACTTTAAATTCTAGAACCAAATTCCTTCTCCTTTTTTAGGGACACCAAAGAGATGGGTGGTATTAGAATGGCACCAGTGTTCAGGGTGGATTCAAAGATGTGGACAAGAAGACCAGTTTAGGTGACTTCAGCAGTAACTTAGCTTTGAGATGAGAAAAGGGTTTACTTAGGTAATGACATTTAAAATAAAGACCTTAAAGTGGATCCAAAAGACACATTAAAGAAAGAAATGATAGGGCTGTCTAGTGCCCTGACACAGGTTTGGGGAGAGAAAGGAAAAGGGTGCAACTACATTCCATAGTTTTTTAGTGTTTGCAGTGGGTCACTAGTATTCCACCTTTTTCAGAACTGGAGTTCTTTCAGGGCATGTTTTTCTATTCCATGCTGTAAGCATATTCATCTTTTTTCTTCAGTAAATCTGAATAGATATTTTAACCTTAAAATTAATTAATACTCTCATTTGTGTTTTCCCAAATTTCATTAATTTGTTTCCTTTTTTTTCTGGGAATCACTCATCCTATGCTGTTTTGCCCTCCCTTTTGCCGTCTCTCTGGGAAGTAAATTTATGATATTCAGCCTTCTGGGAAGCAATCTGGTAAAACAGAGCAAAGGCTTTGGTGTCAGACAGACCTGGATTCCAGTTACTTTTATTAGCTATGTGTTCTCACCAAGTTACAGCACATCTGTGAGCTTGGTTCTTCATCTCTAAAGTGGAATTGTTATACTTACATACAAGATTGTTGAGAGAAAACATAATACAATATAAAGCACTTATGGCCTGACATATAGTTTTTAATAAAAGCTCCTATTGCTTATTCTTTGGAGTGTCTGTCACAAGGACTCGGAAGGAACCAGTCATTACGTATCTCAAATGAGCCAGAAGAGGTCGCTAGAAGATTGCATGCCTGTGAATTCTGTTTCATAAAGATGATGTTCTTCAATGAAATTGTGAAACTGTCCACAATTTGCATTGTTTGCCTTGCTGCCCTTCCGTTTTCTTTTTATCTCCAGTTTCTTCTGTCTAGACTCATGCCTCTCAAACTTCAAAGTGCACACAAATCACTTGGGAATCTTGTTAAAATGCAGGTTCTGACACAGTAGATCTGATGTGGGGCCTTAGATTCAAGATTTCTAACAAGCTTCTAGGTGATGGCAGTGCTGCTGGTCTTTGAGTCATACTTTGAGTAGCAAGTGTCTAGTGTTTTCTGACATTCAAGCTATCCAGGGACTTCCCTTGTGGTCCAGTGGTTAAGACTCCGTGCTTCCACTGCAGGGGGCATGGGTTCAATCCCTAGTCAGATCACACATGCCTCGCAGGATGGCCAAAAAAAAAAAAGACTATCCAGTGGGTCTGTCACTGCGTAACTTCCTGCTTTTCTCCCTTTTGGTGCTGGTGGGGATGGTGGAGGATGTATCGTAAGCCCCAGGGTGCCTCATTGTCACTTGTCGGTCTCGGTGGGCATTACAACTCTCTCTCATTCTGTTCCTAGGGCCATTCTGTCATCGAAGGTGACTCTTCCCCCTCCCCAGCCTGAGGCAACTAGTACACTACTTTCTGTCTCTGTGGTTTTTGCCTTTTCCAGACATTTCATTAAATGGAATCCTACAATATGTGGCCTTCTGTGACAAGATTCTTTCACTTACCATGATGTTTTCAAGGCTTATCCATGTTGTGACATATGTCAGTACTTCATCCTTTTTATTGCCAAGTAATATTCCATTGTATGGACATATGCCACTTTCTGTTTATCAGTTCAGTTGGTGGACACTTGGGTTGTTTTCACTTTTTGACTGTTGTGAATAATGCTGATATAAACAAATGTACAAGTCTTTGTGTGGTCATACTTTTTCACTTCTCTAATGAGTTAATTGTTGGGCCATATGGTTATCATCTTTAAGTTTTTGAAGAACTGCCAAATTGTTACCCATCACAGTGTACCAGCTTACTTTCCCACCAACAATGTTCCAGTTTCTTCACATCCTTGCCAACACTTATTATCTGTCTTTTAAAATAGCCATCCTAGTGGGTACCTATGAAGTGGTATCTTATTATGGTTATACTTTTTTTAATGTATACATATTTGTATGGTGTGTTTTGATTTAATATAACTGGAAATATAATGGTAAAAAGGAATTGAGTACTTCCCAGATACCCTATTTCCCATTCCTTCCCCTGGTTTGTAGAAGTTATTTGCAAATACGCTATACTTTTGCAATAGGTATATTCCAATAAAATTTTATGTAGAATCACAGTTTTTGTTCTATTGAGCAAACAGTTTAAACAAGCTTATTTTGAATCCACTTATAACTCACAGTTGAACTAAAGCTTATTAGAGTTCTTCAGGTAGGGGTCATTTGTACAAATTGGTTGGTAGTAAATGCTTTTAGTGCTCTTATTTGGAACCTTCTAATTGGAATGCAAAGTGTCATACTGGGTGTTATCTTCTGCATGGCTGTCACCAAAATAAAATAGGGTGAGGAGTAGTGGAAAGAGCACAGGATTTACCACCACAGCTGTAAAGCTGGGTGTGAATGGTAGCTTTGTCTCTTCTGAGGGTACAACTTGGAGGGGAGTGATAATTTTGTTGACTTATGTAAACTTAAGTTTTCTTATTTGTAAATAATGAAAATAGTACTTCACAGGGTTATTGTAAGGATTAAGTGGAAAAGCACATTTGAACCGTAAGGTGGTGCTTGACATATACTCAGTATAAATGTAAATTTCCTATCACTCCTCCTGTTGCATTTCATAAGCAACTACACAAACTATTTTGATATCCCTAATGTTAATGATAGTAAATTTAAGAAGACACAATGCAACTTTTAAGGCTATTATTCTAAAGACCATTAACAAGAAGTTACATTATATTTATACACAGCACACATACAGTTATACATATACATATAAATATACACTTAAAAATATTTCCAATTTGGGGATAGAGAAGACTCTTAGCCAAGTTTGGAAACCTGGACCCTAGAAAAGACATACCTGTTTGTATCAGAATTTTAAGGTGACCATATACTAAATTAATAGATGTTTGATGAAGAATATTTGAAAAATAGAGGATGAGACAGAGTTAGTTTTGATAACAGAGAATGGATACAAGTTGACCAGAGGGGAAAAAGCAAAAACAATCAAAACATGAGGCTGGCATGGAATAAGCAATGCACAGAATTGTATGAATAAATGCTCACACTCACTAGTAGACAGGAAAGGCAAATTAACATAACACACATCTGTAAGACTGCAGACATGACAATAAGATCTGTAATAGCTATTGTGCCAGGCTTACTCAGTGCTAGGGAATCGGAATTTGTAGAGCCTTTTTGAGGAGCAGTTACACAATATCTTTTAATATTCAAATAATGAACCTTTTAACCCAATGCGGCCAATCTTGGTAATGAGAGAAAAGCACTATTTAATGAGGATATGTAGTCAACAATATTTACAAAACCATTGTTTACAGTGGCAAAAAAAAAAAAAGCCTGGAAATGAATAGTTGACTAAATCTCAGTAGATCCACATCACACCATGGAGTAGTTTGTACCCATTAAGAAGAATAAATTAGAGCGACACCAGTTGATTTTTAGGGATTTCCATTAGTTATTGTGGAATAAGAAAACTAAGAGGTAGAAGAATCTGTAAGATGACAATATTTGATAAAACAATGGCAATTCCCTTTGTGTATTTATTTTTGTATGGAGAAATTTATAGAAGAATACGTATTTGTAAACATAGGTTATATTGCAGAGTAGAGTGAACAAAGCAAAACATAAGAAAAAGTATATGTGATATGAAAACATTTATGCATTTATATAATATTGCATATAGATGTATATATAAAAAGAAAAATGTATAGAAAGCAAATGTATGTTTATTGTCATAGAAAGATGGTAATAATTTGTTTTTAAGGAAATAATTTAAATTTCATATATGGGACCTCATTTATGACAAAAAAATCCACAGTTCACACTCAGGGAAGAAAAGTGTTCATGTTAAAAACTGATACAAAATATTCCAAATAAATAGGAAATTTTGAAAGTTGATTTAAGAAATTGAATATTGATTTTAGTTGTCTATAATAAAGCTTTGCCTTATATTTTAGGAAGCTGCAGATGATGGACATAAAAACAACCTTCTTCCTCAGATTATTCAGTGTTTTGCGTGTCCAAATTGCTTCCTTCTTTTTAGCAGCAAGGATGAGTGTTTGAAGCATATGTCTGGAAAGAATCATTTCCATCAGAGTTTTAAACTGGGTGGTATGTTAATACTCTCTTCTGCTGAAAATTATTAAACTACTTTAACCTTTGCTGATTTACCATACTTCTCAGATAATTCTTGAGGTAACTTATCTTCACATTAGTTTTGAGAACCATGAAAGCAAAAGATTTTTATCTCATTTTTTATTTTTCAAAAAAGATTCTCATTATTTATTTGCACCTAAGAGTAAGGTTTACTTTGAGGAATGAAAAGAAACTTGGGAAGAAAACATTTATGCAGGATAATGTTTTTGTATATATCCATTGGGAAGTTGGGTATTTCTCTGCATTTAAGATTCAGATTTTAACTTGAGCATGAGTTCAGCATCCACTGCACTTAATTGAGGCTAGAAAACGACTTCTCTTAGATTTTTATCACATAAATAACCATCTTCTTTTACTTACGTCACCTGTTGTTGAGAAAGGCAAAGGGGAGGAAGGCCGGGTCACTCTACTCAGATCTTTGCAAGTCATAGTTCATTTTGTCTTTCAGATGACAAGGGAATGGCACAGCCAATATCATTTCCATCTTTTGCAAAGAAACTTTTGATCTCTCTGTGCAAAGATGTTCCATTTCAAGTTAAGTGTGTGGCCTGCCACCAGACACTGCGTTCCCACATGGAGCTCACTGCCCATTTCAGGTTTGTAAGGGGCTAGTCTTGGGCTGTAAGATTCCCGCCCAGTAAGCTCCGCAACAGCCAGAGGACTCAACAAATACTTTTCTATTCCATGTTTCTCTCCTTCTAAAATGAGAGTGTATATTTGCCTGGACATTACCCAAACTTAGCATAATGAAAGAAGTGAGAGGTGTGAGAAAAGTGGATATATTGATGTTGCTGTGAACATAAAACAAGCTAACAGTTCTAAGTTCTGCATGTGCTGTTGAGGGTTATGCCTGGAGGAGGAGAGGGTTATGATAGAACCTTGGCTTTGAGTCAACCAGCATGGAAAGTATCACAAACAAGTGAAAAATTACATGTCAGTGAAAGGCCAAATTTGTCAAACAATCAAGTATGCTTTTTTTGTCTTTACAATGGAAATTATCAAGCACTATACAAAAGTAAGGAGAATCGTATAATGAACCCCAGTGTACCTTTCACCAGGCTTCAGTAGTTATCAACACATGACAGTCGTGTTTTATTTATACTCTCATCCCCAGAAGTTCTTATTTTGAAGCAAATCTTGTCATTTTATCTGTAAATACTTCAATATATATCTCTGAATGATAAGCACTCTTTTTTTTAAAGAAAAATAACTAATACCATTCTCACACTTTAAAAAACTATTTTTTTAAATATCATCAAACACCTAGTCAGTTATCAAATTTCTCCGATTACTTCATGATGTTTTTTACATTTGGTTTGTTGGAATCATAATTCAAAGTCTGTACTTTACATTTAGATGCTGTGTCTCTTAGGTCTTTTTTTCCCCATTATTTCTTTAAAATGCATTAAAATTGTATCACACTACTAAATGATACAATTGCATTTGTTTAAGTAGAACAGTTGTTTTCACAAACCTTCAAGTAAAATATGTTCTCAAAAAACAGAGGCAGTGGAGTATAATCACTCTGTATACACTCAGTATAATTATTGATGTTAACAGTCCTGGTTCTGACTTATATTTTATGAGTTCAAATCCTGGTTCTGCCCTTTATTTTTATTCCTAATTTTTTTAATGGAAAATTTCAACTGTATGAAAGTCAGCTGAATAGTATAATGAACCTCCATTTACCTGTCACCCAGTTTTAATAATTATCAACACTGCCATTCTTCTTTTATTTATATATCTGTATGCTCCTTACTACCCTTAATTATTTTTTACAGTTCTTTGTTTCTGAGATACAATTTCGATTTATTGAAGTATACAAATCTTAACCTTTATGATTTTGACTACTGGATACATCTGTTAACCCACACTTTTACCATCCTGTGTTACCTCTCCATGGAAAGTTCCATTGTTCCCTTCCTGGTCACTTCCCACCCTCTCACCCTCAGGCAGTCTATTCTGATACTTTTTCCACCTTACGTTGGTTTTATCTCCTCTAGGACTTTATGTAAATGGAATCATATAGAGTATGCACTCTTTTGTGTTTGTCATAATATCTGTAAGATTCATCCATATTGTTTAGTACATTGTTCCTTTTTATTTGTGAGAAGTATTCTCTTGTATGAATACAGCACAATTTGTTTATTCATTCTTATGTTGATGGACAGTTTTTAGCTAGTGTGAATAAAGCTGCTATGTACATTTTATACAAGCCTTTTATAGACATAGGTTTCATTTCTCTTGGATGAATATCTAGGAGTGGAATTGCGGGATCGAAGAGTATGTGTATTTAATTTTATAAGACACTACTAGACATTTTCCCAAAGTGTTTGCACTGGTACACAATCCTACCAGCCAGGTGTGAGAGTTCCATTTCCTCCACATCCTTGCCAAGGTTTGCTGTTGCCAGTCTGTTTCATTTTAGTTGTCCTTTTGAGAGTCTCACTGTGGTTTTAATCTGGATTTCCTTAATGAACAATGATGTTGGACACTTTCTTTAGTATAAAAGCAACCATGGGCATGGCATTTTCCTAACGTAAAATCAGTTCATTCTTAAAGAATAGGTACAAGGTTGTTGAGAGTCTCACTGTAGTGCTCCTCTGTATTGTTTAATTACCACAGAGAAGTTAATTACTTGCTTGTCTCATGACGTTCCTATCAGTGCATTTGATATAGTTTGTACTTGTCTAAAATTTGTCTGAATTTTTAAAAAATTTTTTGATTCTAGTTTTACCCTTTGGTATATGGATTAGAAACAGATAAGTGTAGGTAATGGTCAGGTAGATAGAATATTATTATATCATCTGCAACTTTATTTTTTAAAATTTATTTTATTTATTTTTGGCTCTGTTGGGTCTTCGTTGCTGCACGCAGGCTTTCTCTAGTTGCCGCGAGCGGGGGCTACTCTTCATTGAGGTGCACAGGCTTCTCATTGTAGTGGCTTCTCCTGTTGCAGAGCATGGGCTCTAGGCGCGCAGGCTTCAGTAGTTGTGGCACGCGGGCTCTAGAGCGCAGGCTCAATAGTTGTGGTGCAAGGGCTTAGTTCTCCGCGGCATGTGGGATCTTCCTGGACCAGGGCTTGAACCCGTGTCCCCTGCATTGGCAGGTGGATTCTTAACCACTGTGCCACCAGGGAAGCCCTGCAACATTATTGAAAAACAATTTTTAGTGCTTGTGTATACATTGATTACTTTATAATTCCTACAATAAAAAGCAGAGATACCATATTTAGAAAATACTTATGAGTTTATTTTTTTGTCCAATTTAGAGTTCGTTGTCGAAACGCTGGTCCTGTAGCTCTAGCTGAGAAGAGCATTGCTCAGGTGGCAGAGAAATTCCTACTGAGAGGTTATTGTCCACATTGCAACCGTGTCTTTGTGGATGAAACCAGTACCCGGAATCACAAGCGGAACTCAGGACACAAAGTCCGAGTCATTAACTCAATGGAAGAATCAGTCTTACTTTATTGCCACAGCAGTGAAGGGAACAAACCCCCTTCTGACTTGCACCTGTTGCAAGATAAGTCAAAATTTTCATCACTTAAAAGAAATATGTCCGTTCGAGAATCTAGCTCAGAAGATTGCAGCACTGTTCCAAAAAAGAAGATTAATTTAGGAGATAAAAGCCATGGGGGTATGGTTTGTGTTCAGAAGGAAAAGTCACTTGTTAAAACCTGGTTTTGTGAATGCCAGCAACGCTTCCCAAGTGAAGATGCAGTAGAAAAGCACGTTTTCTCAGCAAACACGATGTGTTATAAGTGTGTGGTCTGTGGGAAGGTGTGTGAAGATTCAGGAGTCATCCGTTTACATATGAGCCGCATTCATGGAGGGGCACATTTAAATAACTTTCTTTTCTGGTGTCGGACATGCAAAAAGGAGTTGGCAAGGAAAGAGGCTATAATGGCCCATGTGACTGAGTTTCATAATGGACACAGGTATTTTTATGAGACAGATGAGGTAGAAGGTGACACTTTGCCGTCATCCTCTACAACGTTGGTGAATGATCTGACTGCTGATAATCCTTTTTCGACTATTACTATTCTTGATCATTCCCCAGCAACCAGTCCTCCAAGCGGTAAATGGCAATGCCGAATTTGTGAAGATATGTTTGACTCCCAAGAATGTGTGAAACAACACTGCATGTCTTTAGCAAGTCACCAGTTTCATAGGTATAGCTGCGCCCATTGCAAAAAGACTTTTCACAAGATGGAAACACTGTATCGACATTGCCAAGATGAGCATGACAACGAAATAAAGATGAAGTATTTCTGTGGCCTTTGTGATCTGATCTTTAATGTGGAAGAAGCGTTTCTGAGTCATTATAAGGAGCACCACAGCATAGACTATGTATTTGTGTCAGAAAAAACGGAAACTTCCATTAAAACCGAGAGTGATTTTCCAGTTATAGAGACCGGTAACCTACTCACGTGCGGCTGCCGGGAGAGCTACCTCTGCAAAGTCAACAGAAGGGAGGACCACGCTCGCTGTCTGCAGACTCTTCTGGGCCAGGGCCGCCTGTGGTTCCGCTGTGGCGTGTGCTCGGCCACGGCGCAGGCCACGGATGACATGCTGGCACACGTGCGCCAGGTGCACGCGGAGCCGGAGGGCGCAGAGGGCACGCCGCGGTGCCTGATCAAGTGCGGCACCTGCACCAGAGCCTTCCAGGATCCCGAGAGCGCGCAGCAGCACTTCCACAGGAAACACTGCTTCCTGCGGGAGCCCAGCGTGGCCTGCTTTGGGCCTGAGCAGACGAGCCCATACACGTTTGCTGCCAGTTCCTCCCATGCAGAGAGAAAGCTGAGACAGGCAGCAAGCTGTCCACAGACTTCAGACCTGGAGAGAGGAGCCGAGACTGACGTGAGCTGTCAGAGTACAGGTACGGCTCCACAACCCTGACGTCCGTACACGTTTCCCATTTCTGCTTAGAAACACGTGCATGTGTAGCCACCCTCTTTGCTCCTAGGGAGCCAGTGTTGAAGCCAGGACTTGATGGGCTGATACGTTGGCCAGTGAGTTACCGTGGCGTGCACTTTACCGGGAGGGATCTGTATTCCCGCTGCTTCAGGCAGCCACTCTGTCAACCTAAGGGCACAAGGAATATCTGTTACGCTGGATAATAGGTACTTTAGGTAACATTTTCTTTTCTTTTCCAAAAGACATGGGAATTTTGAAAGATGATGGAAATAGATGGTCCTTCTGAAGGTCAGATTTGAAAGTTATCCTGCACGTTACTGTCATTTAGATTTAAGTTCAATAAAAAGATAAATCAGGTGAATTCTTTTTATTTCTATTTTGACCTTATTCTATAAGTATGAGAAGTTTTAAAGGTCACTTGAGAATTTGTATATTTTTGTTACCGTCTTCGGAAGCAAAGCTTTTACTTAGAGTTAAAATAGCAATTAGAAGTCGAGTTGTTAAGTGGTAGCAAGAAACCAGGTAGAAAACTGAGGTATGGATCCCCTTGTCTGTGCTTACTCTAGGCTTCCCTTCTTTGATAAGATTAAGGAAGTCTAGAAGAGTGCAGTGTTTTCATTTTGTTTAGAAGTAAATTGTTTTCTTTAGAGTATAATTTTAAGTGTATATTCTTTTAAAGATTAACTCTTCATAAGTTATACAATGTCGAGTGGAAAAAATGAAATATGTGAGTATTTTGGTTCATAAAATATGTTTATGAATTACTGAGTTTGTAGCACATGTAGATCTCAACATTGCCTTTAGCCACGGTATGTTTTATGTGAGAAATGATTAAATAACATACTATTGATCCATTCAACTCGATGTCAAACAGTGAAACCGTGGTCACACTATTTTATGTTCTGTTGTTTTCCTTTTGCTCTTGTGATTGCTTTTGGGGGATTTGTGTTGGTCTGTGTCTGATAGGAGGTCATTGTTGTATCTATTAGTATTTTAAGAAGACAGATAAGAAGATGGGTGGTTTGGAAATGGGAAGATGGCAGTCTTTTTCTGAGGGAGTCTCTAGTAGGTGGAGTAGAAGCTATCCATTTTAAAAATAATATAAACATTTAAGGCTTGCATTGCTACCACTCGAAACTGTAAAGCCCTGTCAAAGTGAAAGGTATGAAAGAAGAGAAGAGGAGGGAGGGGAAGAGGAGGGAGGACAAGAGTTGCAGATGGTGGGAGGTGAGAGGCCCTGAGTTGACTGAGGAAGACGTGTCCTTGGCGCGAGGAGCACCGGGCCCTGTTCTGCACGAACCACAGGAGCCTCTTGTGGGCTGTCTCGTGTCTGCTTTCAGGTGTGTGAGCACAGAGCCAGAGGGCTGCTGATGAATCAGTCTACATTAGGAAAAGAACAAACTCCTGACGGCGAGAAAGTTCTTAGCAAGTAACCCTGAAAGTTTATTTTGATGGATGGTGCAAGTTTTTAGTTATTTAGCCTTAAAACTTGGTCTTCCATATCTTCCAGTATACTAATTTTTTAAAAACTTTTTTTTATAAGTGACTTTTAAAGAAAGCCAGGATCAATGGTACATATTTGTTGAAAGGATAATCATTTCTGAAATATTCAAAATATTTCTTATCTGATATAAATATATTGTGTCACATACAGGTTTGGATTTCATGACATGGTTTAGATAGAAGTAAATAACATGCAAGATTAATATTAAGTTGACAAATTAAAAAGTTTTTAGCTAATTCTTATCAAATTTATGTTGATGTTTCTCTCTTCTCAGATGAAGAGGTTGTTGAGCTCCCAGATTTGGATTACCTGCGAACCATGACTCACATAGTCTTTGTAGACTTTGATAACTGGTCCAACTTTTTTGGTCATCTACCAGGGAATCTTAACCAAGGAACATTTATTTGGGGCTTTCAAGGTATGGTTAATAAGGAACACATTTGAGACAACCTCCCTTTTTTTCCCCCTTAGAATGTGATTTGCTTTAAAAGGACTCCTTTTGAACCTTCCTGAATAGAAGATAGGAACATAATTGGAATTTTGTCACTTTGCATTATAGTTACTCTGCTAGAATATTTTTCTCTTTACATTTCTCTGTGGTAAATATTTGCTCTACCTGGTGACCCACAGTTTGTGGATCTTTAGATACAGATTGAAAGAGCCTTTATTCAATATCTACAATGCGCCAGATACTGTACTTGGTACTAATGCATGCTTACTGATTGTTATAATTTTCACCCTTTAAAATATAAGGAAGAAGGCTGAGAAGTTTATTTTTCACAAAGTACAAAAATAATAAATAGTAGAGTTAGCTTTCAAACTGGGGCCTCATGACTACAGGACTAGTGTGTTTTCAACATAACTGCCTCTTCACTTCATCCTTACTGTTCATAAATGTGCATCTTCACATAAATCTCCCTTCCAGGTACTAACCAGGCCCAGCCCTGCTTAGCTTCCGAGATCAGATGAGATTGGGTGCATTCAGGGTGGTATGGCCGTAGTCTAAATCTCTTTACAAACCATTGACCAAACCTGGGAGGGATACTCCTCTTCGATTAACTGAGGCTTAGTACAGTGAGCCTCTGATGTACAGGCATCCCTAGGAGATACTGCTGGTTCAGTTCTAGACCACTGCAAGTCACATGAATTTTTTGGTTTCCCAGTGCATATAAAAGTTATGTTTATACTATACTGTGGTCTATTAAGTGAGCAACAACATTATGTCTAAAAGAAGTCTTAATTAAAACATACCTTGGGACTTGCCTGGTGGCACAGTGGTTAAGAATCCGCCTGCCAATGCAGGGAACATGGGTTTGAGCCCTGGTCCAGGAAGACCCTATATGCCGTGGAGCAATTAAGCCCATGTGCCACAACTACTGAGCCTACGCTCTAGAGCCCGCGAGCCACAACTATTGAGCCCGAGTGCCACAGCTACTGAAGCCTGCGCCTAGAGCTCATGCTCTGCAACAAGAGAATCCACTGCAATGAGAAGCCCGCACACTGCAACAAAGAGTAGCCCCCGCTCACCACAGCCGGAGAAAGCCCGCAGGCAGCAACGAAAACCCAACGCAGCCAAAAAAAACCCCTATTGCTAAAAAAATGCTAACCACCTGAGCCTTCAGTGAGTCGTAATTTTTCTGCTAGGGGAGGGTCTTGCCTCCATGCTGATGGCTGCTGACTGATCAGCCTGGGGGTTGTTGAAGGCTGGGGTGGCTGCGGCAGTTTCTTAAAATAAGACAACAATGAAGTTTGTAGCATTGGTTGACTCTTCCTTTCATGAACGATTTCTCTGTAGCATGCAATGGTGTTTGATAGCATTTTACCCACAGTAGAACTTCTTTCAGAATTGGAGTCAGTCTTCTGAAACCCTGCTCCTGTGTTATCAGCTAAGCTTATGTAATATTCGAAATCCTTTGTTGTCATTTCAACAATCTTCACAGCATCTTCACCAGGAGTGCGTTCCTTCTCAAGAAACCACTTTCTTTTGGCTCATCCATAAGAAGCAACTCCTCATCCATTCAAGTTTTATCCTGAGATTGCAGCAATTCAGTCACATCTTCAGACTCCAGTTCTAATTCTAGTTCTCTTGCTGTTTCCACCACATTTGCAGTTCCTTTGTCTACTGAATTCTTGACCCCTCAAAGTCATCCATGAGGGTTGGAATCAACTTCTTCCAGACTCCCGTGGATGTTGATATTTTGCTTTCTTCACATCTTCCCAATCATGAATGTCCTTCATGATATCTAGAATGGTGAATCCTTTCTAGAAGGTTTTCAATTTAGTTTGCCCAGATCCATCAGAGGAATCACTACCTATGGCAGCTGTAGCCTTACGAAATTTATTTCTTAAATAATAAGACTTGAAAGTCAAAATTGCTCCTTGATCCATGGGCTACAGAATGAATATTACATTAGGAGACATAAAAACAAAATGAATCTCATTGTACATCTGCATCAGAGCTCTTGGGTGACCAGGTGCATTGTCAATGAGCAGTAATATTTTGAAAGGATTCTTCTGAGCAGTAGGTCTCAAAAGTGGGCTTAAAATATTCAAGAAACCATATTGCTGTCATCCAGGCTTTGTTCTTACATTTATAGAGCATAAGCAGGGTCAATTTAGCTTAATTCTTTTTCTTTCTTTTTTTAAAAATAAATTTATTTATTTATTTTTGGCTGCATTGGGTCTTTGTTGCTGCGTGCGGGCTTTCTCTAGTTGTGGTGAGCAGGGGTACTCTTCATTGCAGTGCATGGGCTTTTCATTACAGTGACTTCTCTTGTTGCAGAGCATGGGCTCTAGGCGCACGGGCTTCAGTAGTTGTGGCATGAGGGCTCAGTAGTTGTGGCTCGCAGGCTCTAGAGCACAGGCTCAGTAGTTGTGGCTCACGGGCTTAGTTGCTCTGCAGCATGTGGGATCTTCCGGACCAGGGATTGAACCCGTGTCCCCTGCGTTGGTAGGCGGATTCTTAACCACTGCACCACCAGGGAAGTCCTAGCTTAATTCTTAAGGGCCCTAGGATTTTCAGAATGGTAAACGAGCATTGTATTCAAGTTAAAGTCACCAGCTGCATTAGCCCCTAACAAGAGAGTCAGCCTGTCCTTTGAAACATTGAAGCCAGGCATTGACTTCTCTCTATCTGTGAAACTGCTAGATGGCATCTTCTTGCAATAGAAGGCTGTTTTGCCTACACTGAAAATCTTTTGTTTAATGTGGCCACCTTCATGAATTATCTTAGGACTTATCTTCTGGATGACTTGCTGCAGCTTCTACATCAGCACTTGCTGGTTCACCTTACACTTTAATGTTATGGGGACGGCTTCTTTCCTTAAACCTCATGAACCAACCTCTGCTGGCTTCAGACTTCGCTTCTGCAGCTTCGTCACCTCTCTCAGTCTTCATAGAATTGAAGGCAGTTAGGGCCAGGCTCTGGATTGGGCTTTGGCTTAAGGGAATATTGTGGTCATTTGATTTTCTATGCAGAGACTCAGACTTTCTCCATATCAGCAATAATGTTGTTTCACTTTCTTATCATTCATTTGTTCATTGCAGTAGCACTTTTAATTTCGTTCAAGAACTTTTCCTTTGCATTCACAGCTTGGGTAACTTTGTGGTGCAAGAGGCCTAGCTTTCAGCCTGTCTTGGCTTTTGACATGCCTTCCTCACTAAGCTTAATCATTGCTAGCTTTTGATTTTAAAAAACGTGAGACTCTTCCTCTCACTTGGACATTTAGAGGCCATTGTAGGGTTATTAATTGGCCTAAGTTCAATATTTTGTCTCGGGGAAAAGGGAGGCAGGAAGGGAGGGGAGAAGATGGGGGAAGGGCCAGTCGGTGTGGCAGTCAGAACACACACAACATTTATCAGTTAAGTTTGCCTTCTTGTATGGGCATGGTTCATGGCACCCCCAAACAATTACAATAGTAACATCAAAGATCACCATAACAAATAAAATAATGATGGAAAAGTTTGAAATATTGCGAATATTAACGAAATGTGACACAAAGTTAACAAATGCTGTTGGAAAAATGACATCGATGAGCTCCCTCAATGCAAGGTTGCCACCAACCTTCAGTTTGTAAAAAACACAGTATCTGCAAAGCACAGTAAAGCAAAGTGCAGTGAAACAAGGTGTGCATGCCATGTTTGACAGCAAGCAGCATATAAAGAAGACGATTAGTATTTAAGATAGAAACATGCTGACCTGGATAAGGTAGCCAGTACAACCTCTTAGTAAGTCCAGCTTTCCTGATTGCACATCATTTTTATTCACTGAGCAGCCTTGACATATTTGTAAAAAACCACTAATGCGTACATTCATATAGAACAACAGCAGTCAAAGAATTTTCATGCACTTTACTTTTGATTCTGCTTAACATCCCTGTGAGTTTTCAGATTAATAGGCAGATTTGGGGAAGTCGGTCTACTTCCCCAAGATTTAAGCAACAACCTGGTGTTACCTGCACGAGAACTGCCTTGTTCTGCCTTCTAATCTGGTACTTTTCCTCTAGAAACATTTTTTTCTAGTATTTGTTTTTCCTTATAGAGTTTTCAGTTGTATCTAGTGTTCTGTTCTTTTTCTCTTGTTTGACTCATCATTTATGCCTTTTCTAAACATAATAGGAGGAAACACCAACTGGAAGCCTCCCGTCAACTGTAAGATCTATAATTACCTAAACAAGATTGGGTGCTTCTTCCTTCATCCTCGCTGTAGTAAAAGAAAAGATGCTGCTGATTTTGCCATATGTATGCATGTGAGTCATTGTTTTATTCAAAATCAAACATGCATTTGGATTTTTTCCCCTCTTGAATCATAATGACACTGTAGATTCCTTTTCAGTGTTGTGCTTTTTGTATAAAACCTTTTGCATCAGGTTCTACTTATGACTATTGAGGGCAGGAGTCCATAGCATGTGTTTACTGCTTCGTCCCCAGTTCCAGCAGACTCTCAGCTACTCATAGTGCACCCTCAGCTATTTCTAGAATAAATTATCAGGAGATGACACTCCTTGATGCGTGAGGCACTTTCACATTTTAACATCTCTGAAATGGGGGGGCACCATAGCAGTCACTGTTGACCCAGATGGAATTTGCATTTGCTTCTGTCTCTGCTAGTCACCTGGAGAAACAACCCACCTGAGACCCAGTTTAAATTAAATTTTCTGCTTAAGGGTTTCTGTGTCACACTGATACTCTGCAAACTTGTTGACTGCTGCTTATGTTTTAAACCACAGATAGTTTCTTTTTCCATCTAGCCAGTTCTAAGATTGAGTTATGCAAATTACTTTGCTTACCTTTTCTCTATGGCAGATTCATTTTTTATTTACCCTCAGGTTGAGCGCGTAGCCCTGTTAGTGTTCCATCTTTATGTGGGGGCCTCCTGTTATATTCTTTTTGGCTTTTTCTTTCTTTCTTTCTTAGTGGCATGTAAAAGAGCTTATCTTATAATTGACAGCATTTTATATTTGATTAAATATGGTATATTTCATTTATGAACGAGATCTTTATATCATACTTTGGTGGGAGGTTGAGCGCGTAGCCCTGTTAGTGTTCTACCTTTATGTGGGGGCCTCCTGTTATATTCTTTTTGGCTTTTTTTTTTCTTTCTTAGTGGCATATAAAAGAGCTTATCTTATAATTGACAGCATTTTATATTTGATTAAATATGGTATATTTCATTTATGAACGAGATCTTTATATCATACTTTGGTGGGAGCAAGGGAACAAGCTAAATACACGTTTCTAGGTATGTGTTCATTCTGAAATAGCTGTAACTTGACTGGAAGCTCAGATGCTGATCTTTATCAACTTGTGCCATTTTTTCCAACTTAGGCTGGCCGTCTGGATGAACAACTGCCCAAGCAGATTCCTTTCACCATCCTCTCAGGAGATCAAGGTTTTCTGGAGCTAGAGAATCAATTTAAGAAGACTCAGAGGCCAGCACATATACTCAACCCTCACCACTTAGAGGGAGATATGATGTGTGCCTTGTTAAATAGCATATCTGATACGACCAAAGGTATGCAGCTGTAGCCACAGTGCCAACTGCCCAAGAGGAAGAGACTTCACTTCACTTATTGATGAGAAACCAATAAACTGCTCTCCACTAGTGCCCTGCTGCCTGCTCACTAAACCGCCACGCGCTCATGCTTCTACCGTATTTTTTCTCTTATCTCACTTTAACTTTGAGTGTATTAGAAGGAAAATGAATTCATAATATTTTAGAGCCCATTTTTAATCTAATGAATAAAATTTATATTCATATATTTAAAATATATACTTATGGTTTGAAATATGCTAGTATAGTTTTGCAAAGCTCAGAATCCAGATCTTCATTTCATTTCTAAAATTCTAAATTTATCTTCAGTTTTTCAGAAAGCAAAGTGCTTATAGGAGAAATCAGAAAGCAATAAATGCTAATATGGCAATACCAAAAAATAAAAAAATAAAAATTTAAGAGGTTGACAGTGACAAAATGATGCCCTGAAAGATCTTTATTGCCTTGAAGGGCTAGGCATCCGCTGTCCTACACTTTTCTCTGCCTTTTTGAGATTGTTCAATGAAAGGGCATGCTGATGTCCAATTTCACTAACCAGTATTTAAGAAAGGATGTAATTCTAGGGATCCAGATGGGTTTTGGTTTTGGTTTTTGTAATTTCTGAAATGTGGGTAGGAGAGAATAAAAGAGTAATTTTTAAATATCCTAATAATTTGCAGCCATGAATATGGTTTGAAGGTATTGATGAATGACCTCAATGAAAAACTGACTACTTTTTGGAATTTTTATTATATGCCTTTAAATTGTCCAAGTGTGCTCTCCTCCTAGCTATTTTCTTCTTTCTACATATATGGAGCCACATTTTGATTGAAGATCTATTCTGAAGAACTTTGCTCTAACCACTCACTGCGTTGGATCAATTCACTTTGCAAAGTTAGGAACCATTAAGCTACTGGCACAATTGTGCTCTTTAAAGAAAAATCAGCTCTGTTTTGCATATTTATGTCATGATTCAGTACTGAATTTTGTCTTCCTATTCTGTAGTTTCTGTTTTCATTCACTTGCTTTTTCTGTCTGGCGGGTTTTTTTCTTTGCTTCCTTTTCTTAAAATTTTTAATTAATTTTTTTTATTGGAGTATAGTTGATTTACAATGTTGTGTTAGTTTCTGCTGTACAACAAAGTAAGTCAGTTATACATATACATATATCCACTCTTATTTATTTATTTATTATTTTTAAAATATTTATTTATTTGGCTGTGTGGGGTCTTAGTTGCGACATGTGGGATCTTCATTGCAGCATACAGCCTTCTCTCTAGTTCTCTAGTTGCGGTGTGTGGGCTTCTCTGTAGTTGTGGCGTGCGGGTTTTCTCTCTCTAGTGTGGCCCATGGGCTCCAGGGTGCGTGGGCTCTGTAGTTTGTGGCACGTGGGCTGTCTCGTTGAGGTGCACAAGCTCAGTAGTTGTGGTGCGTGGGCTTAGTTGCCCCATGACGTGTAGGATCTTAGTTCCCTGACCAGGGATTGAACCTGCGTCCCCCACATTGGAAGGCAGATTCTTTACCATTGGACCACCAGGGAAGTCCCTATTCACTCTTTTTAAAATTCTGTTCCCATATAGGTCATTACAGAGTATTGAATGGAGTGCCCTATGTGTCTGTGGCTTTTTTTAACCTCTTTTTCTCCCATTCTTTTACCATCCCTTTCCCGATCCTTAACAACATGTACTTAATATCTTGAAAAATATTAAAATTTTTACCTTTGCTACCTAGGCCCACCCCCTTTTCTTCCTCCTATGCTGCTGCTCTGGGGAGCATTTCTTTTGTAATTTAGAACATGAGACCTGTAATGGATTTGCCTTTCTTTCAACTTTATTTGGAATGAGAGCTACATATGAGTAGGTCTGCATGGGTATATTAGGGTTGGAGGTAAAGTATAGGTTATTGTTATATACCAATGTTCTTTTCTGAATGTCTCTTATGCTCTAGCCTTTTTTTTTTTTTTTTGACATATACTTTAATTTCCTTTTTCACTCATCAGTGTCATAAACCACTCTCTATGTCAGAATATAGAATTCTCTAGGTATTTTTTTTTTAATCATTCATTTGTAATCAGTGCTCGTTTGAACTTACTGCTCTTTGGGGACACATGTATACTTTATTCTGAATTTTTGTGAAATACAGAGACCATGCAGTGCATAAAGAAGGGCATGGTCTTTGATTTGAATACTGACTTCTGCTTCTTAGCTGTGCGATTTCAGGCAAGTTACTCAACTTTTTCTGAGTCTCACTTTTCATATCTATAAGGTTGTAAGAATTAATGATACGTATAGTGTCTAGCATAGCATAGGAAAGAGCATAGGTGCTCAGTAAATAGCAGCTATTATTAATTATTACTACTGTAAAAAGGAAATATGGTTACTAGCCACTATATATTTTTTTACTTTTTCTTTCCATTTTTTTCATTGTAGTAAAATATACATAAGATTTACCATCTTAACCATTTTGAAGTCTCCAGTTGAGTGGTATTAACTGCATTTACATTGTTGTGCAGCCATCACCGCCATCCATCCCCAGAACTCTTTTCATCTTGCAAAACTGAAACTCCATACCCATTAAACAACCCCACACTCCCCTTTCCCCAGCTCCTGGCAGCCACCATTCTGTTTCCTGTCTATGAATTTGACTACTCTAAGTATGTCGTGTAAATTAAATCATGCAGCCTTTGTATTTTTGTGACTGGCTTATTTCACTGAGCAAAATGTCCTCAGGTTTCACCCATGTTGTAGCCTATGTCAAAATGTCCTTCCTTTTTAAGGGTGAATAATACTCCATTGTATGTATATACCCCCTTTTGCTTATCCATTTATCCATTGATGGACACTTGGGTTGCGTCCATGCTTCAGCTATTAAGAATCATGCTGTTGTGAACATGGGGATACAGACATCTCTTCGAGATCCTCCTTTCAGTTCTTATGAGTATATACCCCGAAGTGGAATTGCTGGATCATATGGTAATTCTATTTCTAATTAATTAATTCATTCATTCATTTATGGCTATGTCGGTCTTCGTTGCTGCTCAAGGGCTTTTTCTAATTGCGGTGAGTGGGGGCTACTCTTTGTTGCGGTGCATGGGCTTCTCATTGTGGTGGCTTTTCTTGCTGCGGCGCACGGGCTCTAGGCGCGCAGGCTTCAGTAGTTGTGGCACGCAGGCTCAGTAGTTGTGGCTTGTGGGCTCTAGAGCGCAGGCTCAGTAGTTGTGGCGCACGGGCTTAGTTGCTCCGCGGCATGTGGTATCTTCCCAGACCAGGGCTCGAACCCATGTTCCCTGCATTGGCAGGTGTATTCTTAACCACTGCACCACCAGGGAAGTCCTTTTTCTAATTTTTTGAGAAATCTCCATACTAATTTTCCACATGGATTGTACCATTTTACATTCTCACCAGTAGTGCATAAGGGTTCCATTTTCTCTGCATCCTTGCCAACAATTGTTATTTTCTGACTTTTGTTTGTTTTTATAGTAGCCATCCTAATGGGTGCGAAGTGGTATCTCATTTTGTTTTTGATTTCCATTTCCCTAATGGTTAGTGCTGTAGAGCATCTTTTCATGTGCTATAGCCACTACATTTTAAAAGTAATGAAAATTATTAAAATTAAGTGGCCAAAGAAGTGTAGTCACATATTTTATTTAGGTCTGGGTTTAAAGATGCTTTTATAACTCTAAAATTTAAAAAAATATTATGCTGAATCACAGTATGTTCAGATTCAGTTTAAGACAAATTTTTTTCTTCATGGAAGATTGAAAGGCATCAAACTGCCTGCTAATAAACTTTATAATAAGAAAAATCAAAGAACAGTGACTTTCTTGGGTAACTTTATTCCTTCACCTTTCCTAATAAATGGCTTTCTGAATAGTAGAATAACAGTCTTTGTTAAGAAATGATATTTAATATGTATTGTGACTGAGAAACATCTCTCAGTGTCCACAAATACTGAAGTTCCTGTTGGGCCTGTAGTGTAGTTTTGGTTACCACAAGAATGCCAGGGTAACTCCTTTCATCTAGCTTAACCCCGTGTGCTATCTTCAGATCTGACAACCAGTTATTTTAAGGCAGTGTGGTTTGCGGGTAGGCGTCGATGGACCTTTTTGGGAATCTGAAAAAAGCTTTCCAAACCTCTTTCCCCCAAATGGACATGTACAGTAAGTCCCCTACATATGAACCTTCAAGTTGCAAACTTTACAAACGTGCATTCGCATGTCCAATCACGTAAGTTACTTCACGTGTCTGGCATACCTTGTCACATGCGTGCGTCCTCTACAAGTGGTTGTGTTTTTGTGTACTTTACTGTACATTACTATATAGAGTACAGTAGTACAGTATCTTTATTTCAAGCCCAGGATGTCCAGAAGCAAGTGTAAAAGCAGCGGTGATGTAGCTGGTACTACTGTACTTTTCAAGGTACTGTATTGTAAGATTAAAAATGCTTTCTTTATTTTTTGTGTTTATGTATTATTTGTGTGAAAAGTATTATAAACCTATTACAGTACAGTATTATATAGCTGATTGTGTTAGTTGGGTACCTAGGCTAATTTTGTTGGACTTATGAACGCGCTCTCGGAACGGAACTTGTTTGTATGTAGGGGACTTACTGTACATACAATATCATGTACAGCTTCGGGCATCTGTCGTTTCAAGGCTCCTAGTTACCAACCAGCCACCCCACAAACTCTCTTACAAGTAACACATAGTGAGAAGTTCTCTCATGTTTTATAAGCATTGTGATGATTTTTCACGTTTTTAAAATCTCTGCCATAGCATAGACAAATGATACAAGCTTGAACCTCTTATTTCTTTATAACTTTTCAGAAATTTTCCATTATTAGGACCATAAAGTGGTTTTATTACTCCTGTGTAAACAGGAAGAATCTATTGAATAGTGTTGTCAGAATCAGTGATCATATGGTATCTTATACTTTCTTTTTTGCCAGTTTTTCAGTTAATTGAAAGTTTTTTCAGGAGATACTTATTTCAGTAGAAATAGAGGTATTGGGAAGTTGCTGGCTCCATGTATGAATGTCAGTCATTTGGTCATAAGGTCTTATTATATCTTTGCTTGGTAGGGAGAGGACAGGTAAGTAGTGCTACTGCTGCTACTTTGTTAGATCTCTGACTTGGGTTAAATCAGTTACCCTCTCTAGCAAGGTGAGCCTTTATACTAAGTTTGAGATTTGAATGTGTCATGGTTTTTGCCCTTTAAACTCACTCTCCTTCTATGCATCAGGGTTCCAGCACCAACGTTTTGATTACAGCTATGATATATGTGTAAATCCCTGTAGAGATGTGTAAAAATACTAATCGGTCCTGAATTGACACCTTTGGGCCCCTTATCCTTCATCAGTTCTATTTTATATTGTACTCATTTTCACTTTTTAAAAATTTACCAAGATACATGGATCCTTTCTAGTGATCCTAGTCAGAGGAGCCAGGTAGACTTTTTCTTCTTTTATGCTTTTCACACTTTATTCACAAATATGTGTTCATTCTAACTCAAGCCTCATGTTTCAAAGATGCAGATATCACTTGTCATTTCAATTGTTGTTTTAAAGCAGTAAAAGGAACTAACCTTTATTAAGGACCTACTGTGTGCCAGCCACCATGCTAGCTGCCTTTTGTATTTGTAGTGTTTGAAGATGTTTAAACATGTTCAAAGAACTTCTGCGTGTTGTTTAATCCTCTTTTCAACGCTGTGAGTTAGGATATATTAGATCGCCCCCTTTCATAGATGAGGGAACAGAGGCCCAGGAAGGTTAAAATAGCTGCCTGAGGCCACACAGCCATCACCTGTGAAGGCTGAGGCTTTCACTGACACAAAGCCCTGATTTTATTATGTAGAGAATCCATTGTGCATTGTTCGCTCTTACCATGTCCTTGAGGAATGAAGATGAGACGCTCTGTTGCAGTCTAACGGCAGTGCAGAGTGTGTGTAGATGAAAATAACATTTAGGAAGATGCTTTTTTTTTTTTTTTTTCCCTAGAAGGTAAAAAGATTTGATTGTGGGTTCTGGGGGTTCTGGTACTTTAAAAAGTAAGCTGATTATGTGTCAAGCATAGCCAACTTATCATTGTAAGTTCTCTGGGATGTTTTGTCTTGTAAGTAAACCAAGAAGACCCATTTTCTTTTCTTCAGACTGTAGAAATGCGGTCTCAGTGTGAGGGCAGGCTGAGTTAAAGGGACCACGCTAGCACCATTTTTATTTACTCCGTGACGCTGCTCCTGGCTTGTAGTATGCTCTTTGTAAAACAAAATAACTATGGTACTTGTTTTTACTGTCTTGACCATACATTTTAAGGTTTTGTTTGTTTGTTTGCTTTTACTTTCCAGAGTGTTGTGTTATTGGACCTACTTCAACCACATTCTTGATGACTGAATTTCTGAGTTGCCATTTTCTACTGTTTCATTAGTCACCGCCATTGCTTATATAAAAAAATTCTCTGGGCTCTTAAAGATCTGTTTATGTAATAGAACTTGCCTGTATCTTGTAGGTTAGTTCAAGAACATTGTTTGCTTTATGTAAACAGTTTTTAAAAACACAGTTTTGTGTATTCAGTTGTTTATAGTTCTTCAGTAATTAAATATCTTCCTTCCAGTTTTATGTAAAGTTTGAACTTTCCTAGAATATTTTTTCTTAGGTAATGCAAGGAGGGACTTGAACATAGGCTGTTATGAATTAGTGAATTTAAATTGAAAACAGACTTTACTGTGCTTTGACATGATTTTTGTTGAATCTGAACACTGTCCTTGGGCTGTCTGGTTTATGGCCCTGGGACTTTGTTATGTCTGTTTGGTTTGTGTCTTCATTTTGGAATGAATGGGATGAAGGCATTAAGTATGGTTGGTACCAATTATACAGGTTTTTAAAGCCATCTTAAAAGTTGAACATACTAATTCACCCATGCTGTGAAAGTGTAGGTGATTGAAGCAGTGGCATGCCCTATATGAAATAGTTGTTGAACCTAATTCTAAGCATCTATCTGCCTGCTTGCTCAGCCTGTTGATGAGACTATATAGGTTGTTGCTTTGGGCACCATCCTAAAAATCTATATGATACAGTTAATTCTGTGCAAGGTACTGAAAAATAGGGAAAAAATTCATGATTTTCTCTGTTCTACAGATGGGGGGCTGATTGAGGCAAACGAAACCTTTAAAAATTTTTACAACCTAGTGTCAAGCTAAACCTTATGATTCAAACCTGCAGTTTTGCCGTAGGTCTTGGTTGCCATGATGAATTGTTTAGGCCAGTTACCACATGCTACTTTTGACTGGCCTTGACTTTGAATTGTAATAAAAGAAACCTTGGGTATTTTCTCTTTGTTCCTAATGTTTTAAGACTAAATTTTTTGTTCTTCAAATTGTAAATGTAATGTTTTATTTCACTAAAACACAGCTTGAAATATTTGAAGTAGTAGGTGTATATAACATATTGTAGAAAAAGCAATAGTTTTTTTTGCTGGAATAGCAAAAGCTGACTCGTAATAAATTTTTGCGGCAAAGGAATATAAGAGAAATATAGTGGTTTTTATTTATAAACAGTGATATATTGATAAATTTTTAAATGTATATTGTTAGTTTTTATATATTTTCACAGAAGCAAATACGTCCATGTGATTTGTATTGAATACACAATCAGGGTTATTTAAACCCTGATTCAGTCACTCTGATAGAAATTGATTTAAATGTAGTTAAGGTGGAAAGCCAAATACTGGGTCCCTGATGGTACCACGTTCATATTTTAAGTGACTTTTGTAATACCCGGTCAGTCATGTCATTATTTTAAAGCCTTAGGTCTCTCAGTAAGCATATAAGGCATCAAGTGAGTTTGTGCCATGCAGAGACACTGTTAATATAAATCTATGGTCTCTATAGAGATGAATGCATATGATTTTCAAAATACAGGAGAATTTTATCTGTCATCATTAAAAATCTTTTAAAGATGATTTCATGCAATTGAAACTTCGGAGTTTATTTGCTAGATCCAAATAAACATACTAGCTTTTTAAAATACACAGTTTTTAAAAATATACTAGGATTTTATATTTCCTCAACATGCAAAAAGAACTTTTTCAAATAATTTTTTGAATATGGAGCCAAAATCAAATTGCCTATTTCATTCATTTTTATCTTTTTCTCAATTTAAGTAATATTATTTGGTAAGCATTAAAAAACACGCAAATCTCTAAGGAAAGTTGTGTAATACTAATGGATTGTAATTAGTAAGCTTGGGTATGGGAGAAGTAATTGAAAGTCACATTGTCTTAGAATACATAAATTATGGCACAAAACTTTTTCAGAAGTACATTTGAATTTATTCTTCTTTACAGAATGTGACAGTGATGATAACCTGGGTATGAAGAGTACTTCAATGGGAGAAGAATTCAGATCCACAGAAGGTAACCTAATCCCTTCCTGACTGTATCTGTATGTTTTTTTAAAATTTCTCCCTCTTTCACTTCATCCCTCCTACCACTGAGTATTAAAAAAAAAAAAATTGTTCTCTCATTTAAAGGATAGTTTGCATTTCCTCGTGTAAGATGATTTAGGGGCTAAAAGAGAAATCAGCCAGTCGACTGCCTGGTTTTGTAAATAAGGTTTTATTGGAGCTCAGCCACACTCTGTTGTGTAAGTATTGTCTGCGCTGTTGCTTTGATGTCGCAAGAGCAAGGGTGAGTAGTTGTGATACAAATAATAGATCCTCCCCCACCCTGCAACCAAGTCTAAAATAAATATTTTCTGACCCTTTGCAGAAAAAGTTGCTGTTCCAGGGATAGGAGAAGATTTTGGTGTCCTAATTTTTATTTATTTTGAGTAGTATTAAATTAAGAATATTAAAGTTTTGCAGTAGAACTATAAAAGCAAGCACTTACATCTGAATATTAGTGGACTTTTTAAATTAATTAATTATGTTTCCCTCCTCTTAAAGGAAAAGGTATTTCCTTCCATAGGTTAAAGAGAACTTTTTATATTACTTCACATCAAATAATTTACTTGCTGTACCACTATTTGGTTGTGACATAAGTCCAGTTTTTACTATAGTTTTTCCATAACAGACTGTGCTTTTTAATAACCCTGGGGGGAAGTGAAACAACAGATTTTGGAAAATACTTGAACCTTCACTAAAGTAGTTGAAACTTTTCTTTTGGCATCTTTGACATTCAAGGACGACAGTAGGAGTCATAGTATAGTTCCAGTGTAGTATTTGTTGGTGGAGATTTGAGAGTAGAAATGTGTAATTAGAGAGGGAAACGTAGCAAAACAAGCACACACAGAATGGCCACCTGGTTTGTTTCTGCACGTCTCCTTGCGCTCTCCTAGAGTACAATTAGTCTGACTAGGAGCACACTGGATCTTTGTGCTATCTGGGGTTGGAAATTTGAGTGTGGCAGTGGAACTGATTCATCCATTCAGTGAAGTAGAAGACTGATCTTTCCCTCTTATAGTCAAAATTCACTGGTTAAACAAGTTGGCAGTAAATCTGCAGCCTAATTGGAAGCAAGTTTTCTGACCAACTTGTTTTCCCAACATGGTCTTGCAAGGTCTGGCTCAGTGCTTAGCAGCCACATAATGATGAGTTAAACAGGTGAAAGAACATTTTGTGAGTTTTAAACAAAAACTGCCAGCTAAGTTGTTTATCAAGGCCATGAAAAGATAAACACCGTTGAGCATCTAAGTAGCTCAGACTTTGCAACCTTCATGTACTACCCATGACTAATCCCATGGAAAATGCCAAACAAAATTATAACTTTTAAATAAACACACTTGAGAAACCTCCACAGTTCTGTGGGCTCCTAGCTAACCCAGGAAATCTGAGATGTGTATAAATGAATATGTACCAGAATTTCTAGTGTTTTGTTATCTATGTAATACATTTTATGGTTGGGAGATTTTGAGAGTTTTTACATCTTTATCATGTCTTAGTTTGGAAGAAGGATTACCATTAATGGATTCAAGAAAAGATACTTCAAACTTTTAACTAGTTGTTCTATGAAGAAAGGATATAATGCTCTAATTTCAAGAAAAATCAAAGTGGTGTTACGTGTGTGTTTTCTTTCATTTCCTGATGCTTTATGTAAAATGAGTGTGAGAAGCACATAGTGTTACACTTGTAAGTTAGGGAGTGTGGCCTCCTCTGTACTTGCCTCTAATACCTTCCTTTGCCCCTTCTTTTCCCCCAACAAGAACTAGCTCAAATATCATCTCTTAGGTTGAACCATATAGAATTACCAATTTTGTAGACAATTTTGTTTGATCAGTGCCTCTTAGATCTTCCATTTTTAGAGACAGCTACCCACTACCACTCCTAGAATCCCTCCAATTTAAACATTTTTTTTGTTTGCATCTCTCATCCCCACCAGACCATGAGCTCCTCAAGGAGTAGGATCATGTTTCATTTATCTTTATTTCAACAACACCTAGCACAGTGTTTAGCACTAAATGATTGTTGAATGAATAAACTTATAACACATTAGAGCTACGAGGACCCATCTCCCTATAACTGAATAAAGGAAATTAAGACAGAGGCCATTTGGCTGGGAGAATATTGGGTGATTTTGTTGACCCTGCACCATGGGAGCAAAGTGATGTTCTAGTCTAGACCTAATAGCAAAACTCAAAAAAGTATAAGTAACTTCTCAAATCTCTTCTCATTCCTTCCCTTCCCAACACAACACTTTAAAAGCCTGACAAATGAGTGGCAAAAAGCAGGATCAATTTGCTTATGATCTTTTTGCCTTGAGGAAAGGCAGTTTCTCTTGTCGCCGCATCTCCGCCCACCATGATTTATCTCCAGTCTTCTGTCTCATTCTTTGTTGTTCTCTGTAGACCTGTATCAGATTGTAACTACCCAAGTCAATCATAAAGGTCCTATTTTATCTCAGCTCTGCTGCTTACAAGTTATATAATATTGTGCAAGTCCCTTAATTTCACTGTGTGTCAGTTTCCTCAGGAATACTAGTATACCTACCTTACTAGAGTAGCCTGGCACATGGTAAGCAGTGTATGTATTGGTTGCTGCTGCTGTTATTGTGACTTATTTATTTATTTATTTTTGGCCACACAGCTTGCAGGATCTTAGTTCCCCGACCAGGGATTGAACCTGTGCCTTTGGCAGTGAAAGTGCAGAGTCCTAACCACTAACAAGAGAATTCCCTATGATTTTGATCATTATCATTAGTCACTGTTACCTGCATGTAAGGTGTGCTCTGGAGCATGCACACTTAACAGAGGTATTCTGACTCAAATCCTTGGAAAAGAAAGAAGACAGCATTATGTGGATGATTGCCAATGCAAAACAGTCTTTCTGTAAATGTCAGCAATTTGCCTTAGAGTTCCTTCAATTAACAGCAGTCATCAATATAATTATTAATATTATAATGTAGCATAAACAGTAAAACTCTATACTGTGGCCACAAAGAAAGGATAAGAGACTAGTGTGTTCAGTTTTAACTTCAATTAATGCTTATGAAAAATCTAATACTTTGAAAACTGCTCTTAATCTTAACAACTTATGAGAGTCAGAATATTCTCCTTATTTTACATAAAAACTTAGTCTTCCAAACATTAAGTAATTTGTCTTCAGATTCACAGCCTCAAAATGATTGGAGCATGGTTCGATATAGGTCTTCTAACTCCCATTACTGGGTTCTTTCTTATTTTGTCATATTACCTCTCTTTCAAAGAGAGTGAAATTAAGGCAGAGAGAAAAGAGAATAAGAGAAACATAGACTTAGACATATAAAAGAAAAACAAGGACATATTTGCCATAAATGTTCTTTATTTCTTCATATAGATTTGAGTCACTGTCTAATGTCCTTTCAGTTCAACTTGAAGAATTCCCTTAGCATTTCTTGCAGGGCAGATCTGCTAGTAACAAACTCCTTTAGCTTTGTCTTGATTTCTTCTCCATTCTTTCTGGATATAGAATTCTTGCTTGACAGTTTTGGTTTTGTTTTCCCTTTCAGCACTTTAAATATATCTCACTGCCTTCTGGTCTCCATGATTTCTGATGAGAAATAAGCTATTAGTGTTATTAAAAATTTTACATGTGATGAGTTGCTTCTCTCTTGCTGTTTCTGTTGATTTTGGCTTTTGACAGTTTGACTATAATTTGTCTCAGTGTGGATCTCTTTGAGTTTCTCCTGTTTGGAGTTTGTTGGGCTTCTTGGATGTGTAGATTTATATCTTTCATCAAATCTGGGACATTTAATTTGCTGATTCTTTTTTCTGTCTGCTTAATTTTGTTAAACTCCTGTAATGAATTTTTCATTTTAGTTGTACTTTTCAGCTCCAGAATTTCTATTTGGTGGCCTTTCATAATTCCAATCTCTTTATGATATTCTCATTTTATTCATACATTGTTTTACTGGTTTCCTTTACTTCCTTGTCCATAGTTTACTCTAGCTCCTAGAACGTATGTAAGACAGTTGGTTTAAAGTCTTTGTTTAGTAAATTCAATGTCTTGGTGTCCTCAGGGATAATTTAACTCAATTTTTTTCACTTTGAATGGGCCATACTTTCCTGTTTCTTTGTATTATCTGTGTTTTTGTTGTTGTTGAAAATTGGATGTGCAAATATTATAATGTAGTACCTCTGGAAATCAGATTCTACCTCTTCCCCAGAGTTTGCTGTTCGTGATTGTCAAAGGCTGCGGTTGTCCGTTTGTTTAGTTACTTTTCCAAACCATTTTTGCAATAACTGTATTCCTTGTCACATCTGGTCATTGAAGTCTCTGTTCCTTTAAGCTTTTGTTCAATTAGTGTTTTAACAGAGATTTCCTTGAATACCAGGAGCTAAAACAAAACAAAACAAAACAAAAAACAACCTCTCTCTGGTTTTGCAGATTGGCTGTGTGCTAGGGCCCTTCAGCATTTAGCCAGGCTTGCACTGAACCTACAGATCAGCCAGTGGTGAAGGCTTGGTGTCTTCTGAGGTATTTTCTGAGCATGCATCGTGTCCTGGGTCCTAAATTCCCCAGTACACATAGGTGCTTTTGAATGCCCTGATTTCCCAAGGAAATTCTCTTCATGGCTTTTCCTCTCAGATATTAAGTGTTCTATTGTATGTCTCAACCATAATCTTTTACCCCAGGCTGTGGGCTTTTTATTTGTCTTACAGTGTTTCTGAGCAATGCAGCCTGCTTTTCTGCCCTGAGTGGGTTCTGAGCTTCGTAAAATAGAGATGAATACCTTGTTTCAGTCCTTCAGGTAGCCCCCAGACAGATTAGAACAAACACAATAATTTGTGAGTTCTGCTCTGCTCTGTCTGGAACCAGGGACCAGGGTCCCACACTAGGAGTATGGGCTGCCATCTTCGAGACTGCTGCGGAGGCACGGGGAGGTGGTGAGGAGAGGGCAAGTGAAAATACCATGAGGCTTTCCTACTGCTTTTATTTGCCTTTTTCTTGATTCAGTGTTTGCTTGGTTGCTGTGAATGTTTTCCAGACTTCTGACAAAGTCGTTTCTGACAGTTTCTGCTTGTGTTTCAGTATTTCTGTGTTTAGAGCTGCCTACTCTGCCATTTTGTTGTATATTCACTCTAAGACCAATTTTATTTCTTCTTTAAATGTTTAAATGTTTCAGAGAATTCACTGGTAAAACTATTTGAGCCTGGAGTTTTCTTTCTGGGGAGTCTTTTAATAATAAATTTACTGTGCTCACTTCGGCAGCACATATACTAAAATTGGAACAATACAGAGAAGATTACCATGGCCCCTGTGCAAGGGTAACATGCAAATTCGTGAAGCATTCCATATTTTTAAAACTCTTAGAGGAAGACATAGGCAGAACACTCTATGACATAAATCACAGCAAAATCTTTTTTGACCCAACTCCTAGAGTAATGGAAGTAAAATAAAAAATAAACAAATGAGACCTAATGAAACTTAACAGCTTTTGCACAGCAAAGGAAACCATAAACAAGACCAAAAGACAACCCTCAGAATGGGAGAAAATATTTGCAAACGAAGCAACCAACAAAGGATTAATCTCCAAAATATACAAGTAACTCATGAAGCTCAATATCAAAAAATCAAACATCCCAATCCAGAAATGGGCGGAAGACCTAAATAGACATTTCTTCAAAGAAGACATACAGATTGCCCACAAACACATGAAAAGATGCTCAGCACCACTAATCATTAGAGAAATGCTAATTAAAACCACAATGAGGGACTTCCCTGGTGGTGCAATGGTTAAGAATCTGCCTCCCAATGCAGGGGACATGGGTTTGAGCCCTGGTCTGGGAAGATCCCATATGCTGCAGAGCAACTAAGCCTGTGCACCACAACTACTGAGCCTGCGCTCTAGAGCCTGCAAGCCACATCTACTGAAGCCCGTGCGCCTAGAGCCCGTGCTCCACAAAAGAGAAGCCACCGCGATTAGAAGCCTGTGCACCGCTACGAAGAGTAACCCCCGCTCGCTGCAACTAGAGAAAGCCTGCATGCAACAACAAAGACCCAATGCAGCCAAAATAAAATAAATAAATTTATTTTTTAAAAATGCAATGAGGTGTCACCTCACCCCGGTCAGAATGGCCATCTTCAAAAAATCTACAAACAACAAATGCTGGAGAAGGTGTGGAGAAAAGGGAACCCTCCTGCACTGTTGGTGGGAATGTGAATGGATACAGCCACTATGGAGAACAGTATGGAGCTTCCTTAAAAAACTAAAAGTAGAACTACCATATGACCCAGCAATCCCACTACTGGGCATATACCCTGAGAAAACCATAATTCAAAAAGATACATGTACCACAGTGTTCATTGCAGTACTATTTACAGTATCCAGGACATGGAAGCAACCTAAGTGTCCATTGACAGATGAATGGATAAAGAAGATGTGGCACATATACACAATGGACTATTACTCAGCGCTTAAAAGGAACAAAGTTGAGTTATTTGTAATGAGGTAGATGGACCTAGAGTCTGTCATACAGAGTGAAGTAAGTCAGGAAGAGAAAAACAAATACCATATGCTAAGACACATATATGGAATCTAAAAAAACAGTACTGATGAACCTAGTGGTGGGGCAGAAATAAAGACACAGACATAAAGAATGGACTTGAGGACACAGGGTGGGAAGGGGAAGCTGGGACGAAGTGAGAGAGTAGCATTGACATATATACAGTACCAAATGTAAAATGGATGGCTAGTGGGAAGCTGCTGCATAGCACAGGGAGATCAGCTCGATGCTTTGTGACAACCTAGAGAGGTGGGATAGGGAGGGTGGGAGGGAGGCTCAAGAGGGAGGAGATATGGGGATATATGTATATGTATAGCTGATTCACTTTGTTGTACAGCAGAAACTAACACAACATTGTAAAGCAATTATACTCCAAATAAAGATATTAAATAAATAAATAAATTTTTTAAATAATTACTTTCTTTAATATATTTATAGGTAGATTTTGTTTAATCTTGTGTTAGTGTTCGAGAATAGTGTTTTTCAAGAAATTTGTCCATTTTACCTAGATTGTCAAATGTACCAATGTAAAGTTGTTCATAATAATATTCCTTTATTACATATTTTTTTATTTCTGTAGGATCTCTGGTGATATCTTCTCATTTTTTCCTGATATTGGTAATTTTTGTTTTCTCTCTTTCTTGATCACTAACTAAAAGTTTATCAGTTTATTTAGTCTTTTCAAGGAATGAACTGTTTTTAGTTGGTAATTTCTCTCTTTTTGGTCTGCTTTCCATTTCACTGATTTCTGCTCTTTATTATTTCCTTTCTTCTACTTTGGGTTTAATTTTCTCATCTTTTATAGCTTTTTAATGTGACACTTAGATTGTTGACCTAAATTTTTTCTTGTTTTCTAATGTAAACATTTAAAGGTGTTTATTTCCCTCTAAGCCAGGGTGAACAAGCTTTTCCTGTAAAATACCAGATAGTAAACATTTTAGGCTTTGTGGTGTCTGTTACAATTACTCAGCTCTGCTATTATAGCATGAAAACAGCCCTAAACAATACATAAGTGTGGATGTGTGGATGTATCCAATAAAACTTTATTTACAAAAATTGCTGGTGGACTGGATTTGGCCCACAGACTGTAGTTTGTCAATTCTCTACTTATTGCCGTGTTCCACACCTTTTCATATTGTATTTTTGCTATCAGTTTAAAATATTTTCTGATTTTCCTTATATTTTCTCCTTTGATCTCTTGGCTCTTTAGAAGTATATTGTTTAATTTCCAAATATTTGAATGTCTTATTATTCATTCCTAATCTAATTTTGTTGTGGTAAGAGAGTATACCCTGTGAAATTTAAATCTTTTGAAATTTATTGAGACTTTTATGGCCCAACATGTGGGTTGTCTTGATGAACATTCCATACGCACTTGAAAAGAATGTATTTTCTGTGTTTACTAAGTAAAGTATTTTATACATGTCAATTAGGTCAAGGTGGTTGATAATATCAGATCTACTGTGATTTTTTTTAATCTAGTTGCTCTCTTAGTTACTACAGTAGGAACAGTGAACTTCTTCATCAATGATTGTAGATTTATTTTTTCTCTTTAGTTCCCTCATTTTATATTTTTGTATTTTCAAGTTCTGTTTTTAGTTGCATATACATTTCTGATGTGTCTTCATAGTGAAATGACCTGTTTTTCATTATGATATTATGAAATGTTCTTTATCTCTGGTAATACCTTTTATCATGAAATCTTCTTTTCTAATATTAATATAGCTACTCAAGCTTTCTTATGCTTAATTTTTCACGGTATATATTTTTCCATCCTTTTACTTTCAATCTATTTATGTCTTTATTTTGAAACTACATCTCTTATAGACACCGTAAAGTTCAATCTTACTTTTTGATTTACTCTAACAGCCTCTACTTTTTAATAGTTGTTTAGTCCCTTAACATCTAATGTAATTTCTCACATGGTTGGATTCCTCTCTGCCATTTTATTTTCTTTTTGTTCCCTCTTTTACCTCTTAGTTCCCCCTTTCTTTCCTTCTTTTGGATTATTATAATATCTATATTTTACTCCATTATATTTATTTAATGTTTACTATTTTAATATACCTACTTGATGTTTTAGCTCTTTTCTTAATTTTTATGGTTGCTCTAAAAAATATATATATATATTTGCTTTTGTTATAAATTCTACAAGAAAATGTTATTTTTTGCTTTAAACAGGGCTGTGAGTTTTAAAGAAAGAGAAGAAGAAATATATATTCTTTTGTATTTACCCACATAGTCACCATTTCAAATGACCTTCATTCTTTCCAGTAGATTACAGTTTCCATCTGATGTCATTTTTCTTCAGCCTAAATAACTTTTTCTATTTTATACAATGCAGTTTTGCTAGTGTTGAATATTCTGTTTTCATCTATATAAAAATATCTTTATTTTCCCTTTAATTTTGAATGATATTTTCTCTGGCTTTAGAATTCTGGTTGACTAGTATTTTTTCCCTTCAGCACTTTAAAGATGTTACTCCATTGTCTTATCGTGTGGCCTCCATTGTTTGTCATGACAAGTGACTATAATTTGTATTATTGTTCCCTAATATGTAAAGTATCATTTTTTTTTCTCTTGTTGCTCTTAGTATTTCCTCTTTGTCCTTGATTTTAGCAGTTTTTGATAATGCCCCTAGATGTGGTTGTCTTTGTAGCCTACTTGGAGTTTTCTTAGCTTCTTCTATCTGTAAGTTTATAGGTTCTCTCAATTATTTCTTCATAATTTTTTGCCCCACTCTCTGTCTCTCTTCTTTTCTTTTGGAACTCCAGTTATACATATGTTAGCTTAAATTTATCCACAGGTTTGTTCATTTTCTTCTAGTTTTTTTTCTCTCTGTTCTTCATATTTGATCATTTCTATTGTTCAGACTTCAAGTTTATTGTTCAACCTTATAACACCTCCAGTATTAAGCTGCCCTAGTAAATTTTCCATTTCAAATATTGTATTTCTCAGTTCTAGAATTTCCACTTAGTTTTTTTTTTTTGTAACAGTTTTCAGTTCTCTGTTGAGATTTCCTATCCACTCAACCTTAAATCCTTGAAAGTATTTATAACTTTTCTAAAATCCCTTTTCTGCTAATTCCAATGGCTTGATTATCTTGGGGGTTAGTTTCTTTTGACTGCTCTTCCTCATGAACTGTGGGTCACATTTCTTGTTTCTTTGCAAGTCAAGTGATTTTTTTTTTTGAATAAGCTAATACATGGGAAAGCTCTCTCTCTTTTTTTTTTTTAATATTTATTTATTTAATTGGTCGTGTCAGGTCTTAGTTGCACAGGTGGGCTCCTTAGTTGCGGCATGCATTTGGGATCTAGTTCCCGGACCAGGGCTCAAACCTGGGCGCCTTGCATTGGGAACACGGAGTCTTAACCACTGCACCACCAGGGAAGTCCCACAAGTCAAGTGATTTTTGATGTGTACTGGATGTTTGTGGATGTAAGTTATAGATTTTCTGAATTCTGTTAACTTTACCTGAGGAACATTAGTTGTTTTTTTCCCCTTGTGGGTAGTTAACGTTCTAGACTCAAACTCCAAACTCTGCCTCCTCCACAGCAGGCGACGCTACAATTGCCTGCTTCTTATAGCTTTCCAACTGTTGCTTTTCATGGAGAATCTTGGCTCCTCTCCCGGGTAAGCACACAGAAGTCAACCAAGTATTTGTAGGATCCTCTTCTGTTACTTTCTCACTTCTGCTGGGAGCTCTTCTTTCTCTCGTCCTACCCACCCTTCCCCCGTCCCCCCCCCCCCTCCTGCCGCCAACTCCACTTTCCAGCTTCTCTGTCAGACTCAGACTCTGTCTTTGACTCCTCAAGGCCACAAAGAGGTTGGCTTTCTGGGTGAAGTTCTGCCATTTTGTTTCACAAGGATTGAGGCATGCTCTAAGGCAAAAAATAAACCAAAACAAAACCATAAAGCTGCAAATTTAACTCCATGAAATTCACTTCTTTCAGTGATCAACTTTTGTCCTGTTTGTACCTGATTTTTGTTGCTCTTCAGTGCCTTAAAATACTTTATAATTGTTATCTATGGAAGAGTTAATCCAATATAAGCTACTTCACTATTATTAGAAGTGGAACCATTTAGAAATTGGTTTTGTTTTTATCCAGTCTTTTAACTGGCAAGTTTAATCCATATAAGTTTATTGCAGATATTAATATTTTTGTATTTACTCTTGCTATTTCATTCTTAGCTTCCTCTTTTTGCTTCTTCAAATTGTTTTATAAGCTATGTATGGGTTGGCCCCAAAATTCGTGTTTCTATTCTTTTTGTGGTCACCTTGGCATTTTACCACATTTTTTATATATAACTTAAAGACTAAAGTACAGGTACATGTTGTCTACCTCTATGCAATGTAAAAGGACTCTGGAACACTTCAACTCTGATCCTTTCCCCCAACTTATATGCTGGTATTCTCCAGAATTTTAGTTCTCTGTGTGTGTATATGTGTATATAATGCACACAAAAATTGTACAAACATCTCACAAAGCAGGTGACCATCTTTCAGGTTAAGAAAAACAGAATATTGTCAGTGTATTGATTTCCTAGGGCTCCTCAACTAAGTACTACAAACTAGGTGGCTTAAAACAAAAGAAATTGTCTGACAGTTCTAAAGTTTAGACATCTAAGGTCAAGCTGTTGGTAGGGTCGTTGTCCCACACACAGCTTCTGGTTGTTAATGGCAGTTGTAGGCATTCCTTGACTTTTAGATGCATACATCCCTCTAATCTCTGCGTCCATCATCATGGAGCCATCTTCTACCTATGAGTCTATCTTCACATAGCATTTTCTTCCAATAAGGACACCAGTCGTATTGAATTAGGGCTCACCCTAGCGACCTCATCTTAACTTGTTTACACCCACAAAGACCCTATTTCCAAATTAGATCACATTCATAGGTACCAGGGGTAAGGACATACCTTTTTTGCCAGGGGGGCACAATTCAACTCATAACAACTAGTACCCTAGAAGCATCCCCCTCATTTAATTTTAATTAATTAAAATACAAATAGCCACATATAGTTTAGTGGCCATCATATTGGACAGCACAGGCATAGTCTATATTCTTTTGGGTCTGGATGCCTTCAGTCAACATTGTTTTACAGATTCACCTGATTGTTAGCATGTAGCTTTGGTTTGTTCATTTTCAATACCTCTATAATAATTTTACACATATATCACAACTCATGTATTATTTATAGACATTTGGTTGGCTGTTACAAGTAATTCCCACACTTCTGGGAATGTATACTGCGGCGGGGACTTGCTGACATTCAGCTTTAGTAGGTTATGCCAAGTTTTTGTCCAAAGTGGTTGTTCCAGTTTCCTTCCAGTACTGAATGTGAGTTCCCGTTGATCTACTGATATATCTTTGAATTATTCAAATAATTGAATCATTGAATTATTGGTCTTTTTAATTTTTAATTTTAATTGAATTTTAATTTTTTAATTAATTTTAATTAATCTTTTTAATTTTATCATTGAATTATTGGTCTTTTTAATTTTAGCTAGTGATGGTCATTTCTTTGTGGTTTGAGTTTACATTTTTCTGATGAGTAATGTTTATTGACTATCCTCACATCTTTTGCCAGTGCCTTTCCAGATTTCTTGACAGTTTTCTTTTGGATGATCTTTTTTTTTTTTAAATTTATTTATTTATTTTTTGGCTGTGTTGTGTCTTCGTTGCTGTGTGCAGGCTTTCTCTAGTTGTGGCGAGCGGGGGCTAGTCTTTGTTGCAGTGCACAGGCTTCTCATTGCGGTGGCTTCTCTTGTTGCTGAGCACAGGCTCTAGAGCGCAGGCTCAGTAGTTGTGGCGCATGGGCTTAGTTGTTCCGCGGCATGTGGAATCTTCCCGGATCAAGGCTCGAATTCGTGTCCCTTGCATTGGCAGGCGGATTCTTAACCACTATGCCACCAGGGAAGCCCTGGATGATCTTTTTATTGATTTTTCTGGGTTGAAATCTTTTAGTTCTCTCTGGATACAAGCAAGATCTATGTATTGCAAATATTTTCTCTCACTCAGTGTCTTGTCTTTTTACTCACTTAATGGTGCTTTTGGTGGAGAAAAGTAATTTTAATACATTCCAAAGTACGATTCTTTTTCATAATGTTTTTTGAATCCTATTTAATAAGGATTATTAATCCTATTTAATGACCTACACTAAGGTCATGAAGGTATTCCCATGTATTATCTTCTAGAAGCTTTGTTGTTTTGCCTTTCACAATTATATAGTTAAATATACAGTAAATCTGAAATGTGTTTTTGTATATTCCATAAGGTAGAGGTAAATTTTAAGGTTTTTTCCATATGGCCTACTAGTTGACCATTTGTTAAGAATATCATCTTTCCCCACCTTTCTGCATCACCACCTTTGTTATCAATCTAGTTTCCATATATGCATGAGTCTGTTTCTGAGTTGTCTATGCTGTTCCTTTGGTGTGTTCATCTGTTCTTACACTGGTACCACACGTTTTTTTTTTTTTTTTTTTTGCGGTACGCGGGCCTCTCACTGTTGTGGCCTCTTCCGTTGCGGAGCACAGGCTCCGGACACGCAGGCTCAGCGGCCATGGCTCACAGGCCTAGCCGCTCCGCGGCATGTGGGATCTTCCCGGACCGGGGCACGAACCCGTGTCCCCTGCATCTGCCGGCGGACTCTCAACCACTGCGCCACCAGGGAAGCCCCCACACTCTTAATTACTGTAACTTTGTAATAAGTTTTCATAAAAATAAATCTTGTCACCCTTTTCTGCTTTGCTAAGAGCATCTTGGCTTTTCTGTGCATTTCTTCATCCCTTTGAATTCATCTTAGGGCAACTCACTGACCCAGAATCTAGCTTTAACTTAATGCAGTGTAGAGTAGCTTGTAGTGTTTTAAATTGCCAACTACATAACACTAGTGCCCCAGCTCAGAGGAAGGTGCGGCTGTATCTTAGAAGAATTACCAGTGTCTGTGAACCAAGTAGGCTCTGGGAGACCGTGGACTGGACAGGATGAGATAAATCTGGTGTGAGAAGCTACTGAAGGCCAAGAAACGGACACCTAGTTCCACCCTCTTGGACCTTAGTAGCATCATTCTTGGGAAATGGAGAAAAAGACCTGTGAACACAAGAATGTCAGTCTTGTTCACTGTTGTATTCTGTGCCTGGTATACAGTGGGCATTCAGTAAATATTTGTTCAATGAGTGCATATGTGTATATGCTTCTCAGAGGACATTATATAGCCATGAGTTTGACTCTTTGCTTAGATACTAGAAAGCTTAAAACTAAAATTTTAATAGCCTTTGAGATTTTGCCATTTCATGGTTTTGGCTTTCTATTTCTGCTTTAAGTCTTATATGCATTACCTCAAATCTTTTTGGCAATACATACTCATTTTCCACGTTGAGTCTGGTGATTACCTGTTAGTGATTCTAGAAGTTTGTTGAGTTTCTATGTCCCTAAATGGAAATTACTTACAAGTTTCTTAGCATAATTAAGCTCAGATATATTATAATTCAGTTTGAGATTATATCCAGATTCTCATATTTCAAAATAGTCATATTTTATGATGAAGAAACTGCCAAGTTACCCTCAGTTTCTCCAATTTGTATTTCCTTTCCTTCCTGAAAATACAGATGTAGTTGATGAGACTTACATAAAGCACATCTTTATTAGTTTTCTGCTCTAAATATCAAACTTCTATGTTTTTTAATGCAGATGTGGAATTAGAAGAAGCGATTAGAAGAAGTCTTGAGGAAATGTAATTAAAGATATTACCACACAGCATCAAGTGGCCTTGAAGAGACTCAGGATAATAAATTCTTGAGTTTGTTTTCTAAAGGAGATCAGAAATCTGCTAGTACAAATGTACTTGAAAACTTTTTTTTGCTTTCATATGTTCAAAATCTGATATTGCTTTGTATTTTTGTGCTATTTTGCAAAAATGTATAGAGGAATAGAATACATGGTAATGCAAATACAAATCATGAATTCTAATATAGGTATCATGTTTCCCAGTTAACTTTGAATTCATATATTTAGGTTACAAGAATTAAAAATTAGAAAAGCCCTTGACTATTGTTTATATGTTTCCCAAATAGAATTGGTTCTTTAATTTTATTTGTACAGTACAGATGATTCTAGTTTATTTTTTTAGGAGTGAAAATGAATATAAATAAAGCTGTCATAGCTCACTTTTTCTGTAAATTCTGCTTCTCATGTGGCACTAATATATAATACCTTTGAGATCTTTGATTATTGGGAGAGAGTAATGGAAACTGATCATGGAAAGAGATGAAAAATTTTATCAGCAATGTTCTTTGTGGGTTTCACTCATATGTATATCCCTGCTTTAATTAGAGCTGCATATTGCTGGAATAAAAAAAAATTTTCTTTGAAAATAGTGAAAAGAAACTTTTGCCATTCCTTTTACCTGCTTAGACTTTTTTTTTTTTTTGCGGTACACGGGCCCCTCACTGTTGTGGCCTCTCCCGTTGCGGAGCACAGGCTCCGGACGCGCAGGCTCAGCGGCCATGGCTCACGGGCCCAGCCACTCTGCGGCATGTGGGATCTTCCCGAACCGGGGCACAAACCCGTGTCCCCTGCATCGGCAGGTGGACTCTCAACCACTGCGCCACCAGGGAAACCCCTGCTTAGACTTTTATGTGACTTGTATTATCTACTGTTTAAAGGGAATGATGTAAAAAATATTTGCATAGAATTAGGCATATTTTTAATAATATTAATTCTTTTATATATATTTGTGTAAACATAGTATTCTTCAGAAAATAACGTTGAAAGTTCTACTCAGGAGTAATCTTCCTTAACCCTTTAAAATTTTTATTTCATATGGAGGTATCTTCATTTTAGTTATTCATTAAAATGTTAGTTTCCTACTGTTGGTATTAAATATTTAATTTTTAAATGTTGAGGCCACATTGTGAATAATAAAAAACGTTACCTAATTAGGAGACTAAGAAGGGGTTTGTCGTACAGTCTTTGTGTATATGCTTCAAGTTATTTGACCCAGAAATGTTATCCCTAAAAATTTCGAGTAGTAATTACTTACCAAACTTAAAATTTTCTGTAAATATAAATTTTTCTTTAAGACAGAAAAAAAATATATCATGGCTAGAACTTTGATCTTTCTCTGTAACTAGATAGTTTAGTGTGAAATAGTATTACTGGGTTTTTTTATTATTATTATAAAGTCTTTTCAATCCACATTGGAAACCAATTTGTGTTTTTATTTCTTAAGCTGTCAGTTCTGTCCTACCTGCTTGCATTTTTTTTTAAGTACACATCATAGCTTGAGAATGTACTAGTCATTTTTCCAAAGTGACCACATTGTATTTTTAATTTGCTTGTTAGAGTAGTTAAGGCTTTGGGTGGTAGTCATGGAGCTGGACCTTAAAGACATCTGCAGGAGCTTGCTCAGTAGTGAGGAGCAGAAAGAGTGTTCCAGAAAGAAGAGTGGTCCAGTAGATGTAGGGGAGGTGCCACACACAGGTGGGATGCAGCCTGTGTTCTACTAGGACGCTTGTGTGGTGTCTATGGTCAAGAGTAACTGAGGCTTTTCATATGACAGGAAAGGGATAATTCATCATGATCCTTTAAATAAGGTAACTGGGTTGTTTAATGTTTTAATTAATAATTGTCACTGATTCTATTTCTACTTAATAAGCAATTAAAAATCACTTTTAAATTACTTCATAAGTTGAAGTTAAGTTAGACACAAGGAGGAGAGGTAGTCTGGATGTTACAGAAAGTTATGGGGAATATTATCAAGAGTAAATGTTTCTAACATTGACAGTGATGCTTACCTGTTTGTTTTTATTCATTTTTTATTTTATTGTGATTTTTTTCTTGTAAAAAGTTTTTATTGTGATTCCTTATTTTTATACCTGAATAACAACTTTTGTCAAAGCAATGATGGATAACATATGTTTATTTTAAAAAGGATATGTAGATAATGTACTGATAGTATCTGGTTGGTGGTATCATTGATTGTCTTAAATAAAAATATCTCGGTTAAGAAGCTTTTTTTTTTTTCTTTCTGGATGCTTGGTATCCTACCAGACCAGCCCTTTCTCCTACTCCTTGTCCCCCTGACGACCTGGCCCTCCACTCTGGCCTCTCCCAAGAACAAGGTACAGGGACTGCTCTGGACACCCTTGGGCAAGTGCAGCTGGGAGACTCAATCGGCTGGGCCTCAATTTAAAGACTTTTTTTTCCATCATTTTTTTCTTTTAAATTTCTTTGAAACAATTCATTTATTCATTCACTCACGAAGTATTTATTGAGTACTTACCGTATGTCAGCGTGGCTGTTCTAAGCACTTGAGATACACCAGTGAGCGAAACAAAGCCTACACTCCTCTCTGGAGCACAGCTGGGGGAGAGGTGACAAGAGGGGAAGGAAAACAGGGAAGGGGAAGATAGTATGGGGGTGGGGCGGGGCAGGAGTGCTTGCTATTTGTAATAGGGAGGTCAAGGTCCTTCTGGTAAACTTGAGCAAAGACCTGAAGGCCAGGGAGTGAGCCAAGCAAATGTGTATGGGGAGGAGCTGTAGGTGGAGGTGAAAAGTCTGGAAGTGAGCTTGATACATCCATGGAAAAGCAAGAAGGCTAGCATAGGCGAGTGAGCGGGATGAGCTCAGAGAGAAACAGGAGATGGAGTCCTCTGAGGCCTCTTCTGAAGACCTTGGCTTTTACCCATTTCACAAACGAGGGGCCGCTGAAGGTTTCTGAGAAGTGGTGTGATGCGCCTTATTTAGAAGGATGACTGTAGCTGCTGTGCTAAGCATAGACATGAGAGCAGAAGCAGGAAGACCAGGTAGGAGGGTATCACGGTGATGCAGGAGAGAAGTGATGCTGGCCGAGACCTGAGTAGCGGAGTGGGGACAGGCAAGTGGGAGTAGGCCTGGGTGTTCTCTGAAGGTGGAGCCCACTGGGTCTAGGGTGTGAGAGAAAGAGAGTCCAGCACGTTTCCAAAGCTACGTGATAGACTTTCAGACCATTCACAAAATGTCTAAAGATTCCAGGTGTCATGATAGGACAAAACATTTAATGAGGTCAGATAATCTACAGCAACAGTTTATTAGTGTTTAGAGTTCAGAGGAATTGGGATCAAGCCTTAAAGGCCTCATCTCTGTTCAATTATTTCAATGGCTTTGATCTCAGATTAAAGGTTGTGATGCAGCTTTAAATTGTTATTATCTCCATTTCAGGTGTCCTGTACATTCTCATCCTTAGAGGCAGAGAGCTATAATGAGATGGGAGCAAAGCGCAAGTATTTAAGTCGATACATCTTTGTATTCCCAGCCCCATTCCACTCACTGACCTTTATAATGTCTGACCAAGTGGTCTACTGCGTCTTTTCATAACTGGAGATTTAAATAAGTGGGGTGTGAAACGGCCTTAAATAATAATTATTTCACTCAATTCCAACCAATAACTTTTTTTAAACATGTGTGGGTGCTTTACCAAAATTCCTTTCTTAATCATCTTTTCTTTTGGTACTTAATTTTATTTATTTTGGCCGCCCCCGGTCTTAGTTGTGGCAGGTGGGAATCTTTCTTGCAGCATGCAGACTCTTAGTTGCGGCATGCATGGGGATCTAGTTACCCCACCAGGCGTCAAACCCGGGCCCCCTGCACTGGGATCACGGTCTTACCCACTGGACCACCAGGGAAGTCCCAACCAGTAACTTTTTAATACAAAAGAAAGTCATTAAAAATGACTTCATGAGAGCGGGTGTAAAAAAAAGAGGTTCAGCTTGCTCCGTACATCTATCAGCTTCAGTTGTGGCTTCCAGGCTCCTTGTTCTCATATCGGGAAAGTGCCCAGAGCCGCGGCCGCGGTTGCATGAAGGGCCCTTTCCACCCCAGCACAGCCCGAGCCCGCTCCCCTTGGAGCCCCTGCGGGGCGGGGCCGGGGGCGCGGGCTCCGCCTCGGGCGGTGTTCAGGGCGGAGACGCGTCCCCGCGCCCAGAAAGGCCTCCCCGCCGCGCCGCCCTCGAGGCCGCCCGCGCCGGACAGAGCAGCGGCCGGCTCTCGTGCACCCGCGCCCGTTTCCCGGTTCCCCGGTTCGCGGACGGCGTGTCAGAGGAGGCGGGTGGAGCGCGGGGAAGGCAGTGATCTCGGGCCGCCCGCCGGACGCCGATGGCTCAGGCGAGGATCAGCGCCAAGGCCAACGAGGGCCGCTTCTGCCGCTCCTCGTCCATGGCCGACCGCTCCAGCCGCCTGCTGGAGAGCCTGGACCAGCTGGAGCTCAGGTGCGCGGGCCGGCCCTCCGAGCCTGCGGAGGGCGCGCGGGGACCGAGAGCAGGGAGCGCGCGGGCAGCGGGGAGCGGCTGGCAGGGGAGCTGGGCTGACCCGGGCCCCGCGGAGGGCCGCGCTGGGTCGGCGGGTCCCCTCACAGGAGCGGCTGTGTTCTGGGTCAGCGGCCCCGCACGCTCCGGCGGCCACGCTCCTTCGCGGCTCCAGACCCGAGCGCCGGAAGCGTGAGAACCGAGAAGGGAAAGTTACGGGTACGTTACTCGACATGGGAGCTGTCACACTGCCCGTCCGCAGAGCTTCTGGAACGTTCCGTGTGGGGGCCAGGTGTTTCCGGCCCAGTCTTTTCCCATAGTGTATTTCTAGGACAGGCGGCAGTTTAGTGGTCACCGTTGTGAATGATTGATCTCTTTGCAAAATATAAAAATCCATCTGATCCCCTGCTACTTTCAGCCCGGGTGTGTGTGTGGGGGTGGGGGGGGCTCCTTCTCCAGGTCGCCGGTCACACCTTCCAAATGCTGGTCACTGGCCTGAGAACACGAGTCAGTTTTCCCTTCTTAACTAATGACGGTGTTACTAAGTAATCAGTGTGCCCATTGCGATAAACACGTGCAAGATGAGAGCCTGAGTTGTTCTATTGGGGGAAGTTGGGGGGGGGGGCGGTTCCGGCGCTGAGGTCCCAGGAATGTGACTTTAGAGAAGGGCCCGCGCACTCAGGCGCACATTTGGGTGGCAGGTTACTGCTGACCAGGAGCAGATGTCTCCCTTAATGGTTTGAGTGTTTTTCTGAGTTTGGGAAGATGCAGGAATGTGTTCCTAAGATTTTTCCTGAAAATCTCTGAGTGCCTGTTCTGCTGGTTTTCCCAGAGCTCTGAGTGCCTCATTCCTGCTCTTCTCCTGAATTCTTTCCAGGCTGTGCTGTCAATTCCTGTAGAACCGGGCACCACGGGCACTCCTTAGTGGCAAATGTAGTGGCTGGCTTGTATGGAATTCCTAAATAATTTCTAAGAAATTTGGGAAATACTTTTTTTCCTTTAACAGTGAATGAAAACTTGTATGTACTTCCTGTAACTGTTTATGTCACTAAAGTTACTGTGTAAGTTATGTGCAAGTGTAGTTACAGGAAAATCATATTGAGGCGCCCACAACTCCCTGAAACCACAAGGAATTTTTTTCGCATAGTTTTCGCCAGGTTCTGGGTGAGCAAGGGAGTACGTAAGACAAAAATTTTAAGAAGCATTGCATATATGTCTTTATCTCCCTGGATTAATATACCAAAACAAGGGGTCTGTTTGCCAATAAAGTACATTAATAACCAAGTGAATGATTTATTAATATATATGTTTAAATTGTCATTTATTATATACATCTTTATTATTATTATCATCATGGGAAGAAACGATGTCTTCTCAGAAAATAAGTTCTCCACCACCATGATTTCATGGAGACTAATAGAGGGGTCCTGCTTGGAATGAGGCAGATGGAACTAGCTGAACCAGATGGAACAAAACTAGAGCCCCTGAGTGTCCCTGGGAAGATTATGATTTCTTTTTATGTAGCAGCGAAACAAGTGCCTCAGCGTCTCCTCCGGTCTTTAGAACTTTGAGGGCATGTTCTCAACCATTTCAGGGGTCTCTCTCCCCTAGTTAGAGGGAAAGGATGTTTTCTTAAAGGAACAGGTGGATGCTGCCCCCTCCTTTCTTCAAGCTGATTCACTTTCCTCAAACTTGGTGCCTCACATAGGGTAGGTACAGAAGCAGTCAAGTACTCATCTTTAAAAGGAAGCCTCTGGTTTTGAATATTATTCCAATGCTTCATTAATGTAAAGTGAATTCTGATTACCGTGTGCAAGTGATTAAATAATAACTTGCTGAATTAACCCTTGAGCTAAGAAAGATTAATATGTGTCTAATTATTCATTTTAGGGCCTTTTCTAGTAATTTTAGACTTTTGTGAGCTTTGTTTCTTCCTTTTAAAAAAAATGATGCCGGGCTTCCCTGGTGGCACAGTGGTTAAGAATCTGCCTGCCAATGCAGGGGACATGGGTTCGAGCCCTGGTCCAGGAAGATCCCACATGCTGTGGAGCAGCTAATCCTGTATGCCACAACTACTGAAGCCTGTGCACCTAGAGCCCATGCTCTGCAACAGGAGAAGCCACCGCAATGAGAAGCCCGTGCACCGCAATGAAGAGTAGCCCCCACTTGCCACAACTAGAGAAAGCCTGTGCACAGCAACAAAGACCCAACACAACCAAATAAATAAATAAATAAATAAAATTTAAAAAAAGGAAACTGTTGATAGAATCATGCCTATAAGATCAAGTTTAAAAAGAAAATGTAACATTCATGTGTCATCTTATCTAATAGTTTAATTTCATATTGAGGATGGCAGGGTACTAAGTAGGGTGAAAATTACAGGCTGTACCTAGAAGCTGGTGTTTACTGTTCCCCACTGTACTAGTTTTTTCAATTGTGGCAGAACTTTTTCCATATGAAACTGAAAATAGAATTATGCTCACTGCTTTATGACCTGCCTTGTGAACTGATGTCCATGGTGTTTAAAGTGCTTTCAGGTGTTTGGCAGCGTCTGACACATCATTAAAGAAACTCCATTTGTTTCTAATATGTTAGCATGACATTAGCCTTTCTTTTTTGACGCCGGCTCACCTCCTTTTTTGCTTCCTCCTAAAAAGGTGATGCCTTTCTCTCCCGGTTTTCATGACCAAATGGTGTCTGATTTTTCCATTTATCAGTGGCTCTAAACACTTTGCTTATGATTGTTACTAATTTAACAGTGATCATAATTCATAAATGATACCCATTAACAGTTATTTAGTTAATGGGCGCTGACTCTGCAGGCCCCGTGCCTTTGTGGAAATTACCGTCACCTCTGTTCTTCAGGCAGGAAATTGAGGCTTGAGAAGTTAAATGACTCGTCCAAGGTCACACAGCTGGAACCCAGGAAGACTGGCTGTAGAGCTTAATACTTTGTGCCTGAATTTTCTTAGAGTTAAGTATGTCATATTTCAAAAATGTAGGAATAGAATATGATTTTACTGAAAGGTGAAAATTCCACTTAGATTGGTGTCCCTGAGTCCCTGATCTCAGGGACTATTGAACACCTGCTGTGTGCAGGGTGTTGAGCGGCCCCTGAAGGCTCTGGATGGTGGTGAAGATGCTTGGGATGTGGGGTGTGGAGAACAGCCAAGGGGAACGACAGGACTGGGAGACTAGCTGTTCACAGATGTCCCCAAACTCGTCCTATTGTGGCTCCCTCCCCCGCCATCAGCCAGTCACCATGGCTTCCATGGCAGCCAAGGAATGAAGGATGGGGCAAGGGCGGATGTGGTCATTTAGCTGACAGTTTCACTGCACCAACGTCCCAGGAGCCACAAGACAAGATGGCACCATAGTTAATATTGTATAAGAGCCTGTAATTTAAAAGATCACTTCTTGTAGACATTGTCATGTGAACCTTCCAAAACCCTCTGAGGCAGGAGGAGGACATATGTTCCCTCCTTTAGAAGCGAGCGAATCCAGTCCAGAGGGACTGAGTGGCCAGTCTGAGGCCATCCTGCTCATGAGTAGCTCCTGACACTAAAGCATAGACCCTTTTTTACACCAGAGTGTCTCAGTAGTGAATGTAATTTATCATTTTGGTGATGATTAGGGAGCCCTTCAAAATCTTAACCTTGCCTAAAATATAAGTGATCTTTGTAGTATTTTCTTCTTCCCCTCCCCTCTCCTCCCGTCCCCTCCCCTCTCCTCTCCTCCCGTCCCCTCCCCTCTCCTCTCCATGTTGGGTCTCGTTGCTGTGCGCGGGCTTCTTGTTGCGGTGGCTTCTCTAGTTGCGGAGCACAGGCTCTAGGCACGCGGGCTCAACAGTTGTGGCTCGCGGGCTTAATTGTTCCGCGGCATGTGGGATCTTCCCGAACCAGGGCTCGAACCCGTGTCTCCTGCATTGGAGACCACTGCGCCAGCAGGGAAGTACCTGTAGTATTCTTTTTTTTTTTTTTTTTTTGCGGTACGCGGGCCTCTCACTGTTGTGGCCTCTCCCGTTGCGGAGCACAGGCTCCGGACGCGCAGCCTCAGCAGCCATGGCTCACGGGCCCAGCCACTCCACGGCATGTGGGATCTTCCCGGACCAGGGCTCGAACCCGTGTCCCCTGCATCGGCAGGCGGACTCTCAACCACTGCGCCACCAGGGAAGCCCTCTGTAGTATTCTTTTGATACAAGAATTTTGAATACGAAACAGGACTATGATTTTAAGAACCCGTTTTAGAAGTAATTTCTTTGAAATAAGTCCATTTGCCATTTCCCCTTTTGATGAAAGCACAATTCTTGTTATTTACAAGGCTGAGTTCATAATGGAAGCATGTAATAACAACCAGGAAGCTAGCGTTCAAGGCACCAGTTCTGGGCATGGACTGCATGCAGTGGTCCTTCAGTGTCTGCAGGGATTGGTTCCAGGGCCCGTGGGGTACCAGAAGCCACAGATGCTCAAATCTTTTCTATAAAATGGTGTCGGAGTTGGCCATCCGTATCCACGGGTACTGCATCTCTATTAACTCATAGCTTGTTTAGTCAGTGCTGTCAGTCACTGTGTTAAACTCTTTACCTGCTTTACTTCATTCAGTCACACCATCTCATGATCCCCGTTTTGTAAATGAGGAAATTGAGGCAAAGAGAATGTAAGTAACTACTCGAGGTCACTCAGCTGGTAAGTGGCAGCAGCTCTAGCTTGAGCGGCAGGACTGAGGCCCTTGCAGTCCCCGCACGTGGCACAGAGCACATGCCGGGGTGGCTGGCTGGGAGACCACCTCCCAGCACCTTGTCTCTTGGTCCCCAGGCTTCGATCTCTGGGCCCCGGGGACCAGCCGATGATGTGTGCGCTCCACATTTGTCCTCGCGGGAACATTCTGAGCACAGGTTCTCTCTGTTAAAGCTTAGTTGTGATTTCATGCAGAAAGTTTTCCAGGAGCGCAGCCCAGGCCAGCCTTGCCATGAGGATCAGTTCTTTCCCAATTTGGACATGTAGCTCTTACAGGATCTGCTGGTAAAACCAGAGCTGCCCCCCTCTGCCAAGGAGTGTTGTCAAGTGATGTGTTAACGTGAAGGATAAAGTGAGTTGGTCCAACACGCCTCTCAACAGAGTTCCAGGAGAAATCATAGAAGGGCAGGTGGGAAATATTTGAAGGTTTAATGGCTAACAGTTTTCTAGAACTAATGTAGACAAAAAGATGTGTATATGAATTGAATTTAAGGAGACCAATAGCTGATAAATATGACTTAAGCAAACTAAGTAGAGATGTAGGTTCAGCTTTTTAAAAGAAAAAACTAAGCATGTGATGTCCATACACTAGACAGATATAGTATTGACGGCCTCAAGGGAGGGGAAGGAGGAAGCTGCTAAGGAAACAGTTCCTGCCAGAAGGACTGGGTTTTGAAAAAGGATCACTCAGTAGACGTGGGCCAGGGATAAAGAATGTTCAGGAAGCGGGGGACAGAAGATGAAAGGGCCAAGATGCCAAAAAACCCCTGGGAATCTTTACATCCTGAAGAATGAAATTTTACCTTTGCTATGAAATGAAAAAGGTTTACATAAAATCATATATAAGAAGTTCTATAAAAGATGAAATCTGTTTTTCACAGGGAAAATGCCCTGGCAATTTCTAGCCTTGTGGGGAAAAAAATAAAAGTTCCATCTAATTGCCTCTATATTTGGTCTCATTTAATGACAAAATATCTTCTTTATATGACAGATTTATTATATTTTTTCTAGAGTGTCTCCTTTCAAACGATTTTCTTGTTAACAACTTCATGAACTTACTGGTATAACTTATTATCATAAATGGAGCATTCTTCTTTAGAGTAACAATTCTCTTTATCATCTTACATTTGAATATAAACTCAGGAGTGCTGGAAAATTAATCTCTTCTTTCAGCATCATCTCATTTACCAATCAAATGACTCATCTGTGCCATTTAAATACTAGAGTCACGTTTGTGTTTTTGCACAAATGTTTCATGTTAGTGACAACCTGACCCCTTTTCATGTGTCCCGGGCCCTGAGAGTCTGCTCATGTGAAATGTGTAAGCACATAATGAATGGGGCTGGAAGGCAGCCTGATGCTGTGTGTTTACTGTTTTATAGAATATTGGTTTTGATTGTGTTTTCCAGCCAAATTTGTCACATAAGATTCTTACGAGCTCTTTGCTTCTACTGGCTCTTATAAACACAGAATCCAACAATGTATTTAGTATCTTGAGAATCGAGACCCTGTGACTGTACAGTGTGTCGGTGCTATTTTGGGGGATAACAGGTGGGTGCCTGTAGGGGAAAAGGCGTGTGTGTGGTTGGGGTGAGGGCCTCTTCATGTGGCAGGAACACATGCTAGAACACGTGCCCAGGAAGACAGAAGGGATTAGATCTCCTTGTGATCCGTGTTTCCAAGAGCATCTGAGTACTGGAGGTAGGCCTGTCACTTTATTTTGCAACACTTGGCAACTTATTTAGTTGTGGTGTAATAAAAAAACGAGAAAGTGCCCTGGAAACAGCACTTTAAACACACAGGACTTTGTTTTGTTTTCTTTCGCTCTCATAATTTCACAGCCTCGTTCTTCAGTCACTGGTTGTGTTCGTGTGTCTGTGTAGTAAGTGCATGTGTGTATAGTTGCGGGGTTATCAGGGCTTTACACCAAAAACCTACAGAAGCATTCTCTTTAAATTCGGGAAAAGACAAAGATGCCGTCTCTTAGCGCCACTGTTTAATATCGCACAGGAGGAGTTTAGTCAGTGCTATTTAAGAAAGAAAAATTGGAGCTGATAGGATTGAAAAGGAAGAGATGAGAATTTTCGTTTTTTGTAGATGAAATGATCATCAATCCAGAAGAACTAACAGAAATTAAAAAACCATTAAAAATGAATAAGTGTAAATGAAGGTTGCCAGTTATGACGTGAACCTACCAAAAACAGCATTTCTCTAATCAACAATAGCCAACTATAAAATGTAGTATATATGTAAATATATTATTCACAACAGTAACAATATCCAAAATATTCAAAACACTTAAAAGAGTCTGTAAGACTACCATCAAGAATACTTCAAAACTCTAATAAAGAACGGAGAGGAGGGTCTGGATGAAGGAGACACCCTTAGAGGAACTGACAAGTGTTCTAAAGGTGTCTAATTTATTCCAGTTTTTTGAGAAACCCAATAAACTTACTTTAGAGTCTATGGAGGAATAAAAGTCGAAATAGCTATGTTATTTTTAAAGATTAGAGGACTGGGGACTTCCCTAGTGGTGCAGTGGTTAAGAATCTGCCTGCCAATGCAGGGAACACGGGTTTGAGCCCTAGCACGGGAAGATCCCATGTGCCGCGGAGCAACTAAGCCCGTGCACCACAACTACTGAGCCTGCGCTCTAGAACCCATGAGCCACAACTACTGAGCCCATGTGCCACAACTACTGAAGCCCACGCGCCTGCAGCCTGTGCTCCGCAACGAGAAGCCACCGCAATGAGAAGTCTGCGCACCACAAGGAAGAGTAGCCCCCGCTCACCACAACTAGAGAAAGCCCACGCTCAGCAATGAAGACCCAACGCAGTCAAAAATTAAAAAAAAAAAAAAGATTAGAGGACTGGTCTACCAGATACTAAGGCATATCACAAACAAAGCTGGTGCTATTTTTAAGAAATGGGTGTTGGTGTAAGAACAGTCAAAATACTACTGGATGGAATAGAGATTTCAGAGGCAGACAATCTACAAATCATTGAGGGAAAGATGGATTTGGGGTGCATAATGTTGGGGAAAATGATTAAATCCTTACCTAACCATATACAGAGGTGGATTCTAGATGAATTAAGACATAAGTATGAGAAAAGTGAAACAAGTTAATAGAAGGAGATGTAGGAAAGTATGTCCTGACCTAGGGATGGGAGGACCCTGAAACAAAACTTCACAGCATGAGCTAAGGCAAAACAAAACCAAGAAAAGATGGATCTTTTTACTTTTCACTTCAAAATAAGGCTCTCTGTTCAGTGAAGGACCTCCCAGACACAGATCATATAGGGTGGGATGGGAGAAGATGGTCACTGTGTCTGTCACCAAATCACCAAGAGGAGAGTAACCCCAGTTTAAAAAAGAAAAAGTAGGCAAAGGTTGTGAACAAGCTCACAAGGATACAAAGAGATGTCCAAAATTATTAGCAATGAAAGAAATGCAGATTAAGTATTGACATATCACTTGTTAGCCTGGCAACAGATGGTTAGAAAGTTGGGAGATGCTGAGTGCTGGTAGGGCTGTCGGGACACAGGGACTCGAGGTCCGGCCATTCTGGAGAACAATCCAGGGTGGAGTCAGATGACAGTCCACACACCCTGTGTCTCAGCAGTTCCACGCTGGGATGGATCCTCTTATCAGGGCCATAAAGGGAAGGGTAATTGTGGACGGGTTGTGAGCAGAAGCTGGGGGACAGGGCGTGTCTCCGCTGGGCCAGGGAGGGCAGATCAGGTGAGGGACACGGGAACCTGGTGTTTCTAAGTATGCTGCTGAGTGAAGAAAGAAACAGTGAGATATAAATAAATTGAAAATAGACAAGTACATGAGTGCAGATTTTTTTGGTAAAAACGAATACAAATCGATAAACACTAAATAGAATGAGTGCCCTGTGAGCGGAGAGGAAACTGGGAGCCACAGGGCAAGTGGATTAAAAAGAAAACAATTACAGAATAAAAAATAGAAAGGAGTAAGGAGTTTTTGGGAAGTGTTCCTAATCGTCGTTACACCTGAGCTGGACTGAGCAGTGGAGAGATGAGGAAGACGCGGCTTCCCTCCAGTAACTGTCCTGTCCCCCGCACTCCGCAGGGTGGAGGCTCTTCGGGAAGCGGCCACGGCTGTGGAGCAGGAGAAGGAGGTCCTCCTGGAGATGATCCACAGCATCCAGAACAGCCAGGACATGCGGCAGATCAGCGACGGTGAGGGCCCCTCCCGGGGCCGGGGGGGGCGGCGGGGGTGCCGCAGAGCCGCTCCTCCAGCCCAGCAGAGACAGCCGGGCAGGATGTGACAGCAGAGGAAACGGGCACAAGGTCGGCAGCAGAGAAGACAAAAGGAGATGAATGGAGGTGTAACGTATAGAGGGGAAGGGGAGAAAGGCAGAGAAAACAGATTATGGACCCACTGAACCCCGTTCCACAGGAGGGCCGGGTGGCCTGTGATGCTTTGCACCAGTGGGCGGTGCTCCTCCTAACCAGGCTCCCCTGGGGCCGCACAGGACCGGCCTCTGGGCCGAGCAGCTGGTGCGGTTAAGTGTGCATCCCGGCCCAGACCCACACTGTCACACATCCTCAGAGGGGTCAAGATCTAGTGTGTCTCTTCACTGTCCTGGCCATAGAGCAGTGAATTGGGAAGGAGGTTACAGAGCAGGACAGGTTGCTGATTTCCATCTAAATAGTGAAGTGATAACCCAGCACCCTCTTCATACTGGCCAAGACTCAGACTACTGGCCTAAATTAGTCTGGAGGGGATGAAGTCAGTGCCTCATTTTCAGGCCAGCTTTTCCTCCCGTGTCATGGCTTTTTTCAGCCAGAATCGGGGCATTGTATTGATACACACACAGAATGTGAGGCCCCAAAATATGCCTCTCTGGCCTAAGGATTATTCCGAACTGGATATTTTTGAGAAACTGCAGACACAGGAGGAGGAGCTCTGAAAACAGTAGAAGTCACTGTTTTGTAAGGGAAATTTATATTTACATTTTGTAAAGGAAATCATTTGTAAGGGTGTCTCCCTTTCTACCAGGAAGAGGAGGATGACAAAACTACAAGAAACCTTCACCAGTGGAGAAGGCTCCTACTGAATCTACATAAGAACCTTACCTTTGTCTATCGTGCCTTTTCTGGGAACCTCCAGAACTTGCCTTCCTCCGTCCTCACCTTCTCTAGCTGAGGGTATTTTGGGTGGAGGCTGGGCCATCTCAGGGGGTTACTCGTTTCCCTGGGGATCTCCCATGTATATACATGGGGTATACATGTCAATAAGCTTCTGGGTTTTTTTCTTGTTAATCTGTCTTATTACAGGAGGGTCTCAGCCAAAAGCTCAGAAAGGTAAAGGGAAAGTTATCTCCCTCCTCTAATGCACATCCTCACGTAGATCCAGGGCATCCAGTCTCCTGCTCTAACCAGCACAAAGCCCCAGTTACAGACGCACACCTGCCCCAGCTTCTGCAGACGTGACAACCGCAGAATCATCTGGCGTCCAATCTGATACTCTTTATAAATTAATCTTATTGCTGTAGTTTTAACGTGTTATCTTTAAGAAATTCATAGGTGCTCACAGGATAGATTCAGCCACACAAAAATACCTTAGTGTTCTTGACATAGATGTGTGTATGTCTCATATTGATTGATATTTCAAACTTTTCATGATTAGGAGAAAGAGAAGAATTAAATCTGACTGCAAACCGTCTGATGGGACGAACCCTGACTGTGGAAGTTTCAGTAGAAACAATTAGGAACCCCCAGCAGCAGGAGTCCCTCAAGCACGCCACCAGGGTCATTGACGAGGTGGTCAGTAAGTTTCTGGATGATCTGGGAAACGCCAAGAGTCACCTGATGTCGCTGTACAGCGCATGTTCCTCTGAGGTGCCTGCGGGGCCGGTGGATCAGAAGTTCCAGTCCATCGTGATTGGCTGTGCTCTCGAGGATCAGAAGAAAATTAAGAGAAGACTAGAGACCCTGCTTAGGAACATTGAAAACTCTGACAAGGCCATCAAGCTGCTGGAGCATTCTAAAGGGGCTGCTTCCAAAACCCTGCTACAAAACACTGAAAGCAGATTCAACTAGTGTTCCAACCTAAGAGCCCTTATAAATAATCACATAAAAATGATAACGTACTATCTTAAATGATAACTAGTTCTGTTTGTTAGACAGATAACTAGTTCAGTGTTGTTAGTTTGTGAATAACAATTAAAACTAGAAATATTTTGATTACCTTTCTAAAAGTTTTTAGATTGAATTTTTGTCTTGTACTAGGATCTAGCACCTCCTATATATATATATATATATATATATATATATATATATATATATATTTTACTATTCTGTGGATGAACACTTAGTATGTGGGGGAAATAAGAGCTCAGCTAGGGGTAAAAGCATCATGGTTCTCTCCTGGGCTTTGTCTGCAAAGACACACGGGCACACACTGACCACGCATCTGCTGTGAGCCAAGCAGTGAGCTTCGAATTATGGAAGGGAACCTTCCCTGTGTCTTCTCTTTCATTCAGCAGGTTTTTTAGACATCTATATCAAATTATTTTGAACTTAAACATTTATGCATCTCATAATATGAATGTACTTCTTGATAATACGTGAAAACATGACATAAAATGTGAGAAACTTCACCTCTAATTTTACCACTCTGAACTGTATATGGTATATCCACTTCAGCTTTTTCCAAATGCATCATTTCTTTAAATTTTTAATCATTACAGAAATATAATGTTGTAACTTGCCTTTAAAAATTAAATACTGTTTTAAAGTCTGCTTTTAATTCTCAACTTAAGAACCTCTATTCCATGTAGTTGTACAATTTACCCATTCCCCTTACTGGACATTTAGGTTGTTTCCAGTTTGTTGCTTATTACTGCAACATATTTGTGTACGTAGAGCTTTTTCCTTCTTTCGTTTGTTTTTGATTTTCTTTGTATAAATCCCCAGCAATCGGTTTTACTTGGTCAAAGGGTATATACATTTCCATGGCCTGATATGTTTCCAAAGTTTTTTTGTATAAGAGTTATATCAATTTATACTGTCTTCAATAATTAAAAAGTTGCTGTTTCACTGAGAGCTTTTCAGCATTGAGTATTTTTTTCTAATATTAAATATGAAATACCTTAATTTAGATTGCATTTTGTTCACTAACAAGGTTGACCAGTGTATTGATTATTCTTTTATCTGTGATAAATGCAGCAACTATAGAACACTTTTATTTGTTCAAAATAACTAGTGCTATTGATACACAAAAACTTTAGCTTCCCCAAATACTACTTCAGATTGAATATATCAGATTCAATTTTCATTAAAAGATAGGTATTCTTTCACACTGCAAGAAAAAAAACAGTCAAGCTGCAGATTGGTTTTATATATTTATATGTCTCTTCATAAAAAGCAATTACAATCTGAGGACATTCATGATAGTTTTGATGCCAGCCCAAGTTCACCTTATTTAAATCTATTCTTTCGTGGGAAACATTAATTCTCACTGATAACTGGTAAAAGCCTCTTGATTTATCAGACTAATTTGCTATCATTAGGTTCACTGTGAGATAGAAGATTTTCTTTTTGTGCCATCTTTTTCTTTATCAGCTTTTTGAAAATTCAGCAGACAACCAAGTTTTTCTCACGTTCCCAAAGACCATCAGCATCTGGAAATCCTCCCCTTCCTGTTCACCATCAGCCCAGACTTTCTCTGTTCATTAGATGACTGCAGTGTGGGACAGATTTTCACCTGTCAGTTCATTTTGTTTTCAGAGAAACAGATACCGTAACAGTAACGAGAGCACTTTAGCAAGTTACCAGTAACTATTTCAAAGGTTTTTAAGAGGGGAAAAATTAATAATATTTTACATTAAAGTAGTTCCCTTTAAGTTGAGATGTCATGTCCTGAGGCCACTTCCCCATCCCAGGATCTCCAGAGGAGACCCAAGCCCTGGAGCCCTGGGCACAGTGGAGCCCATCAGTGAGTTCTTCCCAAGCGCTGCGCTGCCAGCATCTGAGGCACCCAGACAGCACAGGACTGTCGCCACAATGGGGAGGGGCTCTTCTGATAGTGTTAGTTTTACTATATTTTGAAGAAGTACATGAGTGCTGTCAACTTTGGGCAGATAAAAAGGAAACCATTTAGCCTGGTTTTATTTAATTATATCGCCTTATGTGGCCTATTCTGTACACTATTAATTCGAGAGGCAGACTGAAAGAGGAAAAGGAATCCTGAGGACTCGGAGACACAGCAGCCACGCCACAGCCAAAAATGAGCCACGACATACGAAAGCTATTACTGCACAAATGCACAACGTCCCGGGGTCTTAGTATTTCTTCAGCATCCATGGTTCATTAGAAATTAGTAAAGTTATTTAAAAGAATTAAAGGCCTCAAGGTGAAAGAATATAATGTCAATTTTGAAGGTTTTTAGAATTGAGAAAGTAACATATCACTTGTGGCTGATTTTCAGGCCTACTTAATTATTTAAAATGACTAATTATGGTTAGGTAAAATACAGAATTGCAAATTAAAAATTCAAATGTGTAACAAAGATCTCTCTTCAGTTCTTGTTTAAAAAAAAGGACAAAACTAAATACATAAAATTATATTACAAATATCAGGGGAACTGCAACCATCATCAGATTTTTTTAATGTAGAAAAATAACAAACTTTTACCCACACACATTTAATTAATGTGAAATAGAACTACAACATTTTATATAACGTGGTTTTTCTGCTACTAAAGACTATTTGACGCAAAATATATTTTGTACAAAAATTAAAGGGACTGTATTTCCAGAGAGTAGAAAAGGGAATCACTAGCGGGTACCCATTGTTAGGAAGAGAGTTTTTCCCCAACACCTATCCCACTGCCAGCAATGGGAGTGGTGACAACTGGTGACATAAAAATAAACATATTACTTTGAAATAGATAATGCCAGATTATTTCAATATTATGAAAAGCAAACCTTCACTCCTGACCACTTAAAGACATTCCCTACAAAATTCTATTATGTTTTCAACATTAATCTGGACAGGGGATGAGGGTGGTGCAGACAGAAGACTTAAAAAAAAAAAAGAATGAGAGAGAGAAAACATACAAAAGGAATATATAAAACATTATGCATTTAGTAGAAATAATGAAAAATGACTTTGTGACACATTTTCCAAGAAAAGTTATTTTTACATATATTTAAATCCTGTAAAAACCAGGTATATTGCAAGGGTTAAAAACAAGTCATTGATGAATGATGATCAGTTTTACCAGAGTTCATGCAATTAATTATCTGAGTTGGAAAGCTACTGTCCCAAGTCACAAAATGTATGCTCTGCCACATGATTACATGTTAAAATCACTTATTAAAAGAAATTATTTTGCATTTGGTGCTGACAGAGCTCTTGAGAAAGTGCTATACAAACTGAAGTTTATAGAAATTTTTAAATGATAATCTCAAAATACCATACAAAAAATATGTAAACAAAAAGATGCTTTAGAGTTGCAGGGCATTATAAAATCCATAATGTGGTTTAAGACAAAAGATCACCTCTTGTGTATTTAAAAAAACTGTTAGCATAATCCTAAAAGTTCAGAATTGCGTTGTCAACAGCAAAAGGCACTGGGTACAGGGCGGCCACGCTGCACAGGGCGGGGGTCCTGCAGCCGCCAGCTCAAGCCCACCATGCATGTGCAGGGACAGGAAAAGATTCCGCACGCAACCAGTGCCACCTGGGAGGGGCTCTAGCACTAAGACACTCTTTCATCTACTCTGTCAGAGAGGAAAACTGCTTTTAAAAGAGATTATCAACAGTATAAATTCTGGTAAAGCACTGAAAATTAGGTATGGTATTTTTGGCACAAAAGCACTTTTAAAATCTGAGCTCATTTTGCAAAATATCTGTCTAGAATTTCTCATTTGAAAATAGAAACTTATAACATACACATAAATGTGTAAATGGTTTCATGAATGAATGAGTTAGAGTCTATGTTTCCTTAAACACTGCACACACCTTCTGTTTACTCCAGAACCAGGGATCTGCGTGTGCACGTACCTCCACATTCCACATCTACAGATATTGCACAAGTAACATTGCCAAAGTACACACTAATGCAGTCTGGCAAGATTAGAGTTCGCCTTTCAATATTATTCTTTTCAGTATTCAGATTCAATACTACTTCCTAGAAAAGCTAGATGACCAATTTCAGAGAAAGAACGGTTGCTATCTTTCCTTGATCCATAATATTAAAATCTGTACCAGTATATTTAGGCATTTCATTTATGTTTTCCAGCATTTCAAATTCAGCAAAACCTGTTTTTGATGTTTCTTATAGCATTCCTTCAAAAACAGGAGAAGCTTCGTCTAATGTAAAAAAATTAAAATAAGTCCAGAGGGCAGTAATTTTTCCACCAGAGATCTTGCTCCATTCTGAAAAGCACTGCAGAGCAGTGCTATCTGTTTAAGTCTGTCAGCTTTCAGAGAGCCATTAGGTGCAAAGTCTGCGAAAAAATTGTGTTAACATACCGTGACAGCTGGATGTATCTTACTGCACAATACAATTCATTTCTTCCTCCCTGAAGCATTTTAGGGTATGCTACAGCTGCTAAAAGGATTTCGGTTTTTCTTGGTCCTCTGTCTGTTGGGCCTGAGGTTGATGACATCTCCACCATTAAGGGTACTTGAATTCTGACCCAAGTGACTCCCAGCAGACGTGCTAAAGACACCTGGACACGTTGAGGGAAAACACAAAGGTTAACACTAACGGATCTCAGGGTCACCTGAGCAGACAAAAGGGATGAACTAAAGAAACACTTTCAACTGTTAGAGTTTTCATTTTGAACACTGTTCGTTCTAAAATGTAATCTCCAGTTTATGGGCTATTTATCATCCACGATACACGAGACTCTGGGCCAGAGACACGATGAGCGACACGAAGACTACTAAGACTGATTCCTGCCCCCAAGAAGCTTACAATCTGATGAGTGAGGTGAGGCACTACAAACAGGCAGTGATGCTACAGGACACTCTATGTTAAGTGTCATAGAAGAGACAAGATCCCACAGATGGTTCAAAGGAAGAGTCAACCACATCTAATTCATAACAAAGGACAAACTACATGGAGGGACTGGACCCCTGGCAATGCCCTGCACTCAGGTCTCTGTTCATTTAAGAGAAGTGAAGGCTGTGCTTCAGCCAGACAGATAGCCGAGAGCTTTCTCCATAGATCTTGAGGGATGCACAGTTCTCAACAGAAGGTGGGAATGGGAGGCCATTCTTAATGGAAGAGCCAAAATGAGCAAAGGGATAAGTAAGACAGCCCTAGGCAGGCTCAAGAAACAGCGGGCCCTGTGGTGGAACCGTAAACGGTACATTACAAAAGTGGGGCACGAGGCTGCACAGGAAGGATGGACCAAACTGTCTTTAAATGCTGGGATGAAGAGAGCCTGCACTGAATGTGTTCCACAACCAGAATCTATCAAAGGGCTTTAATCAGCAGACTGGAAGGAGACAGGGTGGGCCCAGGAGACCAGACCAGACAGCGGCTTATCACAACTGCCCTGTCGTTTCTCAGAGCATGTGAGTGAGGTTCCTGACAGTAGGAACATACACAATAAAAAGGGCAAAGTTAAAACAGGCCAAGAAAATGCTGTGTGTGTGTGTGTGTGTGTGTGTGTGTGTGTGTGTGTGTGTGTGTAGTGAGGAGTGGGGTGCAGGCAGGAGGTCCTTAGGAAAGAGGACCGGCACCCATCCTCCCAGAAGCCATGGCCCAAAGTAAGATGCAGACAGGTGCTTCCTGTTCTCCAGGAAATACTAAACTCTGCTGGCATCTCATGTTAAAAATCAGGATGGGTGCTCAGCAAGGTGGCAGGAAAGGGAAAAGATGTGGAGATGGTACAAGTGTCAAGTCAGAGAAACAAGTGTTCAAAAAGGACAGACCTTTAGAAAATTCATCAGTTAAAAAGTCTTTTAACTCAATATACTTTTTTTTTTTTTTTTTGCGGTACGCAGGACTCTCACTGCTGTGGCCTCTCCCGTTGCGGAGCACAGGCTCCGGACACGCGGGCTCAGTGGCCATGGCCCACGGGCCCAGCCGCTCTGAGGCATGTGGGATCCTCCCAGACTGGGGCACGAACCCGTGTCCCCAGCATCAGCAGGCGGACTCCCAACCACTGCGCCACCAGGGAAGCCCCCTCAATATACCTTTTAATGAGAGCTGATACTACTAAATTTAATAATCACTCATCTCACGCTTTCCAGTCACAGTTCTTAAAGAAAGGAGCATACTGTATTTAAAAAAAAAAACAGTAAATATGATAATAATGAATGGAAAATAAATTTACCAGGTAAACATGGGGCTAAAACTTCCTGGGTACTTACCAATTTTGTTACTACTTGAATGCATTGATTCAGGATCCTCAGCTATTTGTTGTTTAAGCTTTTGAAGATATTTTTCAGCCAAATATTTAAAAACTGGAATGAAAACAAAACCAAAAACCTTGCCAGGTCAGTATAATTATGCATGTAAAACCTGTTCTTTCACATCACTTACTATAATAATTATACTTAAAAAACAAATTTAAAATTATAGTTAGAAGTATACAATCTAGTTGAAAAAAAATTCAACTTCTAAAAATTATCTGAGTAATACCTAATTACAATGGTAATACTAATAAATATATAGTAGCATTTTATTAGTAAAGAAATGAAATATTACTTGTAGTCATTGGCTCTTTAGTTTTAAGTACCTGAATAGTGACTAATATTCAGCAACACTAAACTGACTCAGTCTTAAAAAGACTCTTTCTTTAACTGAAAACCACTATTCAGGGGACACTGAAGCAACAGCTGAGCTGCAATCTAATAAAATGAGCAGCAATTCCAGAATGAGAAAAATAACCACCATCTTTCTCTAATCTCACTTTCTTAAACTAGGAAACACTATTAAACAAGTTAAGGTCACTGTAACTACCTAGTGGGGTGTCCACCGCTGTGGGGTTCTAATGCAGCAATTTTAGAAGGTACGCTTGAAAAACACACACGCATATACATAGCCAGTTGTATTTTTAAATACAATAAAGCCCACTGGAGTTTTGCTGTAGAGTAACAACTATTCAAAGACATTAGTAAATAATCAAGGACTCAAACTCAGAGCAGCATCAGCCTTTAAACTTTACTTAATGATACATGACAAAGAGAAAATTCTATTCTCGTTACAAATATGATTTCTAAACAACAAAAAGAAAAGGCATAAGAAGAATAAAACTTCCTGCTGTTAACTGTTAAGAAGGCACTTTACCTTCCGTCACGTTCAGATCCTCCTTCACTGAAGTCCTGTAGAATCTCAGCTTCAACTTTTTTGCCAGTGCCTCAGCTTCCTCACTACACATCAATTTGAAAAAAGCGTATGTAAAGGTACTTTCTGAGAGCTTGTTTTATTACATTTACTGCATACAGCCTGAGGACAGCGGTCAGCCCTTCCAGAACAGGTGAGAGCTACACTCAGTGCTTGAGCAGGATTTTCAGTTGTCACTGCTCTTGGGGGGGTAAACACCAGCCATCTCACTGTAACGGCAAGACACTTTTCTATAAAGTCACTTACTCTAGCCTTAAAATGACTAAATGTCACTTTTCTTTATATACTTTAATTTATTTTATTTTTATTTATATATTTTTATTTTTTCTTTTTTTCTTTTTTTTCTTTTTTTTATTTTTATTTATATATTTTATTTTTTTATTTATTTTTTTATATATTTTTTTATTATTTTTATATATTATAAAATTTATATATATAATTTTATTTATATATAAATATATATATTTATATATAAATATAAAATTTATATATATAAAAATTTTATATATTTTTTATATATATATTTTTTTATTTTTATTTTTTTTTTATTTTTATTTATATATTTTAATTTTCTCTCTTCAGTTATTAAAAACACTTGAATTTAATTACACTCTGAAAGTCTTATACTGCATTACCTATTTTACTCTTATTGGCTACAAAACTACTTTGCTGCCAAAGCCTAAGTCAGTATATTGATGTGTCTAGAACAGTGGACTCCTAATTTTAGTTTCATTATGACTCCCCAATTTTCTAAAATATTTCCCAATGATTCTACCACACGCCTCCCCTCCCTCACTGTAATCAAGTTGGTCTGTGTCATCAATGACATACATAAGTGATGGCGTATGACTTTGAGACTCCTCATAAGAGGCACTGCGGTTTCCGCCTTGCCCCCACTGGGATCACATGCCTGGGGAAGCAGCTGCCACACGCTGAGGACACTTGCAGCCTGAAGGAGAGGCCACCTGCCCATGGCCAAGTGAGGGTGCCATCCCGGAAGCAGACCCCCCCAGCCCCAGTCAAAAGCCCTCCTGTGACCATAGGCCCCGGCAACATATTGACAGCAACCTCATGAAAACCCAGAACCAAGCCACCCAACTAAGCCACTCCCAAATTCCTGACCCACAAAAACTGTGACATAATAAATGTTTGTTGTTTTAAACTACTAAGTTTTGGGCTAATCTGTTATACAGCATCAGACAACTAATACAAGAACTTATAAAAAAATAAGGTAAAAACCAAATAAGTATTTTCAAAGCCAGCAAAACATTAATAATGCAGTAAACAAATACTTATATAGAGAAATTATCTGGATGCCAAACTCTGTTCACAAATGTGAGCATAATGGTTCTGGGTATACAAAACAATACGAATCTGAACTGCTTACCTATTTAAACTCATCAACATACTTATGCTAGACATTAAAACATCTAGGGATGTTTTCCTTTTTAAATTTATTTATTTATTTTTGGCTGCGTTGGGTCTTCGTTGCTGCAGGCAGCCTTTCCCTAGTTGCGGTGAGCGGGGGCTACGCTTTGTTGCAGTGTGCGGGCTTCTCATTGTGGTGGCTCCTCTTTGTTGCAGAGCATGGGCTCTAGACATGCAGGCTTCAGTAGTTGTGGCTTGCGGGCCCTAGAGCGCAGGCTCAGTAGTTGTGGCGCATGGGCTTAGTTGCTCCGTGGCATGTGGGATCTTCCCGGACCAGGGATCGAACCCATGTCCCCTGCACTGGCAGGAAGATTCTTAACCACTGCGCCACCAGGGAAGTTCTGGAATGTTTCTCTTAACATTCTTACTCTGTCTAGATTTGACTTCACATGAGGAGTTGGATTTGAGCTGCAAGGACCTGGAATTCTAAAAGGGCTTTCAAAACGTACTCCTTTAATTTTCTTTACTACTGATTCAGTGTGAACTTTTTAAACCCAAACCAATCACACAATAGCTCACAGAAATTTTTAAGTATAAGGCAGTCTTTTTAAAAACTTTCCTAAATTTTGTAAGTGTATGCAAAAACTAAAATAGGTTTTAGCTTTACAGAATTACAGCCACCCCCTCAACAGTAGCCACCTTACTTCTTTATACAAGAGTCATCAAGGAGATCGATCTTGTTTTGTACAAGTACAGTTGGTATATCTCCAACTTCAGCCACCACCTTCTCTCTCCAACTGGAAATCGCTTCAAAAGATTCCCTGTCTGTGGTGGAAAATACAAGCACACAAGCCTGGGCTCCTGTAAGTTCACAAAATAAAAATGTTATTTACATTAATGAAACAATCCTATGCAGGGTGAGGGAAACTTTTACGTATTCAAAACAATTTTTATGTAAATAAATGTTGAATTCATCTTTGTAGCACTGCTTTTTTTTTTTAAATTTAATTTATTTTATTTTTGGATGTGTCGGGTCTTCGTTGCTGCGTGGGCTTTTCTCTAGTTGCGGTGTGCGGGGGCTACTCTTCATCGTGGTGCGCAGGCTTCTCATTGCAGTGGCTTCTCTTGTTGTGGAGCACAGGCTCTAGGCGCGCGGGCTTCAGTAGTTGTGGCTCACGGGCTCTAGAGCGCAGGCTCAGTAGTTGTGGCACACGGGCTTAGTTGCTCCGTGGCATGTGGGATCTTCCCTGACCAGGACTCGAACCCGTGTCTCCTGCATTGGCAGGTGGATTCTTAACCGCTGTGCCACCAGGGAAGCCCTATTTTTTAACATATAAACTCTATTTTCTAATTCAAAGAACCAATTTTTACCAAGAACAGCGGTTCTCAAATTTGTGCAAGTGCCAAAGTACCCTCAAAATTATACACGTTCCTTGTGGAACACCACAAAATACTGATATATTTAATAACACTGTAAAAGCCACAGAGAACAGTAAACTAGGCATGAATGACAGAGTTGCTGAGTTCTTCTCGTTAATATCTGTCACCTGCTTCTTAATTTCTTTTGGCACAGATTTAAGAAGTCTATGAGAGAAAAATATCATAATTTTCTCATTCTATCTACTTTTTAAAAAAAATCTATATTATTTTGTTTTAGTAGCAGAATACCATCAATGCTAAAGAATGTAATTTAGGAACCAGTGCCAAGAGTAAAATATTAATATATAGTAGAGAGGAAAAGAGTTTAATTTAGTTTTTCATCCTCTTTAACTGCATAATTCCCATACCATACTCACAATATTTTAACTATCAACTATCACATTAGGTTGACAATATTTTAACTATCAACTATCACATTAGTTGATAATATCTCATTTTAAAAATAAGCATCAACCTTCTGGAAGAGGGTTTTTACCAATGATTTGCTGTTGAATCAGACAGCATAGTGACAAAAACAGGTGAGAAGAGAAAATCGTCCTGGAGTCAAGAGGGTTCCTCACTGCTACTCCTTCCTTCCAGATATCCCAGGTGTAAGAGTTTCCTACTAAGACTCAAGACACACATACCTGGGCTACCTAAGACACTCTAGGGCCAAAAAAGGTTTGTTTATCACCTGAGGGAATATGGTAGGAACCCAAAGAACAATTAATGAAGGAAAAAACCAGCAGTTCACTATGACTGTAAAAGCAGAGGCTTCTCTCCTCTAGAACAGGCTTTGAACCAAAGAATTAATTATGCAAAACTGAGGGGTGGGGGACAGGCAGATTGATAGACACAGCGTGAGACTTGCTCAGAATTGAAGGAGAAGTAAAACTGAAGAGATCACACTAGCATATTGGACAACAAATTTATATTTACTTGAACTCTTAACATTTACTTAAACTACAAATAAAACATTATTTAATCATACTTTAAGAAACTTTTTTGGGGACCTCCCTGGCGGTCCAGTGGTTAAGACTCCGCCTTCCAATGCAGGGGGTGCGGGTTCAACCACTGGTAGGGGAGCTAAGATCCCACATACCTCGGGGCCAAAAAACCAAAAACATAAAACAGAAGCACTATTGTAACAAATTCAATAAAGGCTTTAAAAAACGGTCCACATCAAAACAAAACAAAAAAAATCTTAAAAAAAAAAAAGTTACAAAACTCTGTTAGCTTTAAACCTAGAATTTTATATCAGTCAAGTGTCGTTTAAATTTGAGGGTCCAATAAGGTATTTCCAAGTATACAAGGTCCCAGACACACAAAAAAACACTTATTAGAGAAAATGTTAAAAAAAACAAAACACGGCTTCCCTGGTGGCGCAGTGGTTGAGAGTCCGCCTGCCGATGTAGGGGACATGGGTTCGTGCCCCAGTCCAGGAAGATCCCACATGCCGCGGAGCGGCTGGGCCCGTGAGCCATGGCCGCTGAGCCTGCGCGTCTGGAGCCTGTGCTCCGCAACGGGAGAGGCCACAACAGTGAGAGGCCCGCGTACCGCAAAAAAACAAAACGAAACAAAAACAACTAACAAACAACAAAAAAAAACTAAGCAGATGGTGCCAGAGATATGGGCAGTAAGAATAATTAACTAAGAAAAGCACAATTTTGTTTGAAAAATCAAGGATCAAAGGATAAAAGAAAAAGTCTGCCCATAAAACCGAAAATTATTTAGTGGGGGACTGGGTAGAGAGACCACACTGGGCGGGATGGGCCGCAGTGCCCTCTGAGGAGGAGGAGGAGGGACCTGGATTCAGAAGCCACCAGGGACGTGAGCACGGTGCCCCCTCCCCCCACAGGTGCCCTGTGTGTTCCCCGCCCCGACCCTCCAGCAAGGGCTGCAGGGGGCGCTCTGCTCTTCTGCCAGGGGTGGTCTAGCACACCCCCTAAGGAGACTGGATGCCTGGGGAGGGATGGGGGGGGATAAAAACCTCAGCTTCCCTGGGGTGGGGTCACCCCGAGGCGCGTCTCCCCGCCTGCTCTCCCCGCCTGCAGTAGTAACTGGCTCATTACTGCACCCTTTATGCACGGTTCTCCCTTCTTTCCCTGGCCCCTCTCTTCTACATCCCACACCCACCCCGCTGTGTGTGTGTGCGTGTGGGGGGAGGTGTAAAATGACCCTAAAAAAATAATAAAGTAAATTAAAATGACCCCACGCTGCTCTACCTTCTTTTTCTTTCTTGGACCCCTAGCTCTGTGTTTGTACCAGCCATCTTTGGGAAAGTTGTTTTAATTTCTCTGTTGTTAATATTGAAAGGCAGCTAGTGTTTTCTACCCATATATTTTACAAAGACCTTTATTTTCCTACTATTCAATCTTCCTTCAATACTACCTACCCTAAAAATTGCACCGTTGGAAAAGTTTCTTCATTATCATAGATAACAGTAAGTCACCCATAAGTAGATCACTTCTAACAGTTAATAAACTACCTCACTTGTCCATGCATCAGAAATACAGAACTCTGAATAAATTTTTGGTGTCAATGATAAGATCACCAATAGCAAGTATTTATTCCTCCTTAATAAGATCATTCCAAAAAAGCCACTATATTTTAATGCAATTCAGAAAATACTCTCCAAGACACATAATGTGCAGAGAGTAATTCTATCCTCAAATCACTGACAGATCCTACAAGATGGTCTGTAGGCAGGTCCTGAGTGTGGCTGACAGCAGCATCAGTGTCACCTGGAAGGCTGTAGAAATGCAGACTCTCAGAGCTACCCACAGATCTATAGAATTCAGTTTGCATTTTAATGAGCTCCCCAGGGGATTCCTGTGCACAGTCAAGTTTAAGAAACACTGCTCTAGCGAACACCAGCAAAGGCTTTAAAAATACTATTATAGATACTACTCGGGATTTAAAATGCTGTCCCTTATTCTTTTTGACATTCTATACAATCTAAAGCACATAAATTATTCACTGAACCAATCTGTCACAGATTCCATGCTCACATAATTTCAAAACGAACCTCAGACTTGCATAGTCTAATTCTGTTGTTCTTTAATTCTTGCATTTATAACTTATAACTAGCTTCTTGTCCAGAGCTATTTCATTTCCAACAATTTATATTCATTTATATTTGTGAAAAAAAATTATTTTTTAAGAAAATAAGGGTTTCCTTCTACTTATGTGCATGATCTCAAATAATAGGTCTCAAGTCTATAACCTAATTTACATATACTTAGAAGCATTTTTTTTCTGAGAACCAAGTCACAGTAAAAAACTGTAATAAAAATCTACTTCATGTTGTATGTAACTTTCTGTACTAAGTACGGTTTCTACTGCCTAGGGTGGACTTTCTTAAGGGTTTAACAGGAGTCATCTGGGCTCCCAAAGGCTTCCTAATATGATCTGTGCTCTGTTCTAACCTACTGATAAGGAGATCATGTTTCCACATGTCTCACTGTACAATTAAGCCAGCATTCTAAGAACATAATGATGCGTTGGAGCAATGGTCTTGCTATAATAGGTCTTTTAAATGAATTACAATAAATTTTTTCTTTTTTAAATATAATTTTTATGCATCTTGAATAACACATTTTTAGGACATAAGTCAGTAGGTCATAATTTTATAAGGCATAGTGTTTCTATCACTAAATCTCTATCTTAACTCATTCTGCCCACCTTACCTTTTCTTCCTACTCTTTATTTAATTATATCGTCATCTGAATCTATACTAGTAGCAGATATTACCTGGTGCCTAGCCGCCATCCAGTGCCCTGTCCCCAAGAACACCTCTCCCCCTCTGTACGGTAGCCTATGGTTTAGGCAGCTAAACTTCCCTCTGCCTTGGGGGAGCCCCAAGTGCGCCAAGCCCATTAGGGCAATCACCTTCCTCTGACTACTCACTGTAATCTGGTCAAAGGTGGTCTAATCAGATAAAAGCTCTGGACTTTTGGTCCACTGTTGTAGGAAGTAACCCTCGGTCCCCAAGAATGTGAACAAAAAGCACTGTCGATGGTAGCAAACTTGCAGACAAGAGGAAAATCAGCATGAAGAGGAACCCCACACAAGGAGGCGGCCAGCCAGAACAATCAGCAAGGTTATAGTCCCAACAAACCACAAATGAAAGCTACTCCCAGTAACAAGTCAACAGATGCTAAATAAGTCAGTTTGAAATTGCTTTTCTGCTGTCAGCAACCAAAAGCACTCTGATAGAACCTCAAAAAAAAAAAAAAGCATGTAAGTCCAATATGCCATTTCTCAAATTCATGTAACATTGCCACTGTTTGTTCCTTAATTCAAATAGGGATGTGAGGGAAAAAGCTGAAGCTTAAGACCTGTCTCAGTATCTACCCTCTTTGCCATTTTAACATAGTTGGCTAAAAAATGTTACATTTAAAAAAAACCTTTTAACAGATCTATTTATACACTTAAGATTGCTTTAAGTTAAAACGTTAAACACAGGGAAATCAATGCTGTTTAAAGCCTTTTAGTCCAAATGAAACAAAGTGAAAAGAAATTTGAACATCACCCATATAAATTAAGATGTAAATATTAATAATTATGGGCTCTCTTTTTAGTTTCTGGCAAAGAATGTTGTTTGTAAACATATGAAAGAGAAATGGTATGATTCATGGACATCTAACAAGTTAAAACAAGAAGTTTGCAACAAACTGGATGAGTCAAGTTAAAAAAATTAGAAGATAATAATGTTGAACAAAGTCTTATGGCAGTGGATATTAAAATATGTTTAGCTACCTGGTCTTTTTCTTTAAATTAGGGACCCAAATGAGCTACTTAACTGTACAGTTCCAACATTTTCTCCTTTTTATTCATATACGAATCAAATCATTTTGACATTTGACCAGTTTTGTCTTTTTTTAAGTTAAACTTTATTTTGAGATAATTGTAGACTCACAGTTTTGCCCTTTTAAATTAGACAGACATAATGATAATACTTTCTCCAAAAATAACCATACTAGTTAAAAAGTAATACTGCCACATCACATTGTCAAAAGCTTAAAAAGAAATAGCCCAACCTATTTTTTTCCACACAAAAAGAACATATATTTTAGGCTGAGAATTTAGAGAAGAAAGCTAGGTAGGTAAAAAGAGGAATTTCCCCCCCAGTTTATTTAGTCTTAGATCCTATCATTGTAGGTCTTCCTTTTCACATGTATCTCATACTTCCCTGAACTCGTATAGCCTAGAGAAGGCTTTACCCACATTAAATATCGTAACAAAATGCTATCTTGTCTGCCAGGGCTTTACTTTTTCTTATGTTAGTTTCCACTCTACGTAGTCATTTCCCTGGAGTCAGAGAAGACATTTCACAACTTCTGACTTATTAGGTCTGGGAATGACTATATGAGTCATGTAATTCTAAGGCAGAGATAAACAGTCTATAGCACAGAGTATTATTTACCACCCAACAAGATCTTTAGAAGAATAATAGCCTGGGGTTTTAAAAAATACTTTGGAATTGATTTAAATATTCTTAAAGAGAAATCCTTCTATGGGAAACAAGAAAAGCAAAGTTCTTTGTTCAGCTAAAAGAACATGTCAAAACAAACTAAAGACACCCATGATTTACCTCGATAGTAGGCCTTTGTTATTGCATCAAACTCCTCTTGACCTGCGGTATCCCATAACATGAGCCTGACGTCTTCATCATTAACTCTGAAACAAGAGATGAATGAATTTCATATGCAAAGGAAATGTATTTTTCAAATCTGGTGGTATTAAAACTACATTGTTGGGCTTCCCTGGTGGTGCAGTGATTAAGAATCCACCTGCTGATGCAGGGGACACGGGTTCGAGTCCTGATCCAGGAAGATCCCACATGTCGCAGAGCAACTAAGCCCGTGTGCCACAACTACTGAAGCCCAAGCGCCTAGAGTCCGTGCTCCGCAACAAGAGAAGTGACCGCAATGAGAAGCCCGTGCATCGCAACAAAGAGTAGCCCCTGCTCGCCACAACGAGAGAAAACCCACATACAGCGATGAAGACCCAACGCAGCCAAAAATAAATAAACAAATTTATTTATTTATTTACTTATTTTAAAAAAACTACATTGCTGGTTTCACTCTGAAAAAGTCTGAGCGCTTTTAAATGCTGATACCATTACCAACAGTGCAAGTAAAGGGTGAAAGACACTCCCCTAAAGCTGTAATTTTACACGATTTGGATTTATCTGTCATGTTTTTTCCTTCAACCACAGTCACAGATAGTGGTGGCTCTAAGACTAGCATCCGAGGGGTCCATGCCTGAGGCTTCAACCAACTGCAGATAGAAAATATTTGGAAAAAAAATTCTAGAAAGTTCCAAAAAGCAGAACTTGAATTTACTGTGTGCCTGGCAACTATTTACACAGCATTTACATTATATTAGATATTATAAGTAATCTGGAGATGATTGAAAGTCTATGGGAGCACGTGTGTAGGTTAAATGCAAATACTATGCCATTTTATACAAGGGACTGAGTGCCCATGGATGTTGGTGTCCGTGGGATCCTGGACACCCAGGGTCAGCTGTCCTGGGAAAGGGTTCCCTTAGGTCAGTGTTTGCCCTCCTCCTGCTACCCTATTCTAATGGGGGAGAATAGTAAGAAAGGAAAGAAGCAGCTTACTGCTTGGTTGCCCTTTAACCCCCAAATTAACTCTGTTCTGTCACACCTGTTGTCTTATTCGCAGGCAGTAGTTCTGTTCTACAGAGTCACTGCCAACACTGAATTAGCAAATCCTGAACCATTCCTCTGAGGGAAAATACCAGGCGGGTGAGGTGCCTGTGAGCCCCTGGTTACAATTTCATCAACTGATGAATATATAACCTTGTTTTTTGCATTGTTCTGTTTAAACACACCTTATTTAATATACACTGTTGATTCATTAACATTGAACCCATGGCCAACAGTACTATAACTGGTGCCTGAACGAAGCTTATCTAATATATGTGTTTTCTCCATAAGGCACGTCACAGCTCACCAGACGGCACTTCAGCTCTAGGCTTGGGGCCATTTTAAACAGCGAAACTACCAACAGAAAGCACAAAAATGTGGCACAAAAACAGAACATGAAAAGGCCACTCATGTACAGTATGAGAGATGAAACAAAAACGCAGTGGGTCGCCTTGTTCAACCTCAGCCGAACGTGTGTGTATAAGTGACTCAAATTTTTTGCTGCTCTGTGCATGTCCACAAATGACCATCAGAGTACTGGGAGTACTGAGTCTGGGGTTACAAATAAATTTTAGCAAGCAGTGAATTTGCAAATATGAAATCCACAAATAATGAGAAGTAACTGCATACTTAAAATATAAATATGGAGTCTGAATAATAAGGGTCAACTGTATACCTAAAATATTAATTTGGTCCAGATAGCAAGTGCAAAAAATAAACATCATCAAGATTTAAAATGAATCCCCTTAAAATATCTAAGAAAGGAAGCAAATAGAGAAGTATTTTTAAAAAGAGGGTAACAGAATACAGATTATAAATTCAACATCTTTAAAACAGTGAACACAATTATCTTTGATGCTAGTGTCTGGGATAGTTAAATCAGATTTGTTAAATATTTCTCCTACAATTTAAAATATCCTTAAAAGTTCTCAGGACTAATGACAAAAAGTGTTACTTCGATGTGTTTTAGAATCCAATTGGATTTCCTTTTCACAGGAGTATTTAATCCTCTCAAATCTTTCTCTTACTTCTTTAAAGTAAAAACAAATTATTAATTCTCTAACTTCTATAAGCCCAGTTTTAAAAAGAGAAGAGACATTTTACACAAACAGATCCCATAATATAAGAGATGAAAATTATTCTGCGAGACAGGTAACTTTCTTTCCAAATAAAATAGTCGACAGAAATCTCGGTAGAATCAAGCGTCAGTTTGTGTTTAAGAAGTGCTCAGGGTGCCACCAATAAATATAAAACAGATGTAAGACTGAAAAAGAGAGAAGGGAGAAGTGTAGGTAAAAAAGAAGAAAAAAATGAGAGAGAAAGGGAAGAGATGGGGGAGGGGGAAAAAAGAAGGCGAAGACACACAAAGGAGTGAATAACTGAAAACCCGCTGCCACTAGACACCTAGCCTTGGATTGTATTGTACTCAGTTACTATTATTCTGAGCAAACTCTTGGACACAGCTCACTTATCAAAACCGAGAGGATAAAACAGCCAAGTACATACTGTATCTGTCGCTCCAAAAAATCAACTCCAATGGTTTTCTTGTAGTCTTTTGTAAAAATGCCTTTGCAATACCGCTGAATCATACTTGATTTTCCAACTGCGCCATTCCCTACAACCACCATCTTTATGGCCACTTCCATATCTTCCTCCAACATTTTTGGAGTTGAAAAAGTTTCTGTGCCAAATTTAATTCCAGGTGATCCGATCTTCTCTCTCAAATCTGTGGTTTAAAATGAAGTTATTTTTTCATGACATAAAACCTATATAAAATAAAATAAGCTATAATTGTTTTATCAAGAAATAATCATAATGAATTGCAAGAATTTTTTTCCGTGTTGAAGGCCCTCTCCCCACCCTGTTCAGATAATGTAAATTCTTTGAAAAAAGAGACAATAATACCATTCACTTTTGCACCCTTAACAACAGCAGAATGTATGACTTCCAGGTACCAATAAATGCCTAGATTACATAGTTCTGCCTTTCACTGAGACTAGAGTATGAGTGTTAAGAGTCGAGGCCTGACTTACTAGTTGCTATTTACTGGTTCTGTGCTCTTAGTGAAGTTATTGCTTAACCTCTTGAAGCTTCAGTTTCCTGAGGATATTTACCTCACAGGATTGTTGATCAATGATAGATACAAAGCACTTAGCACAGTGAAAGTTAGGCATTCAAAAAAATGGTAGTTTCATATACCATAATAAATCCTCCTTTTATCCCATTTGGTGGATAGTTACCACCAAATGGGCAACAAATACAAAATCTAAGGAAACTGCTCTTCATCCTCACAGGTAATAATTAATGTCCCTAGAACAGCACCCTAAGGAAGGGTTTTGTATAATGCTATGCAACCACGTGATAGCATCGGGCTCTTAGTTACTGTGCTTTAGTGTTTAGATTACAATGGATCCTCTACACATCATCTTATACCATGCATTTTTTTCATCAGTTTCAGACTAGTTACAGTTACTCATATAATGAAAGTAATAGAATGTGTACTGTTCGCATTTTAGACTGAAAAGAACAGAAAGCCAATTTCTTCATATTTCTTCTTAAAATTACTAGTTAAGTTCCTGCCTACTTAGCTATTATATTCCAGCTACCTTAACCAAAAATCCATTTATACAACCACTACACAAAACATGTCTGAAATGTGAAGAACATTCCTTTCTTTGCCCCTAATGGAGTCTCAGTAATTGTCCCTAATGCTTCACAAACTTGCACGATTGTAAGCAGCATCTAGGAGCATTTGTTAAAGTACAGGTTCTAGGTCTCCACTTCAGACATAATTAAATGATTAAAACAACAACTTAAAGTATTGGAACAAGAGAAAGAAGATGACAGAAGCAAAAATATGGGTAAATATAGCAGACTTCTCTTAAATGTTCTGTTACATTTGACAGTTGAAAGAAAAATTATAATACTGTTCAATATGGTTTTCAATATATGTAGAGAAAACATTTAAAACAAGTAATTATACGTGGAAGAGGGGACTTCCCTGGTGGTCCAGTGGTTAAGAGTCTGTGCTCCCAATGCAGGGGGCCCGGGTTCGATCCCTGGTCAGGGAATTAGATCCTGCATGCCGTGAGCCCACATGCTGCAACTAAAAAAAGATCCTGGGCTTCCCTGGTGGCACAGTGGTTGAGAGTCCGCCTGCCAATGCAGGGGACACGGGTTCGTGCTCCGGTCCGGGAAGATCCCACATGCCATGGAGCAGCTAGGCTCGTGAGCTATGGCCGCTGAGCCTGCGCATCTGGAGCCTGTGCTCTGCAACGTGAGAGGCCCGCGTACCGCAAAAAAAAAGAAAAAATAAAAAAAGATCCTGCGTGCCGCAACTAAAGATCCCACATGCCACAAATAAAGATCTCGCATGCCACAACTAAAAGAGCCTGCGTGCTGCAACTAAAAAAAAGATGCCACGTGCTGCAACAAAGATCCCACATGCTGCAACTAGACCTTGCGCAGCCAAATTAAAAAAAAAAATTATACATGGAAGAGGACAAAAGGGAGGTAAGGTTTCTTAACTTCACTTGAACTGGTAAAATGTTGACACCAACAGACTGTGATAAATTACCTATGCAGCTAAACAAGTTACACAAAGAGATACTCAAAAACACTATAAAACACAATAAAACAAAATGAAATTCTAAAAACAGAAAACTGTCAGAATCCAATCAACATTTATAGAGCTGTCCACACAACAACAGCAGAATATACTTCAAGCACCCACTGAACATATACCAAAATAGAACATATTCTAGGCCATCAAACAACCCTCAACAAAAGCCAAATAAAGGGACCACAATGAAATCAAACTAGAAATCAGTAATGGAAAGATAACAGGAAAATCTCCAAACATTTGGTAATTAAAAACACAGATTTCTCAACAACCCATGGGCCAAAGAAGAAGCTCAAGGGAAATTTAAAAAATAACTGAATTGAATTAAAATGAAAATATGTCAAAATTTATGGGACACAGCTAACATACTGCTGAGAGGGAAAATTTACAGCACTAAATGCTTACCTTAGAAAAGAAGAAAAGTCTCAATCAATAATCTAAGCCCCCACCTCAAAAAACTAGAAACAGAATCGCAAAATAAACCCAAAGCAAGCAAAAGAATGGGAATAATAAAGAGCAGAAATCAGTGAAATTGATATAAACATTAGGAAAATTGAATTTATAACTTTAAAAACTCAAAAAGAAATCTCCAGGCTCAGGTGATTTCATTGGAGAATTCTACCAAACTTTTCAACAATGATACATACTCTCCCCTGGAATACAGAAGAGGAGAAAACACTCCCTAACTTATTTTATAAAGCCAGCATTATCTTGATACCAGCACCACACAAAGACAGTACAAAAAAGAAAACTAAACAAATAACCCCTCATGAACACAAATGCAAAAATCCTCAACAAAATATTAGTAAATCGCATCCAGCAATATATAAAAAGAATAACCAGGACCAAATGGGCTTTATTCGGGAATGCAAGGCTGGTTCAATACTCAAAAGTCAATCAGTGTAATCCACCATATTAACAGAGTAAAGAAGAAAAACCACATCAACATCCATTTGTGAAAAAAACTCTCAGCAAACTAGAAACAGAAGAGGACTTCTTCAACCTGATAAAGGGCATCTATTAAAAAAAAAAATCTACAGCTAACATCACACTTCATTCTGAAAGACAGATTGAATTCCCCCTTAGACTGAGAACAAGGTAAGGATGTCCACTCTCACTACTCCTGTTTATCATTAGGCCTAGCCAGAGCAACAGGCAACTAAAATACTTAAAATGCTTATAGATTAGGGAAAAAAACTATTTCTATTCACAGATGACATGATTGTCTATCTAGAAAACTCCAAGGATTCAAACAAACAATCCTGGAACTAATAAGTGAGTTTAGCAAGGACATAGGATACAAGAGCAACACACAACACTCAACTGAATTTCTAATATCTTAATGTACAATTTGAAGCCAAAAATTTTTTAAATGATATTTACAATAGTTTCCTCCCAAAATGAAATACTTTGGCATAAATCTAACAAAACATGTACAGGATCTGTATACTGAAAACTACAAAACACTAATGAAACAAAGAAATAAATGGAAAGATACATCATGTTCATAGATTGAAAGATTCAACAAAGTAAAAATAGCAATTCTCCCCAAACTGATCTACGGTTTGATATAATTCCAAAGTACCAGCAGAATATTTTGTAGTTAGAGACAAGCTGATTCTAAACTTTATATGGAAAGGCAAATGAACTAGCATAGCTAAAACAATTTTGAAAAAGAATAAAGCTGGAGAAGATTATGCTACCCAACTTTAAGACACTATAAAACTACATCCATCAAGAAAGTTTGATACTGGCAAAGAGAAAGATACAAAAGTCAATGGAACAGAACAGAGGGCCAATATAGACCCACACAAATACAGCCAATTGATTTTTGACAAAGGTGCAAAACTATTAAATGGAGAAGACAGTCTTTTCAACAAATGGTGATGGAACAACTGGACATTCATATGCAAAAAAAAAGTAAACCTTCCCCTAAATCTCACACCTTATATAATTTAAACTAGGGCTTCCCTGGTGGCGCAGTGGTTGGGGGTCCGCCTGCCGATGCGGGGGGCGCGGGTTCATGCCCCGGTCCGGGAGGGTCCCGCGTGCCGCGGGGCGGCTGGACCTGTGGGCCATGGCCGCTGGGCCTGCGCGTCTGGAGCCTGTGCTCCGCGGCGGGAGAGGCCACAGCAGTGATAGGCCCGCGTACCGCAAAAAAAAAAAAAAAAAAAAAAAAGATTATAGATCTAAATATAAAACTATAATATCTAGAAGATGAAAATCTTCTTGACCTGGGATTAGGCAAAGTTCTTAGACATGCTACCAAAAGATGTACAAAAGGAAATATGGATAAATTAGACTTCATCAAAATTAAAAACATTAGCTCTGTGAAAGACACTGTTAAAACAATGAAAAGAAGCTACAGACTGCAAGAAACTTTTGCAAAACATATCTAACAACTTGTATCCAGGAAATATAAAGAACCCTCAAAACTCAACATAAGAAAGAAACTACTGAATTTAAAAATAGGCAAAAGTCTTGGCCAGATACTCACCCGAGATTATATATGCCAATTAAGTACATGAAAAGATATTCAACACCTTTAGCCATTAGTTAAAGACACATTAAGACCACGAGATACCACTACATGCCTATTAGAATGGCTAAACTAAAAAATCCGACAATACACAGTGCTAGAGAGGAGATGAAGCAACTGGAACTCTCACATGTTGCTCGTGAGAATGCAAAATGATACAGCCACTCTGGAAATCAGTGTGACAGTGTATTACAAAGTTAAACATACTTTATATGATCATGTAATCCCAATCTTAGCAGTACCCTAGAGAAATGAAAACTTATGTTCACACAAAAACCTGTATAGCAATGTTTATAGCAGCTATAGTCATAATCACCAAAAACTGGAAACGATCCAAATGTCTTTCATTGGGAGCACATCCATCTAATAGAATACTACTCAGCAATAAAAAAAGAATAAATTGTTGATACATCCAACAACTCGAAGGAATCTCAAAGGCATTATGCTGAGTGAAAGAAGGTTACATGTTGCATGATTCCATTTCTATGACATTCTGGAAAAGATCAGTAATTGCCAGGGCTTGGGGTAAGGGGGAGGATATAAAAGGATAGCATGAGTGTTTTGGAGGTGATCGAACTGTTCTAAATTCTGACTGTTATGGTAGTTACATATATCTAAAATTCACAGAACTGCACACCCCCCAACAAAGTCAATTTTACCATATAATAATTTTTAAAATAATAAAATGTAAAGAAAAGTAAGTGGAATCAGATTTTAACACAGGCAGTCTGACTCCTGTGATTATCAGCCAATACTCTACAAACTTAAAGAACTATGCCAAAACAATTAAATTCTTAGAAAATTAGCATAATTCTGAGTACAATACTTTAAAAGCTTGACAGTAACACTTTACATGTGTTCTTTTTCCAAGTTTAATTTTAAAGATTTTGCCAACCAACAGCCGTCCAATACATTAGAAAAGTAAAGGATGAGTTAACTCACTGATCGAAATGGTGGCTTTTTCATCACAGCCTGTACTTCAGCACAGGTATGATTATATTTATAAAAGCACTGAAAAACTTCTCAAGTTCAATGAAGTTACCTAGAAGATGTCAGGAGTTACATAAAACCTGGAGAAGTAGACAGCCCTTTTCAGACTGTACTGCCACTGGGATCCCCGAGTGAAGTGACTCTGCGGTAGCCAGTGTCAAGGAGACCGCGTAGTCAGGCTCATTCATATTCGAGCGGAACCCGAGCAACACCCGGGCTGGGTGGGGCCGCAGGCAGGGAAGGGGCCCGCCGCCCAGGACGGGGTCTGGAAGCCAGGGTGGGGCTTGGGCCCTTTCCCCGCCAGCCCCAACCCACACCTAATGCCCAGTCCCCACCGCCCCGCTGCACCTCCCCGCCCGAGGGCCACCCCAGGGAGGCGGGGGCACGGGGAGGGGAGGAGGCGCCGGGGGTTGCGCCCACCGCCTGCCGCGGGGACCCGGGCCCCGCTCTCGAAGTGCGCGCGCGGCGGCCGAGCCGGGGAGGGGCGCCCGGCCTGGAGGCTCCCGTCGAGCCCCTGTCCGGCCCCCGGTGGGCACATCCCGGGCCGCGGGGACGGGCGGGTCCTCCGCAGCCAGCCGCGGTCGAGGGCGATGAGTGCGGCCAGCCGCCCCGGGCGCGAGCCGCTACTCACCGTCCCCGCGCCGCCCGCCGCCCACCGCCCGGCGCGACCGCTCCTCCAGGTCGCGGTGTAACCGCCGTCTCCGCCGCCCGGTGCGCCAGCCCTCCGACAGGGCCTCCAGCCGGCTCGCGCCCTCTTTTGCTCTTTTAAGAATGACTGTGACTTTTTTCAGGAACTTTATTGGCAGAAGAACTCGGAACCAGCAGATCGCTGCGGCCCCGCCGCGGAAGGTAGGGCGCGGGAGACTCGCCTACCCTCTGCCGCGGACGCCCCGCACTCGGAGCATGCGCCGGACTTTCAGTGCGCACGCGCGCGCCGCCGGCCTCGCCCCGCTGCCCCGCCCCCGAGTTGGCCGAGGCTGAGGGGCGCCGCGTTCCCTGTGAGGCAGCTGTGGCTGGTGGGGTTCCAGGAGGCTGGCGGGAGAGGACGCTGCCGAGGAAGGGCCGCAAACGCTTCGTTTACCCAGTGGTCAGCTTTCAGAGTCCTCACAGGACGTGCCCTCCCTGGATGCACATCTTATACTCTTGACCGGAGGACATCCAAGTGGCGGAGTGAGCAAAACTGGAGCAAAGTCGAAAACGCACTCGGTCCGTACTCTGTGACTGGACCAAGTGCAAAACTGCGATGCTTAATAATAAAGAGAACCAAAAGAAATCCAAAAGTTGGCTCCCAAAGCAACCTAAACTTTGCTTCAGTTGTTTTAATACTGTGAAATAGAATAGAAAAAAAAAAAAAGGAAAATACCAAGTGTTGGCGAGGTTGTGGAGTAGCTGAATCCTTCTGTCCTGATGCTGGAATGTAAACTAGAATAACTTTAAAAAACAATTTGGCGTGCTAGTAAAGAAGCATACCCTATGACCTAGTAGTTCCATGTCTGTGTGTTCAGCCAAGAGAAGCGTGTGCTTACGGGGGCACCAACAATTATCAGAATGTTCACAGACGCATTTGTTTTAATACACCCAAATGGAAATATCGCAAAAGACCATCAACAATAGAATAAATAAATACATTCACAGTGTTCATATACTGGAATACTACTCAGCAATGAGAAGAGTGACCTGCAACTACAGGCAACAACATGGATGAACTGCAGAAACATAAAGTTGAGCATAAAAAGTCAGACACGAAAGTGTTACTGACCAGGGTTCTTGGCCTTCCTAATCAATAGAAATTGACTAGAGGCCAGATAAGAAATTCAGGCAAGGCTTTATTGGGACCCCTGCTGTAGCATGGGGGAGAGAGAACAAGCAACATATTTCCTTGCTTGCTGCCTTGCTCGCTGGGGGTGGGGGGGGGGGAGCGGGGGGCGGGGAGCAAGCTTTTTTCCTTATATAGGGTGAGGGTAGGGGTGTATCCAAGGGTTGGGCCAGAGGTGTGGCCTAGGTGGTCTGCCCACCCCTTTAGGTGGTGTTGAGTACAGGGGGCATGTGCAGTACCCTGCTTTTGCTCCAGACTCTTCAGGAGTGGCAGTTAGCTTTTTTGGTCTCTTTGTATTTTGGTGGTCCAGAATTTGCCCCAACGGCGCATGCACGCAGTTATTTTTAGTCCCATACAGTTTATTTGTATTTTGTTGCTCGAGGAGAGGTGTGTCCATGTGCAAGCACTGCAGCAAAGGGTCCCGGGTCCCAGCCTGTCTCATTCCCCCCGAGAGACTCTACACCCTTATTCTTAAGGGTAAGTTGCTGAAGGTCTCTTCTTCTGAAACTTCTTCCTGCTGGACAGGGGCCGCAGACCCTAGCCTGCCCTAGATGTCCCTCGCTGACTGTTTCAAGGACCTGTAGGGACTTGGGGCACCTTCCGCTGGATTGGGCTGAATTCCTTGAGCCATCATGAGCCTTACTTCAAACCGTTGGAGCCTGAAAGACACAAACTTAACCAAAAGGTTAAATAAACAAGGGCTAAAAAGGAGAAGAACAATGATAGCCATTAAAGGGCTTAGTAAGGGAAGGAACCAGGGTTAACTTTGGGCTTCCCTAACTGTTGACCAGACAAGGGAGGCAGTATGGTCCCTGCCAAAATTATGAAGCCACTCTTGCCTTCTTCGGCCAGAAGGTAATCAAGGGCCAGAAAATTGTCAAGAACCACATCAGCTAAGGTAAGAAGAGAGGTCCCAAGTCCTGTTAAGGGTTCAAATAGGAGCCAACCCACTACATCATTTTACTTATCTGTTGATGGTGCCTGTCTTTTGAATGGGTATCTCAGATTGTCCACTGGCTCACAGGTGTACTGTTCTGTTGTGACCTGCGGGGTTTCTGGAGGTAAAAGCTTTAGTCTGGACAAATGTACCTAACTAGATGTCCCTTGAAGTTTGACTTCAGTAGAGGTGGCTAAAATTACTTTATAGAGGCCCTTCCATTTTGGCATTAGTTGGTGTTGGGGGGGACCCCTCTTTCCAGGTTTTAAGAAGAACTTGGTCCCCGGGGTTTATTTGTAAAGGAACTGCTCCTTCCTCTGTAATTTTACTGGGAGTCGGCAGTGCCTTGTGGGCATAGTCCTGGATTGCCCTCTGAACTTGTCCTACATTAATAATATATCTCAGGGCCTGGTTCACTTCCTCATCTAGTAGAATGTCAGCAGTAAGAAAAGGCCTCCCATACGTTATTTCAAATGGGCTAAGCCTCAGACCACTCCTGGGGGCTACATGGACCCTGAGGAGTGCAAGGAAGCAAGTTGGTCCAGAGTGCATGAGTTTCTTGGCAGAGCTTTGCTAGGTTTTCTTTATGGTTCATTTTCTCTACCTTTCCTGAGGACTGGGGGTGCCAAGAGGTGTGTAGCTTGTAGTCTATCCCTAGGGCCGTTGTGAGTCTCTGTGTGATTTTGGCTATAAAAGAGGGCCCATTATCACTCTGGAGGGACTTTGGAAGTTCAAACCAAGGAACTACTTCCTTTAAAAGGGACTTACAGACGTCCAATGCCTTTTCAGATCAGGTGGGGAAGATTTCAACCCATCCTGTGAAAATATCAACAAACACCAAAAGATATTTATATCCTGATCATGGGGGCATTTGAGTGAAATCTAACTGCCAGACTTCCCCTGGATATGTCCCTTGGAGTTGGATTGGCCTGAGTAACGAAGGAGGGATTGGATGGGTCTGAGGGTTATTATGGGCTCATAAATCACAGGCAAGTGTTATTTGTTTTGCTGTTCTTTTAAGCCCCTTCCCTGAAAAAGCCTTTTGCACCAAGTCCCATAGTGCATCCCTCCCATAGTGGGTGACATCATGTAAGCTCATAGTGAGTTTCCATCGTTGGGCCTCAGGGCTTAGAACCTTACCCTCCTTTTTATACCAGCCTGTGCTTCCCTTCTCATAGCTCTACTTCTCAGCATTTTCATGCACCTGTGGGGAATACTGGGGAAGGCTAGAGAGTTCAGGGGTGCCAATCACTAGAGCCATAACTTGTTTGGGTTCCTGCAGCCAAGCTGCCTGTTTTGCAATTTGATCAGCTTTGCTGTTCCCTTATCTCACAAAAGAGCCATCCCTCTGATGGCCCTTGCAGTGGATTACTGCGACCTGTGTTGGAAGCTGCACTGCTTCTAAAAGAGCCAGAATCAAATCTTTATGTTTTATGGGGGAATTTTTAGCAGTTAACATTCCTCTTTCTTTCCAAATGGCAACATGAGCATGTAGCACGTGGAACCCATATTTAGAGTTAGTAAAAATATTTAATTTCTTATCCTTCCCTAATTGCAAAGCACTCATTAATGCAGTTAGTTCAGCCTTCTGGGCTGATGTCTGGGGTGGCAGAGCCTTGGCTTCTATGACTTCATCTAGACCAGCGGTCCTCAACCTTTTTGGCACCAGGGGCCAGTTTCGTGGAACACAATTTTTCCATAGACTGGGGCAGGGGCGGGGGGTGGGATTGGGATGATTCAAGTGCATTACATTTATTGTGCACTTTATTTCTATTATTATTACATTGTCATATATAATGAAATAATTATACACCTCACCATAAGGCAGAATCAGTAGGAGGCCTGAGCTTGTTTTCACTTGCCACTCACTGGTAGGGTTTTGATATGGGTCTGCAAGCAATTGATTTATTATGGTCTCTGTGCAGTCAAACCTCTCTGCTAATGATAATCTGTATTTGCAGCTGCTCCCCAGCGCTAGCATCACTGTCTCAGCTCCATCTCAGATCATCAGGCATTAGATTCTCATAAGGAGCGCGCAACCTAGATCCCTCGCGTGCGCGGTTCACAGCAGGGTCTGCACTCCTATGAGAATCTAATGCCGCCGCTGATCTGATAGGAGGCAAAGCTCAGGTGGTAATGTGACGATGGGGAGCAGCTGTAAATACAGATGAAGCTTCGCTCGCTCGCCTGCCGCTCACCTCCTGTGCAACCCGGTACCTAGCAGGCCACGGACTGGTACTTGTCTGTGGCCCGGGGGTTGGGCACCCCTGAGCTAGACTAACTATGGCATACCCCGCCTTTTGGGTCCCCATTTCTACAAAACTGCTCCCATCAGTAAACCATTCGACCTCAGAGCTGTCTAGAGGCTCATCTAGAAGATCAGGCCTGCAGGAGTAAGTTTGTTCTATGGTCTCCATACACTGATACAGTAGGTCTCCACTCTCAACCACTTGGAAGCAGAGTTGCTGGGTTCAGGGTTTGGCACACCTTTAAGGGGATGTCGGGGGTGTCCATTAGAAGGGCCTGATAACTTGTTAACCTTCCTCCGGTCGACCAATGATGTCCTTTGACTTCCAGCACAGATTGTACCTGATGAGGGGTTAACACATCTAAGAGGTGTCCCAGGGTGAGCTTGGAAGTCTCATTTACCAACAGGGCTGTGGCTGCTACTGCCCAAAGGCAGCTTGACCATCACAGAGCCACTGAGTCCAGTTGTTTTGAAAAGTAAGCCACTGATCTCTGATCTGGTCCCAGCTTTTGGGTCAGGACTCCTGGAGCTATCCCTGACCTCTCATGAATGTATAGGGTAAAGGGCTTGTCCAAATTTGGAAGCCCCAGTGCTGGTGCTCTACTCAACTCTGTCTTTAGAGTCTCAAAGGCCCGCTGTGGTCCCTATTCCATTAAAGGGGTTCCCTTTTTTCTCCCTCTGGAGCCTCATACAGGGGTTTGGCAATAAGGCCATAATTTGGAATCCAGATACGACAGAACCCATCCATACCTAGAAAGCCTCGGAGTTGTCTCTTTGTGGTTGGAGATGGTAATGCACTAGTTGCTATTTTTTGATCTATGGCCAGGGCTCGTGCCCCTGGGGTCAAAACAAATCCTAAATATTGAACCCATTGCTGTAAGATCTGAGCCTTGGTTGGAGAGACTTTTTATCCCCTTTTTGCCGGAAAATTTAGGACCTTAACGGTATTTTGATCTGAATCTTGTTTGGTCTCACTACTTGTCAATAAATCATCAACATATTGTAGCAAAGTTCCCTTCTCAAGGCTTAGTTCCCTCAGTTCCCTTGCTAATGCATTTCCAAAAAGATGGGGGCTGTCCCAAAACCCTGGGGCAGCACCGTCCATGTATATCGGGTAGCTTCCAGGGTGTCAGCGTCCCTCCATGCAAAGGGAAAAAGGTATTGAGAGTCTAGATGTGGAGGAATACAGAAAAATGCATCTTTGAGGTCCAAAACACAGAAATACTGAGTGCTTCCTGGCATGTGGGTGAGGAGTGTAGATGGGTTTGGCACTAGTGGGTGAATAGGCATGATGGCCTCATTCACTGCTCGTAAGTCTTACACAAACCAATACTCCCTGTTAGGCTTCTGAACAGGGAGAATCGGGGTGTTGCAAGGGGATTGGCAGGGCCTAATGAGTCCATGTTTTAGGAATTTGCTGAGCAGCGGTTGGATTCGCCTCAGCAGTGGTTGGATTCACCTTCAGGCTTTAAAGGATATTGTCTCTTCCAGGGGTATTCATCCCCAGGCCTTAACCTTCTTTTTATTGGGAGAACACATTTTGCCCTTCCTGGTACCAAGGTATCCCAAACTGCAGGATCTACCTGTTCTCTAATTTCTTGAGGGATGTCTTGGGGAATATTTTGATGCCCAACAGGTGGGTCATCTGGGGCTACTCATAGATACATTCTCTGTTCCGATTCTTTACCTTCTTAGACTTCACCCTGTCCTAAGAATACACTAGCTTCTAACTTATTTAGCAAATCTCTTCTGAGGAGGGGGACAGGGCATTCTGACATATACAAAAAGGAGTGAGTAATAATAATGGACCCGATTCTGCAGGGAAGGGGAGATGTAAATCGCCTTACCTTTGGATGTCTATCAACTTCTGTCACAGCACAGTCACGGTTGGAGAAGGTGATGGCTGCCCAAGTCAGAACAGAGCAGGCAGCTCCAGTGTCTACAAGAAATTCAGTTCTCCTACCTGCCACATTGAGGGTGACCCGAGGCTCTGCTGGAGTAATGAGGATGGATCAAGTGGGATCTGGAGCTGGGCAGGTGCTCAGGCCCATCAGTCGGTGTGTGGGAATCTCTCATCCGAGAGATTCTCAAGGAACTGGGGTGGGTCGGGTTTGCCCTTTGGGCATCCCACAGGAGGGCACTCAGGACATTCTCCCTTCCAGTGCCCCCCTTACCAACAAAAGGCACACTGGTTCCAGCCCAGGCAGCTTCTTGTTGGTTTGTCCAGCCTCCTCGGCCCTCCAGGGTCCACGTGAAGTGGTGGGTGAATCAAAGCAGCCAAAAAGCTGCATTTTCTTTATTAGCCTCTGATTCTTATTGGACTCCGCCGTTAAGTCTCTGTTGTTATAGACCTTGAGGGCCTCCTCTACCAAGGTTTATAATGGGGTTTTGGGCCCAGCCTCAAGCTTTTGTAATTTTCTTCGGATATCAGGAGTAGCCTGGGTGATAAAATGCATGGCTAATAGTGTCCTCCCTTCTGCAGACTCAGGGTCCGTATTGGTGTACTTCCTGAATGCCTCTGTCACCTGGCTCAGGAAGACTGCCGGGTTTTCATCTTTTTCCTTTGTAACCTCTCAGACCTTATCATAATTTACAGGCTTCACCATACACCTTTTCATTTCTCCTGATAGACAAGTAATATAACGTCTCATCCTAGTCTGGCCTACACGATGGTCATTTTTCTTTTTTAAAAATATCTTTATTGGAGTATAATTGCATTATAATGTTGTGTTAATTTCTGCTGTATAACAAAGTGAATCGGCTATATGTATACATATATCCCCATATCCCCTCCCTCTTGAGCCTCCCTCCCACCCTCCCTATCCCACCCCTCTAGGTCATCACAAAGCATCGAGCTGATCTCCCTGTACTATGCAGCAGCTTCCCACTAGCTATCTATTTTACATTTGGTAGTGTATATACGTCAGCGCTACTCTCTCACTTCTTCCTAGCTTCCCCTTCCACCCCTGTGTCCTCAAGGCCGTTCTCTACGTCCATGTCTTTATTCCTGCCTTGCCACTATGTTCATCAGTACCGTTCTTTTAGATTCCATATATGTGCGTTAGCATATAGTATTTGTTTTTCTCTTTCTGACTTACTTCACCCTGTATGACAGACTCTAGGTCCATCCACCTCATTACAAATAACTCAATTCCATTCCTTTTTATGGCTGAGTAATATTCCATTGTGTATATGTGCCATGTTGTCTTTATCCATTCATCTGTCAGTGGACATTTAGATTGTTTCCATATCCTGGCTATTGTAAATAGTACTGCAATGAACATTGTGGTACATGTATCTTTTTTAATTATGGTTTTCTCAGGGTATATATATGCCCAGTAGTGGGATTGCTGGGTCATATGGTAGTTCTATTTTTAAGTTTTTTTAAAATATAAATTTATTTATTTAGTTAGTTAGTTTTGGTTGTGTTGGGTCTTTGTTGCTGTGCGTGGGCTTTCTCTAGTTGCGGTGAGCAGGGGCTACTCTTTGTTGTGGTGTGCAGGTTTCTCATTGCAGTGGCTTCTCTTGTTGTGGAGCACAGGCTCTAGATGTGTAGGCTTCAGTAGTTGCAGCATGTGGGCTCAGTAGCTGTGGCTCTTGGGCCCTAGAGGGCAGGCTAAGTAGTTGTGGCATATGGGCTTAGTTGCTCTGAGGCATGTGGGATATTCCTGGACCAGGGCTCGAACCCGTGTCCCCTGCATTGGCAAGCAGATTCCTAACCACTTCGCCACCAGGGAAGTCCCTATTTTTAGTTTTTTAAGGAACCTCCATACTGTTCTCCATAGTGGCTGTATCAATTTACATTCCCACCAAAGTGCAGGAGGTTCCCTTTTTTCCACACCCTCTCCAGCATTTATTGTTTGTAGATTTTTTGATGATGGCCATTCTGACTGGTGTGAGGTGATACCACATTGTGGTTTTGATTTGCATTTCTCTAATGATTAGTGATGTTGAGCATCTTTTCATGTGTTTGTTGGCAATCTGTATGTCTTCTTTGTAGAAATGTCTATTTAGGTCTTCTGCCTATTTTTGGATTGGCTTTTTCTTTTAATATTAAACTGCATGAGCTGCTTGTATATTTTGGAGATTAATCCTTTGTCAGTTGCTTCATTTGCAAATATTTTCTCCCATTATGAGGGTTGTCTTTTTGTCTTTGCTGTGCAAAAGCATTTCAGTTTCATTAGGTCCTATTTGTTTATTATTATTTTTTTATTTCCATCACTCTACGAGGTAGGTCAAAAAGGATCTTGCGGGCTTCTCTGGCGGCACAGTGGTTGAGAGTCCACCTGCCGAGGCAGGGGACGCGGGTTCATGCCCCGGTCCGGGAAGATCCCACATGCTGCGGAGCGGCTGGGCCCGTGAGCCATGCCTGCTGAGCCTGCACATCCAGAGCCTGTGCTCTGCAATGGGAGAGGCCACAACAGTGAGAGGCCCACATACCGCAAAAAAAAAAAAAAAAAAAAAAGGATCTTGCTGTGATTTATGTCATATAGTGTTCTGCCTATGTTTTCCTCTAAGAGTTTGATAGTGTTTGGCCTTACATTTAGGTCTTTAATCCATTTTGAGTTTATTTTTGTGTATGGTGTCAGGAAGTGTTCTAATTTAATTCCTTTACATGTAGCTGTCCAGTTTTCCCAGCACCACTTATTGAAAAGGCTGTCTTTTTTTCCATTGTATATTCTTGCCTCCTTTGTCAAAGATAAGGTGACCATATGTTCATCTCCGAACTTTATCTCTGGGCTTTCTATCATGTTCCATTGATCTATATTTCTGTTTTTGTGCCAGTACCATATTGTCTTGATTACTGTAGCTTTGTAGTATAGTTTGAAGTCAGGGAGCCTGATTCCTCCAGCTCTGTTTTTCGTTCTCAAGATTGCTTTGGCTATTCAGGGTCTTTTGTATTTCCATACAAATTGTAAAATTTTTTGTTCTAGTTCTGTGAAAAATGCCATTGGTAATTTGATAGGGATTGCATTGAATCTGTCAATTACTTTGGGAAATAGTCATTTTCACAACGTTTATTCTTCCAATCCAAGAACATGGCATATCTCTCCATCTGTTTGTGTCATTGATTTCTTTCATCAGTTTCTTATACTTTTCTGCATACAGGTCTTTGCCTCCTTAGGTAGGTTTATTCCTAGGTATTTTATTCTTTTTGTTGCAATGGTAAATGGGAGTGTTTTCTTAATTTCTCTTTCTGATTTTTCATTGTTAGCGTATAGGAATGCAAGAGATTTCTGTGCATTAATTTTCTATCCTGCTACTTTACCAAATTCATTGATTAACTCTAGTAGCTTTCTGGTGACATCTTTAGGATTTTCTATGTATAGTATCATGTCATCTGCAAACAGTGACAGTTTTACTTCTTCTTTTCCAATTTGTATTCCCTTTTCATTTCTGATTGCCATGGCTAAAACTTCCAAATCTATGTTAAATAATAGTGGTGAGGGTGGGTACCCTTGTCTTGTTCCTGATCTTAGAGGAAATGTTTTTAGTTTTTCACCACTGAGAATGATGTTGGCTGTGGGTTTGTCATATATGGCTTTTATTATGTTGAGGTAGGTTCCCTCCATGCCCACTTTCTGGAGAGTTTTTATCATAAATGGGTGTTGAATTTTGTCAAAAGTTTTTCTTCATCTATTGAGATGATCATATGGATTTTATCCTTCAATTTGTTATTATGGTGTATCACATTGATTGATTTGTGTATATTAAAGAATCCTTGCATTCCTGGGATAAGCCCCACTTGATCATGATGTACAATCCATTTAATTTGCTGTTGAATTCTGTATGCTAATATTTTGTTGAGGATTTTTGCATCTATGTTCATCAGGGATATTGGCCTGTTATTTTCATTTTTTTGTGACATCTTTGTCTGGTTTTGGTATCAGGGTGATGGTGGCCTCATAGAATGAGTTTGGGAGTGTTCCTCCCTCTGCTATATTTTGGAAGAGTTTGAGAAGGATAGGTGTTAGCTCTTCTCCAAATGTCTGATAGCATTTGCCGGTGAAGCCAACTGGTGCTGGGCTTTTTTTTGTTGGAAGATTTTTTTTTTTTTTTTTGTGGTACGTGGGCCTCTCACTGTTGTGGCCTCTTCCGTTGCGGGGCACAGGCTCCGAACGCTCAGGCTCAGTGGCCATGGCTCATGGGCCTAGCCGCTCTGCGGCATGTGGGATCTTCCCAGACCGGGGCATGAACCCATGTCCCCTGCATCGGCAGGCGGACTCTCAACCACTGCGCCACCAGGGAAGCCCTGTTGGAAGATTTTTAATCACAGTTTCAATATCAGTGCTTGTGATTGGTCTGTTCACATTCTCTATTTCTTCCGGGTTCAGTCTTGGAAGGTTGTACTTTTCTAAGAATTTGTCCATTTCTTCCAGGTTGTCCATTTTATTAGCATATAATTGCTTGTAGTAATCTCTCTTGATCCTTTGTATTTCTGTGGTGTCAGTTGTTACTTCTCCTTTTTCATTTCTAATTCTGTGATTTGAATCTTCTCCCTGTTTTGCCTGGTGACTCTGGCTAATGGTTTATCAATTTTGTGTATCCTCTTAAAGAACCAGCTGTTAGTTTTACTGATCTTTGCTGTTGTTTCCTTCATGTCTTTTTCATTTATTTCTAAGCTGATCTTTATGATTTCTTTCCTTCTGCTAACTTTGGGGGTTTTTTGTTCTTCTTTCTCTAATTGCTTTAGGTGTAAGGTTAAGTTGTTTACTTGAGATTTTTCTTGTTTCTTGAGGTAGGATTATATTACTATAAACTTCCCTCTTAGAACTCCTTTGGCTGCATCTCATAGGTTTTGGGTCGTCAGGTTTTCGTTGTCATTTGTTTCTAGGTATTTTTTGATTTCCTCTTTGATTTCTTCAGTGATCTGTTGGTTGTTTAGTAGAATATTGTTTAGCCTCCATGTGTCTATATTTTTACAGTTTGTTTCCTGTAATTGATACTAGTCTCATGGAATTGTGGTTGGAAAAGATGGGTAATGTGATTTCAATTTTCTTAAATTTACTGAGGCTTGATTTGTGACCTGAGATGTGATCTATCCTGGGGAATACTCTGTGTGCACTTGAGAAGAAAGTGTATTCTATTCTTTTTGGATGGAATGTCCTATAAATATCAATTAGGTCCATCTGTTCTAATGTGTCATTTAAAGCTTGTGTTTCCTTATTTATTTTCTGTTTGGATGATCTGTCCATTGGTGTAAGTGGGGTGTTAAAGTCCCCTACTATTATTGTGTTACTGTCGATTTCCCTCTTTATGGTTGTTAGCATTTTGCCTTATGTATTGAGGTGTGCCTATGTTGGGTGCATAGATATTTACAATTGTTATATCTTCTTCTTAGATTGGTCCCTTGATCATTATGTAGTGTTCTTCCTTGTCTCTTGTAATAGTCTTTATTTTAAAGTCTATTTTGTCTGATATGAGTACTGCTACTCCAGCTTTCTTCTGACTTCCATTTGCATGGAATATCTTTTCCGTCCCCTCACTTTCAGTCTGTATGTGTCCCTAGGTCTGAAGTGGGTCTCTTGTAGACAGCATATATACAGGTCTTGTTTTTGTATCCATTCAGCAAGACAGTGTCTTTTGGTTGGGTCATTTAATCCATTTACATTCAAGGTTATTATCGATATGTTATGTTCCTATTATCATTTTCTTAATTGTTTGGGGTTTGTCTTTGTAGGTCTTTTCCTTCTCTTATGTTTCCCACTTAGAGAAGTTCCTTTAGCATTTGTTGTAAAACTGGTTTTGTGGTGCTGAATTCTCTTAACTTTTGCTTGTCTGTAAAGCTTTTGATTTCTCTGTCGAATCTGAATGAGATCCTTGCTGGGTAGAGGAATCTTGGTTGTAGGTTTTCCCCTTTCATCACTTTAAATATATCCTGCCACTCCCTTCTGGCCTGTAGAGTTTCTGCTGAAAGATCAGCTGTTAACCTTATGGGGATTCCTTTGTATGTTATTTTTTGCTTTTTCCCTTGATGCTTTTAATATTTTTTCCTTGTGTTTAATTTTTGTTAGTTTGATTAATATGTGTCTTGGTGTGTTTCTCCTTGGTTTTACCCTGTATGGGACTCTCTGCACTTCCTGGACTTGATTGACTATTTCCCTTCCCATGTTGGGAAAGTTTTTAACATAATCTCTTCAAATATTTTCTCACCCATTTCTTTTTTTCTTCTTCTTCTGGGATGCCCATAATTTGAATGTTTGTACATTTAATGTTGTCCCAGAGGTCTCTGAGACTGTCCTTCATTCTTTTCATTCTTTTTTCTTTACTTTGCTCAGTGGCAGTTATTTCCATCATTCTATCTTCCAGCTCACTTATCCGTTCTTCTGCCTCATTTATTCTACTGTTGATTCCTTCTAGAGTATTTTTAATTTCAGTTATTCTGTTCATTACTGTTTGTTTGCTCTTTAGTTCTTCTAGGTCCTTGTTAAATGTTTCTTGTATTTATTCTATTTCCGAGATTTTGGATCATCTTTACTATCATTACTCTGAATTCTTTTTCAGACAGTTTGCCTATTTCCTCTTCATTTATTTGTTCTTGTGGGTTTTTATCTTGGTCCTTCACCTGCAAGATAGTTCTCTTTCTTCTCATTTTGTCTAATTTACAGTATTTGAGGTCTCCTTACCCCAGGCTGCAGGGTCATAGTTCCCCTTACTTCTGTTCTCTGCCCCTGGTGGTGAGGTTTGTTCAGTGGCTTGTGTAGGCTTCCTGATGGGAGGAACTGGTGCCTGCATTCTGGTGGGTGGAGCTGAGTTTTTTTCCCTCTGATGAGCAGGGCCGTATCAGGTGGTGTGTTTGGGGCTGTCTGTGAGCTTAGTATGACTTTAGGTAGTCTCTGTGCTTATGGGTGGGTTTGTGTTCCTGTCTTGTTTGTTGTTTGGTGTGAGGCATCCAGTGCCGGGAGCTGCTGGAAGTTGGGTGGAGCCAGGTCTTGGATTCAGATATAGGCCTCTGTGAGAGCTCTCTGCGATTAATTTTCCCTGGGGCCAGGAAGTCTCTAGTGGTCCAGCATCCTGGACTCAGTGCTCCCACCCCAGAGCCTCAGGCCCGACTTCTGGTCGAGGAACCAAGAGCCTGCAATTTCGCTCGTCCCAGCAATAAAGGGGATTTAAAAAAAGACTAAGAGAACCCAGACAAATGGTAAAAAGTAAAATCAAACAGACAAAAACAGAAACAAGGAAACATGCATACCCACAAAAGAAACAAAAACAGAACCAAATAAATCAAAAAGCAAGAGAACAGCCAGACAAGCAAAAGAAAAAGGAAAGAGGACAAAGGGGAGGGGGAAAGTGTTGCCTGAATGAGGGTACTGGGGCCCTCAGGGGCCAGGAAAGCAGACTTACCAAATGCAGTGACGTTGAAGCAAGAGGTTCAAGTGGCCGCTTGTCACCCACAGGGAAGCTGAGTTCAGTGGTCCCAGAGGTGCCCAGATCCTCTCCCCAGAAGGGGACAAGTGCCCCACGTTGGGTGCCACAAATATGTTACCGACCAGGGTTCTTGGCCTTCCCCAATCAATAGAAATTGACTAGTGGCCATACAAGAAATTCAGGCGAGGCTTTATTGGGACCCCTGCTGCAGCAGGGAGGAGTGAAAATAAGTAACAGCTTTCCTTGCTCACTCCCCAAGGGGAGCAGGTTCCTTATATGGGGTGACGGTAGGGGTGTGTCCAGGGGTCGGGCCGGAAGTGGGGCTTAGGTGGTTTGCCTACTCCTTGGGTGGTGTTGTGTGCAGGGGGCATGCTCAGTGCCCTGCTTTTGCTCCTGACATCCTGTTTTTGCTCCAGGCTCTTCAAAAGTGGCAGTTGGGTTTTTTGGTCTCCTTGTATATTTTAGGTCCAGAATTTTCCCCAACTGTACATGCACGCAGTTATTTTTAGTCCCATACAGTTTCCTTGTATTTTGCTGCTTGAGGAGAGGTGTGTCCATGTGCAAGCATTGCAGCACTGCGGCAAAGGGTCCCAGGTCCCAGCCTGTCTCAAAAGGACATATGAGTAAGTCCATTTCTGTAAAGCACAAAAACAGGAAAAATAATCTGCTAAAAGTTAGGTTAGTGGTTACCTTTGTGGGGGGGGGTGGGTAGTGAATGGGAGGGGGGTTCCAATGGGCTCTATTTGTTGATCTTGGTGCTAGTTACACAGGTGTGTCCCATTCATGAAAATCCACCAAACTCTACCCTTATGGACACTTTTATGTATGTGAATTATACTTCACTTGCAGTAATTTTTAAAATTAATTTAATTAAAAAATTTAGAAATTGTTTTACCTATAATTTCGATATAGTTTTATAAATGTAAACATAGTGATTATTTTGCAAGAAATTTAATGTCAGATAGCTACCTTATCTCTAAGATTTGTTTAGTATTGTCTCTTAAACTTGAGTAATGTAGTGACCCCCTTTAAAAAAAAAGAAAAAAAAAACCCGATTAAGAAATGGACAAAAGACTTGAAAGAAGATACACAAATGTCTAATAATTACATGAAAAGAGGCTCAATGTCACTAATCATTAGTGAAATGCAAATCAAAACCACAGTGAGGGGCTTCCCTGGTGGCGCAGTGGTTGAGAGTCCGCCTGCCGATGCAGGAGACACGGGTTCGTGCCCCGGTCTGGGAGGATCCCACATGCTGCAGAGCAGCTGGGCCCATGAGCCATGGCCGCTGAGCCTGTGTGTCCGGAGCCTGTGCTCCACCACGGGAGAGGCCACAACAGTGAGAGGCCAGTGTACTGCAAAACAAAAAACAAAAAACAAAAACAAAAACCCACAGTGAGATACCACTTCACACTCATTAGGATGGCTATTACAAAACAAACAAAAGCCAGAAAATAACAAGTGTTGTCAAGGATGTTGAGAAATTATAACCCTATGCACTGCTTGATGGTAGGAATGTAAAATGGGGTAGCCACTATGGAAAACATTATGGCAGTTCATAAAAACAAAATTAAAAATAGAATTTATCATATGATCCAGAAATTCCACTTCTGGGTATTTGGTGAAAGGAATTGAAAGCAAGGACTCAAACAGATATTTGCACAACCATGTCCATAGCAACATTATTCACAAGAACCAAAAAGTGGCAGCGACCCAAGTGTCCATCTATAGATGAAATGATGAAGAAAATGTGATACAGACATACAATGGACTATTATTCAGTCTTAAAAAGGAAGGAAATTCTTACACATGCTACACCATGGATGAACCTTGAAGACATTATGCTGAGTCATAATAGGACAAATGCTGTATGATTCCACTTATATAAGGTACCAAAAGTAATCAAATTCATAGAGACACAAAGTAGAATGGTGGTCGCCAGAGACAGAGGGGAGGGAAGAATAGGGATTTAGTGTTCAATGAGTACAGTTTCAGTTTTGCAAGATGAAAAAAGTTCTGGGGATGGATAGTGGTGGTGGTAGTGCAACAATGTGAATGTACTTAATGCCCCTGAACTGTACACTTAAAAATGGTCAAAGTGGTAAATTTTATGTTAAGTATATTTTACCACAATTTTTATTAAAGGGGAAAAGAAAAAATCCTAGTGGGTCTCAGAGAATAAATCTGCAGATTAAAATTTGAGGGAAACTTCTTTTTAATAAAACATCTTGAAGGGGATCCTCCCCAAATCATTCTTTTTCTCCTCCACTCCCACCCTGCTTTTCACTTCCATGGGATTGTTGGACATTTTCAGTGCAATTAAGTCCACCTTTTATTTGACTCAAGTCTGTACCCAAGGAAAGAGCAGAGATTTGTTTTTTTAATGATGGCCATTCTGACTGGTGTGAGGTGGTACCTCATTGTAGTTTTGATTTGCATTTCTCTAATAATTAGCGATGATGAGCATCTTTTCATAAGTCTGTCGGCCTCTCTATGTCTTCTTTGAAGAAGTGTCTACTTAATGACCAGCTACTTTTTTTGTTTTGTTTTGTTTTAATTTTTTATTTTACATTGGAGTATATAGTTGATTTACAATGTTGTGTTAGTTTCAGGTGATTTAGCAAAGTGATTTAGTTTGCTGTTTAATTAGTTTAGTTTTTACACATATCTATTTTTTTCAGATTCTTTTCCCATATAGATTATTATAGAGAAAGATACTGTTTTTTGTTTTTTAATTTATTTTCTTTTTCTGAATTTTATTTATTTTTATTTTTTTATACAGCACGTTCTTATTAGTTATCAATTTTATACATGTAAGTGTATATATGTCAATCCCCACCTCCCAATTCATCCCACCACCCCCACCACCCCCACCACTTCCCCCCTTGGTGTCCATACGTTTGTTCTCTACATCACTGTCTCTATTTCTGCCTTGAAAACTGGTTCATCTGTACCATTTTTCTAGATTCCACGTATGTGCATTAATATACAATATTTGGTTTTCTCTTTCTGACTTACTTCACTCTGTATGACAGTCTCTAGGTCCATCCACATCTCTACAAATGACCCAATTTTGTTCCATTTTATGGCTGAGTAATATTCCATTGTATATATGTACCACATCTTCTTTATCTAATCAGCTGTCAATGGGCATTTAGGTTGCTTCCATGACCTGGCTATTGTAAATAGTGTTGCAATGAACATGGGGGTGCATGTGTCTTTTTGAAATATGGTTTTCTCTGGGTGTATGCCCAGTAGTGGGATTGCTGGGTCATATGGTAATTCTATTTTTAGTTTTTTAAGGAACCTCCATACTGTTCTCCATAGTGGCTGTATCAGTTTACTTTCCCACCAACAGTGCAAAAGGGTTCCCTTTTCTCCACACCCTCTCCAGCATTTATTGTTTGTAGATTTTCTGATGATGCCCATTCTGAATGGTGTGAGGTGATACATCATTGTAGTTTTGATTTGCATTTCTCTAATAATTAGTGATGTTGAGCAGATTTTCATGTGCTTCTTGGCCATCTGTATGTCTTCTTTGGAGAAATGTCTATTTAGGTCTCCTGCCCATTTTTGGATTGGGTTGTTTGTTTCTTTAATATTGAGCTGCATGAGCTGTTTATATATTTTGGAGATTAATCCTTTGTCCATTGATTCATTTGCAAATATTTTCTCCCATTCTGAGGGTTGTCTTTTCATCTTGTTTATGGTTTACTTTGCTGTGCAAAAGCTTTTAAGTTTCATTAGGTCCCATTTGTTTATTTTTGGTTTTATTTCCATTACTCTAGGAGGTGGGTAAAAAAAGACCTTGCTGTGGTTTATGTCAGAGTGTTCTTCCTATGTTTTCCTCTAAGAGTTTTATAGTGTCTGGTCTTACATTTAGGTCTCTACTCCATTTTGAGTTTATTTTTGTGTACAGTGTTAGGGAGTGTTCCAAATTCATTCTTTTACATGTAGCTGTCCAGTTTTCCCAGCACTACTTATTGAAGAGACTGTCTTTTCTCCATTCTATAACCTTGCCTCCTTTGTCATAGATTAGTTGACCATAGGTGCATGGGTTTATCTCTGGGCTTTCTATCCTGTTCCATTGATCTATATTTCTGTTTTTGTGCCAGTACCATATTGTCTTGATTACTGTAGCTTTGTAGTATCATCTGAAGTCAGGGAGTCTGATTCTTCCAGCTCTGTTTTTTTCCCTCAGGACTGCTTTGGTTATTCGAGGTCTTTTGTGTCTCCATACAAATTTTAAGATTTTTTGTTCTAGCTCTGTAAAAAATGCCACTGGTAATTTGATAAGGATTGCATTGAATCCGTAGATTGTTTTGGGTAGTATAGACATTTTCACAATATTGATTCTTCCAATCCAGGAACATGGTATATCTCTCCTGTTTGTGTCATCTTTGATTTCTTTCATCAGTGTCTTATAGTTTTCTGAGTACAGGTCTTTTACCTTCTTATGTAGGTTTATTCCTAGGTATTTTATTCTTTTTGTTGTAGTGGTAAATGGGAGTGTTTCCTTCATTTCTCTTTCTGATCTTTTGTTGTTAGCCTATAAGAATGCAAGAGATTTCTCTGCATTAATTTTTTATCCTGCAACTTTACCAGATTCATTGATTAGCTCTAGTAGTTTTCTGGTGGCATCTTTAGGATTCTCTATGTATAGTATCATGTCATCTGCAAACAGTGACAATTTTTCTTCCACTTTTCCAATTTGTATTCCTTTTATTTCTTTTTCTTCTCTGATTGCCATGGCTAAGACTTCCAAAACTATGTTGAATAATAGTGGTAAGAGTGGACATCCTTGTCTTGTTTCTGATCTTAGAGGAAGTGTTTTCAGTTTTTCACCATTGAGAATGATGTTTGCTGTGGGTTTGTTGTATATGGCCTTTATTATGTTGAGGTATGTTCCTTCTATGCCCACTTTCTGGAGAGTTTTTATCATAACTGGGTGTTGAATTTTGTCAAAAGTTTTTCTGCATCTATTGAGATGATCATATGGTTTTTATTCTTCAATTTGTTAATTGTGTATATTGAAGAACCCTTGCATTCCTGGGATAAATCCCACTTGATCATTGACCAGCTACTTTTAATTAAAGTAAAATATCAAATTTGAAGAACTTAGCTTGGTTATGTTGATTATTAAATGCTGAAATGTCTAATGAAGTAAAGATGAGCAGTCTCTATAAAGGAAAATATTAAATTAAAAAAATAGATTGTTATCCATGCTGCATGCCAACTTGGATGTAGAAGTTGTATAAAAAACTTTTTTATTTTCCCAATTCTTAGGTCTTTCAGAGTTCAATTTTTCATATATTTGAGTGACAGATTCACCTAAGTATGTTTTTATTATTTTTAACTAGTTAAGAGAAATCAAAGGCTAAATTTGCTTTCTCCTTGGCTTTTGTCTTGTACAGTGTGTAACTCTTTTATAACTCTTATCAAATTCTATCTTTGTGCTATTATTAAATGTGTGCATATTTCATCTCTTCAATTAAAAATGTTATTCAAAGTTTTCTACTTCTAAAACAGTAATGAAGCTACTTTGCTCCTCTGTTAGATTGTGGGCAAAAATATGTCATACCATCTTGAAATTTCCTATTATGGTTTTACACAGATTACAAATTACAGTAATTAGAGCAGATTATAAACAAACATTTTAAATTAAAGTATGTGATACTTATTGCTGAGATAAATTAAAGAAAACTTAAATAACTGGAGAGATATATTATGTACATGATTGGAACTCAATACCGTTTAGTTGTCCATTCTCTCCAATTGATCTATAGATTCAGTGCAGTTCCAAGCAAAAACCAGCAGACTTTTGGGCTGAAAATTTCAAGATGATCTAAAAGTTATGCAAAGAAACTAAGACAGCCAAAACAATTTTGAAAAAAAACAAAATTTAAGAACTGAATCTCTCTGATGTTAAGAATTTTAATAAAAGTACAATAAACAAGATACATAGACCATTGAAACAGAATAGAATCCAAAAATAGACCCACACGAATATGGTCAATTGAATATTTTTTCTAGTTAAAAAAAAAACTTTTTAAAAAATTTATTTATTTATTTTTGGCTGCATTGGGTCCTCATTGCTGCGTGTGAGCTTTCTCTGGTTGTGGCGAGTGGGGGCTACTCTTCGTTGCGGTGCACGGGCTTCTCATTGCAGTGGCTTCTCTGTTGTGGAGCACGGGCTCTAGGCACGTGGGCTTCAGTAGTTGTGGCACGTGGGCTCAGTAGTTGTGGCTCATGGGCTCTAGAGTGCAGGCTCAGTAGTTGTGACGCATGGGCTTAGTTGCTCCGCAGCATGTGGGATCTTCCCTGACCAGGGCTTGAACCTGTGTCCCCTGCATTGACAGGCGGATTCCTAACCATTGTGCCACCAGGGAAGCCCCTGGTCGATTGATTTTTAACCTAAACTCCAAAACAATTCACTAGAGAAAGAGAAAATGGTGCTGGAATAACCGGATACCTATATGTTTAAAAAAATTTCAGTCCCTACCTCACACTGTACTCAAAAAGTCATCTGTGATGGACTATTAACCTAGGTGTAAAAGCTAAAACTCTAAGGCTTTTAGAAGAAAACAAAGGAGAATATCTTCGTGTCCTTAGGGTAAGCAAATATTTCTTAGAACCCAGAAAGAACTTACTGTAAAAGAAAATACTGATAAGTTGGACATAGTAAAAATTTAAAACTTCTACTCATCAAAAGACATGGTTAAGAAAATGAATAGACAAATCACAGAGTGGGAGAAAATGTTTTGTAATAATCACATCTGATGAAGGACTTATATCAGAAAAAGAACTTATATTAAAAACACATAAAACTCATTTATAGAAAGGCAAACAACACAAGTAGAAATGCGCAAAATATTTTAATGGCCACTTCACAAGGAAAGGTATATGAATGGACAATAAGTGCATGAAAATGTGCTCGACATCATTAGTCATCAGGGAAATACAAATTAATACAACAATGAGATACCTTCACACCTCTAGAATGCCTACAATTAATGACTGACAACACCAAATACTTGCATAGATGCAAAGCAACTGGAATTCTAGTCCAACCACTTTGGAAAAGTGTTTGAAAATTTCTTGTACAATTAAAGAGATATCCTCTCTATGACTCAGCAATTCACTTCCATGTGAATTCCTAACCCTAACCCAAGAGAAATAAAATCTTATGTTTATGAGTTATACAAGAATGTTCAAAGCAGCTTTGTTTGTACTAATCCAAAACTGGAAACAATCCAAATAACCACTAACAGATGAATAGTTACTAAACTATAGTATATTCATAAAATGAAATACTACTCATAATTAAAAGGAACAAAATATGCAAAACAACATGAATGAATCTAAAAAACTTTATGCTGGACAAAAGAAGTCTAGCACATAAGAGTAGGTGTTTATAATTTCATTTATATGAAGTTCTGGAGGAGGCGAATCTAATCTAAGATGAAAAACATCAAAACATTGGTTCCCTCTGGGAACATGCCTTGACAAGGAAAAGGCACAAGGGAATTTTCTAAGGTAAGGGACATATTCTATACCTTGATACAGGTATGTGTTACACAGCTGTATGCGTGCACCAAAACTCACTGAATTATACACTTAAGACTGTTTATTTCACTGAATGTAAATTATACCTCAATAAAAAATTAGAATAGCAACGTTGTGCTTCTTTTCTGGGAAACACCACTTTAGTTCATATGAGTTGTAATTTCATTAATAATTCTTTGACACTACTTCTAAGAAGGGAGGTGGCTTAAGTGCCGACATTTGGATATCTTTTATGGAAACTGATCAAAATGGCCAATGAAATATAAAATTGAGGAGCAACCTGAGTAGTAAATATTCTCTAAAGATGGCCCCCATGTGATTCTGCCCATCCCTGTCCATGTATGCGGGTCCTTCCATCAGGTGGGAGATCTTATGTCTCCTCTTGAGTTTGACCTGGGCCTGGAGCTGCTTTGTCCAGGTGAATGCAGAGAAGTGACATTCTGGGATCTCTGAGCCCAGGCATTAGTGAGCCTCTGCTGCTTTTCTCTGAAACCCAGGAGCCATGCTGTGAGAAACGTCACCAGTCAAGTGGGAAGGCCACATGGCCAAGAATAAAGGCCTCCGCAGGCCCTGCTGAACTCCCACGTGACAGCCTGGAGCTCCCTTAGAAATGAACTCCCAGCCTCAGTCCCACCAGCCCCACCAGTGCCATGTGGAGCAGAGACGAGCTGCCCATGGAGCTGGCCCAGATTGCAAAATCACAAGCAAATAAATGATTGTTGTTTTAAATTACTAAATTTTGGGGTTGTGTGTTACATAGTAATTGATAATCAAAACAACTTGCATTAGTACCGGAATATGAAGAAAAATACCATCTACACTCCACAAATGTCGAGGAATTTCTCTCAGTATATGTGGAATCAGATCAAAGGAAGATGTGTAGTGCTTGCTCGTAATTCCTTTTCTGAGGAATGAATTCCTCAGAGCAGAGGAAATTCTGGTGAAAAGCTCCATACAATCCCTTTCGGGTTTTAGTTGGGATTGCATGAACAAACACTCGAGATGAATTTGGGGCAAACTGTCATCTTTGTCATATTGGGTCTTCCTATTCACATTCCTGTCATAGCAACACTTTATATGTTCAAGTCTTTGTGTGTGTTCAAGTCTTTGCATGTGTGTGTGTGTGTGTGTGTGTGTGTGTGTTGTCAATAAACTTTTTGAAATTTGTTATCTTTTCTGTTTATTTATCCAAACAAAGAGTATCTATATTGGTCCAGTATTGGGATTTGAGATGACTTGTGTTGGAGATTATCTGAGTCCTTGGGCAATTCTTTTGGTCCCCAAAAAAGAAGGGTAAAATTTTATATTTTCTGTGGTGATTTGGCAGGATTTCGAGTATAAATAGCCTGTTTGAGGTATTGAGGAAGCTGTCTCAGAGAAATTCACTGATGTGCCAACTGGTTGCTTCTGCAAGTCTTGTTCCTTGGTGCTGGTCCCACCCCATCTTCCCATGCCCACCTGGCAACAGGCCCCAGTGCCCGTGGTGGGGTCCACAGCATCAATCCCCTTCGTGCTCATTTCACAAGGGCAGGCGTGAGGAGCACTGTTCTCCTGGCGGGGCCTCCTCTGCCAGCCCTGAGCTCTGCTACTTCTGCTCATCACTTGGGAATTTGGGTTCAGTAATGGACACCATTTACTCATTTCCCAAGCAGGTTTCTTCTTTTCCATTTATTAAATTACAGACTGCTCAATTTCCGCCCCCCCCCCCCGATCTGGTCCTGTTTGCACTTTGTCTTTTAGAACTTGCTCTGTCCTATACCTCCTCTTTTTCCATCCTTGAAACAGAATTATTCCTATTTTTATATTACACTGGTTATTTCAATGGCATTTGAAAGGGTGAAAATAACTGCCCTGAAATGGAAAGTTTCAGAATTATCTTTCTTAAAGGAGATATCTGATTATAAACAAATCTCTCCATAACATCCAAATGTCTCAGCCTAGCATTCAGGGTCCCCAAAGCTCACCTTCTCACTATGTATCTGAGATTTTGACCATGACCATTTTTAGAACATAACACAGTTTGCCATCCTTGGGCTAGTTACATTGATTTCCTGACCTGAAGAGTCTATTCGTTTATCATATAGTTATTGAGTGACTTCCATATACCAAACACTGTAAATAGTAACATTATTTTAAATCAGTCATGCTTAAAACCTTGGAGGAAAATATTGTCTTTGATCAAAACTATATCTTATTTGTCTAGATGTTTAAAAGTATCAAATTTTAAACTGTGACAAAGTAATATGTAGAGTCCATCTATTGACACACGAGCTGAATTAGTGCCATTGGTTCACATGTAAGGAAGCTAAACTGTCTGTCATCCTGACCTAGGTCATGTTGTACTGGGAGGTGAAGGCATAAGTAGTGTCAGCTAATGGTAAGTGAAGTCAGGGCAATAACACCAAAGGAGTCTGTAGGTTTGTAATGAAGAATCATTCCATGCATAATAACTGAAAACAGCATGTCAAGAGGTATGGTGTGTTCTTCTTTGACCAATTATAGATGCCAGGTGCTATAGACTGAATATTTGTGTCCCCCCACGCTCCCCCAAATTCATCTGTTGAAATCCTAACATCCAATGTGATGGCATTAGGAGGTGGGGGCTTTGGTGGGTGATCGGGTCATAAGAGCAGGGCCCTCATTAATGAGATTGGTGCCATTACAGACAAGACCCCAGAGAGCTCTCTTGCTCTTTCTGCCACATGAGGACATTATGAGAAGATGACCATCCATGAACCAGGAAGGGGGCCTCACCAGACACCAAATCTGCCAGTGCCTTGATCTTGGACTTCCAGCCTCCAGAGCTGTAGGAAATAAATTTCTGTGGTTTACAAGCCATCCATTCTATGGTGTTTTGTTATAGCAGCCTGAACAGACTATGACAGAAAATTGGTACTGGGAAGTGGGGTGCTACAGTAACAAACACCTAAACATGTGGAAGTGGCTTTGGAACTGGGTGATGGGTAGAGGCTGAAGAGTTTTGAGGTGTCTAATGGAAAAACCGTACATTGGCATGAACAGTTGGTGAAGGGTGATTCTGGGTGAGCTCAGAAAGAAATTCAGAGGGCTGTAGAGAAAGCCACAATCTTCTTAGAGGATACCTGAGAATATTGTTGGAAATATGACAGTGAAGGCCATTCTGGGGAGATCTCAGACAGAAATGAGGTTATTTCTTGGAAACTGGAGGAAGGGCAATTCTTGTTATCAAGTGGCAAAGAATTTGGATGAATTGTTCACGTTCTAGTGTTTTGTTCTAGTTTCCACATTCCCAACTGGTCCTGTGCCTCTAGCCTTCACCTCTCATCCATCCTACACATTGCTGACAGGATGACCTTTCCAAACTGAATTGTAAGACTTTCGGCTTCAGAGCCTTGAGCAACTCTTCACTGCCATTATTATGACTTTGCCCTGGTCTTGTGCTCTAGTCTCCTCTCTCTCCATATCCCTCAATGTTTTCCTTGTTATTCTGCTATTTTGAATAAGTTCTCAGAATGCATCACGTTATCTAATGTCTCTGCGACTTTGATCATGCTGTTTCCTCTCCTAGAATTCTCTTCCCCTCCTTCCTTGCCTTACTAACTCTTTTATGTTCCTTAAGAATTCATTTAAATGCCACCACCCTCAGGAAGTCCTCCCTTATCATCCCACACTGAATTAAGTATCTTTGCTTAGTTCTATTTCTTCTAGAATCCTCTTCTAGTGCCATGATTAAATTTATATCATACTACTTCTTGATCTGCTATGTAAATACTGTTTTTTTCAGAGCACGTACAATGTATCAGGCACCATGCTAAACCGAACTGGTAAAGTGGTGATTAATAAAAACAGTTCTTGCCTATATGCTCATAGACCAAAGAGAAGACAGACATGCAGTAATTGTAAGTGCTCCAAAAGAGAACTAACAGGAAGACCTAGGGGATCAGGAATCTTTAGGCTCAGACATTTCTGTATACTCCATTCCCATGAGTTCCATGATGGAAAACTCTTTATATCATGAGGCAGCAGATTAAATTTTTAGACTGTTATATTTTTTCTTTTATTTATCTGGAAAATCTCTCTCTAAAATTTTTACTCATTGTTCCTAGATATGCTCTGGAGGTGCTCAGGATAAACTCACTCTTTCTTCTATATAGGAGCCCTTCAAATATTTTAAGATAAGTTATATGGCCCTGTGTATATCTTATATTGGGCAGGAGTAGATGGGGTGGAGCAGGGTGGTTAAATATTCCCATTCCTTCAAAGTAAGAAGAAAAAAGCATTTGTACAGAGGTAGTATCTGACTACCAGTTAAAGGTGGTGGATTGAACACAAGCACTCACCTTTGCTACCTCTCCAAACCTCACTCAAATGACCATAAAGGATTTTTAAAAAGGCATAAATATCTCATATTCAAACCAAATGAGGGAGAACACAACAACAAAGGATTTTGGAAGCTGGAGAGTAGATGGATGATAAGTCCTCACTTGTCATAATCAGATTATATCCACGAAAGCAGAACCATGAACAGGAAGTGGAGGAAGCCTAGAAGTGAGCCATCTTGCATACAGACCTCCATCTCAGAGGCGCAGGGATTGGCAGTATCATGAATATTAAGCATACCTTTTTATTCCAATGTTTTGATATCTGGGACCTTACTGATCATGGGGAAGCTGTACCTCCCAGAACCAGCCAATTCCTGGAGAAAATAAAGTCCCCCTTTTGGTGTGCTTTTCATGTGCAAACCAACCATTCCAGAGCCCACACTCCCCCACCCCCCCTTCTATTATCCCAGGGCCAGGTACCAAGCAAATAGGGACAGCCACTATGCCACAAAGCCTGCTAAAATTATTCAAAATACCCACTCCTTAACCTGCTCACCCTGCCTCTCCCATTCCTCCCATGAAAACCACAATAAAGGCTCTGCCTATATTTCCCCATCACTCCCTCTGCCTTCTGACCAACCTGGTACTTCCCTGTGAGGCTCTGTAGGGTGTGGCCTGCTCCTCCTCTCAGGAACTGAGTAACAAACTAACTTTCCTATGGCAGTTTCCTCCTGAGATGTTGGCCTCACAATATATATGAGTAATAATAAAACCTAAAATTTAAAACGCCAGGGATCTCTGAAAAAGAAGGTAAAACAGGAGGATTTTTGGAGTTTGTATAAGAAGCAGTTAGATACTCCAGTTCTCCTTTGCTGTTCCCCCACCCCTTGCCTGCCACCATGCATAGCTGGTCAACTGCTTCTCCCCCATGACAGTGGAAACTTTGTTTACTTTCTTTTTTTAAAAAAATTTTATTTATTTCTTTTTATTTTTGGCTGCATTGGGTCTTTGTTGCTGCACGTGGGCTTTTCTCCAGTTGTGGTGAGCAGGGGTTACTCTTCATTGCGGTACACAGGCTTCTCATTGAGTGGCTTCTCTTGTTGCAGAGCATGGGCTCTAGGCACACAGGCTTCAGCAGTTGTGGCACTCGGGCTCAGTAGTTGTGGCTCACAGGCTCTAGAGCACAGGCTCAGTAGTTGTGGTGCACGGGCTTAGCTGCTCCATGGCATGTAGGATCTTCCTGGAGCAGGGCTTGAACCCGTGTCCCCTGCATTGGCAGGAGGATTCTTAACTGCTGCACCACCAGGGAAGCCCCCTGTTTACTTTCTGAGCAAAGGTGAACTAAAGTGAGCACAAGGCCCCACCAGAAGTGAGAATACCACACCAAAAACAAGAGTAAGAAGTGCAAGTCTACATATGAGGAGAGAAATCCTAGGTCCACTCAGCTCCAAGATCAGTTGCAAACAGGCTTAGAGCCCCCAAGTAGAACATTGGATACATTTTCTCTGGAACTCTTAAGAAGCTCAAAAAAAAGCCCTAAATATACTGATAATTGGGGGTCGCTCCCAAGTCCCCTCAGCTGGATCACCCTATAGTGAAGCCCACCAGTTGACAAGTCCTGCCCATGCACACAGAGCTTCAACTTGGGCTTAAATGCTTCACTCTTAGTTGGAGTGAATAGACAAGGATTCCAAACATAAGTAAAGTCTCCAACATCAAAGACAGAGACAGAATCCAAGTTTAAGCTAGAATGTAGAGAAAATAGAAACTAAGAGAGAGGAAAAGTTAAAAAAAAACCCAACTCATTAAAATCTGCAGAGATATAAGGAAAAAATAATACATCCATGAAATAAGACTAGATGCATAAAAAAAGGAAAATTATGAGAACAAAAAAGAATTCTTGGAAACTTAAAATATGATAATGGAAAATAAAAATCCCAACAAAAGGATTGAAAGGTAAATTTGAGGAAACCTCCTACAAAGTAGAATAAAAATGGAAAGAGATATAAAATGGGAGAGAACAGATAAGGAAATTAGAGGATCAATCCAGGTTCAATCCAACATCCATAAAACAAGAGCTCCAGAAAGACTGGAGCAAGAGACTAGAGGTGAAGAAATTATCAAAGAAATAACCCAAGAAAAGTTTCCATAATAGAAGGATCTGATATTACAGATTTCTCATCAATTGTGCCATGTCCCCAGCACAACTGATGAGAAAAGCCCATCATCATGAAATTTCAGAATATTTGGGACAAACAGACCTTAAAGGTTTTCAGAAAGATAAACCATCACATACAAAGGATCAGGGATGAGAAGGCCTCAGGCTTCCCAGCAGAAACACAGGGAACCAGACATCAATGAAGAAGGATCTTTAAATTTCTGAAGGTAAATAATTTCTGACCCAGGATTTTTCACCAAGCCAAACCATCTAATAAACATGAAGGTAAAATCAAAACATTTTAATTTATTTTTTTAAAAATTTATTTTAGGGCTTCCCCGGTGGCGCAGTGGTTGAGAGTCCGCCTGCCGATGCAGGGGACATGGGTTCGTGCGCCGGTCCGGGAAGATCCCACATGCCGCGTGGAGCGGCTGGGCCTGTGAGCCCTGGCCGCTGAGCCTGCGCGCCTGGAGCCTGTGCTCCGCAACAGGAGAGGCCACAACAGTGAGAGGCCCGCGTACCACACACAAAAAAAATTATTTTACTGAAATATAGTTGATTTACAATGTTGTGTTAATTTCTGCTATACAGCAAAGTGATTCAGCTATACATCTATATACATTCTTTTTTATATTCTCTTCCACTATGCTTTATCACAGGATATTGAATATAGTTCTGTGTGCTATACAGTAGGACCTTGTTGGTTATCCATCCTATATATAATAGCTTGCATCTGCTAACCCCAAACTCTGAATCCATCCCTCCCCTACGCCCTCCCCACTCTGGCAACCACAAGTCTGTTCTCTATGTCTATGAGTCTGTTTTTCAGATAAGTTCATTTGTGTCATACTTTAGCTTCCACATATAAGTGATATCATATGGTATTTGTTTTTCTCTTTCTGACTTACTTCACTTAGTATGATCATCTCTAGGTCCATCCATGTTGCTGCAAATGGCATTATTTCATTCTTTTTATGACTGAGTAGTATTCCATTGTGTGTGTGTGTATATATATATATATATATATATATATATACACACACACCACATCTTCTTTATCCATTTATCTGTTGATGGACATTTATCTTGTTTCTGTGTCTTGGCTATTGTAAATAGTGCTGCTATGAACATAGGGGTGCATATCGCTTTTTGAATTGATATGACAACTCTATTTTTAGTTTTTCTGATGAGCCTCCATATTGTTTTCCATAGTGGCTGCACCAATTTACATTCCCATCAACAATGTAGGAGGGTTTCCTTTTCTCCACACCCTCTCCAAGCTTTGTTATTTGTAGACTTTTTAATGATGGCCATTCTGACTGGTGTGAGGTGGTACCTCATTGTAGTTTTGATTTGTATTTCTCTAATAATTAGTGATGTTGAGCATCTTTTCATGTGCCTATTGGCCATCTGTATGTCTTCTTTGGAGAAATGTCTATTTAGGTCTTCTGCCCACTTTTCTATTGAGTTTTCTGTTTTTTTTGTTATTGAGTTGTATGAGCTGCTTGTATATTTTGGAAATTAAGCTCTTGTTGGTAGCATCATTTGCAAATATTTTCTCCCAGTCTGTAGGTTATATATTTGTTTTGTTTATAGTTTCTTTTGCTGTACAAAAGATTGTATATTTGATTAGGTCCCATTTGTTTTTAAATCAAAACATTTTTAGGCATACAAGGTCTCAAAAAATTATCTTCTATACACATTTGCTCAGGAAGCTAATGGAGAAAATACTTTATGAAAATGAAAGAGTAAGCAACGAAAGGGGAACATACAGGATCCAGGAAATGGGGATCAGCACAGGTGAGAGGTAAGGAAGAGCCCAGGCCAGCAGCTGTGGAACAGAGAGAGCAGCCGAACTGGTAGAAGAGGGAGAGGCAAGAAGGGCTGTCTCCAAGGAGATAAAACTGATGGAGTACAAAACAAGTCTGAAAAGCATGTTGAGAGAAGACATATTTCTAGAAAAGGGTTTAGGATAAATTAAGATACATAGAAAACTAAGTAAATGACAAAACAAATACCAGAAAAACAAAAGTTGTACAAGAAAGGAAACATAATCATACTACATGGCTCAGCAATGAAAAACATTTCACAGTCATGGCAATGTAAATACTGACTACTGATCTAATCAAAAGATGAGGTGATAATACATTATATTATGAGGAAGGAGGAGACATATAAATGAATATATGTGGGTGTAGGGGACAGTAAATGTATAAGAGAACCATGTTTTCACCTTCCATAAGAGGAAGTTGACAGATATGTAAAACTGAAAAATTTTTTAAAAAGTAATTGACCAAGTACAGAAATATAGTTCTAAATACTAAAAGAAACAGAGAAAAGGTTGAAAATTAGTCCTTTGGGAACAAGAATTGGGAAGAAAGCACATGAAGCATCTTTTTTTTTCTATTTATATTTATTTATTTATTTAACATCTTTATTTGAGTATAATTGCTTTACAATGGTGTCTTAGTTTCTGCTTTTTAACAAAGTGAATCAGTTATACATATACATATGTTCCCATATCCCTTCCCTCTTGCATCTCCTTCCTTCCCACCCTCCCTATCCCACCCCTCTAGATGGTCACAAAGCACGGAGCTGATCTCCCTGTACTATGTAGCTGCTTCCCACTAGCCATCCATTTTACATTTGGTAGTGTATATAGGTCCATGCCACTCTCTCACTTTGTCACAGCCTACCATTTCCCCTCCCCATATCCTCAAATCCATTCTCTAGTAGGTCTGGGTCTTAATTCCTGTCTTGCCCCTAGGTTCTTCATGACCATTTTTTTTTTTTTTTAGATTCCATATATATGTGTTAGCGTATGGTATTTGTTTTTCTCTTTCTGACTTACTTCACTCGGTATGGCAGACTCTGGGTCCATCCACCTCACTACAAATAAATCAATTTCGTTTCCTTTAGGGCTGAGTAATATTCCATTGTATATATGTGCCACATCTTCTTTATCCATTCATCTGATGATGGACACTTAGGTTGCTTCCATCTACTGGCTATTGTAAATAGAGCTGCAATGAACATTTTGGTACATGACTCTTTTTGAATTATGGTTTTCTCAGGGTATATGCCCAGTAGTGGGATTGCTGGGTCAGATGGTAGTTCTACTTTTATTTTTTTAAGGAACCTCCATACTGTTCTCCATACTGGCTGTATCAATTTACATTCTCACCAACAGTGCAAGAGGGTTCCTTTTTCTCCACACCCTTTCCAGCATTTATTGTTTGTAGATTTTTTGATGATGGCCATTCTGACTGCTGTGAGATGATATCTCATTGTAGTTTTGATTTGCATTTATCTAATAATTAATGATGTTGAGCATTCTTTCATGTGTTTGTTGGCAATCTGTATATCTTCTTTGGAGATGTCTATATAGGTCTTCTGCCCACTTTTGGATTGGGTTGTTTGTTTTTTTGATATTGAGCTGCATGAGCTGCTTGTAAATTTTGGAGATTAATCCTTTGTCAGTTGCTTCATTTGCAAATATTTTCTCCCATTCTGAGGGTTGTCTTTTCGTCTTGTTTATGGTTTCCTTTGCTGTGCAAAAGCTTTTAAGTTTCATTAGGTCCCATTTGTTTATTTTTGTTTTTATTTTCATTTCACTAGGAGGTGGGTCAAAAAGGATCTTGCTGTGATTTATGTCATAGAGTGTTCTGCCTATGTTTTCCTCTAAGAGTTTGATAGTGTCTGGCCTTACATTTAGGTCTTTAATCCATTTTGAGTTTACTTTTGTGTATGGTGTTAGGGAGTGTTCTAATTTCATTCTTCTACGTGTACCTGTCCAGTTTTCCGAGCACCTCTTATTGAAGAGGCTGTATTTTCTCCACTGTATATTCTTGCCTCCATTATCAAAGGTAAGGTGACCATATGTGCGTGGGTTTATCTCTGGGTTTTCTATCCTGTTCCATTGATCTATATTTCTGTTTTTGTGCCAGTACCATATTGTCTTGATTACTGTAGCTTTGTAGTATAGTCTGAAGTCAGGGAGCCTGATTCCTCCAGCTCCGTTTTTCTTTCTCAAGATTGCTTTGGCTATTCGGGGTCTTTTGTGTTTCCATACAAATTGTGAAATTTTTTTTCTAGTTCTGTGAAAAATGCCAGTGGTAGTTTGATAGGGATTGCATTGAATCTGTAGATTGCTTTGGGTAGTAGAGTCATTTTCACAATGTTGATTCTTCAATCCAAGAACATGGTATATCTCTCCATCTATTTGTGTCATCTTTAATTTCTTTCATCAGTGTCTTATAATTTTCTGCATACAGGTCTTTTGTCTCCTTAGGTAGGTTTATTCCTAGATATTTTATTCTTTTTGCTGCAATGGTAAATGGAAGTGTTTTCTTAATTTCACTCTCAGATTTTTCATCATTAGTGTATAGGAATGCCAGAGATTTCTGTGTATTCATTTTGTATCCTGCTACTTTATCAAATTCACTGATTAGCTCTAGTAGTTTTCTGGTAGCATCTTTAGGATTCTCTATGTATAGTATCATGTCCTCTGCAAACAGGGACAGCTTTACTTCTTCTTTTCCGATTTGGATTCCTTTTATCTCTTTTTCTTCTCTGATTGCTGTGGCTAAAATTTCCAAAACTATGTTGAATAATAGTGGAGAGAGTGAGCAACCTTGTCTTGTTCCTGATCTTAGTGGAAATGCTTTCAGTTTTTCACCATTAAGGATGATGTTGGCTGTGGGTTTGTCATATATGGCCTTTATTATGTTGAGGAGAGTTCCCTCTATGCCTACGTTCTAGAGTGTTTTTATCATAAATGGGTGTTGAATTTTGTCAAAAGCTTTATCTGCATCTATTGAAACGATCATATGGTTTTTCTCCTTCAATTTGTTAATATGGTGTGTCACATTGATTGATTTGCGTATATTGAAGAATCCTTGCATTCCTGGAATAAACCCCACTTGATCATGGTGTATGATGCTTTTAGTGTGCTGTTGGATTCTGTTTGCTAGTATTTTGTTGAGGATTTTTGCCTCTATGTTCATCAGTGATATTGGCCTGTAGTTTTCTTTCTTTGTGACATCTTTGTCTGGTTTTGGTATCACGGTGATGGTGGCCTCATAGAATGAGTTTGCGAGTGTTCCTCCCTCTGCTATATTTTGGAAGAATTTGAGAAGGATAGGTGTTAGCTCGTCTCTAAATGTCTGCTAGAATTCGCCCATGAAGCCATCTGGTCCTGGGCTTTTTTTTGTTGGAAGATATTTAATCACAGTTTCAATTTCATTGCTTGTGATTGGTCTGTTCATATTTTCTATTTCTTCCTGGTTTAGTCTCGGAAGTTTGTGCATTTCTAAGAATTTGTCCATTTCTTCCAGGTTGTCCATTTTATTGGCATAAAGTTGCTTGTGGTAATCTCTCATGATCCTTTGTATTTCTGCAGTGTCCATTGTTACTTCTTTTTCATTTCTAATTCTATTGAATTGAGTCTTCTCCCTTTTTTTCTTGTTGAGTCTGGCTAATGGTTTATCAATTTTGTTGATCTTCTCAAAGAACCAGCTTTTAGTTTTATTGATCTTTGCTATCATTTCCTTCATTTCTTTTTCATGTATTTCTGATCTGATCTTTATGATTTCTTTCCTTCTACTAACTTTAGGGGTTTTTTTGTCCGTCTTTCTCTAACTGATTTAGGTGTAAGTTTAGTTTGTTTATTTGAGATGTTTCTTGTTTGTTAAGGTAGGATTGTATTGCTATAAACTTCCCTCTTAGAACTGCTTTTGCTGCACCCCATAGGTTTTGGGTCGTTGTGTTTTCATTGTCATTTGTTTCTAGGTATTTTTTGATTTCCTCTGATTTCTTCAGTGTTCTCTTCGTTATTAAGTAGTGTATTGTTTAGCCTCCATGTGTTTGTATTTTTTACAGATTTTTTCCTGTAATTGATATCTAGTCTCATAGTGTTGTGGTTGGAAAAGATACTTGATACGATTTTAATTTTCTTAAATTTACCAAGGCTTGATTTGTGACCCAAGAGATGATCTATCCTGGAGAATGTTCCATGAGTACTGCAGAAGAATGTGTATACTGTTGTTTTTGGATGGAATGTCCTATAAATATCCATTAAGTCCATCTTGTTTAATGTATCACTTAAAGCTTGTATTTCATTATTTATTTTCATTTTGGATGATCTGTCCATTGGTGAAAGTGGGGTGTTAAATTCCCCTACCATGATTGTGTTACTGTCGATTTCCCCTTTTATGGCTGTTAGTATTTGCCTTATGTATTGAGATGCTCCTATGTTGGGTACGTATTTACAATTGTTATATCTTCTTCTTAGACTGATCCCTTGATTATTATGTAGTGTCCTTCTTTGTCTCTTGTAATAGGCTTTATTTTAAAGTCTATTTTTTCTGATATGAGAATTGCTACTCCAGCTTTCTTTTGATTTCCATATTCATGGAATATCTTTTTCCATCCCCTCACTTTCAGTCTGTATGTGTCCCTAGGTCTGAAATGGGTCTCTTGTAGACAGCATATATATGGGTCTTGTTTTTGTATCCATTCAGCCAGTCTATGCCTGTTGGTTGGAGCATTTAATCCATTTACATTTAAGGTAATTATTGATATGTACATTCCTATTACCATTTTCTTAATTGTTTTGGGTTTGTTACTGTAGGTCTTTTCCTTCTCTTGTGTTTCCTGCCTAGAGAAGTTCCTTTAGCATTTGTTGTAGAGCTGATTTGGAGGTGCTGAATTCTCCTAGCTTTTGCTTGTCTGTAAAGGTTTTAATTTCTCCATCAAATCTGAATGTGATCTTTACTGGGTAGAGTAATCTTGGTTGCAGGTTTTTCTCCTTCATCACTTTAAATACGTCCTGCCACTCCCTTCTGGCTGGCAGAGTTTCTGCTGAAAGATCAGCTGTTAACCTTATGGATTTTCCCTTATATGTTGTTTGTTGTTTTTCCCTTGCTGCTTTTAATATTTTTTCTTTGTATTTAATTTTTGATTGTTTGATTAATATGTGTCTTGGCATGTTTCTCCTTGGATATATCCTGTATGGGACTCTCTGTGCTTCCTGGACTTGATTAACTATTTCCTTTCCCATATTAGGGAAGTTTTCAACTATAATCTTTTCAAATATTTCCTCAGTCCCTTTCTTTTTCTCTTCTTCTTCTCAACCCCTACAATTCAAATGTTGGTGCATTTAATGTTGTCTCAGAGGTCTCTGAGACTGTCCTCAATTCTTTTCATTCTTTTTTCTTTATTCTGCTCTGCAGTAGTTATTTCTACTATTTTATCTTCCAGGTCACTTATCCGTTCTTCTCCCTCAGTTATTCTGCTATTGATCCCTTCTAGAGAATTTTAAATTTCATTTACTGTGCTGTTCATTACTGTTTGTTTGCTTTTTAGTTCTTTGAAGTCCTTGTTAAATGTTTCTTGTATTTTCTCTATTCTATTTCCAGGATTTTGGATCATCTTTACTATCATTATTCTGAATTCTTTTTCAGGTAGACTGTCTATTTTTCTTCGTTTGTTAGGTCTGGTGGGTTTTTACCTTGCTCCTTCATGTGCTGTGTGTTTTTCTGTCTTTTCATTTTGTTTACCTTAGTGTGTTTGGGGTCTCTTTTTCGCAGCCTGCTGGTTCGCAGTTCCCGTTGTTTTTGGTGTCTATCCCCAGTGGCTAAAGTTTGTTCAGTGGGTTGTGTAGGCTTCCTGGTGGAGGGGAGTAGTGCCTGTGTTCTGCTGGATGAAGCTGGATCTTGTCTTTCTGGTGGGCAGGTCCACGTCTGGGGGTGTGTTTTGGGGTGTCTGTGGCCTTATTATGATTATAGGCAGCCTCTCCGCTAATGGATGGGGTTGTGTTCCTGTCTTGCTAGTTGTTTGGCATAGGGTGTCCAGCACTGTACCTTGCTGGTCGTTGAGTGAAGCTGGGTCTTGGCGTTGAGATGGAGATCTCTGGGAGATTTTTGCCATTTGATATTACATGGTGCCGAGAGGTCTCTTGTGGACCAGTGTCCTGAACTTGGCTTTACCACCTCAGAGGTACAGCCCTGATGCCTGGCTGGAGCACCAAGAGCCTTTCATCCACACGGCTCAGAATAAATGGGAGAAAAGAAAGAAAGAGAAAGAAAGAAAGAAAGAAAGAAAGGAAGGAAGGAAGGAAGGAAGAAAGGAAGGAAGGAAGGAAGGAGATAAAATAAAATAAAGTAAAACAAAATAAAGTTATTAAAATTAATTATTAAGAAAAAAAATTTTTAAGTAATAAAGAAACAAAAAACAACAACAACAAAATGGACAGACAGAACCCTAGGACAAATGGTTAAAGCAAAGCTATACAGAAAAAATCACACAGAAGCATACACATATATAGTCACACAAAAGGAAAAAGAGAAAAAAAAAAAATCTTTGCTCCCAAAATCCACCTCCTCAATTTGGGATGATTGGTTGTCTATTCAGGTATTCCACAGATGCAGGGTACAACAAGTTGATTGTGGAGCTTTAATCCGCTGCTTCTGAGGCTGCTGGGAGAAATTTCCCTTTCTCTTCTTTGTTCACACAGCTCCCGGGGTTCAGCTTTGGATTTCGCCCCACCTCTGCGTGTAGGTCGCCTGAGGGCCTCTTTTCCCCACTCAGACAGGAGTGGGTTAAAGGAGCAGCTGATTCGGGGGCTCTGGCTCACTCAGGCCGGGGGGAGGGAGGGGTACGCAGCGCAGGGTGAGCCTGCGGCGGCAGAGACCAGTGTGACTTTGCACCAGCCTGAGGCATGCCGTGTGTTCTCCCGGGGAAGTTGTCCCTGGATCACGGGACCCTGGCAGTGGCGGGCTGCACAGCCTCCGGCAGGGGAGGTGTGGAGAGTGACCTGTGCTCGCACACAGGCTTCTTGGCAGCTGCAGCAGCAGCCTTAGCGTCCCATGCCCGTCTCTGGGGTCCGCGCTGACAACCGTGGCTCACGCCCGTCTCAGGAGCTCCTTTAAGCGGCGCTGTTAATCTCCTCTCCTGGTGCACCAGGAAACAAAGAGGCAAGAAAACGTCTCTTGCCTCCTTCGGCAGGTCCAGACTCTTTCCCGGACTCCCTCCTGGCTAGATGTGGCGCACTAGCCCCTTCAGGCTGTGTTCACACAGCCAACCTCAGTCCTCTCCCTGGGATCTGACCTCCGAAGCCCGAGCCTCAGCTCCCAGCCCCCACCCGTCCCGGCGGGTGAGCAGACAAGCCTCTTGGGCTGGTGAGTACTGGTCGGCACCGATCCTCTGTGCGGGATCTCTCCGCTTTGCCCTCCGCACCCCTGTTGCTGCACTCTCCTCCGTGGCTCCGAAGCTTCCCCCTCACCACCCCCGATCTCCACCAGTGAAGGGGCTTCCTAGTAGGGAAACCTTTCCTCTTTCACAGCTCCCTCCCACTGGTGCAGGTCCCGTCCCTATTCTTTTGTCGCCGTTTTTTCTTTTGCCCTACCCAGATACGTGGGGAGTTTCTTGCCTTTTGGGAGGTCTGAGGTCTTCTGCCAGCGTTCAGTAGGTGTTCTATAGGAGCAGTTCCACGTGTAGATGCATTTCTTTTTTTTTTTTTTTAACATCTTTATTGGAGTATAATTGCTTTACAATGGTATGTTAGTTTCAGCTTCACAACAAAATGGATCAGTTATATATATACATATATTCCCATATCTCTTCCCGCTTGCGTCTCCCTCCCTCCCACCCTCCCTATCCCACCCCTCCAGGCGGTCACAAAGCACCGAGCTGATCTCCCTGTGCTATGCGGCTGCTTCCCACTAGCTATCTACCCTACGTTTGGTAGTGTATATATGTCCATGCCTCTTTATCGCTTTGTCACCGTTTACCCTTCCCCCTCCCCATAGCCTCAAGTCCATTCTCTAGTAAGTCTGTGTCTTTATTCCTGTTTCACCCCTAGGTTTTTCATGACATTTTTTTTTTTTAATTCCATATATATGTGTTAGCATACGGTATTTGTCTCTCTCTTTCTGACTTACTTCACTCTGTATGACAGACTCTAGGTCTATCCACCTCATTACAAATAGCTCAATTTCGTCTCTTTTTATGGCTGAGTAATATTCCATTGTATATATGTGCCACATCTTCTTTATCCATTCATCCAATGATGGACACTTAGGTTGTTTCCATCTCTGGGCTATTGTAAATAGAGCTGCAATGAACATTTTGGTACATGACTCTTTTTGAATTATGGTTTTCTCAGGGTATATGCCCAGTAGTGGGATTGCTGGGTCATATGGTAGTTCTATTTGTAGCTTTTTAAGGAACCTCCATACTGTTCTCCACAGTGGCTGTATCAATTTACATTCCCACCAACAGTGTAAGAGGGTTCCCTTTTCTCCACACCCTCTCCAGCATTTATTGTTTCTAGATTTTTTGATGATGGCCATTCTGACTGGTGTGAGATGATATCTCATTGTAGTTTTGATTTGCATTTCTCTCATGATTAGTGATGTTGAGCATTCTTTCATGTGTTTGTTGGCACTCTGTATATCTTCTTTGGAGAAATGTCTATTTAGGTCTTCTGCCCATTTTTGGATTGGGTTGTTTGTTTTTTTGTTATTAAGCTGCATGAGCTGCTTATAAATTTTGGAGATCAATCCTTTGTCAGTTGCTTCATTTGCAAATATTTTCTCCCATTCTGAGGGTTGTCTTTTGGTCTTCTTTATGGTTTCCTTTGCTGCGTAAAAGCTTTTAAGTTTCATTAGGTCCCATTTGTTTACTCTTGTTTTTATTTCCATTTCTCTAGGAGGTGGGTCAAAAAGGACCTTGCTGTGATTTATGTCATAGAGTGTTCTGCCTATGTTTTCCTCTAAGAGTTTGATAGTTTCTGGCCTTACATTTAGGTCTTTAATCCATTTTGAGCTTATTTTTGTGTACGGTGTTAGGGAGTGATCTAATTTCATACTTTTACATGTAGCTGTCCAGTTTTCCCAGCACCACTTATTGAATAGGCTGTCCTTTCTCCACTGTACATTTCTGCCTCCTTTGTCAAAGATAAGGTGACCATATGTGCGTGGGTTTATCTCTGGGCTTTCTATCCTGTTCCATTGATCTATCTTTCTGTTTTTGTGCCAGTACCATACCGTCTTGATAACTGTAGCTTTGTAGTATAGTCTGAAGTCTGGGAGCCTGATTCCTCCAGTTCCTTCTTTCGTTCTCAAGATTGCTTTGGCTATGCGGGGTCTTTTGTGTTTCCATACAAATTGCAAATTTTTTTTTCTAGTTCTGTGAAAAATGCCAGTGGTAGTTTGATAGGGATTGCATTGAATCTATAGATTGCTTTCGGTAGTAGAGTCATTTTCACAATGTTGATTCTTCCGATCCAAGAACATGGTATATCTCTCCATCTATTTGTATCATCTTTAATTTCTTTCATCAGTGTCTTATAATTTTCTGCATAGAGATCTTTTGTCTCCTTAGGTAGGTTTATTCCTAGATATTTTATTCTTTTTGTTGCAATGGTAAATGGAAGTGTTTTCTTGATTTCACTTTCAGATTTTTCATCATTAGTATATAGGAATGCCAGAGATTTCTGTGCATTAATTTTGTATCCTGCCACTTTACCAAATTCATTGATTAGCTCTAGTAGTTTTCTGGTAGCATCTTTAGGGTTCTCTATGTATAGGATCATGTCATCTGCAAACAGTGACAGCTTTACTTCTTCTTTTCCGATTTGGATTCCTTTTATTTCCTTTTCTTCTCTGATTGCTGTGGCTAAAACTTCCAAAACTATGTTGAATAAGAGTGGTGAGAGTGGGCAACCTTGTCTTGTTCCTGATCTTAGTGGAAATGCTTTCAGTTTTTCACCATTGAGGATGATGTTTGCTGTGGGCTTGTCATATATGGCCTTTATTATGTTGAGGAAAGTTCCCTCTATGCCTACTTTCTGCAGAGTTTTTATCATAAATGGGTGTTGAATTTTGTCAAAAGCTTTCTCTGCATCTATTGAGATGATCATATGGTTTTTCTCCTTCAGTTTGTTAATATGGTTTATCACATTGATAGATTTGCGTATATTGAAGAATCCTTGCATTCCTGGAATAAACCCCACTTGATCATGGTGTATGATCTTTTTAATGTGTTGTTGGATTCTGTTTGCTAGTATTTTGTTGAGGATTTTTGCATCTATGTTCATCAGTGATATTGGCCTGTAGTTTTCTTTCTTTGTGACAGCCTTGTCTGGTTTTGGTATCAAGGTGATGATGGCCTCGTAGAAGGAGTTTGGGAATGTTCCTCCCTCTGCTATATTTTGGAAGAGTTTGAGAAGGATAGGTGTTAGCTCTTCTCTAAATGTTTGATAGAATTCGCCTGTGAAGCCATCTGGTCCTGGGCTTTTCTTTGTTGGAAGATTTTTAATCACAGTTTCAATTTCAGTGCTTGTGATTGGTCTGTTCATATTTTCTATTTCTTCCTGATTCAGTCTTGGCAGGTTGTGCCTTTCTAAGAATTTGTCCATTTCTTCCAGATTGTCCATTTTATTGGCATAGAGTTGCTTGTAGTAATCTCTCATGATCTCTTTTATTTCTGCAGTGTCAGTTGTTACCTCTCCTTTTTCATTTCTAATTCTATTGATTTGGGTCTTCTCCCTTTTTTTCTTGATGAGTCTGGCTAGTGGTTTATCTATTTTGTTTATCTTCTCAAAGAACCAGCTTTTAGTTTTATTGATCTTTGCTATTGTTTCCTTCATTTCTTTTTCATTTATTTCTGATCTGATTTTTATGATTTCTTTCCTTCTGCTAGCTTTGGGGTTTTTTTGTTCTTCTTTCTCTAATTGCTTGAGGTGCAAGGTTAGGTTGTTTATTCGAGATGCTTCCTGCTTCTTAAGGTGGGCTTGTATTGCTATAAACTTTCCCCTTAGAACTGCTTTTGCTGCATCCCACAGGTTTTGGGTCGTTGTGTCTCCATTGTCATTTGTTTCTAGGTATTTTTTGATTTCCTCTTTGATTTCTTCAGTGATATCTTCATTATTAAGTAGTGTATTGTTTAGCCTCCATGTGTTTGTATTTTTTACAGATCTTTTCCTGTAATTGATATCTAGTCTCATGGCATTGTGGTCAGAAAAGATACTTGATACAATTTCAATTTTCTTAAATTTACCAAGGCTTGATTTGTGACCCAAGATATGATCTATCCTGGAGAATGTTCCATGAGCACTTGAGAAAAATGTGTATTCTGTTGTTTTTGGATGGAATGTCCTATAAATATCAATTAACTCCATCTCATTTAATGTATCATTTAAAGCTTGTGTTTCCTTATTTATTTTCATTTTGGATGATCTGTCCATTGGTGAAAGTGGGGTGTTAAAGTCCCCTACTATGAATGTGTTACTGTTGATTTCCCCTTTTATGGTTGTCAGTATTTGCCTTATGTATTGAGGTGCACCTATGTTGGGTGCATAAATATTTACAATTGTTATATCTTCCTCTTGGATTGATCCCTTGATCATTACGTAGTGTCCTTCTTTGTCTCTTCTAATAGTCTTTGTTTTAAAGTCTATTTTGTCTGATATGAGAATTGCTCCTCCAGCTTTCTTTTGGTTTCCACTTGCATGAAATACCTTTTTCCATCCCCTTACTTTCAGTCTGTATGTGTCTCTAGGTCTGAAGTGGGTCTCTTGTAGACAGCAAATATATGGGTCTTGTTTTTGTATCCATTCAGCCAATCTGTGTCTTTTGGTGGGAGCATTTAGTCCATTTACATTTAAGGTAATTATCGATATGTGTGTTCCTATTCCCATTTTCTTCATTGTTTTGGGTTTGTTATTGTAGGTCCTTTCCTTCTTTTGTGTTTCTTGCCTAGAGAAGTTCCTTTAGCAGTTGTTGTAGAGGTGGTTTGGTGGTGCTGAACTCTCTCAGCTTTTGCTTGTCTGTAAAGGTTTTAATTTCTCCATCAAATCTGAATGAGATCCTTGCTGGGTAGAGTAATCTTGGTTGCAGGTTTTTCTCCTTCAACACTTTCAATATGTCCTGCCACTCCCTTCTGGCTTGCAGAGTTTCTGCTGAAAGATCGGCTGTTAACCTTATGGGGATTCCCTTGTGTGTTATTTGTTGTTTTTCCCTTGCTGCTTTTAATATGTTTTCTTTGTATTTAATTTTTGACAGTTTGATTAATATGTGTCTTGGCGTATTTCTCCTTGGATTTATCCTGTATGGGACTCTCTGTGCTTCCTGGACTTGATTAACTATTTCCTTTCCCATATTAGGGAAGTTTTCAACTATAATCTCTTCAAACATTTTCTCAGTCCCTTTCTTTTTCTCTTCTTCTTCTGGAACCCCTATAATTCGAATGTTGGTGCGTTTAATGTTGTCCCAGAGGTCTCTGAGACTGTCCTCAGTTCTTTTCATTCTTTTTTCTTTATTCTGCTCTGCAGTAGTTATTTCCACTATTTTATCTTCCAGGTCACTTATCCGTTCTTCTGCCTCAGTTATTCTGCTATTGATCCCATCTAGAGTACTTTTAATTTCATTTATTGTGTTGTTCATCATTGCTTGTTTCATCTTTAGTCCTTCTAGGTCCTTGTTAACTGATTCTTGCAATTTGTCCATTCTATTGTCCATTCTATCTCCAAGATTTCGGATCAACCTTACTATCATTATTCTGAATTCTTTTTCAGGTAGACTGCCTATTTCCTCTTCATTTGTTAGGTCTGGTGGGTTTTTATCTTGCTCCTTCATCTGCTGTGTTTTTCTGTCTTTTCATTTTGCTTATCTTACTGTGTTTGGGGTCTCCTTTTTTTTTTTTTTGCAGGCTGAAGGTTCGTAGTTCCTGTTGTTTTTTGAGTCTGTCCCCAGTGGCTAAGGTTGGTTCAGTGGGTTGTGTAGGCTTCCTGGTGGAGAGTACTAGTGCCTGTGTTCTGGTGTATGAGGCTGGATCTTGTCTTTCTGGTGGGCAGGTCCACGTCTGGTGGTGTGTTTTGGGGTGTCTGTAGACTTATTATGATTTTGGGCAGCCTCTCTGCTAATGGGTGGGGTTGTGTTCCTGTCTTGCTAGTTGTTTGGCATAGGATGTCCAGCACTGTAGCTTGCTGGTCGTTGAGTGAAGCTGGGTGCTGGCGTTGAGATGGAGATCTCTCGGAGATTTTTGCTGTTTGATATTATGTGCAGCTGGGAGGCCTCTTGTGGACCAGTGTCCTGAAGTTGGCTCTCCCACCTCAGAGGCACAGCACTGAGTCCTGGCTGCAGCACCAAGAGCCTTTCATCCACAGGGCTCCTTAATTTGGGATGATTCGTTGTCTATTCAGGTATTCCACAGATGCAGGGTATATCAAGTTGATTGTGGAGCTTTAATCCGCTGCTTCTGAGGCTGCTGGAAGAGATTTCCCTTTCTCTTCTTTGTTCTCACAGCTCCCAGGGGCTCAGCTTTGGATTTGGCCCCGCCTGTGCGTGTAGGTCGCCGGCGGGCGTCTGTTCTTTGCTCAGACAGGACGGGGTTAAAGGAGCCGCTGATTCGGAGGCTCTGGCTCACCCAGGCCGGGGGGTAGGGAGGGTCACAGAGTGCAGGGCGGGCCTGCAGCGGCAGAGGCCGGCGTGACGCTGCAGCCTGAGGCGCGCCGTGCGCTCTCCCGGGGGAGCCGTCCCCGGATCCCGGGACCCCGGCAGCGGCGGGCTGCACAGGCTCCCCGGAAGGGCGTGTGGCTAGTGACCTGCGCTCGCACACAGGCCTCCTGGCGGCGGCAGCAGCGGCCTTAGCGTCCCATGTCCGTCTCTGGGCTCCGCACTCTTAGCCGCGGCTCGCGCCCGTCTCCGGAGCTCTCCCAAGCAGCGTTCCCAATCCCCCCTCCTCGTGCACCAGGAAACAAAGAGGGACGTAAAAGTCTCTTGCCTCTTCGGCAGGTCCAGACCCCTCCCCAGACTCTCTCCCGGCCAGCCGCGGCGCACCAACGCCCTGCAGGCTGTGTTCACGCCGCCAACCTCAGTCCTCTCCCGGCGCTCCGACAAAAGCCGGAGCCTCAGCTCCCAGTCCCGCCCGCCCCGGCGGGCGAGCAGACAAGCCTCTCGGCTGGTGAGTGCCGGTCGGCCCGATCCTCTGCGCTGGAATCTCTCCGCTTTGCCCTCCGCACCCCTGTTGCTGTGCTCTCCTCCGCGGCTCCCAAGCTCCCCCACTCCGCCTCCCGAAGTCTCCACCCGCGAAGGGGCTCCTAGTGTGTGGACACTTTTCCTCCTTCACAGCTCTCTCCCGCTGGTGCAGGACCCGTCCCTATTCTTTTGTCTCTGTTTAGTTTTTTCTTTTGCCCTAACCAGGTACGTGGGGGGTTCCTTGCCTTTTGGGAGGTCTGAGGTCTTCTGCCAGCGTTCAGTAGGTGCTCCGTAGGAGTTGTTCCACGCGTAGATGTATTTCTGGTGTATCTGTGGAGAGGAAGGTGATCTCCGCGTCTTACTCTTCCGCCATCTTCCCGGAACTCCTCGTAGATGTATTTCTGATGTATTTGTGGAGAGTAAGGTGATCTCCGTTACTCTTCCGCCATCTTGAAGCTCCTCCCCTCTATTTGTATAGCACATGAAGCTTTTGCATTACTATTTTTCACAGTAAACTTTGTGGAACTATTTAATTTTTTTTAATTTTAATTTTTTTTTATTTATCTATTTTTGACTGTGTTGGGTCTTCGTTTCTGTGTGAGGGCTTTCTCTAGTTGCGGCGAGTGGGGGCCACTCTTCATCGCGGTGCGTGGGCCTCCCACTGTTGTGGCCTCTCTTGCGGAGCACAAGCTCCAGACGCGCAGGCTCAGTAGTTGTGGCTCACAGGCCTAGTTGCTCCGCGGCATGTGGGATCTTCCCAGACCAGGGCTCGAACCTGTGTCCCCTGCATTGGCAGGCAGATTCTCAACCACTGCGCCACCAGGGAAGCCCAGAACTATTTAATTTTTAAAACTATTACTATATAAGCTCATAAAGATAAAATTACATTAAAATTTCTTTGTAAACTGTAAAGCAACAGATAAAGACTATCATTATTAATCATAATATTAATAATAAACTGTTTCTTCAGTTGGTTTGAGACAATAATTATGCTGATTAAATGAGATCATATACATTAATGTCTGGAACACTGCTTGGCACATAATACCAGATCAATAAATAAAGATTTCTTTCTTCTATACCTCTAAATCAAAATACCTAAAAGCTTTCCTCATATCAAAATATATTAAAAGCCTTTATTAAAGCAGTAGTAATTTCCTGCCTGTAAAATATAGTTGTGTTAACAAATACAAAATTTTAAAAAGAAAAGAGAAAAAATTGAGATGTTTTATTTTTTTTTGATCTACCAACAAATATTCCTTGAGAGAATTATCATAATATAAATTATTTTTAAAAGCAATAATTTAATACTGAAAAATTATAGTTCTGTAGATACAAAATGGAAATTAAATAACTTACAATTGACTTAAATTGTTTCATGTTTTCCCAAACCAATATGATGGTTACCAAATGAAATGGAAAAACATAAAATCAAAAGGAAAAACATGCCAGTTAATCGTAGCATAATTTTTTTCCTAATATGGTATAAACAATTTTAAAGTTCTTACTGTATGACATCTTAGGGTGTGTATTTTCTCAACTCTCAGAGGAAGATTAGTAACATATCATGTGCCTGTTTTTTTGTTTAACCAAGTTGCTACCCAGACTTTGTTTAGAGCCCTGAAAAGTCCAGGCTCCTTACATTGCAATTAAGCGATGATGTGATCTGACCTGGATTTGTATATGAAGTAATCACAAGCCATCTCATAGGCAGAGTTTTGTGTTTCAGGAATGAATTCTCATGGAAAAGAAGACCTTTCTAGAAATTCTGTTTTAAATGGTTTTGGGGAATTTCATAGACATCCTCAAACAATATGGTATTACTTGTTCCCCAATTTGGTATCAACTGTCAATACCACTTATCAAGGCTAGGCACCTGTAATATATATACAAGAGAGTCTTAGATAGTTCCTAATGTCAGCCCACTCTCATCTGCAATCTACAATTCATCATTTCACATTTTCACACTTTCCGAATGTCAATATTACACAGCCTCTTAAAATACAGATAGTGAAAAATGCAAAGAATCATGGCAGATTAGGCCTTGATTCAGTTTTTAGGCTCATAATCTATTTCTTTCTAGATCATTTGAATCTAGCTAATATAATGTGGAAACACGGATACCTCGATTGGTTAAGAAGACTTTTCCAGCCTCCCCAATCCTCCCAGTTATATTCTTTTCTTCCACGTGTTTATTAAGGTTGAATGTTAACACATATTTATGTGATTCTTTTATTTCATTATTCTCACCCACTAGACTATAAGTTCCCTAAAGAAAAGCACCTCATCTTTTTTTCTGGTTCAGAATTGTAACCCAGTGTTTGGCAATGTGCCTGGCACATGGTAGATTTTCCACAAATGTTTATTGAATGAATCAATAAGGTACATTGTAATTGGAAAAGTCACTTCACCCCAACATAAATCACTGTCATGGAAACAAACAAACAAACAAACAGATTCTACCACTAAAATTCTCCCACAATGACTTTGGACTTTGTTGCCAAGAGGCATGTTTGCCCCCGAGCATAGTGGGGTCAACTTGTGGCTGGTACACTTTGGTGGAAAAATTGCATAGGGACTGATGAAGAGGATTAAGAAGATTGCTCCAGGACCATTGCCAAGCACCCCACACCCTGAAGACAGCTTTCACACCTGAACTGTGATATATGCACCCCCAGGGCTTACTAGGCATTGGCTCAAAGATAACACATAACCCCACTTCCTTCCAGCTCATCTGAGCAGAAGGCTGGGGAAGAGGGAGAGGGGCCATGGGGTCAGGGGTGGCACCCTGGTGAGAGGACACCCCTTCTGTGACGGGGGAGATGCTGCTCACCCTCCCGCCCAAACAAGGCAGTTGGAGTGCTAACAAAATGGTTCAGAAAGATCGAGGGTGCCTGCAAAGAAGGGAGGGTACTGTTGATGTGCCCTGCTCCCAGCTGAATGAGGAAAGGGAAGTGGGGGTGAGTTTGCGGGATGAGAGGTGGAAGGGCAGAGGTGCAGCCTGCATGCCTACCATCTGGTGTTGCAAGGATTCATGGGTTTACAACAGGTGAAGTGAACAATGCTGAAGGGGGCTGGGCTGGAGCCATCTTGATGGTACCCTGCCCCCCTGCCCCACCCACCACCCCAACACCAGAGGGCAGCTGGTTGGTAAGGGGGCTGTAGCAGCCAGTTAATATCAGGAGAGGGGTGCGGGGGTGCAGGCAGGGATGATAAACCAGAGCCAGGCCTCACACCTCACACATCTTTTGGGAATCCTGTAGCCAGAGGTCTCCTGGAGCGCTACAAATAATTCACACTGAGGACACAATGGGTCAGCGCTAGTTTGAGAAAAAGGTTAGTAAAAATCCAGGCTCCCAATATCGTATTCAGTTCAGATCTTGTAAATTCTGAGAAGTAAGGTTGTACAAACAGAAAAGTAATTGTGGAATAAGCTTCTTGTAAATACGACCTGCCCGAGACACTCCGACCTACTTCTTAGCAGCTCTGTTGAGGAATTTACTGGAAGGCAAGTTGAATTCACCACGCTGACCAGCCACAATTCCGTCCTCACCCATTCTGGTGCAGCAGCTGTACAGGTGTGCCTTGCTCTTGGCTATAGTAGTACTCATGAATAACTGCTGGTAGGTAAAATTTATTAAATCATATCGTAATTTCAATATAACAAAGGAGTTTTTTCTTTACTAGAAACCTGTAATGAATTCATTGTTTAAAGTTTATAATAATCACACTAATTTATAACCAGAGCCTGGATTTTCTTATATTTTAGGATTAGTGTGATAACCAGCATGAGATTCCTGCTGCATTACTTTACAGCTGATCACTGGACTTGTCTCTTGCAACTGTTTTATATTTCTTAGCAATATTAGTGGAAAAGAGGTTGTTAACTTGAGGATAAATTGCTTTCTATAAGTCAGGATACTTAGCTGCAAGCAACAGATACTTTAAGATCTTATTTAAGAAAAATAATTCATTAAATGAACATTAAGTAGTTCTTAGAATCTCTGAGAGGTTGCGGAAGCAAGGTTTGGAGTCTACAAAGCCAGAAAACAAACCCTGTAGATCATGTAAGAAATGGGCGTCATGAAGGTATACTCTCCCTTCTGGGCAGACATTGCAACTTCCACTGCTGATCTTATCAGGACGCAGAACTAGACGCAGTTTCCAGCACTGCTGCTGTTGCTCACATTAGTGTCCTGACCAACTGTGGCCACTGCTTTCACCACATCTGTCACTGGAATGGACCCGATGTGGACACTGCCTCTAGCTGTCCTTAGCTGTGGATTCAAAGTCTGGGGGAAGTAGATCTGGTTGGCAGAGCCTAGCTCACGTACTTGTGCTCTAGCAGCAAGAGAGGCTGGGAAAGTGGAACGCAGCACTTTTAACTTCTATAGTGGGAGTGGCTCTACCCTGTAAGGGGTGGGGGACTCCCAACCCATAGAAGGAGAACCGGCAGAATATGTATGGTGTACGTGTTGGGCTTGAGATGTGTATTGGAAATTCAGGTGGAGTTATTGAATAGGCAGTTGTGTCCAGAGTTCAGGGGAGAGAGGGGGTGAGAAATATGAGAGTCATCATGGTGTAGATGCTATTTAAAGTCATGGGATGGGGCAAGATGACCTAAGGAGTGTGTCTGGATAGAGAACACGGTGGAAATGGGGTTCAGTTCTTGGGGATGAGAGAAAGAACATGCAAAGGAGCCTATCATCCTAGACTCACATCTCAAGAGCCCTGGAAGCCACTTCAATGTTTCACCAGGAGGAAATGATCAACCATCAAATGTTGGTGAAAAGAGATTTTACAGCAGGGTTACTCCCTAGACTAGGGTCTCAGAAGAACAGAGCCACGCAGCGAGCGGCAGAAGCTAGTGCATCAGTGCCCTGCCTCGTCCCTACCCTTGCAGATGCTGACAGCCACACGGCCACATCTGCAGGGTGTCTGGGAAACACTCCTATCGATTGGAGCAATTTTCGGCAACCTGGGGAATGATGCTGCTTTGTGTGACATTTCCCCCTTTATCTGGCAACACAAATTCGATTGGCCAATGACACAAAACATTCAATTAAGAGCGTGATTTTCGGGGGCTTCCCTGGTGACGCAGTGGTTGGGAGTCTGCCTGCCGATGCAAGGGACGCGGGTTCGTGCCCCGGTCTGGGAAGATCCCCCATGCCGCGGAGCGGCTGGGCCCGTGAGCCATGGCCACTGAGCCTGTGCGTCCGGAGCCTGTGCGTCCGGAGCCTGTGCTCCGCAACGGGAGAGGCCACAGCAGTGAGAGGCCCGCATACCGCAAAAAAAAAAAAAAAAGAGTGTGCTTTTCTAGCTAGGAGGGCCGTACCGAGGGATGATCTTTGAAGAGCACGGCAAGAGTCTGAGGAAAAATAACACTATTTAAAAGTATATTTTTCTTGTTTAGTTAGAAAAGGTAGTAAAGTTTTTTGTCTTGTTTTATTTTATACACCACAACCACTGATAAATTTGTCTAAGGGGACACATTTATAATAAGAAGAGAATGAGTGAAGATAGAAATAACTCACCCAACTCATATTAATAATTAAGAATTGATATAATTAACAAACCATCAAAATCTGTATTTTTAGCTTTCTTGTCACTAACAAGATGGCCCCCTAACTGGGTAAACATTTAGCTGATCAGGAGGGTTTCTCAAAGCCTTGGTGTTGGTTAATACTTGCAAAATTATATATATCAAGAGAGTAGCCAAGATGTCTCGAGCTCACCTCCTCCTCCGGGCACAACCAAATCACAACTACTTACACAAAAATAGCAACTATTGATGAGAAAGACCTGAAGACTAGCAGAAAAGATCTACAACAAAAGACATAAAGAAGGAACCACAACAAGATGGGTAGGAGTGGCAGATACACAGTATAGTCAAGACCCACAGCCCCAGGATAATCATGATTGCTGAGGTTCTCCCCAAGGAGTGAGGGGTCCCAGTCCCACATCGAGTTCCCCAGCCTGGGGTCCCTCACTGGGAAGACAAGCCCCAAGAATGTCTGGCTTTGAAAGTCAGTGCGACATGCACACAGGAGAGCCAGAGGGCTGTGCATGCAGAATCTCACACACTCCAGGATCTGGGGCAGAAGCAGTAATTTGAAAGGAGCCTGCGTCAGACCCACCTGCTGATCTGGGAGAGCCTCCCAGAGAGGCAGGAGGCAACTGCAGCTCACCCGGGGACACAGACCCTGGTGGCAGCCATTTTTGGAAGCCCTGGTCAGAGGTCCTGGGCCCCATGTGGATTCAGCAGGAATCCAGGCCATGACTGATGAACACTGTCTGCCAGGGCCGCCAGGAGCATGTTATTAACCTTATCAGTGGCTTCATTTACCTCGGAGTATAACGAATGGGATGAATTAGATTATTTACATAGTATCTTTCAACTCTAATGTCCTATTAGGTAAAGAAAAATTATAGTGGACATTTTCAGGAATGTTTTAAAATATAGGTTTATTATTACTTAGGTATGGCAAGGCCATTAGATCAGGAGATGACTGCCAGTGAAGAGAAAATTTGTTATACTCACAGATCCCAAGACAAAGGGGCACGCCCCACCACAGAGACCACATGGTAAAGTGTCAGGGTCCATTAGGAGGCAGAGGGAGTAGGGGGAAACCATGGGTAGCTGTCTCTGGGGTGATTGGGGCAGGTGGACAGTGGCCCTGAGTGTGGATGGGCAAGTTGATTACCATCTCTAGGAACAGGCCAGCCCAGGGGGGCAGCCCCTCCAGTGTCGGCACCATCCCAGATTTCAAAGCAATAAAATACAGAAAATTAGAAGACATGGTTGATGCAAGGAATTTTGGGGGGAATTAATTCTCTTTTGTGTTTCATTTGGGTAAATACAGTGTCTCTTACTGCTATGAATCTCCTTTTGATTTTAGGGAGGAAATGTGAGCAACAAGCAATAAACTGTTCTTTTCCAAATGGAAGTGTGCTCAGGCATCTGAAAGAGATCTCCCCTGAGACTCCCATATTGTTTTGGCTGTAATAACAGCATTTGGGGGCTGGTTGTCTACTGTTAACAAAAAGTTATTGAATATTTTTAGGATATTACTTACAGTTCACTGTTGAGACTGCCAAATCTGACCAATCAGTTTATAGCTGCCCATCCGGTGATTAGACAACACTATGATCTTCCCTAAAGGGAAAGACAGATAATATCATAGATTATTGCGTCTTATTGCTAGCTTTTTGTGACTTTAAAAAAAAAGGTTCTTTTGCAAAGAAAATCGATCCTTGTTTAACATGGCATCTCCCTCCTTGTTTTTTTTTTTTTTGGTTTTTTTTTTGGTTTTTTTTTTTGCGGTACGCGGGCCTCTCACTGTTGTGGCCTCTCCCGTTGCGGAGCACAGGCTCCGGACGCGCAGGCTCAGCGGCCATGGCTCACGGGCCCAGCCGCTCCGCGGCATGTGGGATCTTCCCGGACCGGGGCACGATCCCGTGTCCCCTGCATCGGCAGGCGGACTCTCAACCACTGCGCCACCAGGGAAGCCCTCTCCTTGTTTTTTGAACAACCACATGGAACAATACCTTGTCCTAGTTCTGATTTTGTCTTTAAAATCTCTCAAGACTAATATTCATGGTAGAGAGCATCTGATGGACCTAGTTTGGCTCACCTTGTCCCATCACCGTGATCAGGAGATGAGGAGGAAGTTAGTTCTTCTACATACATCAAAGTTTCATGTCACATGCAGATCAATACCATTAAAATGAAAATGGAAATATTAAAATCAGAAAGAGAGCAGTAAATGTAAGAAACTAATAGAAGGAGCTTTAAGTTAAGCACTGGGATTTCTAGGACCCGACATAAGAAAGGATGTGTGGTAGATAATTAGCTTCAACTTTGTAGTAGCAAGGAAAGAATTGACACTGAATAATTGTCCCTTAGGGCATCCTATCACCTGGGCTGCTTCCTGGTACCTGAACGTGAGGAAAGCTTAAGCAGAAGCTCCTGTGGGTCCTCATATCCACCTCAAGCCACATCCTAAAGCCTGACCTCTACATCCTTTTAAATATTTTAAAAACTTACTTTATATTCCACACACCTTTGACATGGTAACATTGAGTAAATACTTTGTTGAATTAAATAATTAAATGTGACAACATCTGCTAAAACCTAAGCATAATTGTCAATGAATTATTCTTCTATATTTTGAATATTAATTTTTGTTGCCTTTTTAACCATACATATGAATAAGGTCACCAGGAACGAATCATGAATAAGCAGAGCAGGTGTTTAGTTATTTTATTATGTAACTTTACAGACACTGTGAAAGCTTTCCTGTTCCACCTCTTTTCAAAAGAATAAAAAATTACTCCCACAGTTCTGGGATGATGTAGAAAATTAAAATGTAAGACTTCCAGTTCTTTGGTTTAGTGCTACCTCCAGGCTGGCTACACAATCAGCAGGGCCGAGTGCAAAATAAGACTGTGGAGACCCTTGTTCAAAAAGCAGGGCAAAAGTGCCATTAAAGGAACTAAAATATAATGCTTTTTCCTTTAAAAATGCTTTTATTACTAAAGACAAGCAGGGAAATAGTGATACCTGAGTAACAACATAACTTACAAACTGAAAAATAATGTTTTTGATGTCATAATTTTTTAATACAATACATAATAACACTTGATAGAATAATATCTTGAATGATTATAAGACTTCTGGCTTGGCTTTCTGCAAATTAATTTACTAGGTCATCAAAATTTATACTTTTAGGGCTTCCCTTGTGGCGCAGTGGTTGAGAGTCCGCCTGCCGATGCAGGGGACATGGGTTCGTGCCCCGGTCCAGGAAGATCCCACATGCCGCAGAGCGGCTGGGCCCGTGAGCCATGGCCGCTGAGCCTGCGCGTCCGGAGCCTGTGCTCCGCAACGGGAGAGGCCACAACAGTGAGAGGCCCGCGTACCGCAAAAAAAAAAAAAAAAAATTTACACTTTTAGCAACTTCATTTTCAACTGGTATAACTGAAAGTAATGTCAGTCACACTCGGCAAATGCAAGATCACACATGATTTTGTTATAATTAAAATTTTTGAGATCTGCTGATGCAACAGTTACTGGAGCTCTTAAGAGTATTTTATAAGCTGTGACGATGTTGGGATACATTTCTGATGAATTATTTTGAAATACAAATTTCAACACAAATAGATCTCATCCTTCTCATGGAAAAATTTTTCTAGAAAGAAACATGTATTTGTATTCATACAAATACATTTTGTGTAAGCCTGAGTGGGAATTTAGTTTTCAATGAGAATTTATACAATGGCATTAAAAAATTTTTTTTTTATTGAAGTATAGTTGTTTTAAAATGTTGTGTTAGGGACTTCCCTGGTGGTGCAGCGGTTAAGAATCTGCCTGTCAATGTAGGGGACACGGGTTTGATCCCTGGTCCAGGAAGATCCCCCATGCTGTGGAGCAATTAAGCCTGTGTGCCACAACTACTGAGCCTGCATGCCACAACTACTGAAGCCCACGCTCCTAGAGCCCATGCTCTGCAACAAGAGAAGCCACTGCAATGAGAAGCCCGTGCACCGCAACGAAGAGTAGCCCCTGCTCGCCTCAACTAGAGAAAGCCTGTGTGTAGCAACGAAGACCCAATGCAGCCAAAAATAATAAATAAAATAAAATTTATTAAAAAAATAATAAAAAAGTAAAATGTGCTAGTTTATGCTGTACAGCAAATGATTCAGTTATACATATATATTCTTTTTCATATTCTCTTCTATTATGGTTTATCACAGGACATTGAATATAGTTCCCTGTGCTATACAGTAGGACCTTGTTGTTTATCCTTCTATATATAATAGTTTGCATCTACTAACCCCAAACTCCCAGTCCTTCCCTGTCCCACACCCCTCCCTGTTGGCAACCACCAGTCTGTTCTCTATGTCTGAGTCTATTTCTGTTTTGTAGATAAGTTCATTTGTGTCATATTTTAGATTCCATACCTCACACCTCGTTTACAAAGCACGAGTTCAAAAATAAATTATTAATAATTTCAAGACAGTGTGAGTCCTTCTGAGAGTGTAGGCCAGGTCCCACAGCCATGAAGCCCAGCCGGCTGACCTCCTGTTATGCTCTATAGATTATTCTAGCTGTCCTCTCTGGAAGTGCACCCGATAACTCATGGGGCTGACTTTGCCTGGGGTGTGGTAACCAAGTAACTAAGTAATCTCAAGAAGCTGCAATAAAGCTCCATTTTCCACCCTCTTAGTCCTGCTCTCCCTGGTTTCAGTTTTGCAGGTTTTTACCTAGATTTTCCTTCTCTAGCTCCGAGAGATTGGCCAGTCTAGGTTCCTGGTTTAACACAAGTGCTGGGATCTCAGAGCTCCAAGGGATCAAACAATTACTCAGCAAGAACATAACGATCAGGTCCCGTGTCCCTGCATATGTATGGAGGGGGTGGGGGTGGGGGAAAGAGGAGACACCTGCAGTAATTGATGATAAACTGTAGGACATGAATGTTCCTGTTTACAGAATACGATGGAACAGAGCACTGAATTTTTAATCCATAATTACAACTTTCAAATTATTGAGAAAGACTAGGTGATTCTTAAGAGTGTCAAGGTAATCACAGAAAACATACAAATCTAGTTCTGGTTTTATATCAAAGAAGTCCTATTACGTCAGCGGTTGCTCACTTACTATATCACATCTATGGCTATTTATCCTTATATGATATAACTGAACTCTAAAATTGAAAAATTTCTCATAAATTTTTATTTTCTCCTTTTATTTTATTCTAAGATTTTTTTCCAGTAGCTCATTTAAATGTTAAACTGTGTTGCAGAAACTTGCGTTGCTTGTTTGATAGGCCACTTATGCACGAAAAGGTATGACAAGTGTTAAAAAATGATCAAAGTAGACAATTTAGGTAATACAAACTTTAATACTTCATGAAGAGAACAGTCTCCATTCAAAGAACTGCAAAATGGGTGGGTGGGGGTGAAGGCTGGAAGCTTTTACGGGATAAAGAATAGAGAACAAGGAAGAGATGACTAGAAAATATCTGGTTGTCTGGGGTGGGAAGGCCCAGGTTGGCTTGGCCTTTGGTAATTGGCTGACCGGATGCAATGTGTTTCTGGTCACATGGTGCATTTGCAGGGATGCAGGAAAATTATTGAAGTTTTGATTTGCTGACCTTGCCTTTGGCAGGAGCGGCTCTGTCTTGGGCCTAGAAATGTATTTCAACCCAAGTTTTCTCGGTCTGTATTTCAAAGGCATCAATTCTTTTTATTCCTGTATAACTTCTTCCCTCTTCAAGTGACAAACAGTAGGAAATTATATGATTTTCTTTCTCCCAGAGGCGTATAGAAAGTGGCTGTGAAACTAGAGATAATGCCATTCTACCTTCGTTAGTGCCTGGGTGGCCTAGGATGTTCATGAGATACAGCTGAAGAGATGCTTCACCTGTGAAGAAAAAGAAACCGCTCATTCCTCTTCTGACCCAGCTGCTACCAACAACTTACCCTGCCAGTCTCTGCTTACCTATGTGATACTTGTTTTGGCAAAAGGGCAGGAGCAAGAGCTGAAGGCAGAGCAGTGATACACCAGCTCAGAAACCAGGAGCGCAATTAACCCTGATGCAGTGGTGCTCATTTACTCAGCCTGTTCCATAGATCATGCCTGTGCCCAGGAGGATGGGGAGTAGAGGGGGAGAGAGGCAGCCTCTGCCCAACCACCAGGCTGGAGCAGGGAGGGGTCGCTCACCACTGCAGGGAGTGCTAGTGTCACTGAACCAAACTCGGGTCTGCTCATCTGCATGCAGTAAAGCCAATCCACTGAAACCAGGTTGTGGTGAAGGAAAGTGCAGTGTTTATTGCAGGAGCCAAGCAAGGAGTCCAGGCAGCTAGTGCTCAAATGCCTGCACTCCCTGAAGGCTTTCAGGGAAAGGGTTTTAAAGATGGGGTGAGGAGGGGTGTTGTGGGGTGTGTGATCAGCTCCTGGACATTCTTCTGACTGGTTGGTGGTGAGGTAATCGGGAGTCAACATCATCAACCTTCTGGTTCCAACTGGTCTGGGGTCTATGGGCTTGTGGTCAGCACTCAGTTAAGTTCTCCCACCTTGTGGGGGTTTCAGTCTCTGCAAAACAGCTGAAAGGACATGGCTCAGAATATTCTCTACAGCCCTTGAGGAGGAACTAAAGGTCCTTGGGTTTGTTTAATGGCTAAACTATTATTATTTTGTCTCGTTTGACTGTTTTCCTTTCTTTCTGCATTTTCTCACTTCTCTGATTAAAGTTCCTCTTTGGAATTCAGGGAAGGCCTAGGAGGCTAACATTTTTCTGCAGATAAGAGGCAGGCAGAAGACATGGTTGGGGGGGAGGGGGTCTGTTCTGGGAAGGGTCCTGCTCGGTGGTCCTGCTCTGTGACACTAGGGAGATGCATAACAAGGTAGCATTCCTGTGGATTCCCTCACCTGCTAGTTTCTGCTTCTGCCCTTATTGTCTTCATGTGCTCCTTCCTCTCCAGCTGACATCTCTGGACACGATTTCTTGATCGCCTGGGACCAGGGTATCCAACATCTCTCCCACTGTGCTGGAAAAGTAACCCTAGGCTTTCAGGCCAGCCTTCCTTCATTGCCATCACATCCAGGGGTGACTTTGGTTGAGGGTGGAAGATTATTCATCAATTCTTTGGCCTGAATACATTGTAATGAGTTTAGGATTTGTCAAATTTCAAGGCTCTGTTTCATACCACACATAGTGTTAGGAATTTGAAAAGTGCTTAATAATTACCTATCAATGAGTAATCTTTGAAGGAAGATAAAAAGTGTTGTGAAATAAATAGCAAAGTTATAATTGAGGCTTATTCAGGGCAAAATTATTTCTGGTATATTTTGAGCACCAGATAAATGTCAAGGAAACCAATGAGAAATAGCAAAACCTGCTGAAATAGCATAAATTCACATTTGTAGCTGCTGCAGATGAAACAGCAATGCTCTCTACATGATCTGTGTGAGAAAGTGTTTCATGGGACTATCAAAATTATGTCTTAAAATGTAGTTTAGATGTGGAATCTAAAATATGACACAAATGAACTTATCTACCAAACAGAAACGGACTGACAGACATAGAGAACGGACTTGTGGTTGCTAAGGGTTGAGGGAGGGATGGAGTGGGAGGTTGGGGTTAGCAGATGTTATTATATATAGAATAGATAAACAACAAGGTCCTACCTTATAGCACAGGGAACTATATTCAATACTCTGTGATGAACCATAATGGAAAACGATGTGAAAAAGAATGTCTACGCATGTATAACTGAATCACTTTGCTGTACAGCAGGAATTAACACAACATAGTAAATCAATTATACTTCAATTAAAAAAGATATATAGTTTAGGATCCTAACATTTTCATGTAATGATTTGAAGAATCTTGGGGTTTTCTTTTGACATAGCCTAGAAACCTCTGGCAAGTAATTTCTGTATGACTCAAAGGATATCCCCTAGCAGGAGAAGCCGCTATTTGAGCTTTTAAAAAATAAACTCTCAGGGCTTCCCTGGTGGCGCAGTGGTTGAGAGTCCGCCTGCCGATGCAGGGGACATGGGTTTGTGCCCCGGTCCGGGAAGATCCCACATGCTGCGGAGCGGCTGGGCCCGTGAGCCGTGGCCGCTGAGCCTGCGCGTCCGGAGCCTGTGCTCCGCAACGGGAGAGGCCACAACAGTGAGAGGCCCGCGTACCTCAAAAAAAAAGCAAAACCAAAAAAACCAAAAAGAAACCCCTGTCACTTTGGATGTATTTGTAGCCCTAGCTAGTGAGTGAGAATGAGATTATTTCTGAAATCCTTCGAGAATAGTGAGATTAAGGAAAAATTAAGACACCAGATGCAGTAACACTAGTCAGCATGTCATTCAATCTGTGCTTGGGAATTTTGAATTTAACCAAAAAAGAATGGGATCTATTACAGGTGCCAATGGTTAGAATGAGACAAAGTGGGAAATTAAGGAATGTACATAAAATCTTGGAGTGTATAGATCACATCGAATGGCATATCCAAATCATATATCGTGTATGTCACAGGGCATAACCATATGTATCTGCACCTGGCTTTGAAGTGTGACTGCAGAGCTGGTCAGGAAAGCAAGCACCCAGGCACTTGGCAAATTAACACTGGGAACAGATGGTGGGAGCAGTCTGAACTTGAGGCAAGCTCTTTGGGTTACAAAGCAATTTTCAAATTCATTTTGCTATCCATGGAGAGAGGTAAATCACACCTGTTAACTTACCTAATTGTCCTTAGCTAGCAATATTAGATTCAGCCTGTAACCCTTTAACTTTCATTTAACAGCCATTTGAGAGGGAATACAATATTTCAAAAAGTGCCTTACAGTGGGGGTAGTGATACTTCTCAATACCCTTAAGTTATTACTTCAAAACACCAATATTCATTGGTTGGCACTGTGTCAATTTTCTCAGCATGTTATTTCTGGAGAACTGATGGCTGCCTCTCCCCTCCCCCCACTTTTTTGAAGCCATGTTAATGGCTGTAACTGGGGAAACAGACTCAGTTCCCTTTGAACAATGGTCAGAGGACAATTATGAAACATGTGAACCTGAAAGGCTAGAATATGATGCCACAAATTTAAAAAAATTGTCCTCCAAAAACATTTTCTTCTTGAATGTGACATGCCTGTTTCAGTGAATGTTTCGTAAGGAGAGAAATACTCTAGGAAAATCTCAACTAGCTTTTTTTCCCCTCCTTTGCTTCTGCAAAGAGCATATTTTCCCCCATGAATTTGCTGAGCAATTTTTCCCTATTATGAAAAATAGGCCAGCTGTGGAAGAAAGAAGTCTTTTTCTAATTGGATACTGGGAGTAAGACTAGCACCAGTCTGCCTGGTCAGAGTGAGGTGAGCCTTCCTAAGACGGGACATAGGTTCTCTACTGAGGGATAAGGGATACCCAGGTTAAAGTGCTGGCTGAAGCCTCGGAGCCAAAAGGTTGTGCAGACAGGCGAGCTGGCACACTGACCGTGACAGCCTGGACCTGGGGAGGCTTTAAGCGGAGTCTTGGTCAGTGCCAAGGTGGAGTGTTGCTCTGTTATGGGCCTGAAGCTCCTAAAGTTACTACATCCACCTGGACTAGATTTTGGCCTTCCTGGATTTTGGAAAACCAGTATCGAAAAGCCCATCTTTCTCATTCCAGTGCAAGTCCCACTGAGGCAGTTGGTTCCTCTGGTGGTTTGGGACATGAGCCCTAAGAGATGAAGGAAGGAACTGATATTTGTTGACTGACCACTCTGGTGCACTGGACACTGCGTCAGACTGTTGACCTTTCCTGACTCACTCATTTTTATTCCCTATTCCCTAATTTTATTCCCTATTCCCTAAGTCTTCAATTATTTGATTCTACAAATATTGCTATCTTTTCAATATGTGAATACTGACTCGGACAGTGTGTATCATTTCTCCAGTATTTCAGGTTAGAAATCTGAGAATTTGTTCATTCACTCAGCAAATATTTATTGGGTATTTACTAGTTTCAGGTATGGTGTTGGGCATTGGGTATAAAGGAATAAAATGAAAGAGACATGGCTGCTGTCTTCATGACATTAACCATCCAGGGGGACAGACTGACTGTAAGTAAATAAATGCCTACAGATATTTGTAATCACAAACAGTGATTTGTGGTAAATACTGTGAAAGAAAAAAATTCAGGGAACTATGAAAGACGATAAAGAGGATTGAGGAGACTCGAAAAGACTCACATGAAAGTGACATTTGAACAGAGACCTGAGGACAGTCAGGAGAGAGTTAGCCACATGAAGAGAGAGGATAAGAAAATTCCAAGCAGATAATCAACAAGGACCCACTGTATAGCACAGGGAACTCTATTCAATATTCTGTAATAACTTACATGGGAAAAGAATTTGAAGAAGAATAGACACATATATAACTGAATCACTTTGCTGTACACCTGAAACTAACACAACATTGTTAATGAACTATGCTCCAATATAAGATAAAAATTAAAAAAAAGAAAATTCTGAGCAGAAGGAGGCTGGAAACAGCTCATGTGATCAAGATGCTGAAAGGCCACTAACGGCAGTGGGCAGATGGAGAGGGCTGCAAGATCAGGTAGCACTTGACTCTTCCTCACCCATCACACCCAATTAGTGTTTTGGGATGTAAATTTTATTATTATTTAGGCATGGTGAGGCCAACAGGTTGGGAGGCCACTGCCATTGAAAAGATAGGTTGTTACTCACAGTTACAAGAGGAGGGGCACATGAGGCCACCCAGGGCCACGTGGGGAAGCACCAGCGTGGACGGAGGCAGAGGGAGCGAGGGGAGGATTGGGCCGGAGCCTTTGTCGTGGCTCATGGAGAGGAAGGAATGAGGCAGAGGCAGCAGGCTTAGGGCTGGCTCATTTGGGTGATTTCAGTGGGCTCTGGGGCATCGGAGTCATCTCTAGTTGTCCGTACCTGGCCCTTGGGTGATTAGGGTGGGTGGGTAGCAGGTAGTTAGAGTGCGGGGTCTGGACAACTCGGTTTACATAGGAAAGGCGCATTGACAGGCCAGCCTTCACCAGCTCTAGGGATTGGTTAGCCTTTGGAGGGCCAATCTCCTCAGGGTCAGAATGACCCCGGATGCCAACGCATCAGAAATACAGGCTATGCACAGGCATGATTAATACAATTAGTTATTTTGATTTATCTCTTGTAATCTTCCTCTCAGCCACATCTTATTTTCTTCCCTATTCCCCAATTTAGGCCTTATTATGTGGATTCTAAATTTCTGTGTTGGGTTTGTAACTGATCTCTCTGCTTCCAATTTCTCTTTCCCTTTGATCCATCTTTCAGGTCATCTATAGATTAGATTTTTTAAAAAAATCTTACTTTCATTAACAAGCCCAAGCATTCAAAGGAATTATTTAGGGGTGAGACAGTCTAACTCACTGTATTAGTCAAGATAAGTGAAACACTGCTACAAACAGCCCCCAAGTCTTGGTGGCCTAACACAATACAGGTTGTTTTCTGCTGGGTCACGTCCAGTGTAGGTTGGCAGGGGCTGCTCTGCTCCAGGCAGAGTCATTCTGTGGCTCAGGTCACTTCCTCTCAGTGGGTCAGTCACCCTTAGATTTTTGACTCCTCTGCTGGACCAATCTCAAATTTCCAGAAGAGACAATCTGAATGCCTTGCTTGGATTAGAGGCTTTCTTTGGTCCAATCAACTGAGGCGGTGGAGTGGGGTGGTTAAGTCCTTCACACGTGGGTGTAGTGGTCATTTTTGTGGATTGGGACTATTTACACAGAAGGGGGAAGGATCTGGGCAGATACCATCAAACTAGGTGTTCCTCAGGCAGCCTCTTTTACTTCATATAATAGATCTTCATATAGTTGAAGAAAATCATCTAGGCTTCTGCTTTCCCATCAGCTTCATTATTTTCTCATCAGAGGAAATATTGTCTGCTTTCTAGAGCCTGCACAATCTAGGTTATTTAGACCAGCTCATCAACATCCTTCCCAAAATTCCAGTTAAATATTTCCTTCAAACTTCACCTCCTCTAAGGAGAGGTCCTTAATTAGATCCTTTCCTTACTAATTCGTCTGTGGTTCTCAATTCCTACATGACTCAATCCACCCAATCAAGCAACCCTTAACCTCGCTTGTACAGTTACTTAGCATTAATCTTTAGCTTTTAAAATTCCATATGTTGCCTCACAAACTTCACAAAAATTAGCCCAAAATGAGTAATAGAAATAAATGTAAAATGCAAAACTGTCAAACTCCTAGAAGAAAACATAGGAGAAAACCTACATGACCTTAGGTAAGGTGATGCTTTTTTAGTTACAACAGCAAAGGCACAATCCATGAAAGAAAAAATTGTGAAACTGGACTTCATTAAAATAAAAAAATGCTCTGTGAAAAAGAATGTCAAGACAATTAGAAGGTAAGCCACAGACTGGGAGAAAATATTTGCAAAAGACACATCTGATAAAAGATTGTTATCCAAAATGTAAAAGGACTCAAAACTCAACAATAAGAAAACAAACCACCCAATTAAAATATGGGCCAGTGACCTAAACAGACATCTCACCAAGGAAGATATACAGATGGCAAATAGGCATATGAAAACCTCCACATTGTATGTCACCACTGAAATGCAAATTAAAACAACAATGAGATACCACTACATACCTATTAGAAGGGCCAAAATGCTGACCATGACAACACCAAATGCTGGTGAAGATGCAAAGCAATAACTCTCATGTATTGGTGATGGGAATGCAAATTGGTCCAGCCACTTTGGAAGACAATTTGGCAGTTTCTTACAAAACTAAACCTACTCTTACCATACAATTCAGCTATTGCTTGGTATTTACCCTTGATACGTGCCCAAAGGAGCTGAAAACTTTTGTCTACACAAAAACCTGCACATAGTTGTTTATAGAAGCTTTATTCATAACTGGCAAACTTGGAGGCAACCAAGATATCCTTCAGTAGGTGAATGGATAAATAAACTGTGATACATCCAGACAGTGGAAATATTATTCAGCACTAAAAAGAAATGAGCTATCAAGCCATGAAAAAACATGGAGGAACTTTAAATGCACATTACTAAGTGAAAGAAGCAATCAGCAAATGTCGTATATTGTATGATTCCAACTATAAGGAATTTTGGAAAAGGCAAAACTATGAAGATGATTAAAAGATCAGCAGTTGCCAGGGTACAAGTGGGGAGGGAGTAATAGGCAGAGCATAGAGAATTTTTAGGACAGTGAAAATTCTCTTTATGATATTTTAATGATGGATATATGCCATTATACTTTTGTCCAAATTTGTAGAATATACAACACCAAGAGTTAACTATAAACGATGAACTATGGATAATTATATTGTATCAATGTAGGTTCATCCTTAGTAAAAAAACATCCTTCTGGTGAGTTTTGTTGATAATGGGGGAGGCTATGCATGTGTGGGGGCAGAGAGTATATGGGAAATTTCCATACCTCTCAATTTTGTTGTAAACCCAAAACTCCTCTAAAAAAATTGTTTTAAAAAATTCCATGTCTTCCCCACTGAGGATGAAGACATGTCTTCTTCTCACTTTGGATACATCACAACATAGTGCTGACTATATTTCTTCCTGAATCTTATTCAAAAGACTTAATAGTATCTCCCTCCTTAGGAATATTTTTACGTTTATAGAAAGCAGTAAATACTCGATTATCACTTGATTCTGCATTTTGCATTTTTTTAAATTGGCCTGCAGGATGGTGTTGTTTATTTATAAGAAATGCAAACTCAAGTTACCATTTATTGAGTTTCCCCATTTACTGGGAATTCTGCACTTTTATATGCATTATCACTTAACCTTTAACACTATTGTTTTTTCCAGGATGACACAGCTAATAACTGGCTTATCTCATTCTGGAACCTGAGTCTGTCTAAGTTTCCAAGCTCTCGCCTTAAGCACGTTCCCACTGCGGCTCTGTACTTTCTCAGATCCCACACTCCTCACTGTGGATGCCTAATCCTACCTTCCTGCCTTGTCCATTGGGGGTTGTATTAATTAGAAAGGAGATCTATTTTATTGAAGGAAAGAAATTTATTGGGTTAGTAGTTATTTGAAATAGATCAGTAAATTCAGGGGGCCATTGGAAGTTTCAGACAAGATAAAGAGGGTGAGGTTTCCCAGTGTTTACACTCCTGGGATTCAGAAGAGCAGAGAGCCAAGAGCAAAACTGCAGTGCACCAGGACAGGGGAGGGTCCAGCTATAATGAACTCTGCAGGTGCTGCCTCGTGGTCTGGGTTTCAGGACCCCTCCTCAATTTCCTAAGAAAACAACATTCAAATGACATAAACAGCCGTGAAGGAACCTGTGTAATTAGGGCCGAAGCAACCCGAAGTGTACTTAGTTCCGTTTGGGGAATGATCCCGGTGGCGGTTCAGGAGGGGTTTGTATCACAGCAAAGCGGGAGGCCGTGAGTACAAGACTTGGCATATAAATCACTCCATGAACTTGAGTGCTTCTTAGGTACCACAGGCTGCTGGACTGAGGCTAAGCTGAGAAATCATTAGTCCGTGTGGCTGTACCTGTTCCATCTGACAAAGCAATACCCCACCCTTCAGCACTGGGAGATCAGGAGCCTAACCCCCTGCTGGTTTTTATGACTGCACCTGGGTTAATAGTTACTAATTATATATAGTTATTAGCAGTATAACTATGGTCACTATAAAGCATTGACATTATAGTTATTCATCCAGCTTGTCCCTAGTTTCCATCGTGGACGGCTGAGCTCATGCAAGGGCTGAGGATAGGAAGGAGTAGGGTCCACATTCAAGCTGTCTCTGGAAACCTGTTCCACTGTAACTGTCTCTTCTATCCCCCACACTTTCTCCATGATGCTCTCTCCTCCATTTCTTGGCTTTCATTGGAATCTAAATTTCAGAGGTGACTCGAGAGATGGCTGTGATGGTCAGTGGGTGGTGCTGACTCATCCTTCAGTCCTCCCCACAGCCACTTCAAGACAAGCAGCTATCACAAGGGCTTGTCCAAACACCAATTTCTGAGCCCTACCCTCAGTTTCTGATTCTGTCAATCTGGAGTGGAGACTAGAATGTGCGTTTTTAACAAGTTTCTAGGTGATGCTGATATTGAGGCTCAGGAACCACACTTTGAGAACCACTGTAGGAAATCATTACACTTTCATCCTGGTGAAAATGCTCCTCTTCCTTTGCTACATTGAGCTATGCCATGCACTCTCCAACCTGTGGCTGTGGTTCACGGACATACACACACTCTCAGAAGATCTAATGGCATCAAGCTTACTGTTGTCCCTGCTACTTTAACTTCTGAATTTGTCCTGGGTGTTTCAACAGCCATGGACCTTCTAGCATCCTAGCTTTTAGAACGTATTTACCACCTCAGTTCAATAGATTTTCACCTCAACTCTTGAATCTTATTTCCATTACCCACTTGGAGAGTCATAACAGGAACCTTATCATCACTCTGAACTTCTCTCCCATGTGACAATATAAATGTCCCTTTTCTTCTCTGTAGTTCTCAATCCCATTCCTTCCAATTCTCACATCTCACTGAAGCTGCACCTGCTCTTGAGCACAAGGAAAGCTTGATCACCTCGATCCCTTTATTTAATTCACCTTTCAGTGCCTTGGCTTCTAGCCCTTCTCTATATGGCCTAGAACCCATGGCTGGTCGTTAGAATTACTCTCCATTTATTTGCAATCTTATCTTCCCACTGCTCTTTCCAGTGACCAGTGCTGGGTCATGGCCACAGCCTGTCATGTCTATTTTTTCAATGTGCTGGGAGAGGTGATAAGATATAAACATAAATAACCACCATATGTTGTGTCGCATAAAAATGATAAGCATAATACAGAAATCCACAAACTTGTGAAGGGGGGAAAGACTATCTAATTAGGATGACTGGAAAAAGCTTTAAGACACAAATATAAGAAAGACACTACTAGTCTCTAAAGCTCTTTAAGTATAAGAATGGTGTAATTTATATTCATTTCACCGATAGTACCTAACACTTTTAAAAAGAGAATTAATGAATTGTGTCTCCTCTAATGTCATTCTTTATCTGTTATGCAGTACAGTGCTCAAGTGAATAAATTTTAAAAAGCAATTTATCACTGTCTTTGTGTGTGTAGATACTCACATACATATATTTGTTCTATAAACATTGAACAAACTGGAGAGGAAGATAAATACTGTCTTGCTTTATCCACCAGCATATTGTTTTCATTTGTGATAAGGTGAATGCCCCCTTTTGTAACTTAAGCTTTTGTAGTAAAAATTAAAATATTATTCTGAAGAAGGAAATCAACTTGCTTTTGGCAAAAAGGGGTAGAAATAATAATCACCTTATGTTTCCTGAGGACCTATACTATGTGTTAGGCATACGTTACCTCATTTATCCTCCACCATCACCCTGCAAGGCTGTAATATATATTATCTTCATTTTGCAAATGGGATTCAGATAAATGATTGTTATTTCATTAATTCCAGGATGAAATTTTTAAAAAATGTTTCTGATCTTTGAATGAATCTTGTAACTACTGATGAAGTTTTAGATTTGATAAAATAAGTTGCACTCATTAAGTATTACATACAATGTTCTCATTCATGGTTGAATTTGCTCTAAATCTTCTACTTTTTCCCTCATTAAATTGCAATATCTTTTATAACAAAAGCAGACTTTGAGCTCCTTCTCCAAATTTTCTCTCTCCCTCTTACACACACACACACACACGCGCGCACACACACATTCTTCTTCTCTCTCTCTTTCACATGTCCTTATATCTCAGTCCAAACTAAAAATATCCTGCTCATAAGATGCTCTGCCTTATGTCAAGTCTTATGTTTATTTTGAGTTTAGCCATGGTGAGCCTCATCTAACTCATGCGTAAGCCTCCTTTCTCTTGCTAAATTACTGTTAATCTATTTTGTTCAATTCCATTTTACCCACAACCCTTTAGAATTAGTTGCTTTGACTTTGGGGAAGAAACTAATCTTTCTTATATATTTGGTTAATTGAACACATTAATCATGACTGATACAATAAAGGTATTTTTATTTTTTGGGAGCAAGTTACCTACCCTGGGCCAGTGTTCCTCAAATTGAGCACACCACCTCAAATGCTTGGTGTATCTTCTTGGGGCATATTTTACTTAGAAGGGAAGTAGGACATTGGAAAATGTAGATAAAAATCTTTGAAAGAATTATTTTTAGCTTAAAGCAAACATGTAAATATCATGGACTAGAATGAAGTATCCATATGCATTTTTGATTATATCAAAAGTGTACCCCTCTTACTGTCTCATTGTGGTTTCTTCTTTGTCTTTGGATGTAGAATATCTTTTCTGGTAGGTTCCAGTCTTTTTTACTGATGGTTGTTCAGCCATTAGTTGTGATTTTGGTGTGCTCATGAGAGGAGGTGAGCTCAAGTCCTTCTACCCTGCATCTTTGTCTCCTATCCTCCATGCACATTTTTAAGCTGGTGACAGAGTATTCATGGTGACTCAGGGTTGAAACTACAGGCTTTGGAGCAAGACTTTGAATCTCAGCTCTACTGCTTTCTAGCTGTGGGCCTTGGGAACTTGCTTAACCTCTTTGTGTATCAGTTTCTCAATCTTCTCATCTATAAAATGGAAGTAATAGTGTCACCTGCCTCATGAGGTTATCATGAGAATAAAGGACAAGCACATGTTAAATGTGGGGAGAGCAGCTGGCATAGTGAGCTCTCACTGATGTGAGGAATTTTCACTTTTATTTATACTCCGCATGTCCCAGGGGCCATTCTCCTCTCCTCTTTCGCTAGGGTGTTGGTGTAAATGTCTGAGAAGCCCTTCCCCAGGATTCTCTTCAGTGTGCTGCCCTTGCTTGTCTTCTGTTGGTCTTTTGTAATGTTTCAGGAATGCACTGTTTTCTTTTCTCTTTTCTTTTTCTTTCTTTCTTTCTTTTTTTTTTTTTTTTTTGCAGCACCATTAAAAACAACAAGTAGCTGTTTTAGGAATTTGGGAAGGGAAGGGGGATGACTCTCAGTTTCTCTCATGTTTAAAATGAAATAACCTAAGAATTAGGAATAGTGTGCCATTGTTAAGATTTCAGAGCTAGAGACGTGAACAATTTCGAAGTCACAACTCCCTTTGGACCCCCTGCTCATAAAATATGAAGTCTGCAATTAGAACTTTCTCTTGTAAGACTTGGGGTATGTATAGTCTCATCTGGTTATGGCTCATTTGGGAATGGCTTTTCTGACGCAAATGAGGTTTTAAAAAAAAGCATAGTATCTCTTTATTTGGTCAACATTATTTCTGCACTTTGTTTCTCCTTGTCAGCTTTAAAAGGAAGAGGAAAAAAGCAAAGCACGCTGCCAAAACCTGGCAGTAGAATTTCAGGGAACAAAATCTCTCTGGCTATAGCAGCATTTGAAGTGGCTGCACAAGGAGGGCCCCACAGACCATTCTTGATGCCTCAGAACATGACGTGCTGCAAAGTGAAGAAAACCCCAGAGCCCGGAAGCCATGGGGCAAGACCAGCGTAGGACCAGAGACACCTGCCCCTGTTCTTTCTTGCCTCTTCCATCTGATATTGTCTTTGGCTCAAGGGTCCAGGAACCCACAGGGAGGCACTCCAGTTTACCATTGGCTCTGCTGCACCCAACTCCAGCTCCTCCTACATGGCCAGAACCTACACATGAGGAGGGCAGAGGGCAGGACAGGGGCAGCCTAGGGGGCTGGAGGGCAGTGGGAACTGGCCCATCCTCTGCTGCCCCCCTTCATCCACAGTATCTTCCAGGGGCATTGTTTGTGCACCTAGAAATAAAAGCATGTGTATATGGACCATAACTCATAGTGATCAAGTGCTTCTGACTCGCCTTGTGGAAATTTATTATGAGGAATTGTGGAGACTGAGAAGTCCCCTAAGAAGGTGGTATCTGCTGTCTGCGTGCTGGAGCCCAGGAAAGCCAGTGGTGTGATTCAGTCCAAGTCCAAAGGCCTACAAGCCAGGGGAGCTGATGGTGTAAATCCCAGTCCAAGGGCAGGAGAAGATAAGGTGAGATGTCCTGCTCAAGTAGTGAGGTGGGGGGAAAAATGATGAATTCCTCCTTCCTCTGCCTTTTGTGCTATTTAAGGGCCTCACAAGTAGATGCTGTCCACTCACACTCAGGGGAACAAGTTAGTCCACTGATTCAAATGTTAATCTCACCTGGAAACACCCTCACAGACACACCCAGGAATCATGTTGAATCTGGGCACCCACAGCCAGTCATGGTGACACATAGATTTAACTGTCAAAGGTACTGGACACTGGAACAGATCTGCTGAGACAGAGCCTGTCCTAGGGACTTGCTATCAATGCATAACAAACCACATCATACAAACAAGCACTTATTTCTATGGTGACTATGGGCCACCCTGGGGGTTGGTGAGTCTACACTGGGCTTGGCCTGGTGGCTGGTCTGGTCCGGTAGCTGTGCTCTAAGTGCCTCTCATCTTCTGTGCCCAGCAGGTCAGTCTGCACGTGTATAAGAAGGAGATTGGAAATATGCAAGGTCTCTTGGAACTGCACACTCACTTCTGTCTCATTCCACTGGGCAAGGCAAGTCACACAGGCAGAGCCCGATGTCAAGAAGCAAAGACACATCCTCTGCCTCTCTAGGGTGGAGTGGACACTGTGCTGTTCCTGCTTGTCCCTGGTCAGAACCAAGGCTTTGATTCCCTCGGCAGCTGAGAACAGTGCTTGCTGATGATGGCCCCCAGACAGCCCCACCCTCTTACTTCCATCCTCACCCTTGGCGCCCCATCCCCACTGCCTACCAGGCATGGCCCTTGGCTGAAGCACATGGCCTGGCCTAAGGGTGACCCCCATGGCAGCCCACACTCTGGGCTGAGCAGTCAGATGTGGGAAGATAAAGACCCAACCCCTTGCCCCAATTCAGAACATATCTGAAGGGCCACCCTGGCTCCAGAGCTTCCCATGGGATTGGCCAAAGCCTCAGTTGCATCTAAGTTAGCTCCATTTTTTTTCTGCCTGATCTTGCTGCTTCCTCACTCTATAAGTGCTGTTCCTAAGAGCACTCCTCAATAATGACCACATGTGGGACTTCCCTGGTGCCACAGTGGTTAAGAATCTGCCTGCCAATGCAGGGCACACGGGTTTGAACACTGGTCCAGGAAGATCCCACATGCCGCGGAGCAGCTAAGCCCGTGCACAACTACTGAGCCCACACTCTAGAACCCGCGAGCCACAACTACTGAAGCCCGCGTGCCTTAGAGCTGGAGTGCCATAACTACTGAGCCCGTATGCTGCAACTACTGAAGCCCACAAGCCTAGAGCCTGTGTTCCACAACAAGAGAAGCCATTGCAATGAGAAGCCCGTGCACCACAACAAAGAGTAACCCCCACTTGCTGCAACTAGAGAAAGCCCACGCACAGCAACAAAGACCCAGTGCAGCCCAAAAATAAATTTAAAAAAATAATAATGACCACATGAATATCTAGCCTTCGGCATGGGAGGAATTCCGGAGACAGTGGCAGAGGGCACGGATGGAGCGTAGGAAAGAATCACACCGAGAATGTGGTTTCCTGCAAACCACACCTCAGCATTCAACAACTAAAGTGCATCCCAGCTTAGAACAAAAAGTATGTGTTAGAGAAACACTGAACCTCTGTCTGAAATGTCCTAATAAGTGTTTGGACCCTTGATTGGAGCTGGAACTCAGTTTGCAAAGGCAGGTGGTCCTGAAGAGTTGTGGGCAAATGGAAACTTTGTAAATTGGATCAAATTCCAAGTGCATGGTGGGAGTTTGGTATTCTAAAGTGAAAAAGGCACTGAATTGTTTTGTGGATAATCACTTTAATAACGTATTGATTTTTCTATGTCAGCTTTTCTAGATCAGCATTTATTTCATTTTTTAAAACCCATTCCAGTTTTTTTTATAATTCCATGTATGAAATTATAGCATGTTGTCATAAATTTGGGGGCTTTCATTCTTAGTACATTTCCTTTGTATCAACTGATAGGAACCTTAGTGGATTCAAGGGACTCTGGGGAAAGACATGGGTGTAGGATTGTTGGAAATGCGGGCTATGGATATAGTGAACAGAGCAGACAAACGTCTCAGGAGAAGAGATTTTTGGCCAAGTAGTTATTTCTCTGGTAAACAAGCAGGAACAGAGAAAGTAGAGAATTTGTTCGCTTCAGGGATTGTGTTGATAAGATAACTGCAGCAGGAGGACAAGTCAGCAAGAAAACCAAGAATTCTGATAGGATAGTTCTTACAAGGCTGTTTGCGACCCCCAGGGGTAAGAAGTTCTCACTGGTGTGACCTCCAGTGAGAGGAAAGGACCGGCTCACAATAGTGATTTACTCAGTGCTTTCATGATATGCAAGTCGTGCTTACATTCATTTTCCCCCCCACTTTCTGGGAAGGTTGAGGTTTCTGTTGTGAGTTTCCCATGTCAGTCAGGGTCCAGCAAATAGTCTTGATATTTTACATAGACAGAATTTAGTATAAGGGATTCATTACACGGGAGATGACAGAGCAAAGAGGCCTGAAGTGGGACAGAGAGGCATCCCTGAGGTCATTCAGAGCAAGACGTTGCTGCCACTGCCTAGAGGTTAAGGGACAAAAGGACCTGGGGTGGCCAGGAAGAAGCTGGAACCACAGCAGGTCTTGCAGCAAGAGTTGGGTCCATGGGAGAGGCAGCTACTGCTGTAGACACCACCCGAGGCACCAAGAGAGGAGAAAATGCCCTGGCTTCTCCTCTCCTGCCCCAGAGTCTCCGTTAGGGCCTCCCTCTGGCTGAACTGATGCAGAAAACAGAGGGCAAAGGAGGCTGGGAGCAGTGATCCTTGTGACATAGGACAGGGCAGAGTAGGGCAGGGAACGGCCCAGCCCAGCATATGGCCTCAATGTCCCTTCTCTCCATGGAAATGTCTTCCTGCTCCTCCCTCTCTGTGAGTCTCCCATCCCCGCCGCTGCCTGCCTCTCCCAGGCTCCCCGACAGCGGGTTTCCAGGGGGCACAGCTGGTAGGTGGCAGGGGCAGATGGGGAGTGAGAGGGGAGATCAGATTATCCTTCCCCACTCTCCCTGCTTTGCTGCTGCATCTCTGGTGGGGCCATGTCCTTCCAGGATTATGGATGTGGCTGGTGGCCTTTCCTCCATGGCTCCACGTCCTGCTAGGACCCACTAGGACTGTAATGGCTTCCATCTACTACAGGCCTCTGGCTGACTGACTATCCCCTGTTGGTTCTCTTAATACTGCCCACAGCTGTGTCAGTAGTATCTTTATTTGTCTGTTCATTCAAACAACTTGGGTTGCATTCTGTTTCTTGCCAGGACCCTGGCTGGTGTCCTGACCTACTGCAGTCTTTTCCAAACTCCTTGCAAGTGTCATGCTTTCCCCCTGCCTAGATCAGCAACTGTGGAACAGCAGCAATAGCACAGAGCTTAGTGGCAGACAGACATGGTTTTTTGTTTTTGTTTTAACGTTTTATTTATTAATAATATTTATTTAGTGGCACCCAGTCTTAGTTGCCACACGTGGACTCCTTAGTTGAGGCATGCATGTGGGATCTAGTTCCCTGACCAGAGACTGAACCTGGGCCCCCTGCATTGGGAGCACACAGTCTTATCCACCGCGCCACCAGGGATGTCCCAGTTTTATTTCTGATTCAGTCACTTAGTGACTGGGTCACAGGATGGGAAGGTTATTTAACCTCCTAAGCCTCAGTTTTCTGGCCTGTAAAGTGGGGATAATGATGGGTTTCGGTTGAATTAAGTGGGAAAATCTGTCCTAAGCAGTGTGTTTGGAGCCTCATCAGCCTGCTATCTCCAAACAAGGTCTCACATTCTCTTCATATTCTAATTTTTATGGCATGAATTCCTATCATACTTGGCTGCAGTCAGTTAACTCCCTTCAAAGTATTTCCAGTTAGTTCTAGAAGTTCCCAAAGATGCTCACTTGCCAACCTGCCTCTGTTACAGTTGCCATGGGCCTCTGCCCTCCTCTGTCCTCCTACCCTGGCTCCCATAAGTCCACCATCTGCTTGCAAGGCCACCAGCTGCGGCTTTGCCAAGGCTGGAGTGTCTCCAGGGTCACTGTCCACTGTAAGAACACAGCCCACGCCCAGGATGCTGACTGCTGCTGCTCCCAGAGAGCCTGGTCCCTGGGTGCCTCCTCATGGCCCGGTGCTTTGGGAGGAAAGGACAGTGGCTTCCCTGGCTCGAAGCTGTCTCAGCCCCAAATGCAGAGCCTCCGGAGCCTCTGACTGCTTCCTCACCGGGTTTCACGTCAAAACAAAACAGCTCACAGAGGTTCTGGAACTTGCTTCCACCCTCTCTTCTACAGGGGGCTCATGGCCAGGGCTAGGATGGGAACAGATACTTTGCCATCTGCTCCATTTCCGACCCCCTCCCTCCCCAGCCCTCCCCAAACCCCACCCCTCCTTCCTCTTCCGTTTACCAAACTGAAGCTTCTATGTGTATCAACCATTGTGGGGTGGAGCGCAGGGTCAGTTAGGGAGGTGAGGTCTACATGTCCATGCCAGTTACATATGAATGATTCCTGGTACAATACTTGGCACATGGTGGGTCCTCAAGAAATGGTAGATACTATGATCATATAAATAGGAAATCCCATTTCCTACCATCCAGATGCTACAAGTTCTTCAAGGTTCAATTTAGATATACTTCTTACAAGAATCTGTTTAGTAGAAAGTGTTCTCTCCCTCCGTATTAGTTTTCTAGGGCTGCAGTTACAAAGTACTAATAACTGGGGGGCTTAAAACAACAGAAATTTATTCTCACAGTTCTGGAGTCTAGAAGTCTGAAATCAACGTGTCTTCTCCCTGGTCTACTCCAGGGACGGATGCATCCTTGCCTCTCCCTGGCTTCTGTTACTTCTCTCAATCCTCAGCACTCCTTGGCTTGTAGCTGCACCCCTCCAGTCTCTGCCTCTGCCTCTGCCGCCTCGCGGCCGTCCTCTCCCTGCGTCTCCATCTCCCACGGCATTCTCCTCTCTTATAAGGACACCAGTCATAGCGGATTAGGGCCACACTGATGACCTCATTTTAACTTCACTGTGTTTGCAAAGACCCTATTTGTAAATAAGGTCGCATTCTGAGGTACTAAGGGTTAGGATATTTTAACATATCTTTTTTGGGGACAAAATTTAGCCCGTAAGACCCTCCAATAATCTAAAATTTAATAACAATAATCTTATTTCTCTTTTGATATCTGTCACATTCTAGCTTATTTTATAGTATTTATCTTTTATTTCTCCTTACAACACTGAACACTCTGAAGACAGAATCTATTTCTGATTCACTTCTCTGTCCCTGACAATACCTGACTGACTATAATAGTTTTGATAGTTAATAAGTGACTGGGCTGCTTTCCTGACTCATGACCAATCCATTAGACTAGAGTCTGTTGCCACATGCTTGGGACACGCATTTCCGAGTTCCTTGTGTTTTCAACTCTTTGGTTGATTTCTTTTCTTAAAAGTACATAGTTCAGGGAGTTCTCTGGTGGACTAGTGGTTAGGATTCGGCACTTTCACTGCTGTGGCCTTGGTTTAATCCCTGGTTGGGGAACTGAGATCCCGCAAGCTGCACAGTTCAGCCAAAAAAAAAAAAAAAGGAATATAAATCAGGAGGATGGCTTTGGCCAGCTGAAATAGCTGGTTACAGCCTGCCTCGGGTGGTTCAATATTTATGTTTTCTGGGGTGAACAGTGGGCTTCACGCTACCAGGAAACAATCTTGTTTGCTCCCAGTTTATGACTCTTTATTTTTCTTTTGCATTTTCAATGTCCTAATGATGTCCTTAGTTACAGTTGCTATAGAAGTATTTTGATGTTTCCTGCAGTGCTGGGTGGGGCAGTGCCTGGCGCCTCTTTAGTGAGGGTTCCTGACGCCGCCCAAGCCGGGGGCTTCATTTGCTAGTTTTCTGGCCTAGCAAATTGTCATGAGGTTGTCATGAGGGAAGTGATGCATGTTTATTTTGGTCCCCTGATTTATCACACTGATTTTTTTCTTCTTCATTGGTTCTGGAGTGCTCATCATCTTCTTGAATAATCAACCCATCATTTCACAGAATGTAATGATGGGAACAGCCTTATCTTCTTGACATTGAATAAATCGGTAAACAGATACAGTCCCTCTGATATCAGTGTGGTGAGAGGCAATCTAAGTAAAAGCACTTGAAATCTTTTAGGGACGTACAGTTTAAGAGTTGAGCTTGAGGAATGGTTAGAGGAGAGAAAACTGAGCTATCTGGAGACTTGGACTCTAGTCTCTTCTGTAAAATGGGAACAGTTATAGTGATACATGTCCACCTGCTTGACAGGATTGTTGTAAGGGTCACATGATTAATGTCTGTGAAAGCAATTTGTAAGCTATACAGTGCTATAAATGCTCACAAATGTCATTGTGTGTCACAACAAGTAGAATCTTAACAGTCTTGGCTCTGTCTTTGAACTGAGTGACCAAGGGAAGCAACTTAATCTCCCGTGAAGACCTGGGTTTGCCTCTTTCCTAAACCATCCAGGCAAACAGGCCATTTTGCAGCATTTCAAGGTCATTTTGTGTGTTAACCTTGTCTATTCTTTCCTCATTTTTTATTTTGGGGAGGGAAGGGATAATGTGACTTTAATTATTAGGTGGAAAAGGAGGAAAAATTGTGATATTTTGGATATCTTTTTTCAAGTTAGTTGTTTAATATACAGTCTCTGTGATGCATCTGTTGCTTGTTTGGCATGTTGGCATATGCCATTATAATTTTGCTCCTCTAAAAAGGTGTGGGTTTTTTTTTCATGTACTTTGTTTTAGCAGAGACACTCAGCAACTTACCAGAACACATTTAGGCATGCAGACTCTGACATTTCTAGGGAAAAGTTCTGAATGCATTTAGTGATATATTTTACTTTTAAAAAAATCTATCAATTTAGTCTAGAGATGCTCCAGAAATTGAGCATCTCTTTATAAATTCTTTATAAAGAATTTCCTGCCTGACAACTCTAGATATATTTATTATGCAGCTTCTCTTGACGCATTTTCAATTCGCTCCTTTGGAGCAAATCTTGTGTGTTGAATGCGGTTGGTTCCTAGACACTGACTCATTTTCCAAATATGAGTACACATTTTTTTTTTCCAATTGACTTTCTCCTGCCAGTATGTCATCCAACTCTTTTTAAAGTACTGTCAGAATATGGTCAACTCATCATTAACAAGGAACAGGCTTTCTGCCTACTTTTACAAAAGTAGGATGAAGTCAGATAATTTGATTTTTAAATTATAAGAAAAAGAAAAGAACAGCCAGAAACCCAAGTAATTTCCAGGCTCGGGACTACTATTCTAAGAAGATTGAACAAATGAAACACCCAGAAACAAAAGGAAAATCTGCCATTTGCATGGTTTTGAGTAGAATGCAGCAAATTTTCCATTTTATTTTAAATATCAAGTAGCTATAATGTGAGTCAATATAAATAAACCAAGGAGCCAAGGCTTCATGGAAGACAACAGCAGTTTCATGTGGGCAGACAAGTGTTTAAGCATCTTGACATGAAAACTTGGCCGTACACTCAGGACTATTTCTCTGTATTTAGAATTTTGGTGCAAATTCCATCTCTGTATCTAGAAAACAAACCCAGAAGTCGTACAAAGTCAAGAATAAACAACTCATTTTATTAAAATTCCAATAATGTCAGCTCTAAAAATACCCGAATTTTCTGTTCTACCTAATCAAATAATCACCTTGACAGTTTTTGCAGCCACAGTTGTTTATGGGACTGATCAGTGACCATTTGTTTAAGATGAAGTTCAAAGTTAGCTAAATATAAAATATATAGTGAAGATTTGATTCAACCACGTGGATAATTCACCCCAAAAATGTATGTATAATTCATACATTTCCTATATGTCAGGAGATGCCCTTAAAATGTTCTTAAGTTGTGGAGGAAAGGGATAATTTGTCGCTGTTGAATTATCAGGTTACCTGCCCCCATCTTCCTCTTCACTTCAGGTGTGTATTGTAGCCTTTATTAGAATAATATTTTGTAGGGTAAAAATAGTTTATCCTGCCAAAGCTTCTCTCCATTTGCCAGTTCAGAACTTTGAAGTGGGTATAATAACACCTCTAAAATAATAAAAGGTTGTTGCAGTGTTAGCGGGATGATGCAAAGCACTTAACACAGGGCCTGACATATAGTAAATGGTCAATAAATCTTAACTATTTGTACCTTTACTATTAAAGATGGGAACTTGGAAGTCATTAAATCTTTTTCAAATTTGTTCTTTAGCTATAAAAGATAATGTCTCGATATGTCAGGAAATGCCCTTAAAATGAATATAGTACCTCCACATGCAAAATGAAGTGTAGAATTTAAGCAATTGCCTTCATTAATTAATCAAGACACTGTTTACCTTAGTGGTTGTTACATGCTTTGGAGAAGGGCTTAATGCACAAAGGTTTACTTTGAAATTATTTTTATTACCATTTTGCCAGTTATTTTGGTATTCCTCATTTACTAGGATGTGATAAGAATTTGGGTGCAAATAGCTCATTTGGGTGCAAATAGCTCATTTGGGAGGTAATCCCAGCTAACGTGATCAGGGAGTGGGAAGTGAGACTGGCAGGAGAGGAAGGCCATCAAGGGCACCTTGTGAGCAGTCACTGCAGTGGGCAGGTGGGCCCAACCCCACTGGGGTCGCTCTGAGACCCCAGTATTCATGTGCAATACATGAACCTGTGGGCTTTGAGCAGTCTCATCCATCTAGCCCAGCACTGTGCAAATCTCATCCCTTCCCGCGAGTGCTACCACATGAAGAAGTTTGGGAAGCGTTGATATAAAGAATGGCTGAGAGAGATGTAGAGCCCTCACTGGGAGAGGGGAAAATCTGTGTTAAGTTGGGGGTCAGAAGGTGTGAGGTCAGAGGTGGAGGCTTATGGTCTTTGTCTACTTGGAAAACTGTCTGGGAAAGAAGAATTAGGGTAAAAATAGTGTCAACTGGTGGAAAACTCAGGGAGGCAAATACAAGTTCCTATCAGAGCCATCTCAAAGTGAAACAGACTGCTTGTGAAGGGCAGTGTGTTAGCTCATTTGATTCTATAACAATCATGGCGATTGGGATCTTTACTTTTTCCCTCAACCCCCAATCAAACTATACTATAGATGAGAAAAAGGACGTTTCAGAGGTTTTGTTGTTCACCCAAGGTCACAAAGCTAGTAACAGCAAGTGCACAGATTAGGACTTGAGTTTGTCTGTGTTGGAGCCCATTGCCTTTTCTTTATTTGAGACTAAACTTGTTCTCTCTCCCAGGAAGTGTTCAGGCAGAGACTGGTTGGCTACCTGGAAATTGGAGGGGTTGCTACCATGGTAGAGAACCAGATGACTTCCAAGCTTTCTGCCATTAACGATTCTGTAAATTGGTGAAATAGCTGTCATATGCTAAGCCCTCAAAATTCCTTCCTTTAATTTATGAATTGTTTATTTCTTAAGAATTTAAGTTCTTGTTTATTTTAGTGGATATTAAGGATTTTTGAATTATTATTATTTTTTTTTGTGGTACGTGGGCCTCTCACTGTTGCAGCCTCTCCTGTTGCAGAGCACAGGCTCCGGACACGCAGGCTCAGCGGCCATGGCTCACGGGCCCAGCCGCTCCACGGCATGTGGGATCTTCCTGGACCGGGGCATGAACCCGTGTCCCCTGCATTGGCAGGCGGACTCTCAACCACTGTGCCACCAGGGAAACCCCTTGAATTATCTTTGATTTGATACTAATAACACCTGTTTTGTTAATTGTTTATAGCATCCATTATTAACATCTCTTTTTAATTAGATTGAAATATGCTGTTTGAATCAGTTTAGGGAACCAGAGGTCATTACAAATAATCAAGCAAGAAAAGGTTGTAAATTAATAAAGACTAGAAATGGAAACACAAGAGAAGTCCAGACAGAAAATTCAGAAGGACAGATTACATTGAACTGTGTCTCAGGAAAGATGTGAGAGTCACACAAAACAAGCCCGATGTGAACAGAGACAGCTGAGCTGTAGGAGGTGGGCGTGTGGGGGCAGAAACACCATCCTGTTAGTGGACTCTGTGCTGTTTAGGCTTGAAAAGAATGACGGCTCTTGTTTCTGGCTTTGCAGTTTAAACGAGATGGGTTTAGAACAGCCCAACAAAGGTTATAAAAGTGTTGGAGTGGGTGGAAAGTTCTGTGAATCAAGTAAGCTGTTACTCTGTCTCCAGCGGTTGGGAGGGTGGGCATCTTCCTCCTTGGTCCAAAGAAACTACTTTATTACTGTTCCCTCAGTGCCCGCTGGGTGGTGCTCCAATTACTGCAGAGAATTCCGTGCCATCTAGTGGGATCTTAGGATGTTACATGTTAGAACCAAAGGCAGGACGTATTCGTTTGAGCTCATGTGAGGATTTCATCTATTGAGAGGACAATCAAGGCTTTTAAAATACCATGTGACATTAAAATGTCTATCCATAAAAGGTGAAAAAAATGCTACCTCAGAGTCAAGGTTAACATTGTGGGTAGAAAAGTGGATTTCATTCAATATTTTTTTCTACTGAGCTTTAAGAAGAATTCTAATACACCAGGTTCTGGGGCATTTAGAGGATTTTAACTTACATTCGTATATCTTTTGGCTACCAACACTGCTAAGGAGTCGTTTTTCCATGTTTATACATAGTCTTTCAATGTCATCTCCAAAATGGATAAGTCGTGGATCAGTAATTCTGTCAAATGCAATGATTTGGAGGAAAAAGAGAAAAAGGCAAGCAGAATAAAATTCCAGTTGCAGAACTAAGAAGACAAGCCTAGAGTTAAAAGTAGACAGTGTTACTATTACTGAGTCCAAGTTCATACTGCTTGCTGCTTGACAGGCCAGTAAATGGAGAGATGAGTTGTTGGGGCAAGGAATAGTGACTTTATTTGGAAAGCCTGCAGACCAAGATGGTGGACTAGTGTCCCAGAGAAGCATTTTACCTGAGTTAGAATTCAGACTTCTTTTATACTAAAAGGGGAGGAGGTGTGGCTGGTGTTTCAAACTTCTTGGTGCCAGCCAGACCCCAGAGGATATGTGATAATTCTTTGTTCTTGCAGCTGTCCATGTAGGTCAGAGGTCACCATGTTCCTGTAAACCTCCAACAAGACAACTGTTATTATCTGTTCTGCAACTTTTTATCTCTATATGAATGAAAAGTGTTAGACCTTTAAAGGTTAGAGCCCTGAGAATAGGCTATCCTGTATATTTCAGGCTATAGGCAACATTCTTTTACAAAACCTGCAGAGCCAGCATGACTAAGCACAGGTAACAGAGCACAAGGGTTAGAGCTAAGGGAATAGATCCAATGTGGAGTCAGGTTTGTTCTTCTCTGTTATATTACTACTGGATGGTTTCAGACTACTTGAGGCACAATCTTAAAATAATTTTTTTCTCTGAAACCCAATCCTGGGCGAATCCAAATATTTGCTTTCTCCAGTCCTACACTTGAACTGCCAGGCTGCTAGAAAAGCATCTCATAGCAGGGTAGCTTGGTGCCATGACAAAGTCAAAGTTTTGTAAAGAGGGTTGGAAACATGACAACTTGAATGCATTCCTCCTTACTGTCACTGCCACTCCAGCACAGCTCCCTCTGAGCCACTGAGTTCCTGGGTCTGAGGTGGCTGGAGGGTGCCAGCTCTTTCTGAGTCCTCATGAAAAAGTCAACTGGACTTTCTCCCCAGGGGCCAACTGGAGCCCCCTCTTTGCTCCCACCTAAGGGTAACAAAAATGTGCATAGCAATAATGTTCCTAATAGCAAAATTGAAAACCACCTACAGGTCAATTAGTAACAAAGTGAATTGATCAGCTGTGATATATTTGTACAATGGAATGTTATATTATACAGCAGTGACAAAGAACGAACTAGACTGCCATGTTTCCCATGAAAACAAGCAAGTATTACTTATACAATAAGTTAATAACTGTGAAATAATACTATATACATATACATATATATATAGTAAAAAATAAAGGATAACAGCTACTTTTAGGAAGGGAAAAGCATTTTGGGGGAGATACATACAGGGGCTTCAATTATAACTGTAAACCTCGATTTGTGAGTTGAGTGGTGGGTGGAGACAGGATCATTAAGATATAGTTTATGATTTTTTGCATGTCTCAAATAATTAAAAGGAGAAACGGGAGAAGAAGAAAGAGAAGAGGAAGATGAGGAGGACATTAAGAGGGGAGAAGAGATGAAAGGAAGAGGAAGAAGACCAACTCAGAAGGACCAGGAATAGGATCTAGCAGGCCAGTGAGTTCCAGGAAGTTTATGGTTTAGTCAAGAAGTCACCATCACAGAGACTCAGCACAGAAAGAGGGACTACCGAGAGGATGAGTCTGAGGTCAGAGTGTGTGACTGCTAGGAAATCAGATGAAATAGGAAGGGTAAGAAGGCAGTATTTCAAATGGAGCAGATTCACTCATTCAACATGTATTTGTTAACTCTGTGTGGTCCGCCCTGTTTCAGGATACAGCAGTGGACAAAACAGCCAAGAATGTACCCTGATGAGGCTGAGATGTTGCAGACAAATTCATTCTGTGTCCAATCTGTTGTGAACTTTCCAGCTAGGCACCCAGGAAAGGAAGCAGATTTATTCATTCTACAAATATGTACTGAACACTTCAGAGATGGCAAACATTGCTGGGTACTGGGGAGATGGGATGAGTCCTTGTCTTCAAGGAGCTCACAGTGCACTGGGGAGAGCCAGGTATGTACTTACACATTGAAGTTCTGGGTGCTGGAGGAATACACGAAGTACCCTGGAACTCAAAGATTGGGTGTGTGTTGGGAGTCAGCTTCTGCTTCGAAATAGAGTTGATGATCTTGTGGAATCATGATGGGAATTGAGTCAGTTCATTAGCGTGGATTAAAGACTGCCTGTGGAGTATATAGGTAAGGTTAGCTGTATGCACCAGGGCACTGGGAGAATCTGTTACCCAAAACCTTACCCTCATGTCTGCTCTCCTAACATCAGAACTTCACTCCATTGCCTCAAGATATTTCTCTCTCTCTCTTCCAGTTTTATTGTGATATAATTGACATACAGGACTGTATAAGTTTAAGGTGTACACATAATGATTTGACTTACATACATCATGAAATGATTACAATAGGGTTAGTGAACATCCATCATCTTATATAGATATAACATTTACGAAATAGAAAAAATATATTTTTTTTCCTTGTAATGAGAATTCAGGGTTTACTCTCTTGACAACTTTCATATATAACATACAGCAGTGTTAATTATATTGATCATGTTGTACGTTATATCCCTAGTACTTCTCTATCTTATAATTGGAAGTTTGTACCTTTTGGCTGCCTTCACCTAATTCCCCCTCTCCCCACCCCCCACCTCTGGTAACCACAAATCTGACCTCTTTTTCTCTGAGTGTGTTTGTTTGTTTGGTTTTGAAGTATAATTGACCTACAACACTATGTTAGTTCCTGGTACACAACAGCAAAAATAAACAAACGGGAAAATGCTTTTGTTTTGCAAATGTTTCCCATTTGTTTATTTTTGGTTTTTTTGTACATGGTGTGAGAAAGTAGTCCAGTTTGATTCTTTTGCATGTACCTGTCCAGTTTTCCCAACACCACTTATTGAAGAGGCTATCTTTCCCCCCCGCATTGTAATATTCTTGCCTCCTTTGTTTTAGATTAATTGACTATGTAAGTGTGGGGTCTTCTGGGCTCTCTGTTCTGTTCCATTGATCTATGTGTCTGTTTTTGTGCAAGTACCATACTTTTTTGATTACTGTAGCTTTGTAGTATAGCTGGAAATCAGGGAGCATGATGCCTCCAGTTTTGTTCTTTTTTCTTAAGACTGTTTTGTCTATTTGGGATCTTTTGTGTTTCCATACAAATTTTAGAATTATTTGTTCTAGTTCTGTGAAAAATGTCATTGGTATTTTGATAGGGATTGCACTGAATCTGTAGATTACCTTGGCTTGTATGGTCATTTTAACAATTTTAATTCTCCCAATCCATGAGCATGGTATATCTTTCCATTTATTTATGTCATTTTCAATGTCTTTTTGTCAGTGTCTTATAGTTTTCTGAGTACAGGCCTTTTACTTCCTTAATTAGATTTATTCCCAGGTATTTGATTCTTATGGATGGAATTGTAAATGAGATTGTTTCCTTGATTTCTCTTTCTGACAGTTCATTGTTAGTGTATAAAATTGCAACAGATGTCTGTATATTAATTTTATATTCTGAAACTTTACTGAATTCATTGATGAGCTCTAGTAGTTTTTAGGTGGCATCTTTGGGATTTTCTGTGTATAGTATTATGCCATCTGCAAACAGTGACAGTTTTTCAATACATTTTTATTATTTTGAATGCAAGCTATTGTATTGAAAGATATTTTATAAAATAAAGTCTTTATATTCTAGCTTGTAACTTTAATATTTTGACAAGAACTATGCTCTAAAATGTCTCATTAACAAAATCACATATATATCTGTGACATTCTGAGAGATATACTGTAATATAAAATATGGACACGATGTATGTTTGCTCTTGTTTTCTTAGGAGCTGTGGATGAGGGAGTGGCTTCAGCTGCGAAAGAATCCATGAAGGAGGTGGGAAAGGGTATCAGCAGTTGGGGAAGGAAAAGGGACCTAGTCATGAACCATGATGGAAAAGAGACCCTTTCCATCAACATTGCTCTGGAACTCTGTATTTTTTCCTCCCTGAGTGACAATTGTTTTGCTACATGAAGCAAATAAGAAAAAAACCCTCTATGTATGCATTCAGTGATGATTTTTTGTGCTTACTACTTGCCAGGTATGTTCAGGTCCCCGTGATAGGCCCAAGGGGCGGGGCCCAAAGCACTTTAGAAACAGTAGGTAGTTACCACCTATAGTGTTTGTTCTGCTGCAGGAGTGAAGTTGTGGTCTGCAAAAACCTAAGCCCAACTCATCAAAGCCACAATACTAGACATTTGGCTTCCAAAATGGTTTAAAATCCTGTTTCCAAGTCCCATCTTGAGAAGGACTTGAGTTGGTAAAGGTTTTTGTATGGGGGAAACCACCCATTAGAGCTGGAAAATCTTACTGCTTCCTTTACTGGTTTCTCTCTCTCACTCTTTTTTTAAAGACTTCTGGAAACTGCATTTTGTAGGTCTGAGAGGAAAAGTTAATCTCTGCTTCACTCCTTTGCAATTCTCAGATGGGATAGTTTGCTTTTAAGCTGCAGGGAAATAACTTAGGGAATTATTGGAGAAGTTTCTCTCAGCACTTTGAACACAGAAACATTTTGTGGATGAGTAACTGCAGTGCCCTTGGGAGAATTTCCAGGAATTCATGACTGCTGGATTTATCTACCCCAGGCAAGATGCAGTCATCCCCTTTTTGGAGAACTATAAGACTAGATCCAGGCAAGTTCCTCTTTGCATATAGGGACTTAGAGGAAAGCAGGGTGGGGTGGGCTAGAGGGGAAATAATGAATACAGTGAATGAAATTTGTGTCATTCACAAAAGGTTTGAGGCCCTCCTCTTTGCCAGCACTGTGCTAAGCTCCAAAATGGAAAGTAACACTGAGTCTTGTCCTCAGGGAGCTCATAGACAAATGGGTCACCCCAGCCACCCTGGGGTCTGTGAGCGACCAGAGGAAAGAGGAAGAGGAGGCTGAAGGGCAAGGCGGAGCCTCGGTACCACCTCTGCTGTGCTGAGAAATCTGACAGCCTCCTCGGTATTCCACAGAGATGCAGGGATCCTGAGTGAGGCGATGAACTTTCAGAGGGGGCTTATTTCTTTAGTCTTTGTATTTTCTGTTACAAAATTTTAAAATCTCATTGGAGAAAATGTGGAGGTTAGAAAGGTGTCAAGAGGACATATAAAACCAACTGTAATCCCACCACACAGAGATAACCATTGCTACTATTTTGGTATATTTGCTATAGAAGTTTTTACATGTATGTTTGTGATCATTTTATATATAAAACTGTATTTTTCTTTTTTCATTAATACTAATTCCTGGACATTTTCTTACTTTCTATTTTTTTTAATAATAAAATTTAAAATGTGAATTCCCTGGTGGTTCAGTGGTTAGGACTCTGTGATCTCCCTGCTGAAGGCCTGGTTTAGATCCCTGGTGGGGGAACTAAGATCCCTCAAGCCATGGGGCGTGGCCTAAATAAATAAATTTTAAAAAATGTGACATTATTTTAGGTTTACAGAAGCATTCCAAAAGCCATGCAAAAGTTCCTGTATGTCCTTCACCAGCTATCCCTAATGTTAGCTTTTTACTTTCTAACTCTCATCTCTGTCAAAATGTACTTATCTCCCTCATATTTCCCCTGAGATTTCTAAAGTGACAGATTACTAGCCTGGAACACTGACCCATAGTCCTGTGAGTCAACAGACACTCCCAGCCTGAAACACAACTGCAGTTGGACAGGGCACTGCTGGAGTCACCAGGCATTGACCTGGAGGAGGGGATTCTGGGTCGAAGCAGTGCTGGGCGGGGAGGTGCTGCTGAGCAGATGGGACCCCAGGACCCTCAGCTTGGCCTGGCGGGAGCAGCTGCCAGCATGACTTCTAGATAAATCCTCACTCGCTAAGATATTAAGTGATCTGCTCATGCCTCTCCTGATATTTTATTATAGAAAAGTAATAAAACAGAGTTTCTGCGTGATCTTGACCAGCTTAGACCCCGAGTCTGATCCAACATTTACCCGCATTGCTCAAAGCCAAAATGAAATGATTTCCGATCTGTTCTAAAGTCCTGGGGTAAATCACTCTGTCCTCACAGATCATCCAAGGAAAACATCAAGTACTGGCAAAAGTCATCACTCATGATGGAAATAAACCATCCCCAAGCCCCAGTCCTGGACTCTGTCTGTACCTTTCACCATCCAGTGTGAGCTCTTCCTTTTAAAAACACTCTTAGTACTTATTTGTTCTCTCTTAGGATCATTTTCATGTTATGCGGTGTGTGTGTGTGTGCGTGTGTGTGTATTTCTTATTATTGTCTTCATTTTTGCCTATTGCACAGTGCTCAGAACAGTACCTAGCTATTACATGCTAAATAAAAAAATTTTTCATTTAAATTTATTATCTCTATACCCTTTCCCTTGGAGAAGTGATGGAGTCTCACAGCTTCAATGAATACATTTTAATCCGTATATTTTAGTACATAAATTCTGGGATCTCCCACTGCTTCCTAACTGGTCCTACTTTAATAATCTAATTTAATTGAAAATTATAAAACACTAAAATTGGGATAATCCCCTCTTTCAGTCTCTTCCTGTGATGGGCTGAATTGTGTCCCCCACCCCAAATTCAAACGTTGAAGTCCTAACCCTTAGTGCCTTAGAATGTGACTATATTTGGAGATGGGGTCCTTGAAGAGGTGAATGAGGTAGAATAAGGTCACCTGGGTGGGCCTTAATCTACTATGACTGGGTGTCCCTGTAAGAAGAGGAGATTAGGACACAGACAAGCACAGAGGGAAGACAGCCGTCTACAAGCCAAGGAGAGAGGCCTTGGAAGAACCAATGCAGGCAACACCTTGATTTTGGACTTCTTGCCTGCAGAACTGTGTGGAAATACCTGTCTTATTTAAGCCACACACTCTATGGTACGGCAGCCCAAGCAAACAAGTACACTTCCCTCACCCGAACTCTGAACTGGCTTTCCTGGGGAACCTCCGTATTTCTGCCACCTGCCATCCTTCTCTCAGGCACACATATTTGAAGTCTCTTTTCCAGCTCTCAGTTCATTTGATCATCACTAAATGTGTGTTGTGCATTCTTTCTCCCCTTCATTGGCACTGCTGTTGTTCTAGTCCAGCTCAGTGTCGACCCTTACTTAATAGCCTTTATACATTTCTCTTCATACACAGATCTTGGTCTCTGATTTCTCTTTTATGATATGGGCCCAAATGTACTCTGAGTGCAGCTCATACTGAATGATTGACATTGGACCACATCTTCTCCCATGTCATTGCCTCTGCTGGGGGTGCCCTTTTCTCTCTCCTCCAGGGCTTGGTCATCTGTGGCTCTGGACGTGTAAGTCCATGCCTTCTTGCTCACCTCTCATCTGACCTCTTCTCCTGACTTCGGTGTTATGTCCTTAACATCCCTAGTCTCAGCCTCCTAATCTGTCTTTCTGCTCTTTTTCCATACCAGCTATAGTTTAGAATATTAAATTAACATTGAATACCCCCTGTAACCGACGAGGTACTTTTCCTTATATTCCGTCATATGTACAGGAAGCAGACACTAACAATTCATGTGGGGTCATGTTAGAGGTTTTGGTTTAGCCTCAGTGTTTTATTAGTTTTGAGTCTTTGGGAGAGTCCTATGACTTTTTTTAAATCTCAACTCTAAAGCAAAGATAATAGTATTTAATTTCACTTGAGCATTATGAAGAAACATAGATTAAATATATTAAAAATTTGCAAGGCACTAAGAAAGCAATATTCAGGTTATTTGATGTAGTTGGCTTTCTTGAAATTTCCCATATTGCCTTTTATTGCCACTGACCCTGTCTTCAAGTGCCTGCTAACCTCTATGCAAGCTGATTTTGTGTGTCATGTATTCTTTCTGATTTCTACAGCACCTAGTTGTTTCTTAATAAATACTGAAAAAATTAAAAAAGCTAAGCTAAATCCTAAAATCACAGAAGTTGAAAAGCCTTATAAGGAGGGTGATTATTCAATCCACTCTGCATGAGGTGGTTCTGTTTCCCCAGCCTGATTATAATAGCACCCCCCCACTCTCAAAAGTGTGCTTATTGGACAATAAATTATATGGTCACCCTCCCCATGAATGACTCTGCTTAAACAGAATTGTGGTAGTTTATTTCACAAAGATAAAAGGGGCACAGGGCAAACTTCCTAAAAGGAAGAAAAGCCTGAAGATAAAGACAGTTGAAGCCAAAAGTACAAGTTCTACTTGGGAGACCATTTCAGCTAATGGACATTATAAACCCCATGGGTAAATGGATTTTCCTTAAATGTCTGAATGTCAGATGAGATAAAACAGCTGCATGCACTTCGCTGCAATATTGCCAAGTTTAGTCTTTGAGTTAACTCTTGGCAGATACACTTGGAATCTGTACAGCTCAAAAGCTATTAATTAAACTGCTAAACGTGTGTTGTTAAAAGATAAATATGTTGTCTATATCTGATTTTCATAGTTTTTGTTTGTTTTTAATTACCCAAGTAATCCATGTATACATTTTTGTTATTAGTTAAAATGTCAAAATATAGAGTAAAAAAAAAAGTCTCCCCTCCATTACCTCTCACCCAACCAATCTTACGTTTCCACATGTAAGCCAATTTTAACCAGAAACAATACCAAATAAAGATTGAGTACAAGTAAATTATAACTATTAAATATTCTATAAATATAACAAATTAGTAATTTAGAATAAATAGTCCAACTTCAAGAAGACAATTTGGCAAAAACATGCTACTAAACAACCAATGGGTCACTGAAAAAATCAAAGTGGAAATCAAAAAACACCTGGAGAAAAATGAAAATGGAGACTCAACAATCCAAAAACTAAGCGACACAGCAAAAGCAGTTCTAAGAGCAAAGTTTATAGTGATACAAGTCTATTTCTGGAAACAAGAAAATTTTCAAATAAAAAAATCTTTACACCTTAAGGAACTAGAAAAAGAACAAACAAATCCCAAGGTTAGTAGAAGGAAAGAAAGAATAAAGATCAGAGTAGAAATAAATAAAATATAGACTAAAAAAATAACAGAATAAATCAATGAACTATGAGCTGGTTCTTTAAAAAGACAAACAAGGGCTTCCCTGGTGGCACAGTAGTTGAGAGTCCGCCTGCCAATGCGGGGGACACGGGTTCGTGCCCTGGTCCGGGAGGATCCCACATGCTGTGGAGCGGCTGGGCCCGTGAACAATGGCTGCTGAGCCTGTGCGTCTGGAGCCTGTGCTCCGCAACAGGAGAGGCCACAACAGTGAGAGGCCCGTGTATGGCAAAAAAAAAAAAAAAAGATAAATAAAATTGACAAACCTTTAGCCAGACTTAACAAGAAAAAGAGAGAGAGAGCCTAAATAAAATCAGAAATGAAGAGAAAGTTACAACTGACACCACAGAAACACAAAGGATCATAAGAGACTACTACAAACAATAATATGCCAAAAAAATGGGCAACCTAGAAGAAACGGATAAATTCCTAGAAAAGTACCATCTCCTAAGACTGAATCAGGAAGAAATAGAAAATATGACAGACTGATTACCAGTAATGAAATTGAATCAGTAATCAAAAAACACCCAGCAAACAAAAGTCCAGGACTACATGGCTTCATGAGTGAATTCTAGAAACATTTAAAGAGTTAACACATATATTTCTCAGACTATTCCAAAAACTGAAGAGGAGGGAATGCTTCCAAACTCATTCTAGGAGAACATTACCTTGAACCCAAACTGGATAAAGCCACCACAGAAAAACAAAATTACAGGCCAATATCACTGATGAACATAGATGCAAAAAATCCTCAACAAAATATTAACAAATGAATTCAACAATACATTAAAAGGATCATACACCATGATCAAGTGAGATTTAGTCTAGGGATGCAAGGATGGTTCAACATGTGTAATTCAACCAACATGATACACCACACTGAATAATAAAAATCATATGATCGGACTTCCGTGGTGGTGTAGTGATTAAGAATCTGCCTGCCAGTGCAGGGGACACGGGTTCGATCCCCAGTCCAGGAAGATCCCACATGCCGTGGAGCAGCTAAGCCCGTGCACCACAACTACTGAGCCCACGTGCCACAACTACTGAAGTCCGCGTGCCTAGAGCCTGTGCTCCACAACAAGAGAAGCCACTACAATGAGAAGCCTGCATACTGCAACGAAGAGTAGCCCCCATTCGCTGCGACTAGAGAAAGCCCGCACGCAGCAATGAAGACCCAACACAGCCAAAAATAAATAAATTTCTAAAAAATAAAAATCATGATCATCTCAATACATGGAATAAAAGCTGTCTACAAAATTCAACATCCACTCATGATAAGAACTCTCAAAAAAGAGGGTAGAGAGGGAACATACATAATAAAGGGAACATACATAATAAAGGCCGTATATTACAAACCTACAGCCAGTATTACACTCAATGGTGAAAAGCTGAAAGCATTTTATCTAATATCAAGACAAGGGTGCCCACTCTTGTCACCTTTATTCAATATCATAGTGTGAGCCCTAAATATCTCTTGTGCCAAAGGAAATAATTGGCATGAGGAAAGGCCAGTTATATATTTGGTTCATGGCATACTGTGGTTAGAATTATGATCTTTAGCTTTGTTCTTAATGAACGGACTGATTTTAGGAAAATAAAAAGAAAGTGCATGGAGGGGATAAAAGAAGATACAAAATTTCCAGACACTAGCAGAAGGACTGTTTCTCTCCTGGCTTTCCACTTTGTTGGCAACTCTTACTTGCCAAAATCCTGGTGCTCATCCTCACATGAACGGGTCCACAGGCACCTTGACTCCTCATTTAAAAATCAAATGCATCGGGGCTTCCCTGGTGGCGCAGTGGTTGAGAGTCCGCCTGCCGATGCAGGGGACACGGGTTCGTGCCCCGGTCCAGGAAGATCCTACATGTCGGGGAACGGCTGGGCCCGTGAGCCACGGCCGCTGAGCCTGCGGATCCGGAGCCCGTGCTCCGCAACGGGGGAGGCCACAACAGTGAGAGGGCCACGTACTGCAATAAAAAAAAAAAAAAAAAATCAAATGCATCACTTTCTTCCCACAAATCTGCCATCTATTATTTGATTCCTCAACATATCTAAGAGAAAACCATCCTCTCCAACACCCAGATAAGTAACCTCTAAATCTGGATGGATAGAATAGAGGAGTGGGCACAACATCTTTTGTGGAAGGACATAATCCTGCCCAAATTGTACAACTTGAATTCAATCATGAGGAAACATGGGCAAGGAACAGAATCACTGGCTAGTCCTCTTCAGAAGTACCAAGGACATGAAGGACAAGAAATGGTTCAGGAGCTGCCCCGTGTAAAGAAGACTGAGGAAGTGGGACAACTGAATGGAATGTGGGATCTTGGATGGGAAAGGCAGACAGCAGTGGGAAAATATCTTTGGGGTCAGCTGATGAAGGTCGATAGGTAATATTCGGTGCTTTTTTGTACTTTTTAATAAGTCTGAATTATTTCAAACTGAAAAGTTTAAATTGAAGTATCAGTTAAACTATATATCAGTTTGCAGACTGGCACTCAGTGCTGACAGAATGACAAGACTGAAGAGCTGAGTGGAAGTGTGGAGTGGCTGTGGGTATGCTGGGTGCCTGAAGGAGGTGGCCCTGGAAGCAGGGCTGGACCAGATGCGAGAGGGGTGAAATATCACACTGGGGAGCAGAGTTTTAACAGTGACAAAACTGGGCCTTCCTGCGAAGCAGTGGACTTCTCTTCATTCTCCTCTCTCTCCAAATTATGAGAAGCATTTTCTTCTTTTATTTTTTATTTATTTTTTAAAATAAATTTATTTATTTTATTTTTGGCTATGTTGGGTCTTCGTTGCTGCCTGTGGACTTTCTCTAGTTGTGGTGAGTGGGGGCTACTCATTGTTGGGGTCCACAGGCTTCTCATTGCGGTGGCTTCTCTTGTTCTAGAGCAGGGGCTCTAGACGCGCAGGCTTCAGTAGCTGTGGCACATGGGCTCAGTACTTGTGGCGCACGGGCTTAGCTGCTCCATGGCATGTGGGATCCTCCCAGACCAGGGCTCAAACCTGTGTCCCCTGCATGGCAAGTGGATTCTTAACCACTGCGCCACCAGAGAAGTCCCCTATTTTCTTCTTTTAAACAGTAAAAATTGTCATTTTATTAAGTTACTTTCATTTGTGTAAGATGATTGTCAAGCCCAAACTCACACATTGCTATGGAAATTAAAGATAACATACAGAAAATGTAAAAATAATGTTCAGAAAGTGCATTTTATAAGAAAGCATAGGAATAGTGAAAGACAAAACCAAACAAACAACTCTGAATCATCTGGACTCTGCACTCTCTTCCCTGCCTCCCTGTCCTGGTCTCTCTCATCCCATCTGTCACTAGGAGCTGCCAACTCTGCCTTCACATTAGTTCTTGCACTGGGATTGGAATCAGAAGGCTTGGGTTCTCGTCCTGACAATTCCGTGCCTGAGTGTCCCCATGTGCTGGGTTGGGGGACTGGGCCGTAGATGGGGTCCAGTCCCTGTGTGTGGGGTAACCTGTATCTACTTGTTTGAGTTCAACCTTCCTTCCAGTAAGAGTAAGTAGGCTGTTGGTTTTTTGATGAGTTGACAATAAGTGAGCACACTTCTCAAACAGAGACGTTAGTTTTTCTGGATAAATCTTGGTTTAAACTTGTCTTGCTATTTTCCCTCCTGGCAGAGTTCTGGTCCTACCTTTAGAAACAACGGTCCTCATCCTCAAGCTGAGATGCAAAGTTGGACATCTTCCAACTTCACCCCAGGTAAGGCAGCAGCAGAAACAGGGACCCTTAATGGTTGCTCTCTGCCTCAACTTGTACAAGGTACTGATCTGTATTAAAGTACTTCAATTAAAAGGATTTCCCTCTTATCAAAAGGGGATAGGGAGGGTTGCCTGTTATCTTTGCCATCCTACTATTTATGTTCGTGAGACTAGCTGATTTTGGAGAAGTAGGTAGTTGGTTTCAAACACGTGATGTTTCAGGGTTTTTTTTTTTTTTGTTTCTTTGTTTTAGTTTGTTATTTTTGTGCGTAAAGGTATTCGTTGCAAGAGACGGAAGCGATGTCTGTCTACCCCAAGCACAGGATAGCCATTGTTTTGGTACCTGGTCTGGGTAAGACCCCTTTTCTTCTGGGTTTCATTACCCTCTCCTTTTAAAGACTGCTGCCAGTGCTGAAACCCACGTTGGTCCTGAGCTCAAATCATTGACTGGTATGGTAGTCCTAAGAATGGGAGAAACAGCCCTGGAAACATCATACCTGATGATTTGAAAAATCAGTATTAAGAATGAAGTGTAGGGGCTTCCCTGGTGGCACAGTTGTTAAGAATCCACCTGCCAATGCAGGGGACACAGGTTCAAGCCGTGATCTGGGAAGATCCCACATGCCATGGAGCAACTAAGCCTGTGCGCCACAACTGCTGAGCCTGTGCTCTAGAGCCCATGAACCACAACTACTGAGCCTGCGTACCACAACTACTGAAGTCCGCATGCCTATAGCCCGTGCTCCACAACAAGAGAAGCCACAACAATGAGAAGCCTGCACACTGCAACAAAGAGTAGACCCCGCTCGCCGCAACTAGAGAAAGCCCACGTGCAGCAGCGAAGACCCAATGCAGCCAAAAGTATATTAAAAAAAAAAAATGAAGTGTAGAGGGACTTCCCCGGTGGTCCAGTGGTAAGAAATGCGCCTTACAATGCAGGGGATGGGGGTTCAAGCCCTGGTCAGGGAACTAAGATCCCACGTGCCACAGGGCAACTAAGTCTGTGTGCCACAACTACTGAGCTCACTCGCCTCAACGAGAGAGCACGCGTGCTGCAAGCTACAGAACCCACGCTCTCTGGAACCCGGACACCACAACTACAGAGCCCACATGCCTGGAGCCTGCCCGCCACAACTAGAGAAGAGAAAACCCACATGCCACAACTAGAGAGAAGCCCGCACACCACGAGGAAGAGCCTGCATGGCCACAACGAAAGATCCCGCATGCCTCAACTAAGTGTTGTGTGCCGCAACTAAGACCTGATGCAGCCAAAAAAAATAAATTAATTAATTAAAAAAAAATAAATCTTAAAAAAAGAATGAAGCGTAGAAACCTGCCAGCCAGAGTCTGAACTCCTGCAGGTGGGTGCTATCAGGGAGGAGTTTACCTAAAAAGACTCCTGTGGATTATTTGTTTTACGAGTGTTGAATCAAGGCTGAGTTAAGACTGCATCCTGACGCAATTCTGGTTCTATTTTCCTTTACCTTCTCCATGGCAACCACTCAAGACAGACACTTCAGAAGACACTCCAGTTACTGGCTGGGATAGAACCTTCTAGCACTACGATAGTACCTTCAGCCTCCACCCTCAGAGGGACACAAGATTCTTGCTTCCAAATTTGAAATGACTTCACTTCCAAATTTGAGACACCAAATATGAAACATTGACTCACCTGGGCCTTTTATGATGACAATATAAAAATATTTTTAGGGAAAAAAATCTTTAAATATGAGTATCAGTTAAATAATTTAGTTAGTATTTAGTTCTTTTTTTTTAGCAGATTACATTTTAATATACATAAAGTAGAATTTATATATATATATATATATATATATATATATATTCTTTCCAAGCTGTTTAACTCCTGAATTTTTAAGTATTCCATTTAAGTACATCCTCGAATCATTAGCAAACATTTTTGGGTTTTGAATGTTTTCTCAGAGTTTCATTGATTTCAAGGTAGCTGTTGAATTTTTTTTTTTTGCGGTACGTGGGCCTCTCACTGTTTTGGCCTCTCCCGTTGCGGAGCACAGGTTCCGGACGTGCAGGTTCAGTGGCCATGGCTCACAGGCCTAGACACTCCGTGGCATGTGGGATCTTCCCGGACCGGGGCATGAGCCCGTGTCTCCTGCATCGGCAGGGGGACTCCCAACCACTGCGCCACCAGGGAAGCCCACTGTTGAATTTTAAGCAGTATGTTAAAAATTATGTGTCCGTAAGAGATATGAAAATTGTTGCTTGGTTATTCATATATGGCTAAGAGATAAAGATATAAAATCTCCTAGCAATGAAGGTATTATCTTTATCTCTCAAAGACACAACTATTAAAACACATTTCTCTTCCTTAATATTTTGTAAATCCATTAAGGTTAATGGATGTTCTAAACAACCTTGAGCCTTTTGGATGAGTGCTTTTAAACAACATTGTTTATCTCCCACAAAATAAGCACTCCAAAGGCCTAGTACGTCTATCCCTAAGCCAATACATTCTGGAAATAACTCAGTCATAAAATTCTATTATCCCTCATTAAAATAAAATAATCTCTGGAGCAGAAAGGAATAACTGACTTCTAAGATTTAAAAAATTTTAAATTTAAATTGATTTTACATTTCTAAATTTGTTGAAAATTGTTTTAAATCACTGTGGGAAAGTTATCCTAAGTAGCATAAATCAAAAGGCTTACTGTTAATCTAATTTATGATTAGGCTAGATTTCTCGAACTTGAGTGATATAAAGAAGCCCTTAAGAGGAAGAAAATTTTTGAGGATACCCAGAGTTGATGTATACCATTTTGATGTCATTGTTCTTGTTATGATAGTTTTTATATGTGCATAGCTAAGATACCCCCGAAAAACCTAAATACATTTACATGTTAGACACAAACAAAATTGTAAAGCTGATAGAATTCCAATGAACAATAATAATTTAATTTGCTGGATAAGGTTTTGTGAAAATTAAAGAGCATATGATAAGGTTAATGATAGAAAGATTTTGTCACGTTTTTACTAGATGATTTTTATTTTGAGCACAGTGGATCATCATCTGAATCATTGTCATTACCATAGTTGGTTATTTATTTATTTTTTAAAAATGAGTTTGTTTTTAGTTACTACAATTGTTTGGAGGACTGATCAAGTTAATTGTTCACCACAAAATGCAGGAGAGAAAAATTTAGAAGTACAACCAACTGAACATCCTTCATCATAGATTGACTTTTCTTTTTCTTTCTTTCTTTCTTTTTTTTAAATTGAAGTATAGTTGATTTACAATGTTGTGTTACTTTCAGGTATACAGCTAGGTGATTTAGTTACACATATAAGTATATATTTTTTCAGATTCTTTTCCCTTATAGGTTATTACAAAATATTGAGTAGAGTTCCCTGCGCTATACAGTAGGTCTTTGTTGGTTATCTATTTTGTAATTATGTTAATCCCAAACTCCTAATTTATCCCTCCCCCGCCCCCTTTTCCCCTTTGGTAAGCATAAATTTGCTATGTCATTGTAGATTGACTTTTCTATATATTGCATGTACACTGCTGCAGTTGATCCGTACAAAAGCCAAATCAGAGCAATACTTCTACTTGCAATACTGATGGAGCACTGGCTGGAGGAGCAGGGTGTGTTCTTTGGAATCACTAAGTGTCTTTTGAATTATAAACCCTGTGAAAACCCAAGTGTCTCACCACAAATCTCTATTCCAAATGCTGTGAAATCTTCCTTTGTTCAGTGAACTAAAGTACCATTTACCTTATTTGGCACCAATGAATCCTCTTCATGTTTAAGTTCACCTCTATTATGCTTTCAATAGTAGTTGACTTTTCTACACGGGTTTGTTTTCACAATATCAAACTAAACCTCGACTTGTTGAATATCTTAAGAAACTAAAGGCTTTTTTGTGAGAATATCTTGCAATTGCAAATAATGACTGCAAGACAGACGCTAGTTTTGTCTGTATAACTGTTGATAAAAATCTAAATTAAGAACAAGATGGTGCAGGGTGATGAATTGTATTTTGACTTTAGAAGCTGCTAATAATCTAAGAGCAGCTGGACATGCTTACCAATACAGTCATCCCTCTGTATCCGTGGAGGGCTGGTTCCAGGACCCCCAGGGGATACCAAAGTCCGAGCATGCTCAAGTTCCTTGTGTAAAATGGTGTGATATTTGCATATAACCTGTGCACATCCTCCCATATACTTTAAATCATCTCTAGATTACTTATAATACCTAATACAATGGAAATGCTGTATAAATAGTTGTCAGCATGTGACAAATTCAAGTTTTGCATTTTAGAACTTTCTGGAAAATTTTCCCCCCAAGTATTTTCCATCCTCAGTTTGTTGAATCCAAGGATACAGAACCATGGATATGGAGGGCTGACTGTACATGGCAAGCCAAACTGTGTCATTTCAGATGATCACATGACACCAACGGGATTGATGTCACAAGCAGTGGCTGGACTGAGGGCATATTTGGAAATAACACAGGTTTCCAGATGACTCAGAATATGCTTTAAAAAAAGTCCTTTAAAGCTTATTGTAAACCCATCTAACATGATTCAAAATGGAGTAACACCTGTCAAGGACCCCTATTATGTCTCTTTCAGACACCCAAGAACTGGAAAATTACAGAAGACTGCAGGTCTATTCTCCAAAAAGCACACCCTATAGAGACACAGCCAGCCCCGGGTACTGCTGTGGACCAGAATAGACATAAACCCACCCCCTTTTCCTGCACCTTGCCCTTTGAAGCCCAATAAAAGACTCAAACCCCCACCCTTCAAGTGCCAATGCCATTCTATGCGTCTGGCCCCTTTCCTCCCTTGGAAAGTGAATAAAAACTTCCTTTTCTTCCCTTGCTAATATTTCTATGAATTCTTTCACAACCTGCATCAGCTCACCTAATACTTATCATAAAAAAATGTAAGGAGAAAATGGAAAGAAAAAAAATGGAAATTATATTTGAACGAAAGGACCCCAGAAATTCAATTGGTTTGAGAAATCGTGGGTTAGATCATGTAAATGAAATTGCTGTGATAATGATAATGTGTTCCACAAATGCCCATACTGTGATTGTCAGGAAACAAATATATTGGAAAAGTCTGGAGTTAATATAACATAAAAAAGATCGGATTAAGTCTACATAGCAGACAGAAAATTCCCACGGTGAAGGTCATTAAACTGTGTTTCCAGGAAAACAGCTGCTCCTATCACTCCCCTGTAAAAAGGACAAAATAACCTAATTCCTTCATAAGTGTACTCTGGGAAACACTGACCTTGGTTCTGAGCATAACCTGTGTGGCCTGAATGTGTGTGGGGGTCGGGTGAGGAGGAAGTGGTGGTGAGTGTCCCTGAGGAAGAGGCTGAAGCCTTTGTCTGGCACCTTGTGGGGCAGAGAGGCTGGAAAGAGAGCAGTAAGTGAGAAGACAATTCTGGGTCCCAAGTACACACCACACTGCTTCTGGGGCACCGACAGTGAAATATTAACCTCATAAGAAATAACCATGTTCCCTGTAGATGGATGAAGTTTTTACCCCATGGGCCCTTGACTGACAGATTGTTTTGTTGCTCAAAGAGAAGAAAATGCAGATGAGGTGATCACACGTGTGTCAGGTAGGCCCCTTCTATTTTCTCACTGAGGATAACCCTGAGCATTTCTCCTCAAGTGTCTAGATTAGTCAGAGTAAAGGCAGATTTATTTTTATTTTTACATTTCCATTTTCTGAAATGTTAAAATCATTTTCTAGCTGAGGAGGCTAACTTTTGGACATGATTATCAGTCAGCCTGTCAAGGTGGAATTAAATCTTGGCATCACAGCAGGATCATATTTACAACTACTTCAGTTTCCAAAAACCAGCCAATGGAGAGAAAATATTTTGTTCAGGAATTTCAATGGGAAAGCCAAAGTCTAGAGTGAAAACACATCTCCTGTGAACAATTACATCATAAGGCATATGAGAGCCCATCTGGAATCAGGAATAAATACAGAAGAGTTCAATTCAGTTCAGCAGACACTCTGGAATCTCTGCTGTGTGCCGGGAGCTGGTCAGCTTGGCCTCGAGGAGCTCATGGTCTAATCATCAGTCTCATATTAAAAATTCATATATTCAGAAGAGCTTGGGCCCAAAGAACAATGGATGTTGCCAAGACCTAGTTGAATTCATGTAAAATAACCAATTCACTTCAGAAGTTCATATTTAGCTTGTTGAATAGACGGTACATTGAAAATGACATCAGTTATAAAGCATAAGACAAAATTGTGTCTGAGGTGAGTTCCTTGATTATTTAGATTCTTTTCTTATCCCCCCTTCCTTCAACTACATTCCTTTTAATACCAAAAGATGATTCTAAGTAGATGGGTCTAGCACAGGGATTCCAATCAGCTTAAATTTAAATAGGGGAAGAAAAATAATACTAAATTGTTAGGCTCCAAATTGGGTTGTGTGCTGACCTAAAATAAGTATTTCTTGTCTTTGGATGCTCTGAGTTGGCATGAATAATAAGTACTGTGATAAAATAAATTCTGCCAAAAAATTAATCTGACACAAAGTAATCAAATGCCTAAAGTTATGGTCCATAAGTAATTATCCATAACTGGTAAGTGGAGCTTATAAATACCAGTACTGAAAACACTTCCATGTGGCTAAACCGAGGTCACATCTTTTTCTGTGCTCTTTGTTAGTCTCCTGGTTGTATAAACAGCACCAAGAGTGAACAGCTTTACTGGATACTATGTTCATTGTGAGTTCATTTCATGCCCATGTCCTGCAAGCCACCACACTTACCAGACAGATAAACTCGAAGCAGAGGTGTTAAATTAGACCCCATATAGTTCCCATCCTATCTCTCTTCCTTCCATCCCAGGCCCAGATTCAGGATTCTGTGCTCTGGCCACACGATGCTACCCCAAGTGAGAGGGTCAGACTAGTAATCTACCTCTCCTGCCCTCTGCAGTTGTGTCCAGATGCTGAGAAGCTCCTGGAAGGACGAGCTGCTTGGGGGGCTCAGGCAATCCCCCTCCCAGGTCATTACAGGAAAGAGTGAATTACACTAGCAAGTAGGGGTGAGAATTTAGGCAAGGCTGGTGACTCTCAGTGAAAAGGACTCTGGATGTGGGCACCTGAGCAGTTCAGAGACAGGTAGGCAGGAGGAGGACCTGTGTTGCCAGGGTGAGCACTTGGTGCCAGGACCCTGGACAGAAGACAAGGGATATCAGGTGTGAATGGTTGTCTGCAGGAAACCCACATCAGGCCTTCAATGGTCGCTGCTCTGAAACCTCAGTCCCTCCTGCCACGTCAGCCCTGTCTTGGGGCTAATAAGAGAGAAGGGAGAGAACTTACGGGTTTGGAGGGATAGGAAGTGGGGATGAGGTGTGGTGTGGAGAGAGCAGGAAATAAGAATGAAAACTACTGTACTCCCAATGGGATCCCACAAGGAGGATGACTGACTGTGCTCTCCTATTTCTTGGGCTGTCCCTTTTCCTTTTTAGAGGTCCACTCTACATATATGTACTGCTTGAAGAAGAATATTAAAAGGAATGTTCGTGTGCCCAGTATTGAGCATAAGCCCCAGAACCATACCAGAACCTTTGAAGGCCCATGTGCCCCCAACGGTGCATCCTCTCCCTCCCCCCAGAGTCAACTACTATCTTGAATTTGGTGTTAATTTCTCTCTTGCGTTTTTGACAATTTCCACCTGCAGTATGGACCCCTGAACAATATATTATTTCACTTTTTTTAAGCTTTCACATGAATGCTGATATGTATCCATCAGGTTCCAAGAAGAGACAGATGGCACACTCAAAACAGGCTGATTCAAACATGATTTTTTGCAGAGACCATTTGTGAAGGTGTGGGGGTAGGGAACCATGAGGGTCAATAGCGCAATCAGGTAGGGCCTCAACAAAGTCAACACGTTATGGTGTGGAGGGAGGGACATAGGCAGCCTTGCGGGAAGGCAGCTAGGGGAACAGATACATTGTCTCACTTCCTTCTCTCCTTCCTGCATCCTGTTGGGACTCATAATTGCCTTCAGAAGGTCTGGAAGCAGAAGGCACAAGAAGACGATTCACATGAATCAGGAGCAGAGAGCAGGAGGGAGGGTGAGGGGTGGCGTGGAAGATACCAGCGCCTATGGATTCTCCTATGACTTGCTTTTTCAGTTAACATTATCTTTTTGAGATTCATCAGTGTTGATGTGTTTAATTGTAGTTCATTCAGTTTTGCTGTTGTTTTTTATATTCCACTGTGTGAACTGACTACAGTTTATTTGCCATTTTCTTGATGATGGGTACTTACCAGTGTTTATCCTGATGTTGCTATGAACATTCTCGTCAGTATTTTTTGATGTCTATGTACAAAAATCTCTCCAGAGAGTATACTTACAGTAGAATTACAATACTGGGACAAAGGGTCAAATTTGCCAGAAGATGTCAAATTGTTTTCAAAGTAGTTTCATCAATTAACACTTCTACTGGCAGTATCTGAGTTCCTTGTCAACACAATATTTTCAGACTTAAAAAATATTTGTTCATCTGGTGGGCTTACAATATTTATCTCATTGTGGTTTTAATTTGCATTTCCTCAATTACTAATGTGGTTGAACATATTTTCACACTTTTATTGGTCATTTATGTTTCCTCTGTTGTGAAACATCTGTTTAGGGTTTTTTTTCCCCTCTTTTCTACTGTGTTTTTACTTTTCTCTTATTGATTATAGTTGGATACTAACTCTTATGTTAATTATTTCTTACAACTTTCTTTTCCCAACTTACAGATGCTTTAAAAAATGTATGTTTATGTATTTTTAAAGTTAAGTTCTTAATTTTAGTGTAGTTAATATTATCAATCTTTCTTTTGTGCTTGTGCTTTTTAAAAAGAAATTGTGTTAAGATATACATAACACAAAATTTACTGTTTTAAAATGTACAATGCGGTGGCATCATTATGCAACGATCACCACCATCCATCTCCCTAACTGCTGGTGCTTTTTCTTAATGACTTGTTTAAGAAATTCTTTGCTGGGAATTCCCTGGCTGTCCAGTGGTTAGGACTCACTGCGGAGGGCCCAGGTTCAATGCCTGGTGGGAGGACTAAGATCCTCCCAAAAGCCAAGCGGCTCGGCCAAAAAAAAGAAAAAAGAAATTCTTTGCTACATCAAGACTATCTATATACTTGTTCTAAATTCTTAGCTTTGCCATTCACAGTTAAGTCATTAAAGCATCTGGAATTGATTTTTGTGTACAGAGGGAGGTAGGAAGTATAATTTCCCCCCATAGCCAACTGTTCCAGCATCATTTAGAACTGTCCATCTTTTCTCCATTGATTTGTACAGTGGACCTGTCAGATGCCCGGTTTCTTCATAGGTGTTGGACCATTTCTGGGTTCTCTGTTCTGTTTCAGTGGTTGATTTGTCTATCCCTATACCAATATCACATTGTCTTAAATACAATGGAGTTATGACAAGCTTTCCATCTGCCTGAAATGCTATTCTCTTAAAGATATGCATGACTAAATCCCTAATTTTCTTCTGGTCTCTCCTTCCTGGTCACATTCTTAGCTAGCATTTCCTGGCTACCCTTTCTAAAATTTAATGCCTCCTCCAAAAACTTAATATCCTCTTCCTCTGCTCTATTTTCCAGCTTAGAATTTCTTATTTAACATAGCAACGTGTACAATTCTCTTGTTTATTATTTCTCTTTCCCACTAGAATATAAGGTTTATGAGGGCAGGGATTTTGGCTGTTTCATCACTTTTGTATTCCCAGCAGAGAAAACATTGCCTGGCACTTAGCAGGTGCTCTGTTAGTATTTCTGAAACAAATCATGCACTGTTGATATATGGAAGGGTAACCTGCCCTCTGTGTACTTTCTTTTAAGATATGTTTTTTCTTTAGTTTTCTTGCTTCTTGATGCTAGGCTAATAAAAGCAATCTGAAACAAAGGGAGAAAGAAAGAGGCTTTAGGTTTCTTCTCAAAGCTGGACAGTGAAATGGAAAGGGTGGAGGAACCAGGATGGAAAAGGCTGGATTGATACAATGCTTAGCCCTGGCAACCAAGATACATATAAATTACAGACCCCGACCTCACAACCTACGTCTGGCTAAGTGTGTATTAACTTTTATGGGTCAGCTGTCCTGCTGGGAATGCCTCCTGTTCCTCTGCTTTCCATGCAAGTGGAGCTGAAAGGACCCAGAGTTTATAGCATCCTTACTGGGTAAAGAAACTTACCAGGCCTTTGGTTTTTAGGGCAACACACCCTGCACAGGGAAAGAATGAACATTCGCTTTGATTCACCAAGCATGGCAACTAAAATCTCAGCTGTAAGTGTGACATAAGACAGGACAGAACTCCTGGAGATGGAGTCGTAAGGGTGAAAGCTCTGTGGGACAGCCTGTCAGCAGCTGGGTAATGCCCAGGGCAGGCAATGAATTGAGCAGTGATGATTCATGGAAATTCCATCAGACAAGGTACTCTGTGCTTTATTGCAGGCTAGACTAGGGAGCCAAGTCGTTCTGGAAGGAATGTGTACAAAGTTTTCAGATGAGGACTTGAAGTTTTATAGGTTGGAATCCCATTTGATTCAAACCATCTGTTGAATATCCAGCTGAACACATCAATTTTTTCATACATCTCTCATATTTACATCATCTCAGGATAATAAATATTTGTTGAGGGCCCATGGAGGGTTATAAAGATGAATGACACAGACACCAGGGTTACAAAGGTGAATGACACAGTAGTCCCTGTTTTGGGGATGGTTATGGTCTAGTGGAAGTAAAAGTTATATGTTTATATGTGTTTTCTTCTCCCTGATTGTGAGGTTGGGGTCTGTAATTTATATTCACCACAGTTGCCAGAGCTGAGCATTGGGTCAATCCATTTGGTTGGTGAAATAAACACAGGAAGAGCTCACAGTGATTTACCAAGTATGGCTAACTGAAATGTATCATTATTGTGCATTATTGATCCTGTGATACATAGATTCGTATTGCAATTACCGAAAACACTGTCCACAGTGAGATAGTGACAAAAACCGTGGCATGGGAAAACAATAAAGATGCTAAACCAGTTGGAACAGACACAGGCTATTTTGTACTCTGAAGCTTAAAGCATCTTTAACACTGTGAAAAGGCAGCTCTTACGTGACATGTTTAGTAAGCTGTTGGTAATGTGAAACATGAGCATATTTTTTCCAGCTCTCTCTGAAATGTCATAAAATGACATTAATTACCTCATCTTTTAATTTGGAAGATGCTCTGGTAGGCACTTTAGGGATCACAAAGACAAAAAAAGGGGCCTGTCCCAAAAGAGCTGAAAATCTGGTAGTGCTACAGAGTCAGCCACACATGTGTTCACAAACCTTTTGAAAGAGTGAACAAAGTTGGTGTGTAGGTGCATTTTTCTGAGGAGTGCATTCATTAAATCATTCAGCGGTTCCTGTTCCCCAAAGATGAAGACCTTCTATAGTAGAGGGGTAGAGCTGGAGAAGGAATTATACAACTCGGAATTACTGGGGGTTTAAACCAGGCGGCATAAGCAAAGGCTCAGCAGGACAGAGGAAGGTAGTATTTGACAACTGAAGTGCTGAAGGACAGGGAGGATTCCAGCAGGAGGGAAGGTTAGGGCTCCTGAAGCGGGGAGATCACCACAAAGAGACACGGGTAGGGAATGCAAGGTCTTCTTCGGCGAAGAGCTGGTAGTTCAGCTTATAAACTGGGGGCAGCCATAGGCAAGAAAGTCATCGAATCCTGGGGCCATGCTGTGGGAAGCTTTCAAATGTTTCTTGAATTAAAATTAATATAGAACTTTATATAAAATTAAAATAGAACTTTAAAAATACCATCAAATGTTCCATTGCTGGTGTCTTAGTTCCCACTTATGTAAGCAATTTTCTGTTTGCAATAGACTAATTTTTTAAATTGTCCAAAGAAGTATTTAATATCACCTATTGCAGAAAAAGGGGCATTGACACTTAAGTTAAAAGAGGGCCAGTTTAAGACCAGGCCAAAGATGAAGCCAAGAAAAGTGAAATAAAAACAAGACTAGGGCTTCCCTGGTGGCGCAGTGATTGGGAGTCCGCCTGCCAGTGCAGGGGACACGGGTTCGTGCCCCGGTCCGGGAGGATCCCGCGTGCCGCGGAGCGGCTGGGCCCGTGAGCCATGGCCGCTGAGCCTGCGCGTCCGGAGCCTGTGCTCCGCAGCGGGAGAGGCCACAGCAGTGAGAGGCCAGCATATGGCAAAAACAAAACAAACAAACAAACAAAAAAACAAGACTAGCACAGAGGGGCGGTCTTGCACATAAAATTCTGATTGCAACGGATAACACATGCCTGGATTGTAAGACGAGGATAGGAGTTGCAGAGGGCAGCCTATTGGTAGTAGTCAGAAATGCTGCAGAAAATTGTAATGCTATGTTCTTGCAAAATTGGGATCATCTGGCATATGTGATTTTACGTATTCTGCTCTGTTAACTTCATAGCATCCTGAACATTTTCCCAGGTCAATATTGTTCAAAAACATATATATTTAAAAAGTCTGTGTAATGTCTCATGATATGAACATACCATCATTTATTTATTTTCCTGGGTTTTCATCCTTATAATGGTGCAATGACGTTCCTTGGACACAAATTTTTGTGTCTATTTCTGGACAGATTCATGTAAGTGAAATACTTTGGTCAAACTGTATGAATTCTTTTAGGGCTCATAATACATATAACTACAGTATACTCCACAATTGTAGCACGGCAGTCAATTCCTATGTGAGCCCATTGTATTGTGCTTTGCCTGATACTGAGTATTTTCATTGTAAAATCTTTGCCAGTTTTGTAGGGGAAATTTTCTTTGCTGCCAGTGATAAACATTTTTTCACACTTTACCATTAGTTGCTTTGTCTATGAATTATCTATTGCTATTCTTTTTCCATTTGTATCTTATGATTTTTTCCCCAGTTAATTTACATAAGTTCTTTACATCTTGATGGTATTAGCCTTTTTGATATTATTTTTATTTATTTTTTAATTTTAATTTTTAAAATATTTATTTATTTATTTATTTGGCTGCATCGGGTCTTAGCTGCGGCAGGCGGGGCGGGCGGGCTTCTCTCTAATTGTGATGTGGGCTCAATAGTTGCAGCGTGGGCTCTAGAGCCCACCCGGCTTAGTTACCCTGCGGCATGTGGGATCTTAGTTCCCCCACCAGGGATCGAACCTGCATCCCCCCCATTAGAAGGCTCATTCTTAACCACTGGACCACCAGAGAAGTCCCTGATGTTATATTTATAGTGAACTTTTCCCCTATTGTTATGACTGCAAAAATTTTTGTGATTTTTTTTTAGATGCACAATTTTATATTTGTATAGTCAAGTCTTTAGGTATTTTTCTTTGTAAGTTGTTATATTTAAATTCCTTCCCTATCCAGAGATCAGCTAAACATTCATATAAATGTTCTTATGGTCTGTGCTCCAGGTTTCTTCAGGCAGTTCTTACGCTTCAGGTGTCTTTTTCAGGCCAGGTGATGTTAGTTATGTGTTGAATAAGGAATTAAGGGGAGGCGCTGATATATTAGTGGAATTGGTACAGTGTGGTGGTTAGCACTGTGGTGCTTGGCATGTCTCCCAGACTTTGAACCAGTCTCTGCCATTTACTATGCGATCTTTGAAGTCACTTAATTTCTCTGTTGCACCGTTTCCTTATCTGTAAAGCGGGTTAATAACAGAACCTACCTTAAATGGTTATGGAAATAAAATGAACTTATGTGTAAGTCACTTAGAACACGTCCTGGTACAAGGTCAGTGCCAGCCACAGTTTGGTCCATGCTGGGTAAGTGCTCTGAAGATTAACGCTATTTCAGTGCCGTTTTCATCTCTAAAACCTTGAGCATTTCAGAGGGCTCTTCACCTCCCATCTTTACTAGAGCCTCTCGCGGCCCCTTTTGTAAGCGAGACACGCCTCCTGGAGGCCACAGGCGAAGTTTATTTCCAGCTCTGAAAACCTTGCGGCCTGCAGTCGGGAGCCGGTGTGGCTCCGGGTCCGCAGCCCTAGGGCACCTTCTCTACAGCGCTCTGCACGTGCTCGCCGCTATGCCCCTCTGGGCCTGCTATACTTTAGACGCCGAGCGATTTCTGGGTGCACGTGTGCATGATGCATGCGCTCTACTTCACTGCAGATCTTCTGTGGGCGCCCTGTACCAGGTGTGTGTAGGGGGTGCACTGGACGTAAATCTTTCCCCAGGGGAGGGCCTGCAGTCTAGGAGAAAACCCGACTAGGAATTGTAAGTAGATGGCCTAGAGTCTGCCTCCGCATCTGTAAGACGCGGGCCGTGCAGCCTAAGGCCGGGGCTCTCAGAGATTACCCAGAGTCCCTAGCGGGGAGCCAGTACCGGGCCCGCTCTCCGCCCACCGCCCCAGACGGCGCGGCTCCATGCACAGGAACTGCAGCTTATAAAGTGGACACAAATCCCGCGGTCCTCAGAGCGCCCCACTGAGCAAGCGCGGGGCCGCGCAGGTGGGCGGGACCTCTGGGGCGGGTTTGGTGGTGCAGCCACTTCCGCTTCCGGTCCTGTATGAACTCTCCCGCCACCCGGGGAAAGTGCTTGCCGGGGTTTGTGTGTTTTCACGTCTGGTGTGGCTGGAGGTAGGAGAAGCCCCCGCGGGTTTGGGACGGACAGTAATCCTGGTGTTGAGGCTTGCGAGTCCAGAGAAGGAGGAGAGCTCTTTGGGGCTACGGGCGCAGAGGGTGGGTATCGAGTATTGGTGGCTTGTCCGGGCAGAGCCGCCGGTGCCGGGGCTGACAGACCGCCCTGCGTGGAGGGCGGGGAGGGCGGGGGCGGGGTGTCACTAGGCACCTGTGGACGCTCCTGAGAGGAGCTAAGACAGACGGGACCTGAAAGACTGTTGTCTGTTTCCCGGGGATGTAAGGGAGGAAGCGAGTAACTGGACCCTGCCCAAGGAGTCTCTTACCTAGCCGGAATCTCCCGCGCTCTCCTCCGAGTTCAGGATTGCTGCCCGTGTGAAATCTTATCTTGACTCTTGGGACGGCAGAGACCTAAGGGCGGAGGCACGCAGACCTCTAGTGAGCAGGCAGCATCACCTGTCGTTGATGTTGCAGGAGGCTAGGACCGCTGCCTGCGTCTCCTCCCCCCACCCCCTTTGCACAATTGTTACAGGTGTATCGTCGAAAGTCTGGAAGATCCAGAAGACATCACTCAGGGACACTACTGTTAACACTTCGTGCGTGCTCTTCAACCTCAATTTTTTTTCCCTTTACATGTGGAGTTATTTTTTTGCATTTTTTTAAAACTCCATTTTCCATCATTTCAACCATTTTATGTGCTTCCTTCCAAGGTAACAAGATGCAGTTTCTTGGAGGAAATCGGAGGAAACTGAGGTTGGCAGATGACCAGAGGAATGCTTGCTACCCACATAGCCTTCAGTTTTACTTGCAGCCGCCTTCTGGAAACATATCTTTGATAGAATTTGAAAACTTGGCTATCGATAGAGTTAAATGTGAGTGGTTTGAATTAGAATTTATATATTCTTGAGAACCTCACTTATACTTTGTGGAAATGAATTAGAGTAATTTATTTCCTTCAACAAATATTTACTGAGGGTTTTCTGTTGAGATTTTGCCATTCATTCATTTATTCCTTGTACAGTGCCTGTTTATTGAGTGCCACTTTATTCTAGGTGGTAGGGATTTTGAGCTGAATAATGTAATTCTCACTTTCGTTGAAGCTGTATTCTAGTACATGGAGACAGATGTCCAAAATAATAATTGTAGTTTAGTATTTTAAGTGCTCTAGTAGAGGTAACTAATAGGGCTACTGAAACATAGAGATGGGAGTGATTGTCCTAGTCTGATTAAGTAAAACTTCTTAAGAGAAGTTGAAATGTGATCTGGACCTTGAAGGATGAGTAGCAATTTCTCAACAGAGAAGAATTGAAGGGTTTTTGCAAGCTGGGATAATGGCCTGTACAAAGGCTTGGAGGCATGAGAGAGAGTGTCATATTGGAGGGAACAGTGACAAGTTCAGGGTAGATGGAGAAGTATGGGTAAGCAAGGGCATTTTTGTGCCAAGATATGGTGTAATATTGGGGTGTAAGAAGGATGTAGCAATTTTACTGGGGACCTACTTCTGTGTGTTGGTGGAAGAAAGAAATAAGTTAGGTGTAAACTGAAACAAATAACAGCACTATGTGTAGAGTTTATGTTCCACGATATCCTGGTGGGAAGATCAGAAGTAGAGGTGAGATACTGTTAATCATTCTTAGAGGAGCAGGGTGAGAACTGCTAATACAGAGTATCTGTATTACCTGTTTGTTGAATGAAGGTGAAGGCAAGGGAGATGAGTTCTGGGAAGCTTAGCAGTTTCATATGCCTCATTGAGATTAAGGTGATGATTGAAAAGCGTCCCTTGGGTTTGGCACTTAGGAGGTGAGATGGTAAGGCAGTGACAGGAAGGGAGAGATTGAAGGGATACTAGGAGGTGTAATTGACAGGGTTTGGTGACTCTTAGCTATGAGGAGTGGTGGAACAGGTGGGGGTGGCTGAAGTTCCAGTGTGGATGATCTGGTGGATAGAAATTCTGCGGATGGAGGTGGGGTGGCAGGAAGAGGAGTGGGATTGAGGGGCAGAGAGTGAGTTTGGTTCGGGACACCATAATATGGAGGTACCTGGGGGACATGAGTTTATGTTCAGGATTCATTTTAGAAGTTTTTCGTTCTTGAATTAAAAAATGTCTCTTTTCATACCGATGGCAGAATGATTCATCTGAGGAAGGGTTGACAGAGGCTTCAGGAACCTTTGGACAGTGTGTAGCATCTAGTCATGGTGGCTTGTTTGCTTCTTCACTGCTGTCTTCTCCTTCTCTGTTTCATCAGGAAGGGAAGAACTGTCTTCTGATGAGTCTGTGCTGAGTCAGGGAAGCCGACTGCCTCACAGACAGCTCCACACGAGGGCTGTACATGCAGACACACTTCTGCATCCCTCTGAGGGGATTCTTCTGCACCACTGAGCAGTGGTGCTCAGTCCATCAGTGATCTGCTTCCCATCCCTCTCTCCCTTCTGGTTGAGAATCCCTAGTGTGAGATTATGCTGTGGGATGTGGGTATTTTCTGTACATGGTGGAGATTATCCTCTGATAAACATATATAACTTATATAATGTACTTGCAGAAAATAAAGCTTAAATATTGTCATCTTTTATAAACAAGTAATTATGGGATTGGTAGCCATAGATTTTATTTGTCTTGGATTTAGTTTTATAAAATTATCTTGCATTTATATGTTTTATTCATTTTTTCTGTTTTTAAAATCTTTTCTAGTGCTAAAAGCTGTCGAGAATCTTGGTGTGAGCTACGTGAAAGGAAGTGAGCAGTACCAGAGTAAGCTAGAGGCTGAGCTTCGGAAGCTTAAGTTTTCCTACAGAGTAAGTAAAAGAGGGAAAAAGATGTGTCTTTGGTTTGTGTATATTCATTTACTGGGTATCAGTTGTGGGAAAGGTCTTGTATTAGGCATAGGGCTTTAAGAAAGACTCTTCTGAAGGAACCTACAGTCCACTATGGGTGTTGACATGCAGTCAGACTACAGTGCTGCAGGGTTTCTTGACCTGGGGACTGTGGACATTTGGGGTCTGATAATTCCTTGGTGCATTTAGGGGGCTCGCTGGCATCTCTGGCTTCCACCCAGTCCATGTCTCCAGACATTGCCAGATATGCTTTGTGCATTACAGGGTGACGAACTCCAGGAGCACAGAGAATTAGCTCAGGTTGGGGAGGTTTGGGAGGGCTTCCCAGACGAGGTGGTGCTGGAACCGAATCTTGGTGGATGTGATACAGTTTTTATTTTGGGAAGATGACTGCCAACAGCAGATGGACAGGGTCATCTTTGGTGGGGAAAACTAGTTAGGAACTTGGAGATGACGAGAGTGAATTGAATGGAGGTAAGAGGATTGATTGGAGAAATAGTGAGAGGGTAGAATCGGGAGATCTTAGTGACTGCAGAGAGAAGGGAGAGAAGAGTTCTGAATGACACCTGGGTTTCTGGTGAGACAGCTGGCTGGATGGTGATGATATACAGGAGGGGAGGCAAGTCTTTTTAGAGGGAAGACGCTGAGTTTAGTTCTCGACATGACTTTGAGGTACTTGTGGAGCTGTCTGAGGCCAGCAGGGTGTGCACACGGATCTGGACTTGGGGACCTCTGGGGTGGGGGTGCACATTCAGGAGGAAGGTTGGCATCATCAGGAGTAGGTGAGGCAGCCAGGGAAACATTTGAGTGAGAAGAGAAGAGGATGGAGGCCAGGATGTGAGGAATACAACATTCAGGTGGAGTGGAATGCGGGGAGTCTGGGAGGGCAATTGAGGAGGAGCTGCCTTGGGGTGGAGATCAGCCACCCTGGCAGCCAGGGAAGCTGGGGTCTCAGTACTGATGATCATGATACGCAGGTGATGATACAACAGCACGCATTCATATTGTTCTTAACCATGTCCCAGAGTCTGTTCTAAGTGCATCATGTATATTAACTCATGTAATCCAGACAGCAGTCTTAGGAGGGTGGGTTCTGTCATCATCCCTCTTTATAGACAAGGAAACTGATATTGATAGGCTAGTACCTTGCCCAAGCTCATAAGATGGAAAACGATGCAGCCAAGATCTGAATCTAGACCTCTTGTCTTCATGGTGGAACAATTTCAGACACTTAAAACCAATAAGATGAGTTGTATAGAATCATCGGATTTATCAGCGAGGTAGAACCTTGTAGGTGGAGGCAGAAGCTGGAACAGTGGTGGTGTTTGGAGGAGAGAGGTGAGAGGTTGATATGGAATACATCCTCTTCTAACGTGTAGCTGAAAAGACACGGGGGAAGTAGGTCTGAGTGTGGAAAAAATTGAGGGAAAAGGAGAAGATACACACACACACAACAGTGGTTACTTGAACACGTTTGTAAGCTGAGCAGAAAGATCTAGAAGAGAAAAAAGAGGAGGGAGCTTGAAGATACTTTGAGAGAGCATTTGATAAGTCAGGGTCCTTAGGAGGCAAGAGCAGATGGGCCATGCAGTTTCAGTGTAGGGATTAGCTTTATGTAGGAGGAAGGAGAGAGATTTGCCCACAGAGATGGAAGGGAAGGCAGTACAGCATGTGGCGGCAGGAGCTTGGGGCTGAAGGGGGGGGCCTTTATCTTCTGTAAAGTAAGTGAGGTCATGTGATGAGAGAGAAGAAGGTGGTGTGGTGGGGAGCACTGGCCACCTAGCGAAGATGGAAACAGCTTTCTTAAGACGTGAGGAAAGAGATGGTTACAGGCCAGATCCCAGCTCTGCTGCTTACAAGCTTTGTGACCTGGACAAAATTATATAACTTCTTTCTGCCTCAGTTTCCTCATCTTTAAAATAAGGATATAGTTATGCCCACCTCATAGGGGTTTTCAAAGGATTATATGGGCTAATGGATTAAAAATGCTTATAACAGTGCCTGGTACCTTGCAAATGCTCAGGATGTGTTTGCTCTGACTGTGTTGAGCTTGAATAAAGATGCCTTGGTGTTGGTAAAGGTCCAGTCGAGGTTAGAGGCTGTGAATTTTTAATGTTCCAAATTCCTATAGTTGTATATATCTTTCCCAGAGGTTCTCAGCATTTTGGGAACAGGACTGCAGAGTGTATCTTTGGATTTATTTAGAATCTAGGTTTTGCCAAATGGTTGAAATGAAAGCAGTTGAGGGTTGATGTGAGAAGTAGTAGAAGAGGTGAGTGCCTGGGTGTAGGCTGGATGAGAAGGAAAGTTAGGAAGAGGAAGAAAATAGTGGGGTCCAAACCCAGGAGGTATTGTTGTTCAGTTTTGTTTCATCTGATTGCTAACCTAAGTAAAATGGTACTCACCCTGGGGAGCATATTATGAAATCTGTGTTATTGAAACTGCTGCTTTACCATTGGCTTATGCTGACTCAGTATTTCTTTACACCTTTTACTGTTCCGATGCATTTATTTTCTTCACGTGCCATTGTTTTTAAGGAAAACTTGGAAGATGAATATGAACCCCGAAGAAGAGATCACATTTCTCACTTTATTTTACGCCTTGCTTACTGCCAGTCGTGAGTATACCTTTGTCCTCCATGGTCAAGTCTGACATCTTGGGTTGTAAACTGGTCCAGGAGGGCTGACAGGCATTGTACTGATTGTAGGAAATCCCAGAATAATGTCAGAAACCAGTGGCTCATGGGAGGAACACTGTTGCAGAGAATTGTTTGAAACAAGTTGTTTACTAAAAAATAAAAAAAAAATTTTTTTTTTTTTGCAGATTTTGCCTGTTAAAACACTTTTTACTTTATGGGAGAGACTCTTCATTTAGGATTTAAAATTAGAGGGGATTTCATTAGGAAGGACTTTTGATATTTTTTTCTCCAGAAAAAAAGTGGTAGTATTTATAAGAAATAATGAATCAAACACATACTTGAATCTGCACAGGGTTTTAGATGTTGACGTTTATGGGCTGGTGCACATTAGGTTAAGATCTTTCCTTTGGTAGTTGGTTTCTTATAAGTCAGTAGCGCCACCCAGAGGGAGAAGGAGTTAGTTGCTTTTTTAAAACTTTTTTTTTCCTGTATTAATTTTGGCTAAATTACATACTTATTATTATGTTTCTTTTCTGTTTCTTTTTGGTAATAGGATTATCAAATGGGAATCTTGAATTGGTGACTATCCCAAGATAATAACTGAGAAATTATTCACCAGCTTTAGTCCCAGAGTTTTTCTTTTGTAAGAAAGCACATGCAGTTTATGCAATTTATGCAGTAAATGAATTGCTGACAATGTGAAAGTCATTTGGGGAAAGAAAATTAAATCATATTTTACATGAAGTAGCATAATTATTTTACAACAACAATAATGCCCATCTGTCTTATAAATTAATGTATGTTGATTTAAAAAATTGAGATATCTTAGTGTATATTAAATTTTGTGAAATTATAAACTATAAAGCTGTAAGCAAAGTTTACTTTGCATAGTTTGATCATAATCCATTCAGAGATAAAGTTACCTTTAAAAACTTTTGATGTTTATTTGGCATTGACTGAAGGGATACCCCATTTTCTGATGTAAATGGCTATTTTGCAGTTACATTAAAAGAAGTGCACTGTTTTATGTTATTTGATAATAATGCAGCTAGGCTCGAAGTATTCTTTATTTAATTCTTTTAATTTTATGTTCATAACACCTTTCTCCCCCATATTCTACTCATCCCAGGGAGATTGTGGCATGTGATATGTATTCACACTCTTATCATAATAGAGGACTTGATGCTTTTAACTTCAGTCTTTTGGCATCTTGCTCATGTTTGAATATTGTTTCATAGAAATTTCTTGGATTTAATAATCAGTGGACTTTGAAAATAGTCAGTGGACTTTTCACTTATAATTTTCTTGTCTTCATTTTAGTGAAGAGCTTAGGCGCTGGTTCATTCAACAAGAAATGGATCTCCTTCGATTTCGATTCAGTATTTTACGCAAGGACAAAATTCAGAGTTTCTTAAAGGATAGCCATTTGCAGTTTGAGGCTGTAAGTATATTTTTAAAGTCATTCCCGATTGTTATCACCGTTCATCCCTCCCTTAAGTGTTGGTGTTAATGTGTGGAGTTTGTTCTCTTTACATTTTCTTCCTAAGTACCCACCTGAAACAATAACTATTGGCTTTGCACAACAGTGAACCTCTCCCTTCCATAACTAGAAGAAAAGAGGCTCCTTAGTACCAGAGCTGCACATTTATTCAGTTGCTGTATTAAATATGTGATTTATGAAAGCACAAAAAGGTTTAATTTATAAAAGTTTATCTTTAACCAGAATCTTCCAGGCCAAAAATTTAAAGCTAATAATGTTCTAAAGAAAACAGAGAAGTGGTAGTAGTTATTTCCAACAATGAGGTTTAGGGGGATAATACTTTATTTTAGAAGTCAGTTGTCGGTAAAATATCTGAATAGTTTTAAGGTATAATTTTGTAGACAAACCTGAATGAGTTACATGTAGTAATTAAACAAAATAGAAGAAATGTTGGGCGCATATTTAGCAGGGATAATTATTGTGGGTGGAAATAGAATTTATGTCTTTTAGGTGAGTGTGCTGCAGTGGGAAGGGAGAAAAATTCTGTTTGGAAAACTTAGAGCAGTCAGATGGCGGTAGGATGGTTTGGGACTCTATTTGGGTGTTAGAATGGGTGTCTTGAGGCCAAATAAAGTAAAAAAAGTAGAAGTTGGAGTAGGTGAAGGACATTGTCCTGCTGAGAAGTAGATGTGCCCACTGCAGCAAGAACCAGGGTGGGTTATTTTGTTGGGGGAAGGAGATTGTGTGAAGGGAAGTAAATAAACCTTTGGTGGACATTTAGTGTCTGTCATATGCCAGCAAGGCACTTTCCACAGTTTGTATCACGTCTGTGAACGCTGTGAGGTTTCTGAGTAACATCTACCTGGGCAGAGAAAAGCGTTGGTCTCAGAGCCATCTCACCCAAACCTCCTGTGTTTTCCACTTTGCTTAGAATGCTGATCCTTAGTGAAGTCTGTTATTGCTAATATCAGTTACAGTCCATTTGTCCTCTCATATTAAAAATAATTAATTTTTTTTCACTGTTGTTGAAATTATGGTTTTATTAGGTCGAGAAAAAGTGTTTGTGAGAAGATTTATTCTTTACTCTAGATTGTCTCAATAGATCAGGTAAATTTTTTTAAGCAAAAACCATAGTTTCTTTCTTTTTTTAAAAAACTTTTTTATTCAAGTATAACACATACAGAAAAGTGCACAAATCATAACTGTCCAGCTCTGTGAAGTATCACAAAGGTTAAGAAAGAGAACACTGCTGTCACCCTGTGCTGCCTTGCTCCCATTTACTAACCCCATCTCCCTCCTGATAACCACAATCCTGACTTTTAATATGATAAGTAATTCTGCCTGTCTTTGAACTTTATGTAAATAGTATTACATGGTATGTTTTTTTTCCCCAGCTTTATTGAGATATAATGGACATACAAATGTTGTGTCACTTTAAGGTGCACAGTGTGATGATACACGTATATGTTGTGAAATGTTTACCACAATAAGGTTAGTTAACACATCCTTCACCTCACATCATTACCATTTTGTTGTTGTGGTGAGAACCTTTAGAATCAACTCTCATAGCAGCTGTACGTGAGATCCCTAGAGCTTATTCCTCTTATAACTGGACGTTTGTGCCCTGTGACCAGCATCTCCTTGTCTGCTCTGCCGCCCAGCCCCTGGCAACCACTGTTCTACTCTGTGAGTTGGACTTTTTTAGATTCCACATATAAGTGAGATCACAAGTATAATCTTTTATGATCGCCTTATTGAGATAGAATTTACATACCTTGACCTTCACTCTTTTAAAACGTACAATTTGTTGGTTTTTAGTATAGTCATAGAGTTGTGCAACCATCACTTAGATTTTAGAACATTTTTGTTACCCTGAAAAAGAAACCTGTGCCCAGTAGTTGTCCCTCTCGATTTCTCACTCTGTCATCCCTTGGCAACAGCTAATCTGCTTTCTGTCTCTGTGAATTTGCCTATTTTGGACATTTCATATAAGTGGACATTTCATATAACTTGCGATCTTTTGTTACTGGCTTCTTTCACTTAGCATAATATTTTCAAGCTTCATCTATGTTGTATATGTGGCATGTATCAGTACTTCATTTTGTATTCATTTCTCTATTCAATAGTTGATGGACATTGGGTTATTTCTACATTTTAGCTATTATGAATAATGCTGCAGTGAATATTTGCATATACATTTTTGTGTGGGTATCTTTTTATTTGTTTCAGATATATATAATACCTGGGAGTGGGATTGCTAGGTTATAGGGTAATTCTGTATTTAAACTTTCGAGGAACTGCTAAACTGTTTTCCAGAGTGCCTGTACCATTGTACGTCTCACTAGTGTGTGAGGGTTCTAGTTGCTTCACATTCTCCAGCAATTGTTGCTGTCTTTTTTTTTTTTTTTAATACAGTCATCCTGGTGGGTGTGAAGTGATACTTCATTGTGGTTTTGATTTTCATTTCCCTAGTGACTGAAGGCATTGAATATCTTTTCATGTGCTATTTGATTATTTGTATATTTTCTTTGGAGAAATATGTATTCATATCCTTTGTCTATTTTTTATCTGAGTTATCTTTTTATTGTTGAGTGTTACATATTCTTTCCATATTCTGGATACAAGTCCACTATAAGATATGTGATTTACAGATTTTTTTTCTCCCATTCTGAGGATTGTCATTTCATTTTCTTGGTAAGATCATTTTTTAGAAAACATTTTATTTATTTATTTATTTATTTATTTTATTTATTTATTTATATTTTTGGCTGTGTTGGGTCTTCGCTGCTGCGCACAGGCTCTCTCTAGTTGCGGCGAGTGGGGGCTATTCTTTGTTGCAGCGCACAGGCTTCTCATTGTGGAGCTCGGGCTCTAGGCACGAGGGCTTCAGTAGTTGTGGCGTGCAGGCTTCAGTAACTGTGGCTTGCAGGCTCTAGAGTGCAGGTTCAATAGTTGTGGCTCACGGCTTAGTTGCCCTGTGGCATGTGGGATCTTCCTGGACCAGGACTCTAACCCATGTCCCCTGCATTGGCAGGTGGATTCTTAACCACTGCGCCACCAGGGAAGTCCCTGTTTTTATCTTTTGTTACTTGTGTTTTTGTTGTCGGATCTAAAAGGGATTTGCCTAATGGAAGGTCGTGAAGATTTACTCCTATGGTTTTTCTCTAAGAGTTTTATAGTTTTGGTCCTTACATTTAGCTCTGTTTAGGTCTATTTATATTTTGAGTTAATTTCTGTGGATGGTGTGAAGTAGGGGCCCAGCTTCATTCTTTTGTATGTGGATATCAAGTTGTCCGAGCATCATTTGTCGAATGGCTATTCTTTTCTCTTTGAATTGTTTTTTCACTCTTGTCAAAAGTCATTTGACCATAAATGGACCCAATTTTGTTAGAGCTGTGTGTCTCTCCTGTGTTGGTACTGTGTGCTCTTGAATATTGATTCCTGTAGTTTTGTAATAAGATTTGAAATAGAGAAGTGTGAATCTTCTCACTTTGTTCTTCTTTTTCAAGATTATTTTGGCTCTTCTGGGTTCCTTGCATTTTATGAGTTTTAGGATCAACTTGTCAGTTTCTACCAATAAACCAGCTGAGGTTCAGGTTTAGGATTATGAAGACTATGTGGATCAATTTGGGGAGTATTGCTGTCTTAATATTAAGCCTTCAGATCCATGAACATGGAAATTTTTTCTGTTTCTTCAGATCTTTAATTTTTTTCAACAAAATTGTGTACTTTTGTTAAATTTATACCTAAGTATTTTATTCTTTAATGTCATTGTAAGTGGAGTTGTTTTCTTTATTTCATTTTTAAAATGTTCATTGCTAGTGTATAGAAATCCAGTTGATTTTTGTATATATCTGGTATCCTGCACCCTTACAAAATCATTTATTCTAATAGTTTTTAGTGGATTCCTTAGGAGATTATGTCTCTTATAAAGAAATAATCCTTACTTTTCAATCTGGAGGCTTTTAATTTATCTTTGCCTATTTTCCCAGGCTAGGATCTCTAGTACAGTGTTGGATAGAAGTGGCAATAGTGGACATGCTTGTCTTTTTCCTGATTTTAGGGGGAAAGCATTCAGTCTTTTACCAAGACATATGATGTTAGCTGTGGGGTTTTGTAGATGCCCTTTACCAGACTGAGGAAATCTCTTTCTAATTTTAGTTGAGCATTTTCATCATGAAAGGGTGTTGGATTTTGTGCTTTTTCTGCACCTTTTGAAAAGATCATAGAGGTTTATCCCTTATTTTATTAATATGGTGTGTTACATTAATTGAGTTTTGGATGTTAAACCAACCTTGTTGGGATATTCCTGGGATAAATCCCCCTTGGCTGTATTGTATGATCCTTTTAATATGTTGCTGCATTTGATTTGCTAGTCTTTTGTGGAGGATTGTGTTTATTGATAAGTTTTGTAGTTTTCCTATGATGTCTTTGTCTGGTTTTGGTATCGGTAACATGGGTCTCATATAGTGAATTGAGAAGTGTCTCTTCCTCTTCTATTTTTGGGAAGAAGTTGTGAAAGATTGGTGTTAATTTTTTAAAAACATTTGCTAGAATTTACCAGTGATCTGTCTAGGTATAGGCTTCTCTTTGTGGGGTGTTTTAAAATTGCTAATTCATTCTCTACTTGTTGTAGATCTATTCAAACTTTCTAATTCTTTAGACAGTTGTGGTAATTCCTGTTTTCTAGAAATTTGTCCATTTCATCTGTTATCTAATTGATGCATACAGTTGTTCATAGTGTTCCCTTATAATCCTTTTCATTTCTAAAGATTGGTTATGATATCCTCTCTTTCATTCTTGATTTTACCCATTTAAATCTATTTTTCTTTTGATCATTTAAGTACACATTTGTCAGTTTTGTTGATTTTTTCAAATAACTTTTGGTTTTGTTTTTTCCTCTATTTTTCTATTCCTTATTTCTTTAATTACTCTTTATTATTATCAATTAAAAATTTTTATTATTTCCTTCCTTCTGCTTGCTTAGGGTTTAGTTTGCTCTTCCCATCTAGTTTCTTAAGGTGGAAGTTTAAGTTACTGATTCAAGGTGTTCTTTTTTTTCTTTTTAATTGTAATATAGTTTACGTACAATATTAGGTTAGTTTCAGGAGTCCTACATAATGATTTGGCATTTGCATATATTAAGAAATGATCACCACAATGTCTAGTAACCATCTGTGCCCATAGAAAGTTGCTACAACATTATTGACTATATTCCTTAATCACATCCCCATGAGTTATTTGTTATCTCTTAATTCCCTTTACCTGTTTCACCCACCTCCTGCCCCCTGCCTCTTGGCAAACAGATGTTTGTTCTCTGTATCTATGAGTCTGTTTTCATTTTATTTTCTTTGTTAGTTTTGTTTTTTTAGATTGCACATGTAAATAAGATCACACCATATTTGTTTTTCTCTGTTTGACTTACTTCACTTAGCATAATACCCTCTAGATCCATCTGTGTTGTTGCAAATGGCAGTGGCTGAGTAATATTCCATTGTGTATATATATACAAACACACTGTATCTTCTTCATTCATTCCTCTCTCAATGGATACTTAGGTTGCTTCCATATCTAGATTAAGGTAAATAATGCTGCAATAAACATTGGAATGCATGTATCTTTTCAAATTAGTGTTTTTGCTTTCTTCAGGTGACTACCCAGAAGTTAAATTGCTGGATGATGGAAGTTCCATTTTTAATTTATTGAGGAATCTCCATACTGTTTTCCATAGTGGGTGCACCAATTTATAATCCCATCAAGAGTGCACAAGGACTCCCTTTTCTGCACATCCTCACCAACACTTGTTACTTGTCTTTTTAATGGTAGCCATTTTGACAAGTATGAGGTGATATCTCCTGTGGTTTTGATATGCATTTCCCAGATGAGTAGTGATGTTGAGCATCTTTTCATGTGCCCATTCGCCATCCGTATGTCTTCTTTGGAAGCATGTCTTTTCAGCTTGTCTTTTCATTTTTTAATCTGGTTGTTTGTTTGTCTTTGTGATGTTGAATTGTGTGTATTCTTTGTATATTTTGGATATTAACTTTATCAGCTATATTGTTAAAATATCTTCTCCCATTCAGTAAGTTACCTTTTTGTTTTCTTGGTAGTTTCCTTTGGTGTGCAAAAGCTTTTAAGTTTGATGTCACATTTGTTTATTTTTGCTTTTGTTTCCCTTGCTTGAGGAGACATATTCTAAAAACTATTGCTAAGACCAATGTCAAAGAATGTACTGCCTATGTTTTCTTCCTGGAGTTTTATGGTTTCAGGTCTTACATTTAAGTCTTATTCCATTTTGAGTTTATTTTTGTGCATGGTGTGAGAAAGAAGTCCAGTTTGATTCTTTTGCATGTACCTGTCCAGTTTTCTCAGCACCACTTATTGAAGAGGCTATCTTTTCTGCATTGTATATTTTTGAAACCTTTGTTTTAGATTAATTGACCACATAAGTGTGGGTTTATTTCTGGATGCTCTATTCTGTCCCATTGATCTATGTATCTGCTTTTGTGCCGGTACCATACTGTTTTGATTACAGTAGCTTTGTAATATAGCTTGAAATCAGGGAGCACAATACCTCCAGTTTTGTTTTACTTTTTTAAGATTGCTTTGGCTATTTGGGATCTTTTGTGTTTCAATACAAACTTTAGAATTACTTGTTTTAGTGCTGTGAAAAATGCCATTGGTATTTTGATAGAGATTGCTTTGACTCTGTAAATTGCCTTAGGTAGTATGGTCATTTTAATATTATATTAATATTAAGAATTAAATATTAATTCTTCCAGTCCATCAGCATGCTTTATCATTCCATTTGTTTGTGTCATCTTTAGTTTCTTTTATCAGTGTCTTATAGTTTTCTGAGTACAGGTCTTTCACCTTCTTGGTTAGATTTACTCTCTTAGGTATTTTATTCTTATGGATGCAATTGTAGGTGAGATTGTTTTCTTAATTTCTGATAGTTCATTGTTAGTGTATAGAAATGCAATAGATTTCTGTATATTAATCTTGTACTCCACAACTTTACTGGGTTCATTTATTAGTTCTAACAGTTTTTCAGTGGCATCTTTAGGATTTTCTGTATATGTATCATGTCATCTGTCAACAGTGACAGTTTTACTTCTTCCTTTACAATTTGAGTTCCTTTTATTTCTTTTTTTTGTCTGATTGCTGTGGCTAGGACTTCCAATACTATGTACAATGAAAGTGGTGAGAGTGGACGCTCTTGTCTTGTTCTGATCTTAAAGGAAATGCTTTCAGCTTTTCACTTTTGAAGATGATGTTGGCTGTAGGTTTGTCATATCGGGCCTTTATTATGTTGAGGTATATTCCTTCTATACCATCTTTGTTGAGCATTTTTATCATGAATCATTGTTGAATTTTGTCAAAAGCTTTTTCAGCATCTACTGAGATGATCATATGATTGTTATTCTTTGTTAGTTGCACATCACATTAATTGATTTGCAGATACTGAAGCATCCTTGCATGTCTGGGGTAAATCCCATTTGATCATAGTGTATACTCCTTTTACTGTATTGTTGAATTTGTTTTGCTGATATTTTGTTGAGGATATTTGTATCTGTGTTCATCACTGATTTTTTTTTTATTTGTGGTGTCTTTGTCTTGTTTTGCTATCATGGTAATGCTGGCCTCATTGAATGAGTTGAGAAATATTCCTTCTTCTTCAGTTATTTGGAGTAGTTTGAGAAGGATAGGTTTTAGGTCTTCTTTAAATCTTTGGTAGAGTTCACCTGTGTTGCCATCAGGTCCTGGACATTTGTTTGCTGGGAGATTTTTGATTACTGATTCAATTTTTTTTTTTTTTTTTTTTTTTTTTTGTGGTACACAGGCCTCTCATAGTTGTGGCCTGTCCCGTTGCGGAGCACAGCTTCCGGACGCGCAGGCTCAGAGGCCATGGCTCATGGGCCCAGACGCTCCGTGGCATGTGGGATCTTCCCGGACCGGGGCACGAACCCGTGTCCCCTGCATCGGCAGGCGGACTCTCCACCACTGCGCCACCAGGGAAGCCCCACTGATTCAATTTTAATACTGATAATTGGTCTGTTCACATTTTCTATTTTTTCCTGATTCAGTCTTGGGAGATTGTGCATTTCTAGAAATTTATCCATTTTTTCTACATTGTCCATTTTATTGGTGTATAATTGTTTGTAGTAATCACTTATGATCCTTTGTATTTCTGTGACGTTGTAACTTTTCCTCTTTCATTTAATATTTTATTTATTTGGGTCCTCTCTATCTTGATGAGTCTGGCTAGAGGTTTGTCAATTTTGTTTATATTTTCAAAGAATCGGTTCTTAGTTTCATTGATCTTTTCTAATTTTTTAGTTAGTCTCCATTTATTTTTGCTCTGATTTTTATTATTTCTTTCTTTCTACTAATTGAGTTTTGTTTGTTTTTCTTTTTCTACTTCCTTTAGGTGTAAGGTTAAATTGTTTTGAGATTTTTCTTGTTTTTTGAGGTAGATTTATATCACTATAAACTTCCATCTTAGAGCTGCTTTTGCTGTATCCCATAGATTTTGGATTGTTGTGTTTCCCTTTCACTTGTCTCCATGTTATTTGACTTTCTCTTTGATTTCTTCAGGGACCCATTGGTTGTTTAGTAGCATGTTGTTTAGACTCCATGTATTTGGGGTTTTTGGTACTTTTTTTCTTATACTTGATTTCTAGTCTCATAGTATTGTGGTTGGAAAAGATGCTTGATATGAGTTCAGTCTTCTTAAATTTTTTGGAACTATTTTGTTGCCTAGCATGTGATCTGTCCTAGGGAATGTTTTATGTGCACTTGAAAAGAATGTATTCTGCTGCTTTTGGATGGATTGCTCTCTGTATATCTGTTAAGTTCATCTGTTCTTATGTGTCATTGAACACCAGTGTTTCCTTAATGAGTTTCTGTCTGGATGATCTGTCCCTTAATGTAAGTGAGTGTTAAAGTCCCCTACTATTATTTTGTTACTGTCTCTTTATGTTTATTAATACTTGCATTTTTGTATTTAGGTGCTCCCATGTGGGTGTATATGTATTTACAGTTGTTATATCTTCTTACTGGATTGATCCCTTGATCATTATGTAATGTTCTTCTTTGTCTCTTGTTACAGACTTTGTTTTAAAGTCTGTTTTGTCTGATATAAGTATTGCTACCCTAGCTTTCTTTTTGTTTCCATTTGAACTGTGTCTCACTTTCTGTAGTTTGGCCCTCCCACCTCCCACTCAGGTTTGTGAAATTTCATGACGATGTCTTGTTTTTCGTTCTTGGATGGGAACTTCATGGGCCCTTTAATCTGAATACTTGGGTTCTTCTGTTTAGAACATTTGTTTTTGTTATGGATTTGATCATTTCTTCCCTTTTGTTTTTCATTGCTCTTTCTTTATAATTTCTTGCTTGTTAGAATTTGGACCTCCTGAATTTCTCGTCTTATTTTCCTTTTTGTTTTAACATCCAGTTAATCTTTTTATTTTCTAGGAAAGTTCTTCAACTGTTTTATAAATCTTTTTTTTCCCCTGCTCTCCTGTCTTTAATTTTATGTATTTATTTCTTTATACAATTTTTAAAGGTTACTTTCCATTTACAATTATTACAAAATATTGGTTGAATTTCTTGTGTTGTACAATACATCCTTGAGCCTATCTTATACTCAATAATTTATGTCTCCCGCTCCCCCACTCCTATATTGTCCCTCACATCCCCCCCGCCCCGTTGCTGGTAACCATGTATAAGTGATATCATAACAGTATTTGTCTTCCTCTGACTTATTTCACTTAGCATAATGTCCTCCAAGTTCATGCATGTTGCTGCAAATGGCAAAATTTAATTCTTTTTCATGGCTGAGTAGTATTCCATTGTGTGTATCCATTCATGTGTTGATGGACACTTAGATTGCTTCCATATCTTGGCAATTCTAAATAATATTGCTATGAACATTGGGGTGCATGTATCATTTTGAATGAGTGTTTTTGTTTTTTTCAGATATATACCCAGGGGTGGAACTGCCAGGTCGTGGTAGTTCTATTTTTAGTTTTTTCAGAAACCTCCATACTGTTTTCCACAGCAGCTGCACCAATTTGCATTCCCATCAGCAGTGTACAAAGGTTCTCTTTTCTCTGCATGCTTGCCAACATTTATTGTGTTTTTTTTTGATGTCTTGTCTTTAATTTATTTTTTTTACTGCTTTTTAAGCAGGTTCTTATTAGTCATCAATTTTATACACATCAGTGTATACATGTCAATCCCAATCGCCCAATTCATCACACTACCACCACCACCGCCCCCCCCCCCCCGCTGCTTTTCCCCCTTGGTGTCCATACGTTTTTCTGTACATCTCTGTCTCAATTTCTGCCCTGCAAACCTGTTCATCTGTACCATTTTTCTAGGTTCCACATATATGCATTAATATATGATATTTCTTTTTCTCTTTCTGACTTCACTCTGTATAACAGTCTCTAGATTGATCCATGTCTCAACAAATGACCCAATTTCGTTTCTTTTTATGGATGAGTAACATTGCGTTGTATATATGTACCACATTTTCGTTATCCATTCGTCTGTCGATGGGCATTTATGTGGCTTCCATGACCTGGCTATTGTAAATAGTGCTGCAATGAACATTGGGATGTATGTGTCTTTTTCAATTATGGTTTTCTCTGGGTATATGCCCAGTAGTGGGATTGCTGGGTGGTATGGTAGTTCTATTTTTAGTTTTTTAAGGAACCTCCATACTGTTTTCCATAGTGGCTGTGTCAATTTACATTCCGACCAACAGAGCAAGAGGGTTTCCTTTTCTCCACACCCTCTCCAGCATTTGTTGTTTGTAGATTTTCTGATGATGCGCATTCTGACTGCTGTGAGGTGATACCTCATTGTAGTTTTGATTTGCATTTCTCTAATAATTAATGATGTTGAGAAGCCTTTCATGTACCTATTCGCCATCTGTATGTCTTCTTTGGAGAAATGTCTATTTAGGTCTTCTGCCCATTTTTGTATTGGGTTGTTTGTTTTTCTAATATTGAACTGCATGAGCTGTTTATATACTTTGGAGATTAATCCTTTGTCTGTTGATTTGTTTGCAAATATTTTCTCCCATTCTGAGGGTTGTCTTTTCGTCTTGTTTATGTATTCCTTTGCTATGCAAAAGCTTTGAAGTTTCATTAGTTCCCATTTGTTTATTTTTGTTTTTCTTTACATTACTCTAGGAGGTGGATCAGAAAAGATCTTGCTGTGATTTATGTCAAAGAGTGTTCTTCCTATGTTTTCATCTAAGAGTTTTATAGTGTCTGATCTTACATTTAGGTCTCTAATCCATTTTGAGTTTATTTTTGTGTACAGTGTTAGGGAGTGTTCCAATTTCATTCCTTTACATGTAGCTGTCCAGTTTTCCCAGCACCACTTATTGAAGAGACTGTCTTTCTCCATTGTATATCCTTGCCTCCTTTGTCATAGATTAGTTGACCATAGGTACGTGGGTTTATCTCTGGGCTTTCTGTCTTGTTCCATTGATCTATGTTTCTGCTTTTGTGCCAGTACCATATTGTCTTGATTACTGTAGCTTTGTAGTATAGTCTGAAGTCAGGGAGTCTGATTCCTCCAGCTCTGTTTTCTTCCCTCAAGACTGCTTTGGCTATGTGGGGTCTTTTGTGTTTCCATACAAATTGTGAAGTTTTTTGTTCTAGTTCTGTGAAAAATGCCATTGGTAATTTGATTGGATTGCATTGAATCTGTAGATTGCTTTGGGTAGTATAGTCATTTTCACAATATTGATCTTCCAATCCAGGAACATGGTATATCTCTCTGTTGGTATCATCTTTAATTTCTTTCATCTGTGTCTTATAGTTTTCTGCATACAGGTCTTTTGTCTCCCTAGGTAGGTTTATTCCTAGGTATTTTATTCTTTTTGTTACAATGGTAAATGGGAGTGTTTCCTTTATTTCTCTTTCAAATTTTTGATCATTAGTCTATAGGAATGCCAGAGATTTCTGTGCATTAATTTTGTATCCTGCTACTTTACCAAATTCATTGATTAGCTCTAGTAGTTTCTGGTGGCATCTTTAGGATTCTCTGTGTATAGTATCATGTCATCTGCAAACAGTGACAGTTTTACTTCTTTTCCAATTTGTAGTCCTTTTATTTCTTTTTCTTCTCTGATTGCCATGGCTAGGACTTCCAAAACTATCTTGAGTAATAGTGGTGAGAGTGGACATCCTTGTGTTTTTCCTGATCTTAGAGGAAATGCTTTCAGTTTTCCACTATTGAGAGTGATGTTTGCTGTGGGTTTGTTGTATATGGCCTTTATTTTATTGAGGTAGGTTCCCTCTGTGCCCACTTTCTGGAGAGTTTTTATCATAAATGGGTGTTGAATTTTGTTGAAAGCTTTCTCTGCATCTATTGAGGTGATCATATGGTTTTTATTCTTAAGTGTGTTAATATGGTGTATCACATTGATTGATTTGTGTATATTAAAGAATCCTTGCATCCCTGGGATAAATCCCACTTGACTTTAGTGTATGATCCTTTTAATGTGTTGTTGGATTGTGTATGCTAGTATTTTGTTGAGGATTTTTGTATCTATATTCATCAGTGATATTGGTCTGTAATTTTCTTTTTTTGTAGTATCTTTGTCTGGTTTTGGTATCAGGGTGATGGTGGCCTCATAGAATGAGTTTGGGAGTGTTCCTTCCTCTGCAATTTTTTGGAAGAGTTTGAGAAGGCTGGGTGTTAGCTCTTCTCTAAATGTTTGATAGAATTCACCTGTGAAGCCATCTGGTCTTGGACTTTTGTTTGTTGGAAGATTTTTAATCACAGTTTCAATTTCATTACTTGTGATTGGTCTGTTCATATTTTGTATTTCCTCCTGGTTCAGTCTTGGAAGGTTATACCTTTCTAAGTATTTGTCCATTTCTTCCAGGTTGTCCATTTTATTGGCATAGCATTGCTTGTAGTAGTCTCTGAGGATGCTTTGTATTTCTGTGGTGTCTGTTGTAACTTCTCCTTTTTCATTTTGAATTTTATTGATTTGAGTCTTCTCCCTCTTTTTCTTGATGAGTCTGGCTAATGGTTTATCAATTTTGTTTATCTTCTGAAAGAACCAGCATTTAGTTTTATTGATCTTTGCCATTGTTTTCTTTGTTTCTATTTCATTTATTTCTGCTCTGATCTTTATGATTTCTTTCCTTCTGCTAACTATGGGTTTTGTTTGTCCTTCTTTGTGTAGTTTCTTTAGGTGTAAGGTTAGATTGTTTGTTTGGATTTTTCTTGTTTCTTGAGGTAGGCTTGTATAGCTATAAATGTCCCTCTTAGAACTGCTTTTGCTGCATCCCATAGGTTTTGGATCATCGTGTTTTCATTGTCGTTTGTCTCTAGGTATTTTTTGATTTCCTCCTTGATTTCTTCAGTGTTCTCTTGGTTATTTAGTAACGTATTGTTTAGCCTCCACGTGTTTGTGTTTTTTACGTTTTTTTGCCTGTAATTCAATTTTAATCTCATAGCGTTGTGGTCAGAAAAGATGTTTGATATGATTTTAATTTTCTTAAATTTACTGAGGCTTGATTTGTGACCCAAGATGTGATGTATCCTGGAGAATGTTCCGTGTGCACTTGAGAAAAAAGTGTAATCTGCTGTTTTTGGATGAAATGTCCTATAAATATCAATTAAATCTTTTTGGTCTATTGTGTCATTTAAAGCTTCTGTTTCCTTATTTATTTTCATTTTGGATGATCTGTCCATTGGTGTAAGTGAGGTTTTAAAGTCCCCCACTATTATTGTGTTACTGTTGATTTTCTCTTTTATAGCTGTTAGCAGTTGCCTTATGTATTTAGGTGCTCCTATGTTGGGTGCATAGATATTTATAATTGTTATATCTTCTTCTTAGATTGATCCCTTGATCATTATGTAGTGTCCTTCCTTGTCTCTTGTAACATTCTTTATTTTAAAGTCTATTTTATCTGATATGAGTATTGCTACTCCAGCTTTCTTTTGATTTCCATTTGCATGGAATATCTTTTTCCATCCCCTCACTTTCAGTCTGTATGTGTCCCTAGGTCTGAAGTGGGTCTTACGTAGACAGCTTATATATGGGTCTTGTGTTTGTAACCATTCAGTGAGCCTGTGTCTTTCGGTTGGAGCATTTAATCCATTCACGTTCAAGGTAATTATCGATATGTATGTCCCTATGACCATTTTCTTAATTGTTTTGGGTTTGTTTTTTATAGGTCCTTTTCTTCTCTTGTGTTTCCCAGTTAGAGAAGTTTCTTTAACATTTGTTGTAGAGCTGGTTTGGTGGTGCTGAATTCTCTTAGCTTTTGCTTGTCTGTAAAGCTTTTGATTTCTCCATGGAATCTGAATGAGATCCTTGCTGGGTAGAGTAATCTTAATTGTAGGTTTTTCCCTTTCATCACTTTAAATATATCATGCCACTCCCTTCTGGCTTGTAGAGTTTCTGCTGAGAAATCAGCTGTTAACCTTATGGAAGTTGCCTTGTATGTTATTTGTCGTTTTTCCCTTGTTGCTTTCAATAATTTTTCTTTGTCTTTAATTTTTGTCAACTTGATTACTATGTGTCTCGGAGTGTTTCTCCTTGGGTTTATCCTGTATGGGACTCTCTGCGCTTCCTGGACTTGGGTGGCTATTTCCTTCCCCATGTTAGGGAAGTTTTGGACTATAATCTCTTCAAGTATTTTCTCTGGTTCTTTCTCTCTCTCTTCTTCTGGGACCCCTGTAATGCGAATTTAGTTGCATTTAATGTTGTCCCAGAGGTCTTTTAGGCTGTCTTCATTTCTTTTCATTCTTTTTTCTTTATTCTGTTCTGCAGTAGTGAATTCCACCATTCTGTCTTCCAGGTCACTTATCTGTTCTTCTGCCTCAGTTATTCTACTATTGATTCCTTCTAGTGTAGTTTTCATTTCAGTTATTGTATTGTTCATCTCTGTGTGTTTGTTCTTTAATTCTTCTAGGTCTCTGTTAAACATTTCTTGCATCTTCTTGATCTTTGCCTCCATTCTTTTTCCGAGGTCCTCGATCATCTTCACTGTCATTATTCAGAATTCTTTTTCTGGAAGGTTGCCTATCTCCACTTCATTTAGTTGTTTTTCTGGGGTTTAATTTGTTCCTTCATCTGGTACATAGCCGTCTGCCTTTTCATCTTTTCTATCTTTCTGTGAATGTGGTTTCTTTTCCACAGGCTGCAGGATTGTAGTTGTTGTTTCTGCTGTCTGCCATCCTCCTGTCTTTAGTTTCTAATAGTCCTTTCTGGTTCTCCTTTTTATGGGCTTCTGTTTTTGCTTCATGAATATATTTTCTTCTTTCTTTTAAAGATTATTAGTTGTCTTCTGCTCCATTAGTTGTCTTTACCTCTCATTCCTTTATTTAGTTCATCCGTTTTAGATAGTCCTTTGTGTTGAATTTTTCCTTGAATGTTTAATGATCCTTGACTATTTTTTTTTTCTTGTGGTATGCGGGCTTCTCACCACTGTGGCCTCTCCTGCTGTGGAGCACAGGCTCTGGACGTGCAGGCCCAGCGGCCATGGCTCATGGCCCAGCCACTCTGCGGCATGTGGGATCCTCCTGGACCGGGGCATGAACCCGTGTCCTCTGCATCGGCAGGCGGATTCCCAACCACTGCGCCACCAGGGAAGCCCGACTATTTGTTTTTATTTAAGATTGAGATGTGAAAAAGTAAATTGGAAGATTGGGTTTTATGTGCTCATGCAGGTGTATATGATGCTTATTTACTATTGGATCTTATTTGATCTCTTTTTTTTTTTTTTTAAATATTTGATTGTTGGATGACCCCTGCCAAAGTCAGTGTTTCAGAGGAAGCCTCCAGTGTTCTTCCACAGTGATTTATGTCTTAGTGCTGATGTTCTTGTATCTGAGAGCAGGAGCCCACTGCTCACTGTGGTGACTTTTCTTTATTTTTTTTGCATTCCCTGACTTACATCTTTCCTCTGTATGTGGTGTTTCTAATTCATGATTTTTTGTGCTCTCTGTGGTCATATTGGCTTTCTTCTTTTCAGTATCATTTTCTCCAAGGATTAAGTTGTAGGTTCTTCTTTCTTTCTAAATCAGTTAATGCACTTTCATCTCCTTTCCAAAAATATGTAGACGTATCTTTTCCACTATTTTGTTTGTCCTTTGTGGTTCATAGTCTTTTTACACTTTTATTGTCATTTTTATTTTGTTGTGGAGGTAAATGTATATGTTCAGTTTACCATTTTTAACCAGAAGCCTCAGCAATCTCAACAATTATAATTTTAAATTTAGGGAAAAAAGTTAAACTTTTGGAATGTATTTTATTAATGATAGTTAGCAGTCCAGCACATATCGGTGTCAGGAAAAACCCTCCTCCATGTGTCTCTCCTGCTCTTGCACATCTTGCTGGGTATGTTAGGAATGCAGGGTCCTGAGCAGTCTTTACCTGGGCCATTTCTCACAGCTGTGTTTTTAGCAGGCAACCTCGAGGGATGAGGTAATGTCTTCCTGGTACATAGAGGAGGCTCGCTTACTGCCTGCTATGAAAGTGACTGGTTCCCAGGGCTCCTTAGCTGCAGTGCAACCTCACTGTACTCTGAGCATCCATCTGTGCTGTGTCATGTTGCCCCTGGGGGAAGGAGAACCACACAAACATGCTGGTTCTTGTGCTGCTTCCTGCACTGTGGATAATAAAGGTCTGTGTCTCTAATGCAGGAGTCTGTGTCTTCTGCCTGCCTGCATTAAACAGTAATAGGCAAACTTATTGGTTTATAAGTAGCATAAAATTCAATCCAGACTTGACAGTCAGCTGTGTAATTTTGAATCTTGTTTTTCAGTTTCCTCATCTTCAAAATGGGAATAATCACAATCTCCACTTCACAGATTTGTGAGGTTTAAAGGAGATAGAGTGTATGGTGTATTTAGTAGTGTGCCTGACGTGTATGTTCACTAGTGATGTTAAGGAGGACACAGAGGCAGTAAATGCCTATATGTTGGAAAACTTCGAGGTTATTAGATTGGTATGTTTTGTTGCAATTAAAAAAAAATCTATTTGGGGTTTTTATTTTAGGAAACAGTAATTTATGGAAAATACATGCATACTTTTAACAAGTGTGTTTGCAATCATGATTGGTTTTTAATACTACTCTGGTTGTTTCTAATCTGCTTGCTATAATTATTTATTTACTGTTGCATTCTCCATGTCATTTGAGGTGCATCTTAATAAACATATACATTAAAGTAAGATGTAGAAATATGTATAAAATTAGAAGATTGACTGAAGGGAACATTACTGCCCACATTTGTACATCATGATGGATGGGCGTCCTGTACAGTTTCTAAAAAGAACAGTAACTTTGGCTTCTTGGGTGACTGTTTTGGTTTTTCTAGTTCAGTGATTCTAGGTTGGGGGATAAGATAGAGCTAGTTGTCTGAGGGGATTTATCAGAACCTTGGATGAAGGTGTGGAGAGTGTGAAAAACATTATGCCTTTTCTCTTTGAAATAAACACTATAGATAAAACTTGATCAAGTGGTTGTAGCTGTTGGGGATTCATGGCAGGTAGAGTGAGAAAGTGTTGTAGGGTGCCTGGCAGAAAAGTCATTCCTGGGGCAGACTGCAATCACTTTCCTGGCAGAGACCTGTTCCCCTCTTCTCCTGGTACTCTCCCATGGCACCTCATCCTGGCAAGTAAGGCACTTGAATTCAGGTGCTGTTGATTAGCTTGCCCCTCGATCCCTGTAGTCCTTCCAGTTTCCAGACTTTTATAATTAATAGGAACATGCACATTTCCTTCACTTTGGTTAGCATATTTGGTTTGCTTTGAGAACTGTTGTGTTAAAACAGGTGTCAGTGATGCTTTTAGGCTCAGGACCCATGTTTTAGACTCAGGACAAAGCAAGGTGTAGGGAAAAGTTACTAGCATTTGTCACATAAGCTAGTCTCGGATGTATAATAGGCCCTGCCTCCTAAGCCGAGGCAGAAGGAAACAGCAGCAGGTGGAGAGACACAGGCCATCTTGGTTTTCATGTCACAGAAGCTGGACCACTGGCATACACATCTTAGAGTCTGTCTGGTCTTCAAGTGCTTGTGTGCTGTGTTTGTGTGCATTTTTCCATCTTTTCAGTTTCATTAATGCTGCAATGACGTTTAAAAAAAATATTTATTTATTTATTTATTTGGCTGCGCCGGGTCTTTGTTGTGGCATGTGAGCTCTTAGTTGCGGCATGCGGGATCTAGTTTTCTGACCAGGGATTGAACCAGGGCCCCCTGCATTGGGAGCACGGAGTCTTAACCACTGGACCACCAGGGAACTGCCTGCAATGACACTTTTACATTAGGAGGAGATGCATTGTTATAACTAAATTGCATTATGTTTGCTTTCATGGAGAAATATGTATGGAAAAAGGGATAATTAATTTCTTTGCATAGTTTTTTCTTTTAAATTTTGTTTTTGTTCAGTTTGCCATGGCTGATGTAATTTTATGGGATACAAATTTGGAGGAGGTGAAAATGAGGCCAGTTATCAGATGTGGGACTCTTGTGTTCTCTTTCTGGTTCTGGCAATCCTTTGATACTTTGGCTCATTTAGTCTATATTTGGGTTTCTAATATCTGGTAGCTTTTGAATCTTCATGGCATACAACAGAAAGCCTTAATATGAAGTATTCAAAAAGGAATAACTGATATTTTTCATTCTTGGACTTATGTGTAAATAACTTGGATTTTAAAACTGAAATTTCTTGGAAGGATAAGAAATGAGTAGATATTGCTGTCTGTGGGGACTGTTTTGGACCTCTCATTGCTGAGTTGATTGACTTAACCTTATGTCACATTAAAGATGAATGGGAGGGGTTAAACAGATTGTGTTAATGCTTCCCTAGCTGACCAGTTAGGCAAAGGTCAGGCTTTCACAGCTGACAGCCTCCCAGACAAAGGGTCTCTGTGCTGCTGCAGTTCAGAGTCTGACAGCAGCTTATAATTTACCTTGATGTTTTTAAAAACCTTCTCAGGACAGTCACATATTTTTTTATTTGATTTGAAATGCCAGTGGCTAATGGCAGGATGCTTTTCACGAGAATAGTACTGAATGGCAGGGACAGTGAAGCTGAGCATCCAGGTTGGAGATGATTTTGTGTGTCACAGATGAAAACTCCACGGCGTGTTAAATAGAACAGGTGTTGGTCAGTTGCCAAATGTGTTCAGGGAGTGAGGGTTTTGAGAGAAGGCAAGCGTGGTTGGTAGCCTTATTGCCTGGCTCACTGAAAATAAGTATGTGTAAACTTTGAACTGCTTACTTTTGTTTATTTTAAAATAGCTTTCCTTATCGTGAACCTGACATTTATAATTTGTTTCTTATCCCCTGTAGTTTGAAATCTAAATTTCATCTGTCTTAGAAGTTATTTTATGTCATTTTTGGCTGATAACTTCTTTTCAGTGAACACGAATTAAAGTTTAAGTTGTCATTTGTTATTGAAAATGTCAGTTATATGAATTTACTAGGAACTTTTGGTTGCTTTTTTCCAGTTAACATCGGAACATTGATTTTTACATTGATTTAATAGTTTTATGTGTGTAGTTGTGTGTGGTTATGTCTTAGATATTTGCAAGTTGGCCTTGTGGTGGACATGGTTTTCTGATCATTTTGACCCTTATACTGTTTCCATTGTTAGTTGATCTCATTTGGGTTGCTGAAGCTCTTTTGGAATGTGCATCCATCATGTGGTCAACTCTATTCCTATTACTTAAAATATGAAAATGTCATTTCTGTGATGTACATGAATGTCTTTATACCTTACTCTCTGTGACATGTTTACAAATTATTATAAGCCTATCAGTAAGTCACAAAGTGATTTTAATGTGGTGCGTGCAAAGTGGAGAAATATGTGTACCTTTAATCTCTCTCTTTGACACAGAATAAATTTTAACCAATAGGGAGTGTGATGGTAGAGCTGAGGCAGGACGCACAGACATAAGAACAGGACACACTAGGGAACACATGTGTGATAAGCCTGGATGCCTTCCACAGGACTTCTGATGGGGCATTGCCCGTGATGGAAGTGGAGAGGGGCCTGGAGGAGGGCGTAACGGTGGTTAGACACACTCTCGAGAAGCACTCGGTGGACGTCCAGGTCTAAAGGGGACTGAGGAGGGAAACGATTAGTAACCAGATGAAGGGGCACATTTGTCTTCAGAGTGGGGAAGTAAGTTGTATGTCCCAAGAGCATGAAGTAGGCAAGTTGGAGTTTAATTGCCTAAGGGTTCCAAGCACGGTGTTCTCTTTGAGAGTTGAGTAAACGTATGAGTTAATTTTGAGAGAAAATAGTAGTTATTTCAAAAGATTTGCCTCTGTTCTGTTTCATGAATACTGGGTAATCTTTAAGATCAGTACAGTTACATGGAGTACTTATCCTTTCTCAGCGTTATTATAAATCACCGTATAGGTATTATATATTAAATGAACTTTTTGTGTTGAACTGAATTTGAGGGATTATGCTGGTTAGCAGATTTCATTTTGTTCTCTTTTTTATTTAGAAAAATTTGTGATTTAGACAGAGCTCTTTGTGTTTCTGTTATAATTGTACCTTCAACTTCTTTCCAAATGATTTAAATGAAAGCATTAACACAGGGCTTCCTTTATATAGGCAGACTCCACAAGTATGGTACTTTTATAATTCTCACAGTGGTTTTTTTTTTAACATCTTTATTGGAGTATAACTGCTTTACAGTGGTGTGTTAGTTTCTGCTTTATAACAAAGTGAATGAGTTATACGTATACATATATCCCCATATCTCTTCCCTCTTGCGTCTCCCTCCCTCCCACCCTCCCTATCCCACTTCACCCCTCTAGGTGGTCACAAAGCACCAAGCTGATCTCCCTGTGCTATGCGGCTGCTTCCCGCTAGCTATCTGTTTTACATTTGGTAGTGTATATATGTCCATGCCAATCTCTCACTTTGTTCCAGCTTACCCTTCCCCCTCCCCAGTCCTCAAGTCCATTCTCTATTAGGTCTGCGTCTTTATTCCTGTCTTGACCCTAGGTTCTTCATGACCATTTTTTTTTTTTTTTTTAGATTCCATATATATGTGTTAGCATACAGTATTTGTTTTTCTGACTTAATTCACTCTGTATGACAGACTCTAGGTCCATCCACCTCACTACAAAAAACTCAGTTTTGTTTCTTTTTAGGCTGAGTAATATTCCATTGTATATATGTGCCACATCTTTATCTATTCATCTGTTGATGGACACTTAGGTTGCTTCCATGTCCTGGCTATTGTAAATAGAGCTGCAGTGAACATTGTGGTACATGACTCTTTGAATTATGGTTTTCTCAGGGTATATGCCCAGTAGTGGGATTGCTGGGTCGTATGGTAGTTCTATTTTTAGTTTTTTAAGGAACTTCCATACTGTTCTCCATAGTGGCTGTATCAATTCACATTCCCACCAACAGTGCAAGAGGGTTCCCTTTTCTCCACACCCTGTCCAGCATTTATTGTTTGTAGACATTTTGATGATGGCCATTCTGACTGGTGTGAGGTGGTACCTCATTGTAGTTTTGAATTGCATTTCTCTAATGATTAGTGATGTTGAGCATCCTTTCATGTGTTTGTTGGCAATCTGTATATCTTGGTCTGTATAGGTCTTCTGCCCATTTTTGGATTGGGTTGTTTATTTTTTTGATAATGAGCTGTATGAACTGCTTGTTCATACAAGATTAATCCTTTGTCAGTTTCATTTGCAAATATTTTCACCCATTTTGAGGGTTGTCTTTTCATCTTGTTTATGGTTTCCTTTGCTGTGCAAAAGCTTTTAAGTTTCATTAGGTCCCATTTGTTTATTTTTATTTCCATTTCTCTAGGAGGTGGGTCAAAAAGGATCTTCCTGTGATTTATGCCATAGAGTGTTCTGCCTATGTTTTCCTCTAAGAGTTTGATAGCGTCTGCCCTTACGTTTAGGTCTTTAATCCATTTTGAGTTTATTTTTGTGTACAGTGTTAGGGAGTGTTCTAATTTCATTCTTTTACATGTAGCAGTCCAGATTTCTTAGCCCCACTTATTGAAGAGGCTGTCTTTTCTCCATTGTATATCCTTGCCTCCTTTATCAAAGAAAAGGTGACCATATGTTCATGGGTTTATCTCTGGGCTTTCTATCCTGTTCCATTGATCTATATTTCTGTTTTTGTGCCAGTACCATACTGTCTTGATTACAGTAGCGTTGTAGTATAGTCTGAATTCAGGGACCCTGATTTCCTCCAGCTCTGTTTTTCTTTCTCAAGATTGCTTTGGCTATTTGCGGTCTTTTGTGTTTCCATACAAATTGTGAAATTTTTTGTTCTAGTTCTGTGAAAAATGCCAGTGGTAGTTTGATAGGGATTGCATTGAATCTGTAGATTGCTTTGGGTAGTAGAGTCATTTTCAAAATGTTGATTCTTCAATCTAAGAACATGGTATATTTCTCTGTTGGTATCATCTTTAATTTTTTTCATCAGTGTCTTATAATTTTTTGCATACAGGTCTTTTTTCTCCTTAGGTAGGTTTATTCCTAGATATTTTATTCTTTTTGTTGCAGTGGTAAATGGGAGTGTTTTCTTAATTTCACTTTCAGATTCTTCATCATTAATGTATAGGAATGCCAGAGATTTCTGTGCATTAATTTTGTATCCTGCTACTTTACCAAATTCACTGATTAGCTCTAGTAGTTTTCCGGTAGCATCTTTAGGATTCTCTATGTATAGTATCATGTCATCTGCAAACAGTGACAGCTTTACTTCTTCTTTTCCTATTTGAATTCCTTTTATTTCTTTTTCTTCTCTGATTGCTGTGGCAAAAACTTCCAAAACTATGTTGAATAATAGTGGTGAGAGTGGGCAACCTTGTCTTGTTCCTGATCTTAGTGGAGATGGTTTCAGTTTTTCACCATTGAGGATGATGTTGGCTGTGGGTTTGTCATATATGGCCTTTATTATGTTGAGGAAAGTTCCCTCTATGCCTACTTTCTGCAGGGTTTTTATCATAAATGGGTGTTGAATTTTGTCAAAAGCTTTCTCTGCATCTATTGAGATGATCATATGGTTTTTCTCCTTCAGTTTGTTAATATGGTTTATCACATTGATAGATTTGCGTATATTGAAGAATCCTTGCATTCCTGGAATAAACCCCACTTGATCATGGTGTATGATCCTTTTAATGTGCTGTTGGATTCTGTTTGCTAGTATTTTGTTGAGGATTTTTGCATCTGTTTTCATCAGTAATATTGACCTGTAGTTTTCTTTCTTTGTGACATCTTTGTGTGGTTTTGGTATCAGGGTGATGGTGGCCTTGTAGAATGAGTTTGGGAGTGTTCCTCCCTCTGCTATACTTTGGAAGAGTTTGAGAAGGATAGGTGTTAGCTCTTCTCTAAATGTTTGATAGAATTTGCCTGTGAAGCCATCTGGTCCTGGGCTTTTGTTTGTTGGAAGATTTTTAATCACAGTTTCAATTTCAGTGTTTGTGATTGGTCTGTTCATAATTTCTATTTATTCCTGGCTTAGTCTCCTAAGGTTGTGCATTTCTAAGAATTTTCCATTTCTTCCACGTTGTCCATTTTATTGGCGTAGAGTTGCTTGTAGTAATCTCTCATGATCCTTTGTATTTCTGCAGTGTCAGTTGTTACTTCTCCTTTTTCATTACTAATTCTGTTGATTTTAGTCTTCTCTCTTTTTTTTCTTGATAAGTCTGGCTAATGGTTTATCAATTTTGTTTATCTTCTCAAAGAACCAGCTTTTATTTTGATTGATCTTTGCTATCGTTTCCTTCATTTCTTTTTCATGTATTTCTGATCTGATCTTTATGATTTCTTTCCTTCTGCTGACTTTGGGGTTTTTTTGTTCTTGTTTCTCTAATTGCTTTAGGTGTAAAGTTAGGTGGTTTATTTGAGATGTTTCTTGTTTCTTAAGGTAGGATTGTATTGGTATAAACTTCTCTTTTAGAACTGCTTTTGCTGCATCCCACCGGATTTGGGTCATCGTGTTTTCATTGTCATTTGTTTCTAGGTATTTTTTGATTTCCTCTTTGATTTCTTCAGTGATCTCTTGGTTATTAAGTAGTATATTGTTAACCTCCATGTGTTTGTATTTTTTACAGATTTTTTTTCTGTAATTGATATCTAGTCTCATAGCATTGTGATCAGGAAAGATACTTGATACTATTTCAATTTTCTTAAATTTACCAAAGCTTGTTTTGTGACCCAAGATATAATCTATCCTGGAGAATGTTCCATGAGCACTTGAGAAGAAAATGTATTCTGTTGTTTTTGGATGGAATGTCCTATATATCAGTTAAGTCCATCTTGTTTAATGTATCATTTAAAGCTTGTGTTTCCTTATTTATTTTCATTTTGGATGATCTGTCCATTGGTAAAAGTGGGGTGTTAAAGTCCCCTACTGTGATTGTGTTACTGTCGATTTCCCCTTTTATGGCTGTTAGTATTTGCCTTATGTATTGAGGTGCTCCTATGTTGGGTGCATAAATATTTCCAATTGTTATATTTTCTTCTTGGATTGGTCCCTTGATCATTATGTTGTGTCGTTCTTTGTCTTTTGTAATAGTCTTTGTTTTAAAGTCTATTTTGTCTGATATGAGAATTGCTCCTCCAGCTTTCTTTTGATTTCCATTTGCATGGAATATCTTTTTCCATCCCCTCACTTTCAGTATGTATGTGTCCCTAGGTCTGAAGTGGGTCTCTTGTAGACAGCATATATATGGGTCTTGTTTTTGTATCCATTCAGCCAGTCTGTGTCTTTTGCTTGGAGCATTTAATCCATTTACATTTAAGGTAATTATTGATATGTATGTTCCTATTACCATTTTCTTAATTGTTTTGGGTTTGTTATTGTCGGTCTTTTCTTTCTCTTGTGTTTCTTGCCTAGAGAAGTTCCTTTAGCATTTGTTGTAGAGCTGGTTTGGTGGTGCTGAATTCTTTTAGCTTTTGCTTGTCTGTAAAGATTTTAGTTTCTCCATCAAATATGAATGAGGTCCTTGCTGGGTAGAGTAATCTTGGTCGTAGGTTTTTCCCTTTCATGCCTTTAAATACGTCCTGCCACTCCCTTCTGGCTTGCAGAGTTTGTGCTCAAATATCAGCTGTTAACCTTATGGGGATTCACTTGTATGTTATTTGTTGTTTTTCACTGGCTGCTTTTAACTTTTTTTCTTTGTATTTAATTTTTGATAGTTTGATTAATATGTGCCTTGGCATGTTTGTCCTTTGATTTATCCTGTATGGGGTTCTCTGTGCTTCCTGGACTTCATTAACTATTTGCTTTCCCATATAAGGGAAGTTTTCAGCTATAATCTTTTCAAGTATTTACTCAGTCCTTTTTTCTTTTCTTCTTCTGGGACCCCTATAATTCGAATGTTGGTGCATTTAATGTTGTCCCAGAGGTCTCTGAGACTGTCCTCAATTCTTTTCATTCTTTTTCCTTTATTCTGCTCCGCAGTAGTTATTTCCACTATTTTATCTTCCAGGTCACTTATCCATTCTTCTGCCTCAGTTATTCTGCTATTGATCCCTTCTAGAGAATTTTTAAGTTCATTTATTGTGTTGTTTATCACTGTTTTTTTGCTCTTTAGTTCTTCGAGGTCCTTGTTAAACGTTTCTTGTATTTTCTCCATTCTGTTTCCAAGATTTTGGATCATCTTTACTATCGTTATTCTGAATTCTTTTTCAGGTAGACTGCCTATTTCCTCTTCATTTGTTAGGTCTGGTGGGTTTTTACCTTGCTCCTTCATCTGCTGTGTGTTTCTGTGTCTTCTCATTTTGCTTATCTTACTGTGTTTGGGGTCTCCTTTTCTCAGGCTGCAGGTTATTAGTTCCCGTTGTTTTTGGTGTCTGCCCACAGTGGCTAAGGTTGGTTCAGTGGGTAGTGTAGGCTTCCTGGTGGAGGGGTCTAGTGCCTGTGTTCTGGTGGATGAGGCTCGATCTTGTCTTTCTGGTGGGCAGGTCCATGTCTGGTGGTGTGTTTTAGGGTGTCTGTGACCTTATTATGATTTTTGGCAGACTCTCTACTAATGAGTGGGGTTGTGTTCCTGTCTTGCTAGTTGTTTGGAATAAGGTGTCGAGTACTGTAGCTTGCTGATTGTTGAGTGGAGCTGGGTCTTGGCATTGAGATGGAGGTCTTGGGAGATTTTCGCCATTTGATATTACGTGCAGCTGGGAGGTGTCTGGTGGACCAGTGTCCTGAACTTGGCTCTCCCACCTCAGAGGCACAGCCATGATGCCTGGCTGGAGCACCAAGAGCCTGTCATCCACATGGCTCAGAATAAAAGGAAGAAAAAAAGAAAGAAAGAAAGAAAGAAAGAAAAAGGTAAAATAAAATAAAATAAAATGAAATAAAATAAGATAAAATGAAATTATTAAAGTAAAAAATAACAAAAAATTATTAAATAAAATTAAAAAGGTAATTAAAATGGAAGAAAGAAGAGAGCATCCAAACCAAAAAACAAGTCCATGAATGATACCAAGCGCTAAAAACTATACTAGAAAACAAGAAAACAAGAAAAAACAAAAAACGAACAGACAGAACCCTAGGTCAGATGGTGAAAGCAAAGCTATACAGAGAAAACCACACACTGAAGCATACACATACACACTCACAAAAAGAGAAAAAGGGAAAAAAAAAATATATATATATATTGGTGCTCCCAAAGTCTACCTCCTCAATTTGGGATGATTCATTGTCTATTCAGGTATTCCACAGATGCAGGGTACATCCAGTTGAGTGTGGAGATTTAATCCGTTGCTCCTGAGGCAGCTGGGAGAAATTTCCCCTTCTCTTGTTTGTTAGCACAGCTCCGGGGGTTCAGCTTTGGATTTGGCCCTACCTCTGCATGTAGGTTGCCTGAGGGCATCTGTTCTTTGCTGAGATAGCACAGGGTTAAAGGAGCAGCTGCTTCAGGAGCTCTGGCTCACTCAGGCCAGGGGGAGGGAGGGGTACGGAACGCGTGGTGAGCCTGCAGCGGCAGAGGCTGGCGTGACATTGCACCAGCCTGAGGTGCGCCGTGTGTTCTCCCTGGGGCCATTGTCCCTGGATCACGGGACCCTGGCAGTGGAGGGCTGCACAGGCTCCCGGGAGGGGAGGTGTGGATAGTGACCTGTGCTTGCACACAGGCTGCTTGGTGGCTGCAGCAGCAGCCTTAGCGTCCCATGCCCGTCTCTAGGGTCCACGCTGATAGCAGCGTTTTGCGCCTGTCTCTGGAGCTTGTTTAGGCGGCACTGTTAATCCCCTCTCCTCGTGCACCAGGAAACAAAGAGGCAAGAAAAAGTCTCTTGCCTCTTTGGCAGCTCCAGACTTTTTCCTGGACTTCCTCCTTGCCAGCTGTGGCGCACTAGCCTCCTTCAGACTGTGTTCACGCAGCCAACCCCAGTCCTCTCCCTGGTTCCGAAGCCGGAACCTCAGCTCTCAGACCCCACCCATACCAGCAGGTGAGCAGACAAGCCTCTCAGGCTGGTGAGTGCTGGTCGGCATCGATCCTCTGTGCGGGAATCTCTCCGCTTTGCCCTCTGCACCCCTATTGCTGTGCTCTCCTCCGTGGCTCCGAAGCTTCCCCCCTCCGCCACCCACAGTCTCCACCCGCGAAGGGCCTTCCTAGTGTGTGGCAACCTTTCCTCCTTCACAGCTCCCTCCCACTGGTGCAGGTCCCGTCCCTATTCTTTTGTCTCTGTTGTTTCTTTTTTCTTTTGCCCTACCCAGGTACGTGGGGAGTTTCTTGCCTTTTGGGAGGTCTGAGGTCTTCTGCCAGCGTCCAGTAGGTGATCTGCAGTTGTTCCACACGTAGATGTATTTCTGATGTATTTGTGGGGAGGAAGGTGATCTCCACATCTTACTCTTATGCCATCTTGAAGCTCCCCCTTGCAGTGGTTTCTAAAAAATTAATTTATTTATTTATTTTTGGTTGTATTGGGTCTTTGTTGCTGTGCGTGGGCTTTTTCTAGTTGCGGAGAGCAGAGGCTACTCTTCGTTGCAGTGCTCAGGCTTCTCATTGCGGTGGCTTCTTTTGTTGCGGAGCATGGACTCTATGTGCACAGGCTTCAGTAGTTGTGGCACGTGGACTCAGTAGTTGTGGCTTGTGGGCTCTAGAGTGCAGGCTCAATAGCTGTGGCGCACGGGCTTAGTTACTCCACAGATTATGGGATCCTCCTGGACCAGGACTCGAACACATGTCCCCTGCATTGGCAGGTGGATTCTTAACCACTGCACCACCAGGGAAGTCCTTTCACAGTGTTTTTTGACATCAAATAATTATGGAAGCCAACATTGTATTATTTTATAGATATTTGATATTACATTATATAGATATAGAAATATAATACTATATTTGGAGAATTAGGAAAATGTTCACTGAATTTTCTAGTTAATTGAGGCCTATCCATTATGTATATATTTGTAAAAATACACCTTGTCTGTTGTTCTTTAGTGGCAGTATTTTAGAAGTTCACAGAATTTGGATTTTCCTTACCAAGCTACAAAATTAGATTCTGCTCATCATGAGATAGTTTAAACCTAAAGATGCTATGACTAAATGTGAAGCTGAATTATCCTTGAAGGCTAAAATTAACATATGCAAACATTTTTTACATAACTGGGGAAAGTCATCTTTTAAAAAAATTTCCTGTGGCTTTTGAATCTAGAATTCCTTGTATTCTCATTGTTGATGACTCCGTGCCTGTGACTTTGCCCTTGAAAAATGTATGACTGTAAATTAGCTGAAGTTTCCACATATAGAGCTATGTTCTAATTGTCTTACAGTGTTATATATATAACATATGTTACTATTTAGATCTTAAAAGAATGAAATTAATTTTATTAAATATCATCTTTAGTGCTGTAATACTTTCTGTAGTTAAACATTTACATTGTAAAGTGTTACTCACGTTTTCTGAAGGTGTTACAAAAAAGATACTTAGTTTTTTAATGTTTACATTATTTTTTCATTCCATAATCTTTCTAACCTGTTCCTGTTACCCCCAAGTTCCCTGAAAATTTAGTACTTTTCAGTTGAAGTCATGTTCTGGACTAGTTCAGAGCCTAGGTCAGATTGCTTTGTCTTAGTCTGTGGATGAGAATAAGAACTAGGGATGTGGAAGGCTAGTGGAGTTGCCAAAAGAATCATTGTGTTCCCAGTCATTGAGTGGCTAGATCTAAGAACTAGGAATGTAGGAGGAAGTAGTTGCAGTAATGACAGTTACCCAGTTAGCCCAGGCCCTGTCAGTGTGTCCATCCTGCTGCTCCCCCCTCCACCTCCCTACCCCCAACCAAGGCATACTGACAGAGCGTTAAACTCCTTATTTCTGGGCTTCTCTCCATCCACTCTCTCCCTGCCCCTGATTGCTAATCTCCTTGGCTTTCAGACTACTGGTGCCATACTTCAAATGTTGATACCTGCCAGCTGTCTGGCTTTTTTCCCTGTTCATCTCTGGTTAAAGTATGCTCTCCCAATTACAGAGTCCCATGCAGCTTATGGGCAAGAGAATCTTTCTGTCGTCTGTATTGAAGCCTAATAGCCATGTATGTTCCAGCTTCCTTTAGTTGATCCGAGGAGTAAGGCCTCTGCATGTGCGCTAGAAAGTCAGGAGGACTGTTTCAGAACTCGCACAGGGTCCTTGCTCCCTAAGGAAGGAATACTCGTTGATGACTGGATGGACAGTGAACTTACTAAGGTTTTGTTCTGCCTGGTGATGTAAGGAGACAGAGGAAAAGAGTTAGTCACTAAGAGGTGACTTTTGTTATGTGTTTACTGAGTGGCAGTCACTAAGCTATATGCTTTCCATGCTTATGTTATTTAATCCTCACAACAGCTCCATGAGGAAAGTGAAGCTCAGAGAGGTTAGGTGACCTCCCCAGAATGGAGTGGTAGAACTGGAACACAAAAATCATACCTCTAGTTTTTAGAAATGTGTAAATCACAAAGCTTCTTACTAAATATATGTGAGTAGGTTTCTTCCCAGCTAGTCCTTCACTGGCAGTGAAATGAAGTGGAGTAGATGCTGACATGGCCCATCAAAGGCATATACAAACACAGGTGTGAGGTGAGAGATTTACAACGTAGGAAATTAAAGCATTAAACTTAATTTATTAAGATGTTTTATTTTAGCTGCCAGTTTTTGGCAGAAATGGAAACCAAATATTGTGTGTTAAATATACCATAAGTGGTTTTCCCAGTGTAATATGTGTGCTGCCTCTTGGGGAACATCGTATTCCTGCAGCCCCATTATCCAGCCCATGGCTTTTCTATACCCTTTGTTGCTTTTCTTCTCTGGGATGTTTTAAAAAACATTTCTTTGATCACATTGCGTGTTTTAGTTCATGTTTCACAGTAGACTCATGTAACATTCAAAGATGAGCGTAAACCAAAATCCAAGAGCAGATTTTACACTGAGGTAGGAGTGATTGAGTTGGACCGGTCAGGAGAAGTTACAGAGGCCACTGGTTGTTTCATGTCGGACCTTAGGAGGACAGCTTCTTGGTCCAGCTTTGGGTTTCTGGACTGTAGGGGCTGTGTTCCCCATCTGGATATTCTGGACGCCTTGTGGAACTGTGGCGGTTGTGACAATGAGGGGTGGGCACAGAGCGCCTGTGATGCGCCGGGTAGTTCTGCACAGTGACTTGTCCACGTCCTTTTCAACTGTTTAATGTTCCTTTTTATGTTTATGTGGACCAAAAAAACCTGTTTCTGTTGATCTGAATCTAGAACCAAACATGTTTTATAAATAAACACAGAATGTTGTTTCCCCCATGGTATTTGTACACCCGGATTGTTCCTGGAATCCCAGACAGAGAGGAGAAAGAATGCTCCTCACTGGTGTAGTGTTCGTGGCCCCCCACATGCCTGTCTGCAAACGGGGATGCCTGCAGGCGCTTCTAGGAGTGGGTGCAGCATGTGACCACCTGCTTGTGTCACTTAGTGCACGGGACTTCATCATTTATCTATGTCAGTGTTATTTTGTTTTAAATTACTTTGCTTTTCTTGTTATTTTAGTTATGGTATTATCCCACTTTAAAAAGTACATTGTTAACCTTGCTAATACCAAAGTAGCTATCATCCCAGACACATTGTTTCCATAACTAAAGTTATATCTGGTTGTCTTCCTATTTTTTGTAAAAAATAATCTTCTTAAATTAAACCCACAGTGTTGCATATTTCTAGGACCCACATCAACTTGTGAGCATTGCAGATGCAGGAACCGGCCAAAAGCAGCATCTCAGTCGTGCTCCTTTGTAGTCCCCTCACAGCAGAGTGCAGAGCTCTGCGCACAGGGCTTCCTGGTCTCCCAGTGGGCCGGGCAAGCTCACTCCTCGGATGGGGAGGACTAGGGCTGGCTGGCTGGCTGCTCACAGGTCCTCTGGGGGGCCTGGGTCAGGACATTCAGTTCTTTCTGTTCCTCACTTCATGGAACATACAGTGAAGGTGTCTTTTCCTTGGGATTGTGCTGTCCATACAGTGAGGTTTCTGGTCTTTGGATCACTTTTGAAATGATTCCTAGAAATTATAAATTTATGATTATGACTTAAAGTAGCCAGTCTTGAGGAATGTTAATCCTAAAAAGAATTCTAATTTTTTCAAAATATATCTATATTGTAGTTCATGATGATAATGGTGGTGTGTGTAAACAGCACTGCAGAGGAATTCCAAGCATCATAAACCATTGAGAGAATGTTGCCTTTGGACCTAGGACCTCTGAAATGCATTCAGCTGGTCAGCCTACAGGTCCTGAATATAGACTTGAGGGATGCATGGGGACGGGTTGGGTGGTTAGGGTGGTCTCTTTTTTCTCTTGCTCCCTTGTGGAGGCTCAGCGGCTGCTGGACCTGTGTTCTGAGGACTGGTTGGTGGTGGAGGCCTCGGTCCCTTCCTTTCTCTCTCTAGCACCATCAGCCTGCTGTTCCTTCATGCAGGGGGCTTCTTCCTCCCCTTTCCAGCTGGAACACAGACATGGCTCCATCATCTCACTTTGCTAATCATAGTGTAACCCCTACCCTCTGGAGGTCTAGATGTCACATACTCTGTTCATTTAATGTTATTTTAATGATTTCTTCCCCCTTTTTATTTCAAGGAAATACATTCGTGTATTTCCCATATTAATCTTGGTTTTGGTTGTATGTTTTTACGACAAGGAAGTTTGTCATTAAATTACGGGGAAGAGAGGCTTCCCTGGTGGCGCAGTGGTTGAGAGTCTGCCTGCCGATGCAGGGGACACGGGTTCGTGCCCCGGTCCGGGAAGATTCCACATGCCGCGGAGCGGCTGGGCCCGTGAGTCATGGCCGCTGAGCCTGCGCGTCCGGAGCCTGTGCTCCACAACGGGAGAGGCCACAACAGTGAGAGGCCCGCGTACCGCAAAAAAAAAAATTACGGGGAAGAGTGGACGACGAGGCTAGCCAGATAGGGTAAGGGCAGGAGGGCATTGGTGAAGGGTTTTGAGGCGTGGGCTGACGTGTTATAATCTAGTATGATGATGATGACTGAGTGAATTAGGAAGTGGAGACGTGGGACCCCAAAGGAGATTGCAGATTGCCAAGTAATACTGACACCACTTCACTTATCTTATAGTGAAGCTGCCTGCTAACTGAACGTGAGAATGAGTCTATTAAAGGCTTAATGAGATTAATTAGTTAGCACTAAGACCCTTGGGGTAAAATAATTAGTTGTGGTTGTTTCACAAATGTACAGGTGTGATGAAATGGCATGGAGCTGTGCACACGTGTTGTGCTGAAGTCGCCTATCCTGCTTTAGATGCTGTACTGCAGTTATGTGAGATGGGGCCATTGAGGCCCTGGGTGAACGGTACGTGGGGCCTCTCTGTGCTATCTTTGCAATTTCTTGTGAGTCTATAATTATTTTAAAATTAAAAGTTGGAAAAAAAAGGATTGCCAAGTAGTAGGATGTTGAGACTTATGGTAGAGTTCTGTTAGGATATTGCCAGTTTCTTTGTTAATGATGAGAGTTTGTTGAGTGAATGACTGACCAGCTGAAGGCCTGATGAGAGTCTGAACCATAGCCAGGCTGTGGCAGTGAACAGAGTGGGCAGGGATGGTAGTCGTTAGGGAAGGAGCCTGAGGGCTTGACGACTAATGGCCTGTGAGGTGAGGACGAGGCCAAGCTTTTGGTGTGTAGAATACACAGATAGTGCGAGGTTATTGATGGTGGGGAGTATAGAAATAGGAGTATGGTTTTAGGCAGGATAGTACTTTTGGTTCTGAAAATATTGCCTGTGAGTGCTGGTCGGCCAATTAAGATAGGCAGTGGACAGTTCAAAATGTTAAGCTGTGTTCAGGAGGTCGTGGTTGGAAATATATAATCAAAATACCATATGACAATACTATTTGAAATGGTGGAAAAGAAGATTGCTAAGGGAGAAAGTGTGAGTGAGAAGACCTGGGAAGAGTAATCTCATAGTGGATTTCTTATGTCCCTGGGTAAGTTACCTAACCTGTCACTGCCTCATTTTCTTCCTCATAAAATAGAGAACATCATAGCATATCCCTTGTAGGATTGATGTGAAACCAAATGAAATTACCTGGTAAGTTGCATAATGCTTGGCATGTAGTAACTGTTTACTAAAGGTTAGCTATCTTATTATTTATTAAGCACTTTGGTTATGCATGTAAAAACAAAACTAAATAATACTTCTAACTTTAGAAGTTGTATTGAATGTTTAAAATTAAGCAAGTGATCTAATTAGCTGTTATGTTTGGTTTTTGAAGGTCTGTTTGGTTGTAGTCTTGGAACTAATTTTTGTGATAATTGCAATTGACCCTTGAACAATGCTGAGGTCAGGGGCGATGACATCTCCCCCCTCCTCACAGTCAAAAATCCACATGTAACTTTACAGTTGGCCGTAGTTCTCCATCCTTGGACTCAACAAACAGTAGATTGTGTAGAAATGTTGTACACATTTATTGGGAAAAAAATTCCCATATAAGTGGAACCACACAGTTTAAACCCATGTTGTTCAAGGGTCAACTGTATATAATTCACTTTAAGGTATTTTTATTAAAAAAGTTCTCATTTTTCTTGACTGTTAAAACCTCTGTGACACAACCTTTGGTGTAGTAATTTCACCTTCACTTTCCTTCTCTGTTTTTTATTGTATAATTCCTTCACCTTTTGAGACTTAAAGATAAACTCTTGGTCTATATATTGGTTGAGAGTTGGGTAAATGAGGGGTGATCATACTAGAATTGAATCGAGTATTTGACAGGTTTCTTCTGATGCAGATGGGCTGCAGGAACGCAGTTGCATTTGGCATCTGTTTCTTTTCTTTGTGGCAGGATTGTTATGCTCTAGAAGTGTCATTTGGGGGAGCCAAAGCACTGTGCTTTAACTTCCAACAGTCTGTTCAGTGTAAAAGGAAAGCAAATAGTGAAATGAAGTCCATGCTTTGCAGGTGTTTATATGTTTCTTCCTTCTGCCTTAATAGTAAGTGATTAGAGGGGTTTATTAAATAGTAAACACATATGACTCAATGTTAGGCACTTACATACCTAGTTTTAACTTTTTACACTTGCATTTTAGTTGTCCAGTTGATATTTTAGGGGTTAAGAGAAATTACTATTTTCCAGTTGGATGTATGTCATATTACCTCAGAGTGCTATAGTTGCTCTGAATTAGCCTGTTGATTCCTTGTCTAATTGAGACCCACCATGAAATGCATAAAAAAAAGCATCCCTTGGAATATAGACTTGATTTTTCCAGTCAATGAACCTACTAATATTTTCTGAGGGCCTCTAGATGCAAAGCACTGTAAATTATATTAAAAATATTGCCACTTGAGTAAGTCCATAAAGAAACAATTTTGGTACTGTTTGGTTGATTAGTGTATATCAGAGCTGTTGTTTGGATTTTCTAGATACAGGGTGTTCAGAGATGCACAGGATGTGTGTACAAATGGATTAGAATTTGGATTTGGGAAGGATAGCTTCTTGTTTGTTTTATTCTGTCTGTCTTGGATTTTGTTTAGTTTGTTGTATACCCTTTAAAATGGATTAGAATTCATTTTAGTATCCCTTTTTAATATAACCTTGGCATGATTTTTTTTTTCCTCCTCTTTTTATTTACCACTTCCTCTGACACACAGGCATGTGTACAGACACACATAAAAGAGCCACAGTTTGGGTAGAATTTATAGCAGGATAAAGATATGATTTATTTGAAGTTTTCAGTAGGTTGCTATCTATAGTCATGAGAAAAATCTACTTTTGAATTTTGCTGCCTCTTTTTTTTTTGCAAGAGGATTAATTCTAGAACAGAGGGGCTGTCTCTAAGACTATGTCTTCATCAAAAGCTGGGGTTCCATATATGTTAGAAATGATATATTCTTCCTCCACCATCCCTCAAGTGCTTGCTATTTATTATGTGACTATTGTTTATCAAATCTGAGTTGCTTACTTTTGTTAGCCAGTGGGGTGTTTTGGGTCAGTTAAGAGAGGAAATAGCTTTTTAAAAAAGTCAGCATTGGGGCTTCCCTGGTGGTGCAGTGGTTAAGAATCCGCCTGCCAATGCAGGGGACACGGGTTTGAGCCCTGGTCTGGGAATATCCCACATGCCGTGGAGCAGCTAAGCCCATGGGCCACAACTGCTGAGTCCACGAGCCACAACTACTGAAGCCCGTGTGCCTAGAGCCTGTGCTCCGCAACAAGAGAAGCCACCGCATTGAGAAGCCCGCGCACCAAAATGAAGAGTAGCCCCTGCTCCCCGCAACTAGAGAAAGCCCGTGCGCAGCGACGAAGGCCCAATGCAGCCAAAAATAAATAAATAAATTTCAAAGAAAAAAACTCACGCAGCTGAATGGGCTGTTTAAAAGCAGATGAATGGGCTGTTTAAAAAAAAAAGTCAGCATCACTCTTTGTGTTAGAGAATATAGTTACTTTAGGTAAAAGTAATGGGTTAGCTTGGTTTGTTCTGATGGCAGCTTTGCTACTTTATTGTCTGCTGGCTTCTCTTTGTCTAACAAAGAAAACTGACAGATTGCTTTCCTTTTTATGAGTGCTTTTCTTTAAATCTATGATTGAATATCTGTGAAATTAACTTCAGCTTCTACAGTACTGAATGGCTAAAGTGGAAGGAAGGAAGCCCCCTCCCTCACTCTCTCATCCTTCCCTCCTTTTTCTTAAAAAAATGCTATTTGAACCTAGTTTGGGTAAAGTTGACCTCTGGCGGAGTTGATAGAGAAAACTGAAATAAAATATGTATTTTTCTTCTCTTCTGAATTTTGTGTTAATTCGCCCCAAATGACAGAATGAGCCTAAATGTGAAGTGCTAGGTTTTAGCAAACTAAGCTGAACTTAATTTATATTTCTTTATTTTTACTGTATATGTGGTAAAATTAGATAATTAATAAAGATTTAAAGGAATATCTAATTGATAAATTTACCGTTTTACCTTCTTAAACCTAAGAAGCATAATTTGCCTAAATTATGCAAAATGCTAATAAAAGGTTTAATTTGCTAATCATCTCAGTTTGATTAGAAGCAGATGCTGATTATCTGTACAAATCTAGATGGACCTTTCAAAGATGGCTTTATTTAAAATCAACTTGTCAAACTAATTAGGATATAAACTTAAGGGATAACAAATACCAGTGGTTATCTGTAGACTTTCAGTGTAACATAGGGCAAGGTAATCCATAGATGCTGTGAGCCAAAGACTCAGTGTATACAATATAACAGTGTCATTAGGAATTTCATTTTTCCCGAAGTTTAAGAATTGAACTTTGTTTTTTTACTGAGCTCATTAGAGTCTCTAGTCGTAACTTTGTTGGTCCTTTGGGTCTCTGATTTTTGTACTGGCTCTTTTCTCCTGCTGTGAGTCAGACAGCACAGGGAGCCGATACAATACTGTGCGGGTGCCTTCAAACCAAGCATAGAAACAGGCAGGTTCATCACAGACAGGTATGCCAGGCTCCTCTCACAGCTGACCAGATCCTCCCCATAACAAGTCTAAGAGATGTGGCAGGAAATAAGTCAGCAGGTGTGCGTCAGCGTTATTGCCAGGAAGCAGGGGGAGCATCTTAGTTCAGTAACTGAGCAAGAATTTGGATCCCAGCCTTTGGGTTCTTCCTAGCTTGTCTTTTTATCAGGAAGAGCAAAGACAGAAGACTGTTTATAGACTGGTCAAGTGTCTGTGGCTGATTTAGGATTAAGACTAGGGAAACTAAGATAAAGAATGCATTACCCCTAATCTGAGTCAGGGACAGAAAATGTTTGGGGTTTTGCACTGTAGACCTAGGGTGTTAGGAAAGGGAACCTGAGGTATAGACGTATGAATCCTGCTTTGACATGCACCAGGATCAAGGGTAGTGTGCTGTTTCAGTGCGGTAATCTAGAGGTCATACAGCCTGGGGGTGCAGAGCACAGGCTCCTGTGCCATACCACATATGGTGCTGCCACTTACTAGTTTTTCTTCTTTGATGTGGATTCCTTGCCTGCAAAATAGAAAATATAACAGTACTACCTCCTAAAGTTGGGAAGCTTCATTCAATAAGTTACTGTATGTAAAGTTCTTAGAACAGTGCCTGGCAGATAATAAGCACACAGTAAATGTTAACTCATTATTATTATTGTTATGTTTAGTTGCCATTCTAGCTTTTACATGAGATTTGTAAAACGATGGTGTATATGGAGAATATTGGCTTTTCCCCCAATATCCCTTTGAACCATTTAAAAATGATGGCTACATTTGCAGCAACATGGATGCAACTAGAGATTGTCATACTAAGTGAAGTAAGTCAGAAAGAGAAAGACAAATACCATATGATACCACTTATATGTGGAATCTAAAATACAACACAAACGAACCTATCTATGAAATACAAACAGACTCACAGACATAGAGAACAGACTTGTGGTTGCCAAGGGGGAGGGGATTGGGAGAGGGATGGAGTGGGAGGTTGGTGTTAGCAGATGCAAACTATTCTATATAGGATGAATAAACAACAAGGTCCTGCTATATACTATGTACTATATAGCATACAGAACTATATTCAATATCCTATGATAAACCATTTCCTATGATAATGGAAAAGAATATTAAATAAAAAAGCATGTGTATATGTGTATAACTGAGTCACTTTGCTGTACAGCAGAAATTAACACAACATTGTAAATCAACTATACTTCAATTAAAAAAATGATGGCTACAAGCACATGTACAATAACAAAAAATAAGAACTTCAATTGTGTAAGATAAGTCAAGAGAATTTGGAATATTAGAGTTTTATTAAAATGAATAGCACAGATTTCAAAGGGTAAAAGGAGAAGTTACTTTAAAATTCAGTTGTTTTCTAGCTCCTGGAAGATTAGAAACAAGTTATTATGCAATAGGATAAAGGGGTTTTGTTACTACAGGGACTTTGATCTGTAGAATGTGGTGGCAGTGGTGCTCTGCCAGGGTCTGGGGGCAGCCCCTAAGAACTTGGCAGCTTCCCCCTCCTGCATCCTGAGGTGCCATGTAAGAAGTCCATCCAGACTTGCTGAGACCAGCTTGCGGGAGAGATCTGTTCTGAAACCAGCATAAACCAGCAGCTGCCATGTGGGAGAGGCCGTGTCTCAATGCCTCGACAGTCCCAGCTGAGCCCAGCCCTGGAGCCACCACCCCCCCAGGGGCCGGACATGGGAGCGAAGCCTCCTGGCCTCTTCAGATCTGGCTGTTCACTAGCTCTGTACCCCTGTTGACCTCATGTGATGCCACACGGAGCAGAGGAATTGCCAGCTGCATCCTTTTAAAAAAAAAAAATTTTTTTTTTCATTTGACTCTGCCGGGTCTTAGTTTTGGCGTGTGGGATATTTTACTTGTGACATGTGGGATCTAGTTCCCTGACCAGGGATCAAATCCAGGCCCCCTGCATTGGGAGCATGGAGTCTTAGCCACTGGACCATCAGGGAAGTCCCCTTTTCTTAATTTTTGAAAAAAATTGGGAGATGGAATGAAATGGTTACTGTTTTAAGCTAAGTTTTGGGGTAACTTGTTATGCAGTAATAGGTAACTGATATCCAGAGCTAAATTCAGGCTTCTGGCTTCTTGAGTTTGAGCTGAAAATAAAACAAAATCGTGTGCCCCAAATACCCTCAAACAACCCTACCATGACTTGGAAAGACTTTATGAAATGTAGTCAAAATAATATTCAAAACTATGGTTAATAGTATGGAAAATGAAATTCTGATAATTAGGTGAGTAGAGAAAATTCTGAGGGAGAGCAGATAACTCAGAAGGGACAGAAATGGGGGACTTCCCTGGTGGCGCAGTGGTTAAGAATCCGCCTGCCAATGCAGGGGGCACAGGTTTGAGCCCTGGTCCGGCAAGATCCCACATGCTGCGGAGCAACTAAGCCTGCGCGCCACAACTACTGAGCCTGCGCTCTAGAGACTGCGAGCCACAACTACTAAGCCCGCGTTCCACAACTACTGAAGCCCGTGCACCTAGAGCCCGTGCTCCGCAACGAGAGAGGCCACTGCAATGAGAAGCCCGCGCACCGCAACGAAGACTAGCCCCCGCTTGCTGCAACTAGATAAAACCTGCGTGCAGCAATGAAGACCCAATGAAGCCAAAAATAAATAAAATAAATAAATTTATTTAAAAAAATGGGACAGAAATAGGAAAGTTGTTGATAGATGCTTTCTACCTTTCAGAAATGTGATTGGTGAAGCTGCTTAAAAAGAATTCATTTTTATGGCTTTTTAATTTTGAGGAAGAGAGGCTTGCCACATCCCTGAGATCTGCCAGGAGTGTCAGGATCCTTTGAGGTCTTCTTTACTTCCGAAGATACCTTTTTATTATACAGTGCTCTTACCTATCAGAGTTTGCTAAAGTTTAAAGTAGACTGAATTAATTGTGTTTATTTCATAGCATAGATTGTGGATAGTTGTTTCTTCTTGCTAAATTCAGTTCAGCTAAGAGGTAGTGAGCTAAGAGATACATTCAGGGTACTTCTATGAGGGATTTAAAAGCACGTTCTTAAATAGAAAGGGACATTCATAAATGAGTAAAAGCAATCTTAAGTTACTGTAGACACCATACCATACAGCTCCTTGATTTTTGTGTGCCCTTTTGAAATGGTTCCAGATTTTTACTTTCTTCTTTATTTTTAGCAATAGCCTCCTATTGGCTCTGCATATTATGGAGTTTGGATTATGGTAGATAAGGGGGACGGTTTAACTTCTGTGGAAAATCTATTGAAATTATTTCTTATTGAAAAACTGAAAATAGATTTAAAAAACTATTTCATAAGTCCAGGGAAGCAGGACAGTTGAGACCTATTAAAACCCGTCTGTGTGTTGGCAGACACATTTGCTGCTATTATAACACTTTGCTTAAGGAACAGGAGAATCGTAGACATATGCAAACACGTACACAGCTCTTTGAATTTGCTGCTTAGCTCTCTGGATTCATTAAGCTGTATCACTTTTGGATTGTAATGATCTTACTGGAGGCAAGATACAAAGTGAAGGAAATGCAGCATAAAATTCTCTTGTAAGTTTCCAAGGCTGCTCTTCTTTATTTCTATAAAATTGAAGTAATAATTAATAATTTGCCTTTTTGAGGGATAACTTAAAACTAACAGTAGCAAGGAAAATATAGTTAAGGAACCAAGTGACTGATATTTCGAATAAAAGATCAATGTCAAGTTTACTACAGAGAACAATATAATGTATGAATTCAGTTTGTTCTCTCTCTTTTTACAATTTTGAGGACATAGAATGAAAATGGCTCCATTTAGGTGGGTAGGAGTTCAGGCTTTGGAGGGAGACTAATTATAATACAATGTGGATGAGATACGTACTTACAATATTACAAGAATGATGGCTATTACAGGGAGGGTCGCATTAATGTCACAGGTTCCTCAGGGCTGACATGAGCTCTTTTTTGGATTTCTGATGTAGAGGAGTAGAAGGAGGGCTGTGAATTGCTGGGGCCCAGAAGAGGGCCCCTGGGTGGTGCAGGCAGGGTGCTTCCCATTGTACTCCACTGTTGAAGCCCTGGAGAACTGGAGGACTGGATGTCCCTGAGTAAACCCACTCTGTTGGTGGCGTCACGGCTTCGTCCTGTGTTTGAATCCATGTCTTAAGTGCAGATGGAGCACTTGAACATTTTAGGACTGTAATGAGGGATGGAACTGTGAGTTGGGAAGGGATATAACCAAGGGGAGGACTCGGAAGTAAGATCGAAGGGTGAGCAGCGTCTGCAGGACACCTGTGTGAGATGGTGGGGAACACTTGTCTGCACCTCCATCAGCATCAGGAGGTGGCTAGGAAGGGTTTGACTCTATAGCTCCTTCCCTACCAAGGTTCTCAGATTCACACACAGTTTATAAGAAGTGTGCTTGCAAGGCAACTGTGCCTGTAAGATAAGTCCCCTAGCTACCAGAGTTCATTCCTGAGTCCATCCTACGTAGAATCCTTTATATTAATTTGTAACCAATATTTAATAAAGGCTTTATGTATATCCAGCAGTATGCTTTGTGTGATGGAGGATTTGCATTAACATGCTTATAGTTTGGGAGAGCAGGAAGAGACTTTTCAAGAAACAGAACAAGGTAAAATGTTTGATGCTGTCAGTAAGAGTTATGAAAAAGTAAAGAGGGTATTGCTGTGGGCTAGATTAATCTAGGAAGGCATCGTCGAGCTAATGGTATTTCATCTGAATCTTAAAAGAAGGCCGAAAGGAGGTAGCAGAGACACTCTGATGGTGGATTTCTGTGCCAGCTGCAGCCTCAAATGTCTGGGTAATTTTCTGAGGAATGAAAATTGTTGAATTGGGTCACCAATAGGACACCTTTTTCGAAGCCGTAAAACTAATTTCTAATATTTTCAGTTACAAATATATGTATCTGAGCATCTCTTGGAATAAACACCTCCTTTTCCTTCACCGAGACACAAAAAATATCTAGTATTCTGTCCGCTTGAATTTGAAATACATGATAGACATATAAATTTAATAACACCTAACTTTTTAAAAAACTTAAATTTCCAATGATTTGATTTCCCATGGCCTATAAGAGAAAATGTAACAAATCAGTTTCTTTTTCGGACCTTATTTTCCCCTACTCTTTTGTTTCATTCTACATTTGCTTGAATAAACATGACTTTACCAATAGTCTGTATTGACTCTAAGCAAGTTTCATCCTTTCCTCCCCAGCTAAGTAAAGCCTTATTTTTGTAATATCCTACTGTTAGCTGCTTATGTTGGAAAGCTTCTGTCTTATCCTGTCTTTCATGAATCAGAGTTTGGCTGCCTCTCTTCCAGTGATCTTGAAAATGTCCAAAATGCTGCATAGTTAAAAAAACTTAGAACTAAGTAAAGTTGAACAATTTTCTACTGGGCTACATTGAAAAAGTGGGAAGGAAAATTACTTCCCTTTGTTTTTTTGGAAGACATTTGCCAGTTGGAGCCCCAACAAAGATGGTGTTTGGAGGCCTTTAATTGTGCACCAAAAAGTTATTGCAGAAGATAACATAAGGGAGAAGTCATAAAGTGGTAAATTTGAAGCTCAGTAATAGAAAGCTGTGTGAAGATATAGGAATTGTGCCAATTAACTGGGTGCTTTAAATAAATAGTTTAGAATTAAAGAAACAGTTGCAGATTTCATAGACTTGATTAACTTAGTTCACAGGAAAACAGGAGCAGGGGAACACACTTCAGATCACTTTAGTTGTAAAGTCTCCTTAGCATTCATTAAAATTTTGCTTTATAATATTTACTGATTATAAAGTTTAATAATGCAAAATCAGAACAATTGTTAATCTAATATTTTATGTTAAATCATTGAAATAAAATTCCACATATATTTGGGTGAAAATAAATTGTGATGGTAGGAATTCAGTCCTGAACTATTGACTGTGTCAGCAGCCAGTAAATATTTCCCAGGCTGGGCACAGTAGTTGTGAGTGTATATGAGGGACACCCAGTGAAGCCTGTAAATGGTGCCTGACCCTTGGGTCTTCTGATCTGTCGAAGAACCATGACACAATTATATAAGTAACCAATTAGTAATAACAGAAAATGTGATTGTATATATGAAAGAGATGTGCGGGAAAACATTAAATATTCATCTTACCATAAATGTCCACCTGTTCCCATGTTGCATTAGCTTGAGGTAAAGTACAGCTTTTTAGATTTTATTATTCTTCTTTTGTTTGAATGAAAATGCCTCTCTCCTAAACAAAAACAAGAAAGGAGATTACATTTGTTATTGAAGGATATTTTTGCTGGATGAAGAATTCTAGATTCTTGGCAGATTCTTTGAGTACATTGAAAATATATGACTCTGCTGTCTTCTGGCTTCTGCTTTTGCTGCTGAGAAGTCAGCTGATGGTCTAACTAACTCCTTTGAGGGTAAGATCGCCAGCCTGCTTATTGTATCCTTTTAAGATACTCTGTTTGATTCACTTCTGTTTAATTTTAACATGGTCAGTTTGACTCGGAGTGAAATTCTTTAGTTTATCCTGCTAGGGTTTCACTAGGCTTCTTGGATCTGTAGATTGGTGTCTTATACTAATTCTGGACATTCTCAGCCGTATTGATTTAAAATTTCCCTCCATGCATTCATTCTCCTCTCTGTCTGGGATTCCAGTCAGTGTATTTGAAACCTTCTTAGTCAGTCCTTCACATCTCATTCTCGTATCTGCATTTTCCTTTTTTATTCTTTCTCTCTGCTGAATTACAGATGATTTCTCTTCAACTGTTTCCGAGTTTGTTATTTCTCTATTCTGTTTTGTCTGTTTTGCTGCTGTTGTGTTTTAAATTTTGTCTCTTGTAATTTCTGGAAGTTCTTCTAAAGAACTGATGTGTTACTTTTTATGGATTCATGTTCCATGCTTATATTTTAAAATTTGTTTTTCTCTTCTCTAAATGTTGTACGTTGTGTTTTAACCTGCTTCTGATAATTCTAAGACTCAAAATCTGTGTAGTCCTTTCCTGCTATTGTTGTGCTTGTTTCTAACTCATGCTGCCTTGCTTCCTGTGTGCCTGGTTATCTGTGACTGGTTATTGTCCTCACACAGTTTTGGGGGTTCCCAGGGGGTGAATGTGCTCTCTCTGAAAGGCAGTGTGTGGCCTCTGCTAGGCTTCTGGAGTATTACCAGTCAGGGACTCTTTTTTTTTTTTTTTTTTTGTGGTACACGGGCCTGTCACTGTTGTGGCCTCTCCCGTTGCGGAGCACAGGCTCCGGATGCGCAGGCTCAGTGGCCATGGCTCATGGGCCCAGCCGCTCCGCGGCATGTGGGATCTTCCTGGACCTGGGCATGAACCCGTGTCCCCTGCATCGGCAGGTGAACTCTAAACCACTGTGCCACCAGGGAAGCCCCACCAGGGACTCTTTTTAAACCATCTTTAGTACCATGACTCCTGGGCCTTTGCGCACTGTGGATGTGTGCCTGGGATGTTGCACGAGGTGGCTACAGCTTCTCAAAGACTTCGTTATTCCTACCTTTTTCTTTTCCTCTTTGTCCAGTGCCGGGAGAGCCTGCTCTTTATTCTTGTGTAGCTGGGGAGAGATGGTGAGTCACTTCTAGTTCATTCTTTCCCTAGGGATGTTGTCCTTTGGGAGGGTCTCCTTTAGGATCCCATGGTTGGTGGGTGTTAATCCTTGACTTTTGCTGCCTTTGCTCCTTGAGGCTGTGAATCTGAAGCACTAGCAGATGGCACTGGCTGATGCCTTCAGGGCAAAAGTGGCTTTGGTTCTCCTGGGTTTAGGTTGTCCTCAAAATTTGTCCTGGCAGTTTCCCTTGTTCTGTCAATTTTTTAGTGCTCTTAAACTAATTATATTTTTAATGGTTTATCCAGCATTTTTCATTGTTTTCAGTGGGAAGTAGATCAGAATAACTTAAGATATTAGAAACTGCCTAACGGCCCAGGGCTGGAGCCAGGAGCCTCTGTCTACTGCTATGCTGTTGGAATGTTGTTGTAAACCACACCCCCTCCCCCCCAGCATGTGCTGTGCAGCCTCTGTGCAGGCTGGGCTGCAGAGAGGATGGCTCTTAGGGGTGCTGTTGCTTTAATTTGCTGAACTGTCCATGTGCTCATCTGGAGTAACTGTGTCAGGTAAAACCATCTTTATTAAAGGTGCTGTTGTTCATGCTTTCACCCAGGCACGATCCTGTCATCTTTCACTTCTTGGTATTTCCTTTCCATCTTTCTTATTGCTTATCTTTTTCTTCCATTTCTATCACAATGTTCTAATTCTAAGATTACCTTACTACTGCTTGTTGGTCTACTGCAGTAACCTCTTAACTGGTCTTTGATTACTACCAGAATTGAACATCCTTTTGCATTTATGAATTCTTACGACTCTTTGTATAAATTATCTGCTTTTATCATTTGATGAGTTATTTTATCATATGCTCTCAATAACAATTTTTAGTCTCTCGGAGTTTTACCATACAGAATTTTAATTTTTTTCTTCTCTTTTTCTGTGTTTCTTCAGTTTGAACATTGTCACCTTTTGTAGTTCGTATATTCCAGTCTGTAAACGTTTCACCAGGTATTACGACAAAATCTGGGAAAATAAAAATAAATATAAGTAAATATAACACATTTATCTATGCTTAGGTTCATATTATGGTGTGGAAGATACACATATACATGCTTATGGTACAGTGTGTAAATACTGTAATACTGCATATAACTATTGTTGAGGAAATCTGGGGAAACTTTGTGGAGATAATGTGTTAGCTGCATAGCCATTTTCCTGTAGAAACACAGGGTATGGGAGGAAATTTCAGATATGGAAAATGTGTGCAAAATCATAGCGATGAAAGTCATGGTGTGCTACAGGGAATGCATATAGGTTGGTATCATTGGAGAACAGAGTATTTGGGGAATGAAAATTGAAACCAGGAAGAGTTTCAAGGCCTGGGTTAAACAAGACTTTGATGGGCCCACAGAGCGTGCGTGTTGGGGATGATGGAGTGGGTGAGCAGCGGGGTGAGGCATCCGGCTGGGGAGAGCATGTGGGCTGTGGCTGTGGGAGTGGGCTGCTGAGGTGGGGTGGGGGTGGGTGGCGGGCCAGGGCTGTGAGCATAGTGTGGACCAGTCTTCACATGGATACAGCAGTTACTTCGGAGAGTGGCAAGAAGGGAGATGTTACCATGTCAGGAAGATTTGGGTTTGGACTGCCTCGGTCCCAGTTTTAGCCCTGAAAGTCCCATGTCCTGAGACACCCTAAGTCCTTTGAGAACTGGGATGGTGGGTTATCCTGGGGAGGAGCCAGAGGGGCTGATGCATTTGGGGCTGTGAATGGTGTGGGGGAGGTGCTGGCCAGAGTTGGGGGAGGGAGGGAATGAGTCTCTGCTGACTTAGGCCAGAGCAGTGTCCTCAGAAGGCTGCAGAGGTCCAGGAGGACTGGGAAGAGGGCAAACTGTGGGCCGGGCTGGATAGGAGGGCTAAGTGGGAAATATTTTGGAATGAGCTCAGAGGGAGTATACATATCACTGAGGGGGTAGATGGGGCAGGGCTGGAAGAAATGAGAATGGCTAGGAGCACTGCTGGGGCTCCAGAGGGGTCTAAATTTTAGGTACTGACTGAGGGCAAGGACGAGGGACTTGCATGAAAATAATTGAGCAAAAGATTCATTGAGATCTTTGGTGCAAAGTTGTCTCAGTTCTGACTCTAGGGTTTTCGACTCAGGCTTTTAGCCTCTTGGTTAGGATTAAATAATATAAACAGTCTGATTTTTCTCAGCCACTTATTTCTCTAAGGTTCTATATTTTTATATTTAACCTATTGTCTTGTAATATAGTTTTACATTTGCTCTTAGGAATAGATATGAGTTTTTAAATTTTCTTAATATTGCTTTCTATATATTCAGCATCATTTATTACATAATGCATTGTTTACTTATTGTTACTTTATGTTTTGCTATGTTAGTGGCATTTTTCTAGGGCACACCAGCTTGGGAGTCATTCAGCCTATAAATTGGCCAGTTGAGTCCTGCTCCCCAATTCAGACCTGGGGTGGGGTGTGTGTGTGTGTGTGTGTGTGTGTGTGTGTGTGTGTCCCTGAGAGAGAGCGAGAGAGAGAGATTGACTGATTGAGATTGATTAATTGAAGTGACTTTCTTCCGTCTTCTGTGCCCCATGTGGCTTCCTAGGTGTCCGGCCTCTGGGATGGTATCAAGCTATTCTCAGTAAATCATGTTTAATGCTGTTAAGTGCTGCCTGGCTACCCTGTTAGTGCTGATCTATAAGCCTCAGGCAAAGCCACTGCCCTAGTGGTGCCATTGGTGACTTTCAGCTTTATCCACGGCTCTTTGAGTGAACGGTCTCTGAGCTGGACTCAAAACGTAGGTTCCTGGGATGGATCCCTTGTTGCCTCTCTTCCACTCTGCTGAGTGTGCTTCCTTCCATCTGCCCACCTCTCGCTCCTGTGAGCCAAGTCTGAGCACCGGGTCATGTGGCGTCCTGCCTGCCCTGGGTGGTTTGGAGGGTGTCCCCACCTCACCCCGGCAGCCCTGGGGTACGTGCTCCATTCCCGCTCTCCCCGGGCCTGGCGGACACCCAGGTTCTCGCAAGACCTCTGCTCTCCTGCTGCTGCAGGAGGTCACACCTTCTCCTCTCTGAGTGGCTGCTGCTTTCAGATTTCATTGTTGGTGGAGTCAATTTGTCCTCTCCTATAAGCTTTTGCTATGGTTGAATAATACAGTTAGTTTATAAGTAGCACCTTACTTTTGCTCGTGTTATCTGCTGGCACTGTACCTGGCTTCTAGAAGGTGCTGAAGGAATGTTTGCTGAGTGGGGTGGGATGGGGGGAATGCTTTCCTGATGTGTCCTGTCAGATTATACTGTTCTCATGTGTATCTGGGCCTGTTATGTGCAGCTCAGGAATTACTGCTGTTTTGATTTATTTAGGAGACTTAGAAGAACTTTTGTATAAATTACCCAGCTCTTTATAAAAAGAGGCTTGTTTTCTTGTAGGAGAGAAGAAATGTGCTTGAGTGTAAGTGATTAATCTTTCCTTTTTGGTGTTAAATTTTAGTGTGTTCCGAATGTGCCTTATGCTATTAAAAAAAGAGCAGTAATAAAATAACCAGACGATTGATTTTTACATTGATCATGTTGGCAGAGTTACTGAGACATCAACATACTAATTAGAATGTCAGGATATTAAATTATTGTTCATTTTTCTAACTTTGAATGTTTTGGGTGACTATAAAAATGACAAAGAATTTGTAAGTAAAGTAAAGATTTCCCCTAGAGATTTACCAGTTTAATTTTTTCCCCCTTTATTTGGCTCTCTTCTGTACATTTAAATGAAGTATTTTGTAAGAATTGGATTATTAGTAGAAAAAATGTTTTAAACTAACTTTTATTTTAGGTAGATAAGTGTTCTGGCTGTTTATTACTGTGTAACATCTGTCTCCAAACCTAAAACAACAATTCTGAAAGCTAACATTAAAACTTTAAAACCATAGTCTAACCCTAATGTTTTAAAACAATACCATTTTATTATATCTCACACTTTTGAGGGTCCGGGATTCAGACTGGGCTCAACAGGGCAGTTCTTTTGCTCCACATGGTGTTGCATGGGGCTCCTTGGTTGGTAGCTAGTCTGGTCTAGGATGTCCAAGACAGCTTCACTCACATTCCTCTTGCTGGATGAGGACTTCTAGAAGGCTGGACTTTGCAGGGATCCTCTCCATGGCATCTCGCAAACAAGGGGGCTGGACTTCTTTTCTGGTGACCCAGAACTCCAAGAGAACAAGGTGGAAGCTGTCAGTCCCCTCAAAGATGAGGCATGGGATGGCCTGGCATCCCTTGCACCATACTTTGTTGTTCAGGCAGTCACAGGCCAGCCCAGTCATGGGGAGAGCGAATAGATCTCAGCTCTCAATGGACAGAGTGTCAGGGAATTTGCCGCCATACTAAATCCCCACAGTAGGATCAATGATTGGGTCATAGGGCATTTGGCAAACATGTGCCCTTTATAGATCACAATATTTACTACTGATATAGCACCAATGTTTATTAAAAATAGTGGTAACAATATCAAAAATCATGAAAATTGCTTTCAGTATTTGCTTTACCCACAGATTTTTAATTTCATTATAAGTGATTCCTAATTGTTTAATTATACATTGGATATTTTAAACAGTCTTTCCATCAATTACTTATTTTAATTAGCTTTTTTACTATTAATATTTTGTATTAAATTAATTTTGTAGTAAACAATAAAATATTAATATTTTAATAAATATTTATATTTTAATATTAATAAAATTAGAAGTTTAATATTGTTGGTATTATTACTTTTTACCTGCTATACAGATATGTTTAATTTTAAGAAAAAATGGTACTTGAAATCATTTATTTGTATTTATTGATGCCATGCCCCTTTCTACAAAGGGTTAGAGGTGATTTGCAACAAGACACATATGATAAATATGTATAGAAGTAAAATATAAATGGCAGTGGAGATGAGGATCAAGAAAAAGATGAGTCAGTAAATGGTGTCACCATCTGTACAGTGGCTGAAGCCCCAGACCTAGGAATCTTTTTCTCCACCCCTTCATTTGCAGTCCATCAGGCCATGCTACCTCCTAAACATATCCCAAATCTGTCCACTTGTTTTTTTCCTACCTGTACTTCTATAGTTCAGGCCTCTGTCATCTTTTCCCTAAACTGCCCACTGAGAGTATATCTCTTTCTCTCCAGTACAATTCCTTACAACACAATCCTTTCTCCATTCAGCGCTAGAGCAAGCTTAAAATCACAGTATAAATCAGATCGGAACTTTCCTCTGCCTGAAATTTCAGTTTACTGTACCATTCTTCGTACAAAACCCTATCTCAGCAGGCCTCAGAGCCCTGTCTGTCCCTCTCCTGCCCCTGCTCCATCGCCTCTTTCTATTCCTCCAGCGTACTAGCCTTTTTTCTCTCTAGCACCTTAGCATTAACTGTTACCTCGATGCTCTTATCATTCAGGTTTCCAATTAAATGTCACTTCTCCAGAGAGGCTTTAATTGACTATACAACTGAAGTATAAATCTGTCCCATCCGTAGCACATCCCTTTGTTTTATTTTCACCATAGATCACTACCTGATAGTTTATTGTTTATTGTCTGTCTCATGCCATTAAAATATAAGCTTCATGACAGCAGCGGTTTTTTGATTTTTTTTTTTTTTGGCTTGTTTATAGCTGGATCCCATCTGCTGGAAATAGTGCTTGGTATATAGTAGGTTCTAGTGTTTCAGAAAGAAACATTCTCCAAAAAAAAAAAAAAAAAAAATCAAATGCTAGAATTGATGGTAGTATTTCTAGGACATGGTAAATTTATTTTAGAAAAGAGGATTCTTTCCCTGGGATTTACTGTATTTTAGACTAGTGATGTGTTTCAGAGTCATTAATGGACCTTTTAAAGAAATATACACCTCTGGGCTTCAATCTGTAGGTCTAAGTGGTACCAGGGATCTGTAATTTTGAAAAGCTCCACTGCAAATCTGATGTACAGCCATGTTTAAGCACCAGGCCTTGATAGAGAGAGCTGTGTGGATTCAAGGAGAAAAATGGCCAAACTGTTAATAAACATAAATGAATATTGTTGATTGGAAGTTTATGGAATAAATCTCTGGGAAGCATTGTTTGTATCTTTACTTCAGAGGCCAGGGTAATAGACTAGTGGTTTCAAACTGGTGTGCCCAAGATGATCATTTGGGAATGTGGGAAGAATGTAAGTAATGCAACTTATATATTTTTAATCTCATTCCTTTTTCCTTTTTTTTTTGGGGGGGGAGGCATGTTATCAGTACCTAATATACAGTGATATGTGTATGTAATTTATAAACATACTGGAATTATGTGCTCAAAATAATTTATTGATGAAAATGTGTGATCCAAAGAGGAGGGAGATCACTCTATCAGTCAGGATAGGCGATGCAGTGGTAACAAATGACCCCTAAGCTTCAGAGACTGCTAAAAGGTTTGTTTCTTGTTCATGCTTTACGTCTCCTGTGGGCCAGCGGTAGCCCTGCTCTGTGTCATTTTGGCGCCATGATTCAGGCGGATTGAGCAGCCTTCATCTGGAACTTTACCAGTTGCTGTGGTGGAAGGAGGAGAGAACTGGGTAAACCACGTGCTTGTAACTTGTTGGCTTGGTAGTGACATGTGTCACCTCTACTTACCTCTCACTGACTGAAGCAAGTCACATGGCTACATGTGAGTTCAGCAGGTAGGGGATGTGTAATCCCCCCTCAGTGAGGGACTCTGCACAGGGTGAACAGCAGGGCAGTCTACAGAGACAGCCTCCGACACCTGTTCAGTGTGGGGACATTTGCCGCTCCAGACCTCGCTCTTAATCCCCTTTCAGGATTGCTGGCAGAGAGAGCCTGCTCTCCCCATTCTTGGTCTGATGAAGAATACCAAAAAGAAAAAGATGCACACAACCCAGATCCTTAATTCTTTTACTAAGGAGCATGTAAAACAACATGATTATAAAATAAGGAAGTATAACTTTACCAAAACTGTTAGAGGTCTGTGTGATTTTTGCTTGAAAAAAGATTATACCATTACTGCATATACCATTTGAAACATTCAGGTACTTACTATTTCGTGGGTGGGTGTGGAAAATAGAGGTTGAGGTAGGGGAATTGTGAGTATTGGTGGAAAGAGAACTTCAAGGCTCAAATGTTCAGGGTCTTTGCTGATTGAAAATTAACCAGACTGAAGATGGAGCATCTCTGGAATAATAATGTAAGTCATTCTGGAAATGTGATTCCATTTAGAGCAGTTTGTTATATACTTCTGTTCAGGAAGATGTTAATTTGGGAAGCATAATATGCCTTGATTGTAAGGTGCTGTAGCGATAACCTAGCTAACTTTATTAGTTATTTTGTATACCCCCTAAAGACCAGTCATATGTTAGTTTAACTAATAAAATGACAAATTCATAGAAACCAGTTTAGTTTCAGGAAACATTTCACTTTATTTACTTAATTGAAATATAGTTGACTTACAACATCATTTTAGTTTCAGGTGTACAACATAATGATTTAATGTTTTTATACATTACAAAGTGATCACCACTATGCATCTTCTTACCATCTGTCACCATACACAGTTATTATAGTATTACTGACTGTATTCCCTATGCTGTACATTATATCCCTGTGACTTACTTATTTTATAACTAGAAGTTTGTACCTCTTAATCACCTTCACCTATTTGCCCTTCCCCCTGTCCGCCTCCCCTCTGGCAAAAACTAGCTTGTTTTCTGTATCTGTGAGTCTACTTCTGTTCTTTGTTTGTTCTTTTGTTTGGGTTTTTAGATTCCACATATAGGTAAATCATGGTATTTGTTTTTCTCTCTCTGACTTTTTTCACTTAGCATAATACACTCTAGGTCAGTCCATGTTGTCACAAGTATCAAGATGTCATTCATGGCTGAATAATATTCCACTGTGTATATATATACCACATCTTCTTTATCCATTTGTCTATCATTAGAGACTTAGATTGCTTCCATATCTTGGCTATTGTAAATAATGCTTCAGTGAACATAGGGGTGCATATATCTTTTTGAATTAATGTTTTTGTTTTCTTTCCAGGAGTGGAATTGCTGTATTGCATGGTAGTTTTATTTTTAATTTTTTGAGGCATCTCCATACTGTTTTCCACAGAGGCTGCACCAATTTACAATTTAATACACCAACAGTGTATTAGGGTTCCCTTTTCTCCACACCCTCCCCAAAATTTATCTTTTCGATAATAGCCATTCTGACAGGTATGAGGTGATAGCTCATTGTGGTTTTGATTTGCCTTTTCCTGGTGAGTAGTGATGTTCAGCATCTGTTCATGTGCCTGTCGGCCATCTGTTTGTCTTCTTTGGAAAAAATGTCTGTTCATCTCCTCTGCCCAGTTTTTAATCAGATTGTTTGTTTTTGATATTAAGTTATATGAGTTGTTCATATATTTTGGATATTAACCCCATATCAGTTATCATTTGCAAATATTTTCTCCCATTCAGTAGGTGGCCATTTTGTTTTGTTGATAGTTTTCTTCATTCTGCAAAAGCTTTTTAGTTTGATGAAGTCCTATCTGTTTCTTTTTGCTTTTGTTTTTCTTGACTGGGGTGACAGATCCAAAAAAAAGAAATTGCTGAGACTGATGTCAGACAACATACTACCTGTGTTCTCTTCTATGAGTTTTATGTTTTCAGGTCTTACATTTAAGTCTTTAACCCATTTTGAGTTTATTTTTGTATATGGTGTTAGAAAATGGCCATTTCACTCTTTTGCATTTAGCTGTTCAGTTTTCCCAACACCATTTATTGAAGAGACTGTTTTTCCCTATTGTAAATTCTTAGCTTCTTTGTGGTAAATTAGTTGACCAAAAAAGTATGGGTTTATTTCTGGATTCTTAATTCTGTTCCACTGATCTATGTGTTTGTTTCTGCGGCAGTACCATTACTATTTTGATTACTGTAGCTTTGTAGTATAGTTGGAAATCAGGAGCATGATATTTCCAAGTTTGTTTTTCTTTCTCAAGATTGCTTTGAGTATTTGGGGTCTTTTGTGGTTTCATACAAATTTTAGGCTATTCTAGTTAGGACTGTTCTAGTTCTGTGAAAAATGCCATGGGTATTTTGATAGGGATTGCATGGACTGTAGTTTTTTGGGGTAGTATGGGCATTTTAACAATATTTATTCTTTCATTTCATGAGCATGGTATATATTTCCAATTATTTGTATTGTCTTCATTTTCTTTCGTCACTGTCTTATGGTTTTCAGAGTACAGGTTTTTAGCCTCTTTGGTTAAATTTATTTCTAGGTATCTTATTTATTTTGATGCATTTGTAAATGGGATTTACTTAATTTCTCTTTCGAGAGTTATTAGTGTACAGAAATGCAACAGATTTCTGTAATTTAATTTTATATTCTGCAACTTTACTGCATGAATTTATTAGTTCTAATAGTTTTTTTGCTGGAGTCTTAAGTTTTTCTACATGTAGTATGTCATCTGCAAATAGTAACAGTTTTACTTCTTCCCTCCAATTTGGATGCCTTTGATTTCTTTTTCTTGTCTGATTGCTATGGCTAGGATTCTAGTACTGTGTTGAATAAAAGTGGTGAGGATGGGCATCCATGTCTTTCAACTTTTCACCATCAAGTATAGTGTTAGCTGTGGGTTTGTTGTATGTAATCTTTATTATGTTGAGATATGTTCCCTCTATACACACTTTGTTAGGAGGTTTTTTTATCATAAATGGATGTTGGATTTTGTCAAATGCTTTTTCTGCATCTATTGAGATGATCATGTGATTCTTTTTCTTTGTTTTATTATTGTGGTTTAGCACATTGATTTGCAGATATTGAACCATCCTTGCATCCTGAGACTAAATCTCAGTCATGGTATATAATCCTTTTAATGTATTGTTGAATTTGTTTTACTAATATTTTGTTGAAGATTTTTTGCATTCCATATTCATCAATGAGACAGTGGCTTGTTATTTTCTATTTTTGTAGTGTCTTTGTCTGGTTTTGTATCAGGGTGATATTGGACTTGTAGAATAAGTTTGGCAACATTTCTTCCTCTTCAATTTTTTGGAATAGTTTGAGAAGGATAACTCTTCTTTAAATATTTGATACAGTTCCTCTGTGAAGCCATCTGATCCTGGACATTTGTTTGCTGGATTTTTTTTTTTTTATTACTGATTCAATTTCATTACTGGTAATTGGTCTGTTGAGATTTTCTATTTCTTCCTGATTCAGTTTTGGAAGATTGTGTGTTTCGAGGAATTTATCCATTATTACTAGGTTGTCCAATTTGTGGGCATGTAATTGTTTGTAGTAGTCTTTTATGGCTGTGTTTCTGTGGTATTGGTTGTAAATTCTCTTTCGTTTGTGATTTTATTTATTCGGACCCTCTCTTTTTTTTTTTTTTCACTTGATGAGTCTGGCTACAGGTTTGTCTATTTTCTTTATGTTTTCAAAGAACCAGCTTTTGGTTTCATTGGTCTTTTCTATTTTTTTTTTTTTTTTAGTCTCTATTTCATTTATATCCACTCTGGTCTTTTAATTTCCTTCCTTCTACTAATTTTAGGTTTTGTTGGCTCTTCTTTTTCTGGTTCCTTTAGGTGTAAAGTTAGATTGTTTATTTTAGTTGTTTTTGTTTGTTTTTTTTTTTTGCGGTATGCGGGCCTCTCACTGTTGTGGCCTCTCCCGCTGTGGAGCACAGGCTCCGGACGCGCAGGCTCAGCGGCCATGGCTTACGGGCCCAGCCGCTCTGCGGCATGTGGGATCCTCCTGCACTGGGGCACGAACCCGAGTCCCCGCATCAGCAGGCAGACTCTCAACCACTGCCCCACCAGGGAAGCCCTGTTTTTGTTTCTTGCGGTAGGCCTGTATCGCTATGAGCTTTTTTCTTAGAATTGCTTTTTCTGCATCCCATAGTTTTTGGATCATTTGGTTTCATTTTCATATGTCTCTAGGTATTTTTAAATTTCCTTTTTGATTTATTTGTTCACTGATTGGTTGTTTAGTAGCATGTTGTTCAGCCTCCACATGTTTTTGTTTTTCCAATTTTCTTCTTGTAATTGATTTCAAGTTTCAAACTGTTGTGATCAGAAGAGGTGCTTGATATGATTTCAGTCTTCTTTAATTTATTGAGACTTGTTTTGTGGCCTAGCATATGATCTGTCCTGGAGAATGTCACATGTGCACTTGAAAAGAATGTGAGTTCTGTTGCTTTTGGATGGAATGTTCTATACACACACACACACACACACACACACACACACACACACATCTATTAAGTCCATCTGGTCTAGTGCATTGATTAAGGTCAGTGTTTACTTATTGATTTTCTCTCTATCCATTAATGTAAGTGGGATATTAAAGTCCCCTACTATTATTGTATTACTGTCAGTTTCTCCCTTTATGTTTGTTAATGTTTGCTTTATATATTTATATGCTCCTATGTTGGGTGCATAAAGATTTACAAACATCATATTCTTTTGTTAGATTGATCTCTTTATCATTATGTAATGTCCTTCTTTATCTTTTGTTACAGTCTTTGTTTTAAAAAATCTTTTATCTTATACAAGTATTTCTCTCCCAGTTTTCTTTTCATTTTTTTCATGGAATATCTTTTTTCATTTCTTCACTTTCAGCCTGTGTGTGTCTTTAGATCTGAAGTGAGTGTCTTGTAGGCAGGCTATAAATGGGTCTTATTTTTTTTATCCATTCAGCTACCTTATATCTTTTTATTTGTGAGTTTAGTCCATTTACATTTAAAGTAATTTCTGATAGCTATGTACTTATTGCCATTTTGCTATTGTTTTCTGGTTGTTTTTGTATTTCTCTTCCTTTCTTCTTCTCTTGTTCTCTTCCCTTGTGGTTTGATGATTTTCTTTAGTGCTATGTTTGGATTCCTTTATCTTTATTTTTTGTTTATCTCTTGTAGGGTTTTGGTTTTTGGTTACCATGAGGTTCATATATGTGTATGTGTGTGTGTGTGTGTGTGTGTGTGTGTGTGTGTGTGTGTGTATGTATATATATGTTTGTTTTAACCTGATGTTTGCTTAAGTTTGAATGCATTCTAAAAGCATTACTTTTTTACGCCTCCCATCTACATTTAATGTTTTTGGTGTCATATTTTACATCTTTTTACTTTGTGTGTCTCTTAATTGCTTATTGTAATTATAGTTGATTTTATGACTTTTTTCTTTTAATGTTCATACTAGCTTTTTAAATGGATGATCCACTGTCTTTACTATGTATTTGCCTTTAGCTGTGAGGTTTTTTTCTTTCATATATTTTCTTATTTCTAGTTATAGCCTTTTCTGCTTAAAGACCCTTTAACATTTGTAAGGCTGGTTTAGTGGTGATGAACTCTTAGTTTTTGCTTGTCTGGGAAACTCTTTAACTCTCCTTTGATTCTGAACAGTAGCCTTCCTGGCTGTTCTTGGTTGTAAGTTTTTTCCTTTCATTACTTTAAATGCAGCATGCCACTCCTTTGTGGTCTGCAAAGTTTCTGCTGAAAAGTCAGCTGATAGCCTTTTGGGGGTTCCTTTGTATGTGACTCACTGTTTTTCTCTTGCTGCCTTAAAGTTTCTCTCCCTATCTTTAACTTTTCCCATTTTAATTATGATATGTCTTGGTGTGGATCTCTTGGGTTCATCTTGTTTGGGATTTTATGCTTCCTGAACCTGCATGTGTGTTTTCTTCCCCAGTCTGGGGAAGTTGTCAGCCATAATTTTACTGAATAGGTTTTCTGCCCCTTTCTCCTTCTGGGCCCATAATGTGAATGTTAGTGCACTTGGTGTTGTCCTAGAGTTCCCTTAAGTTATTCCCATTTTTAAAAATTCGTTTTTCTTTTTTCTGTTCTTATTGGTTGAGTTTCACTATTCTCTCTTCCTTGTTGCTTATGTGGTCTTATGTATCATCTAAAATGCTGTGTATTTCCTCTAATGTATTTTTCATTTCAGTTGTATTCTTTAGCTCTGATTGGTTCTTTCTTATATATTCTAACTCTTTGTGAAGTTCTCATTGTGTTCCTCCATTCTTCTCCTGAGTTCTGCGAGCATCTTTGTGACCATGCTTTGAACTCTTTATCAGGTAAATTACTTATCTCCATTTCATTAGGGTTTTCCTCTGGGATTTTACTTCGTTCTTTTGTTTGGAACAAATTTCTCTGTCTCCTCATTTTGTTTGACTTTCTGTGTTTGTTTCTGTGAATTAGGTGAAACGTTATGTCTCTTGGTTTTGGAGGTGTGATCTTGTATAGGAGTATCCCCAGTGTAGACTGTATGTGCTGGTCAGCTTTGGCAGGCCAGGTGGAGTTGTAGTGGGGATGGGCTGGGGCTTTTCCAGGACATGTTGGGGCTGCTGCCTTGGTGGGATGATTGGTGCTGGAGTGGACCTGGGGTTTGCTGGGGTTGCCTTGGCAAGCTATCTAGAGCACTAGGCTCTTTTTAAACTGCAGCCTCTGTGCTGGGACTCCCAGTGAGTGAGTTTGTGTGTGAGCCCTTTAAGAGTGAAATTTCAATTTCCTTCAGCTCTCCTGTGCATAAGCCCTGCTGGTTTTCAAAGCTAGTTAAGTGGGCTCACCTACCCAGTGCCAGTCCCTGGGTCTGGTGTGCCCAATATGGGGCTCAAACCCTTCACTCCTGAGGGAGGGCCTCTGAGTTTGTGATATCTCCTCCTGCTTGTGGCTTGCTGCGCTGGGGATGTGGGTCTTGACTAGATAGTGTCTCTGCCCCTTCTACCCTACTCAGTGTGTTTTTTTCTTTATATCTTTAATTGTACAAGAGCTCTTCTGCTAGTCTTCAGGTCATTCTCAGAGAGAGTTGTTGTATATGTAGGTGTAGTTTTGGTGTGTTTGTAGGAGGAGGTGAGCTCAGGATCTTCCAGCTTTGCCATCTTACCATGATCATGTGGATCAAAAATGTTTCACTGTGTTCCTGGAAAACAAGCTAATCAAAAAGTACATTACTGATAGTAATAATAAATATTTACCATTTATTAAAGGCATGCTATATGTTAGGCCTATTCTAGACACTTTACATACTTTATTTTACTTAATTCTGACAAAAAAGTTCATGAAACAGGTATTATTTTCTTCCTTTTACCAATGGAGAAACTGAGGTATGAAGAGGTTAATTCACTTTTTTAAGATTTGAACTTAGGTTTCTGCAGTTACAAAAACAATATACTTTCTATTCAGTTCCTCTGCTTTTATAATTGTTCCACTGTAGCTGTTTTTAACTCTTACATGAGATCCTTTGTTAGTAGAAGCAGGAAGCTGTTTAATTTTGTCTTGCTCTTTTGGAGAATGAGTTTTTTCTAGGCATCCAGTAGTTAACCTCATTAGGGAAGCCTGAGAAAGTGAAATATGCTCATATTTTTCCCAGTAGTTTTTATACGAGAAGCAGAAGAGAATACTCAAGATTATTTTAGAAATTTGAAATAATGAAGTTAATAGAAGTTTATACTAATTAATAAAGTTTCAGACAGTCATCCAACATTTTTCAGTGACAATTCTCTTATTTTGTTTATTATTAAGTAGCTAAATGAAGGTTTAGATGTGTGTGGCAAATGGATGAACTTTTTAATTCACCAAGGAAAAACAATATTTACTGAAAGGCTATCATGTAGGAAATGACATTAATTTCAGCTAGAATGTGCATTATTTGGAATGCACCCAGTTACTTTGGGTGAACAGTTTAGAAACACATTGAATCCCTTAGAATTTTATTCATTATTTCCAATCTAAGTAAAGTCCAGATAATTTTTTTTCTGTTTTTTTTGGGGGTGGGGGAAGATTTCAGTGAAAGACAGTCTTAGCACATTCTTTAATAATCTACTCTAGTTTTCATTCAAGACCTTGAATTTTGTTTAAATTGAGCCTTGACTATATACCTAAGGTAGAAGAGTGTTTGGAACATTAAGTCTCTTGTAAGTAAAGTATTCTGTTGTATGACAGTTGAGCTGAAGTGTGCTTCCCCTGCTTACCTGACAGTTACTTGGTGAGCAGTTAATTGCTTATAACCACCTGTGGTATTGTTAATACAAATATTTGAGTTGAGTTTAGGGAGAGAGAGGTACTATATTCCCCTATATTCGTGGAGAAGTCTTAGTGGTTCTTATATATTGCTGTGGGATTTGTTCAGTTAAAACCCCAGATATTATCATGGCAAACATCTGTATGTTCAAAGTTATCTAATTCTTTGTTGCTATAATAAGTGATTGTAAAAGGGACGTGGTGGGTTAAACACATTTGGCCTCAACTTCAGTATTGCCAGATCCAGTCAAAACCATTTGGGCAAAAAACGATCCATGCAATCACCTGTGATTATCCCCATTAATGGTGGGGAGAACAGGCATGTGTATTTAATTTTTATTTAATTTCAAATAAGTAAGTGTTCACTGCACAAATTTGAAATAGTTTTTATATTTAAATTGGAAATCACTTAAAGATAGTGAAAGATCATCACGAGGATGTACAGATATCTTGTTCCCTTTCACCATGTCTCCCTGGTCAGTTTCTCACTTTATCAGTTGCTGTTTGCGAATTACAGCTTGGCTCTGAAACATACCTGCCTCTTCTCAAATAGTCTTTGCATTGTGTATCTGGTGGTATATTTGAGCTTCGAAGGATTTGTCCTATGGAATGCGGAGTAAAAGGTAAATAGTCAATTTTGTAGAGAAGTTACTATCAACAGGTATATGTAAGCAAAGCCAATACTAAAGGAGAATAATCTGGTGTTAGCTCTTACAGAAATATTTGCTATTGCTAAAACTCAATTTAAACACTCTAGAATGAGTGTTGATTGTATATAATGTGTGCTGTGACACCCTTTAAAATTTTTGCCTATTGAGACTTCTCATGACATCTAGTTATATTACATTTTTAGTTCTTGTATTTTTATTCTGTCCATTACCAAAAAGGAATTGAGGTGGTAGTTTTCAGTTGATGACTCTCTTGCACTGATTTTTGATGATACATGTTTGTTTGTTCAGTGCTCTCAAATACAATAATAATGAAAATGTTTGAAATACTTTGAGAATTACGAAAATGTGACAGAGACACGAAGTGAGCAAATACTGTTGGAAAAATGGTGCCAATAGACTTCCTCAACACAGGGTTGCCACAAACCTTCAATTTGTTTAAAAAAAAAAAGTAATATCTGGGAAGCACAATAAAGCCAAGTGCAATAAGACGAGATATGATCGTATTTATTGGCCTTTCAAATTTTCTCAGTTGTAAAGCGTGTGTTCATATCTTTTGATCATTTTTCTATTGGGTTGACTGTCTTTTTCTATCTTGGCTTTCCTTGGCACTTTGTGTGTCCCTATACATTCTAGAAGCAACACAGACACATAAGCTATTGTGATTTTGCTTGAGAGTATATTGGTTCTGCAGGTTAATTTGAGGAGAATTGGTACATTTATAGTATTACATCATCTGGTGCATGTTTATGGATGTCTCTCGGTTATTTAGGTTTTCTCCAGTTTCCTTCAGTAAGGTTTTACATTTTTTTTTTTTCCTAGAGGTCTTGAACATCTTTTGTTAGATTTATTCCTAAATACTGATAGTTGTAATCCCATTATGAATGGTAGTTAAAACAAAATCCATTATTAAAGTGGGCTGCTGGCAGATAGAAATACAATTGGTTTTTCTGTATATGACATTGTAGCCAGATACCTTGCTTAATTAGGTCAGTAGGTCTAATAATTTATCTGTGGATTTTTCTGGATTTTCTAAGGATTCTAATCACATAATATGTAAATAATGACAATTTTGTTTCTTTTTTCCAATCCTTATACTTTTCTTTTCGTTTTACCAATCTGGTTCCCACTGATGGAGTCTTATTTCCTTGTGTGTGTGTTTTCTCTGTGTGCTAGAGATTGTATTTGGGGAGTTATTTGGAGGACTATACTAAGCCCTAGGAGAATTGTATATTTCTTCAGAAAGGTTTTCATTTTCTCCTTTCATGAGTCTGTGGGTGCAGCTAGTCCAGGATATTGTTTCTCTGCTACTGTTCTTTCGATATGTGTCCTCAGAAATTGACAGAGTAGAAATTTGAAAGTATATTGAATTTAAATTTTCTTCTATATTTTGGCTTCATTAATGATAGTAATGACTTAATAATCATATTAGGAATGATTTCAGATACCAGGGTTTTAAAAGTTTTTAAAAAGTATAGAATCTTCACTAGAACAGGAAAGTGCTTTATTGAAACTGAATGCAGTTTTAATTTTTAAACGATATAAAATATGTTTCCTTTTAGATAAGTGATGAAGATAAGACTCTCCGAGAACAGGATATTATGGCTTCATCACATAGTTTAGGTGGGGTTCAGTTAGAGCTGGAATCAGTTTATAAGGTAGGTACGCTTTTAAAGTACTTCCTAGGTTTTGTTAAATGTATTACATTGAGCTTCTATCCGTGTTTTATTTACACATTTGTGTAGCCTCTTATGGGCGCAGCCTCTCCCCCTTCTGTTCGGATGTTGTCTTCACCCCCCGGATGTGCTGTGCTCCCCGGCCCGGGCTGCGCTGCACCGACCCTGGCGCTGCTCGGGTGCCGACCCACTGCGGGCCACGCTCTCCTCACTGTGCTCAGCCTCGGGCTGCGCTGGGGCTGGGAAGCCCTGCAACGCCCCTCTTCCCCGGCCCCTTGTTCCCTACGCCGCCTCCGCGAGGGAGCCTCTCCTCCCTCCCGGGTGCCCTGGGGCCCCGGCCTTCTTCCCCCTGCCCGGGTCCGGCCCCTGCCCCCTCACCGCCATCCGCGCACCCTCAGCACAGACTCCTGCCTGTGTGAGCCAGGTGCAGGGCTGCGGGGCTGAGGACCTCCCGAAGCAGGGGGAGGGGCGGCTATCTGCCGCCCATGCCTGGCGTCTGGTGCGGGTCCTGCCACCACGGGCACTCCATCCCTACCTCCCCCGCTCCCCGCCCCCCCCCCCCCCCCCCCCCAGTCTGGCCAGCGTCCTCCTGCAGGGCGTGTTTGTCCATGTGAGTCCGTCTTGTTTCTTCAACCAAGTGGTGAACTGCTTCAGGGCAAGGACTGTGTGCTGGATGTAGAAATCTGTAAATTAATTAGAAACTTTATGTAAAAACACATGATCTGATTATTGTGTGGTGTCATTGAATACATTGAAGAATTATGGGCATATAGATTTAACTCTTCCATAAAACTTGGGTGAATAGGGTATTTGGGGAATCTTTTTTTTTTTTAACCTAGTTTTTTATCTCATTTTTAAGAAGTAGAAAAACTCTGTTGAAGAGTAAGGATGAGTTTTGCAATTTATTAATACCATTACCATAATCTCATCTCTTAAAATTTTACCATAGTTCATAGGACTTTAAAAAGTGTAAGTAGAATAATATTTATTAGGTTTTTAAAAAATATTTACTGGCAAGTACTTATTTTAAAGATAAAACTGGACATTTATTATTATTTCCATTTCTTAGTGTTGAGATTAGCTTTTCCAATATATTTCTCTGGAGAAAGAGTGGAAACATAGATGAAGAAATTTGGAATTACTTTACTTACTACTAATTTTTAGCACTGAACATATTGTATACACATGGATTCCACTTGATACAGAACAAAATGTGGACTATGTCACGTGAGAGGAATGCAGTGTACCCAGAGGGCTTGAGCTGGGAATTTGAAATCCTGGTGATTATAATTTGTAAATTGATGAGTTAAGAATGAAAATAAAGCATTTTAACTTGGCTTATTATTTTTTGAAAGATCTACTCTAAAACAAACACATTTTTTGCCTGCCACTCCTTCCTAATGCTGTTGTTTACTTACAAGGAGTATAAATTGATCTTCTTGCTTTTTTTTTTCTTTAGATCTGCTAGGACTAATGACTTTCTCAGAGGAGGGATTTTGTTTAGCCTTAGTACTTACGAAGACGTAGGAGAATTTCGTAATGACAGGTACTGACTTATTTTCCCTGTTTTTCACACTGAATTCAGATCCCTTTTGCTGATGCTCTGGATTTGTTCCGAGGAAGGAAAGTCTATTTGGAAAATGGCTTTGCTTATGTACCACTCAAGGACATTGTGGCTATCGTCCTTAATGAATTTAGAACCAAACTGTCCAAGGCTTTGGCTGTAAGTATTTTACTTTGTTTCCATATTTCCATGTTCACTTTATTTCTATATGTTCATGTTTTCAGTTACATACTCTTGATAGTTTTGTTCTGTACTTCTTAAAAAATAGTTTAATTTTTATAATAATATTCAGATTGCTTATGATGCTGTACTGTTATTTGTAGAACTCCTAGGTTTTAATTTTTTTTAAATTTATTTTATTGAAGTATAGTTGACTTACAAGGTTGCGTTAATTTCTGCTGTACAGCAAAGTGACTCAGTTATGCATATATATATATTCTTTTCCATTATGGTTTATCACAGGGTATTGAATATAGTTCCCTGTGCTATACAGTAGGACCTTGTTGTTTATCCATTCTATAATAGTTTGTGTCTGCTAACCCCAAACTCCCAATCCATCCCTCCCCCTTGGCAACCACAAGTCCATTCTCTGTATCTGTGAGTCTGTTTCTGTTTCATAGATAAGCTCATTTGTGTCATATTTTAGATTGCACATATAAGTGCTGTCATATGGTATTTATCTTACTCTTTCTGACTTACTTCACTTAGTGCGATAATCTCTAGCAGCCATCCATGTTGCTGCAAATGGCATTTCATTCCATTCCATTTTATATGTGTACCACATCTTCTTTATCCACTCATCTGTTGATGAACATTTAGGTTGTTTCCACGTCTTGGCTATTTTAGTAATGCTGCTATGAACATAGGGGTGCATGTATCTTTTTGAATTATGGTTTGTCTGGGTATATGCGTAAGAGTGGGATTGCTGGATCATAAGGCAACTCTATTTTTAGTTTTTTAAGGAACCTCCAATACTGTTTTCCATAGTGGCTGTACCAGCTTAAATTCCCACCAACAGTGTAGGAGGGTTCACTTTTCTCCACACCCTCTCTAGCATTTGTTGTTTGTAGACTTTTTAATGCCATTCTGACTGTTGTGAGGTGATACCTCACTGTAGTTTTGATTTGCATTTTCCTAATAATTAGTGATGATGAGCATCCTTTTATGTGCCTATTGGCCATCTGTATGTCTTCTTTGGAGCAATGTCTATTTAGATCTTCTGCCCATTTTTTGATTGGGTTGTTTGTTTTTTTGTCATTGAGTTATATGAGCTGTTTGTGTATTTTGGAAATTAAGCCCTTGTTGGTCACATCATTTGCAAATATTTTCTCCCAGTCCATAGGCTATCTTTTCGTTCTATTGATGGTTTCCTTTGCTGTGCAAGGGTGGTTTTTCTTTCTTTTGCTTGTAAGGTTGATTAGGTCCCATTTGTTTATTTTTCCTTTTATTTCTATTGACTTGGGAGAATGACCTAATAAAACATTGGTATAATTTATGTATGAGAATGTTTTACCTATGTTCTCTTCTAGGAGTTTTATGGTGTCATGTCTTATATTTATGTATTTAAGTAGGTTTTTTTTTTAAATTTATTTTTTTGGCTGTATTGGGTCTTCATTGCTGCACACGGGCTTTCTCTAGTTGCGGTGAGTGAGGGCTACTCTTCGTTGTGTGCAGGCTTTCTCATTGCGGTGGCTTCTCGTTGCAGAGCGTGGGCTCTAGGCACGTGGGCTTCAGTAATTGCAGCACACGGGCTCAGTAGTTGCAGCACGTGGGCCCTAGAACACGTGGGCTTCAGTAGTTGTGCTGCGTGGGCTCGGTAGTTGTGGTGCACGGGCTCTAGGGCATGTGGGCTTCATTAGTTGTGAAGTAGTTGTGGCTAGCGGGTTCCAGAGCGCAGGCTTTGTGGCACACAGGCTTAGTTGCTCTGCAGCATGTGGGATCTTCCCAGACCAGGGATCAAACCTGTGTCCCCTGCATTGGCAGGCGGATTCTTAATCACTGTGCCACCAGGAAAGTCCCTTTAAGTAGGTTTTTATTTGTTACTACTCATGGTTAATTTTGTCATTTTTTCTTTCTCCTAGTAATACTATTGGTGAGATGATTAATTTTGTGAACAGCCTTTGTCTTTTCAAGGTTGTGTCTTTTTTTCCTTGGAGATGGATGTTATATGTGACCCTTAACAATTAGTGTGGCCTGTGGTAGATATAACCCCTAGATTTCTGTTCTAAATTGTTATTTTGTGTCAGTAGAGGGCAATGTAGAAGAAAGTCTTTATGTTTAATTAGGAAAAGCAGTACTAGGTTAGTGCTACAATAAACAGCCCGCTGCTGGGTGAAATTGGAGGTAGCTGAGTTAAATAAATGACATAATCAGTGCTTTTTAAGAGATTTGTTTAAACAGACACTTAAGTGATAACATCTTAAAAATACATTTTTCAGTGTTGTTTGTTAATCTGAGTGTAGTTTTCTTTTGTACTTTTTTGGGACACTTTTTTGGGTACTTAGTGTTTAGTACATAACTTCAAAGTTATGTGCTGTGGCTCTTTTTAAGCTGTACCGATTACTGTATAAGCAAAGGCCAACCTTTCCTTTTGAGTTAAAACTTATAATTTTTTCTGGTATTGTTTTTATTCTGAAAACAATAACTTTTACTCAGTCCTACTTTGTATTGGTGCCAAAAGCCTCATTTTCTAAAATACTGGGTTGGCCAGAAAGTGCTTGGCTTTCTCCTGGGTAGGTCAGGGCCCGAGTCTGGTTGAGAAGTTGTCCATAGAGCCTTTTGCCTCGCCGTGAAGGAGAGTGGATGGAGGGGGTTGCCTGGGAAGCTGTCCTGACAGCTTTGGAGTCTGAAGCTCTGGGAGGAAGGGAAGGTGTTGCTTTTAGGCTGTGGCCAAGGGGAAATTAAACGCATTGTGATGGTTTCTTGATTACTGTCCTTTCCAGTGAGGAAGGTTTTGACCGTGAAGTATGTAATTGAAAGAATTTGAAAATATCCTTGTAGGATGAGAAGAATTGTCCTAAAGATTTAGAAAAAGGTATTCTAATTTGTGGTAGAGGAAGAAATAAATGGTGCTGGGGAAAGTCTAAGTTGATAGAAGAATTTTACCCCAGGTGACACCTGCAATCTTGTTGTTAGTCTTTGATCATGTGATTTATATTATAAGATAACAAATCTGGCTTTTGAGCATGCTTTAGGACTAGTAAAAGATGGGCATTATGTTCTTATTTGATAAGAGCTCTTTTCTCACCCTGCTGATCCGTGAGACTAAGCTGTGGCACCGCTTCCTCCAGGAAGCCCCCCTGAGCCCCAGGATTGTACTGAGTGTGTCTCCTTTGTGCCCCCACAGCATTCTGCACACTACCAAACTGCAGTGAGATTACTCCAGTTAGCGTTTTTCTTCTCAACTACAATGTAAGCTTTTTGAGAGTAAGGGCTTGGTCTTAAACTTTTCTCTCTACGTAACAGAGGGTCAGTGCTCAATAACATTTTGTTGGACTGATAGATACTGAATAATGAAGATGACTCTTACTGTCCGCACATAGTTTACTGCTTGTCTGTGATCTCATTTGATCCTCACCACAAGTCTCTGAGATGGATGAGGATGACCGTCTGCATCACACAGGCTAGGAAAGTGCTGCTCAGAGAGGCCAGGTAGTTTGTCCAGTGTCTTTTTGGCCAGTAATTGCTGCAGCCATAACTGGATCTCGGGTTTTCTAATTGTGATTCTTAAGATCTTTTGATGAAAAACTGCCTTTATGAGTAGTTGTATTATCAGGGGATTTAGATCTTCAAACTCAGGAAATATTGAAAGGTAAGTGTATTAGGGTCCAGTTACAGAGCAGGCAAAAAGGGTGAATTTGGAGTTGAGATGCAATAAATTGATAACCAGTTAGGGAAAAGAATGAGGGAAAGATATATTTCTTTGCTTCACATAACAATTTTAGAACCTTTAGCCAGTTCTCTCAGTTAATGGTTTTTTTTTCTTTTTTAATAACTTTTTATTTGTTCACCCACGTATTGTTTTCAGTACTAGGGATATAATACTTAATAGGATAGATGAAATTTCTTCTCTTATAAAACTTATACCAGTTACCAAAGAAATAAACAATAACAATATTATATGTGACATGAAGGAGCCAGCAGAGCAAAAGTAGAGGAAAGTACATTCTAGGCAGGAGCGGTCACTGATGCCAAGGCCCCAAGGAGAGAGGGTTGGCATTTTTGCACAATGCTGGAGTGTAGTGAGCTAGCGGGGAGCTGTACAGAATGAGACAGCAGCGATGCAGGACTTTGAATAAACCAGGGTAGAGAGATTGATTTTTTAGCCTAATGTAGTGGAAAACCATTGGATAGTTTTGGAAAAGGGAGTTATATAATCTGATTTATATTTAGAATAGGTTACTGTGGCTGAAAACCACTTTGGAGGGTATAGAAAGAATGGCAGTAGGAAGACTAGTTCAGAAGTTTATCACTTTAATCTAGATGGTGGCTGGAAAGAGGCTGGTTGTGGTGGTGATGATTCAGAGAACTCTCTGGATTTCAGTTACTTTCTTGAAGTGCTGTTGACACACTGTGTGTGAGAGAAAAAGAGGAAATCAGGATAAAAACAATAATGATAGCTTATACTTAATGAACATTTAATATTTGCCAGGTGCTGTTCTAAATGCTTCACATGAGCTTCACATTTCATCTTCACAGTAATCCTGTTAGGTGGGTACCATTTTCAGTCTCTGAGGCGTACAGTCTGCACAGCTAAGTGAGGAGCCAGGGCAGGGTTTGCATCCATGCAGCCTGGCTTCAGTCTTTACTCCTGACCACTGTGTTGCACTGCCCAGATTCTTGGCCAGAGTAACTGATTAGAGGGTGATGTCTTTTACCACGATGTGGAAGACTGTGTGAGAAGTCCACAGCCTAAAACCAGGAGTTCTGCTCTGATCATGTTAAGCAGGAGGTGCTTGTCAGTCATCCAGATGGTGATGGCAAGTGTGAAGTTGGGTTTAAGTCTGGATTTCTGGGGAGGATAAAGTGAAGCCCTGAGACGTAGGGGGTCACACGGCCGAGCTTGGGTTTTCACACACTTCCACTCTGTGTCACTGGTGGAGCGTGCTTGCTTTGTTTTTAGAAAATGGGCAGCTTCTTAAGTTGTAGCTGAATATCTTTAAGGCAGATTCTCTTTTTTCTCACATTATGTGACTAATTTCACTTTCTGTGGGTGAGATTCATCATTAGAAGGTGCTGGTAAAACTTTAGAAAACAGACTTTCAGAAAATATATTTATTCTAATTTAGAGATAGAAAGAGAACTTTCGAGAAGCTCCCTGGGAAATAACTGACAGCAAGTAAGCAGCTTTCTTGGGAGTCACAGAGGAAAGTAAGGATTTTCTTTTTTGAAAAGGATTTTCTTTTTCACATGTTTAGAATAGTAGTTGGATCTGTGACTCACCAAGTATTTGTTGCTTTGGAAAAATATTCTTTGTAGGCACTTGATCAAGTAATTTTTTATTTCTACAGAGCTTAGAATCCTCTTAAATCTTTTATCCTCTTTTTAAAAGCAGTGTTCAGTTTAGTTCCTTAAGCTGTGCTTAAATATAATTAATTTTCTTGAATGGTTACTTACTTTGTAATCATATAAGAATTTTCTTTGTCTTATTTGTGTCTAGTTGATTTCCTTTGGTTTTGGATTGATTAATATGTCTTTTCCAGTATTACTTCCTGGTTATTTAATGTTATTTTAAAGTGATTGCAGTGGACCAGTCAGTGTAGCTGCTAATCCTTCACTTCTGCCTTTACTCTCAGGCACCAGCCCATTCATTCTCCCCTGGTACTGAGCTCTAGGAAACAAAGCAGTGCAGTTAAAAGCCATGAAACTGTCGATAACAGAAAAACCATTCATTTTTGGGGAAAAAATAAACATCCTCTTTTTACTTTGAGACACGCTAGTTGACTGAGGATGCTAAATTGAATGTTGCTCTTTAGATTGTAGAGGACCTAGTAACCGAAGTGAGTATTTCAAGGTAGGGTGTGGGGTCAGGCAGGCCCACTGGATCCCACAGATGAACAAGTCATTACAAGTGAGTCTTGGCATCTTTCTCCATATGTATTGTATTGGGTTGGCCAAAAAGTTCGTTCGGGATTTTCATAATATCTTACGGGAAAATCCAAAGGAACTTTTTGGCCAACCCAGTATTTTAGAAAATGAGGCTTTTAGCACCATCACAAAATAGGATTGAGTAAAAGTTATTGTTTTAGTGGAATATTCTAGGTTTTTGATAGGCTAGCTTAGACCCGTTGGAAAAAAAATCAGTTATATATATATTATATATATATGTGGGTATATATATATATAGTGCTTAAAAAATTCCAAAGTGCTATATATTTTCCAGGTGTTCATTTGAAGGGGCTAGTTCATGTAAAGAATAGAATTTTAAGGGGTTTGAATTTTTCCCTGTGGTGCTTAGTACAATTTTGCACTTTGTGTTTATGGAAATTATTGGTGGCAAGAATTTTAATGATTCACTTATTTCTAGTTGCTAGCAAATGTTAGCAGCACATCGACATAGGATTTTTAGAGCAGCACAGGATTTTAGAGTTGTGTGATAATCATTTGTGTGTTATCTTGCCCTCATTCTTGGCTCCTAGAATCCAAACTTGAGGTTTATAGATATCAGTGGACATGCATGTTTGTCCTATTGTGTATGGTAGTGCTTTAGCCTTCTTTCATAAGGAGCTCTCAATAAAACTTACCAGTCAGGCCTCTTCATTTTGCGCATGAAAGTTTAGCCCCGCAAAGGCTTGGGTGGCTTACCAAAATTCTTGTGGCTGATTGGTGAAGGACTTGGGTTCTTCACTGTGGGTCTCCCATAACTCCTTAAAGTCAGTGCCTTTTTTTCATAGATTGTTGCCTCTCCCCAGGTGCAGTCAAATACCTCTGCCCCTCTACTGCTCTCTTATTCACCCTCAAGTGTTCTATGACATGTTTTACATGTAGGCTTCTCCAGGGTAGGGACTGAGCCCTGTTCAGCTTCTCCAGGGTGGGGACTAAGCTCTGTTCAGCTTCTGCAGGTAGGACTGAGCCCTATTCAGCTTCTCCAGGGTAGGGACTCAGCCCTGTTCAACTTCTCCAGGTAGGGACTGAGCCCTGTTTGGCTTCTGCAGGGTAGGGACTCAGCCCTGTTCCACGTCATTCTCTCTGATGCTGAGCACAGTACCTTGAGAAGAGCAGGTGCTCAGGATATGGTGAATTACCCTGTGAGAGCTGCATGTTTGTGTTTTCTCCAGATTTGTTGAAAATAGTACGTGAAACGATGTTGCACTTCAGTGTCCTGTTTATAAAAGGAAAGAGTGAAGCACCTCAGATGTGGGAAGGGCTGTGCATGCAGAATATTTCTGCAGTCTCTGTTGGGAACGTCTGTGGCTGCAGTACCCTGCTTCCTAAGAACCGCTGCAGTTGGCTGCAGGGGTTACAGTTGTTACTCTTTTGACAGGTTTTCTCTGGAGTATGTAATATGTGAGGTTATATTTTGTCTAGAAATTTATGATGCAGCCTCAGCCAGGTTTAAACTCTAGCTTGAGAACAGCAGCTTCTCTTTTCATGGTTGAACTAACTTTCCAGAGTAATTCTTAGGTTACTATTTCTGTGGTCACCTTTGTGTCCCCTGTGCACCCTTCCCCCCACTCACAGAAGAATGACCCTGTACTCCTCTATAAACACTCCTGTTCCTCAGATCATTTATCATATTTAACAATTATAATTACCCCTTTTAACACTTCAGCCCAGATTGGCTAGAAGATACTTAGTATTTTTACACACTATTTATAGTGTTTTTTTCCACTGAGCTGCATTGCTTTCATTGACACTTGAGTGCACTGAAACACAGATTTTTATCCCTATTACTCACTTGTGATGAGAAAATATCTGCAGATTCAGTTGCTAGGAAACAGCTGAATACTGAAATAGGTTTTTTTTTTGGGGGGGGTCCTTGTAAATTCAATTCTTTGACAGTTCTACTCTCATAGAGCAAAAATTTATTCAGTCTCTACAAAGAAAGATGCATCACCTGTTAGTTTTCCAATATAAAAATTTTGCACAGGGGGAGCTAGGAATACGAATACAGTTTTGTTCCAGGATTGATTAAATTTTGAGAGTGTAATTTTTCACAGTGACTGGACATTGAGAAGTAATGATTATGTGTACATCTTTGAGTTTCAGTTTTTTTTTTCAAAGCTTTCTGATTCCTATTCTTTCTC